>NC_084480.1:312197748-312887536 GCF_030035675.1 Rhineura floridana | reverse complement strand
TGAGAGAGAGAGGCCTGAGAGGCCAGAGAGAGAGAGAGGCCTGAGAGAGAGAGAGAGGCCTGAGAGGCCAGAGAGAGAGGCCAGAGAGAGAGAGAGAGAGAGAGGCCTGAGAGGCCAGAGAGAGAGAGAGGCCTGAGAGAGAGAGAGAGAGAGAGAGAGGCCTGAGGAGAGAGAGAGAGAGAGGCCAGAGAGAGAGAGGCCTAGAGAGAGGGAGAGGCATGAGAGAAGAGAGGCCTGAGAGAGAGAGAGAGAGAGAGAGGCCAGAGAGAGGCCAGAGAGAGGCCAGAGAGAGAGAGAGGCCTGAGAGAGAGAGAGAGGCTGAGAGAGAGAGGCCTGAGAGAGAGAGAGGCCTGAGAGAGAGAGAGGCCTGAGAGAGAGAGAAGAGAGGCCTGAGAGAGAGAGAGAGAGAGAGGCCTGAGAGGCCAGAGAGAGAGGCCAGAGAGAGAGACAGAGAAGAGAGGCCTGAGAGGCCAGAGAGAGAGAGAGAGAGAGAGGCTGAGAGAGAGAGAGAAGAGAGGCCTGAGAGAGAGAGAGAGGCCTGAGAGGCAGGCCAGAGAGAGAGAGAGAGAGGCCTGAGAGAGAGAGAGAGAGAGAGAGAGATGCCTGAGAGAAGAGAGGCCTGAGAGAGAGAGAGAGAGGCCTGAGAGAGAGAGAGAGAGATGCCTGAGAGAAGAGAGGCCTGAGAGAGAGAGAGAGGCCAGAGAGAGAGGCCAGAGAGAGAGAGAGAGATGAGAGAGGCCTGAGAGGCCAGAGAGAGAGAGAGGCCTGAGAGAGAGAGAGAGAGAGATGCCTGAGAGAAGAGAGGCCTGAGAGAGAGAGAGAGAGAGAGAGAGGCCTGAGAGAGTGAGAGGCCAGAGAGAGAGAGAGAGAGAGAGAGAGGCCTGAGAGGCCAGAGAGAGAGAGAGGCCTGAGAGAGAGAGATGCCTGAGAGAGAGAGGCCTGAGAGAGAGAGAGAGAGAGAGGCCTGAGAGGCCAGAGAGAGAGAGAGGCCTGAGAGAGAGAGAGAGAGGCCTGAGAGGCCAGAGAGAGAGAGAGGCCTGAGAGAGAGAGAGATGCCTGAGAGAAGAGAGGCCTGAGAGAGAGAGAGAGATGCCTGAGAGAAGAGAGGCCTGAGAGAGAGAGAGAGAGAGAGAGAGAGGCCTCAGAGAAGAGAGAGAGAGAGAGAGGCCTGAGAGGCCAGAGAGAGAGAGAGGCCTGAGAGAGAGAGAGATGCCTGAGAGAAGAGAGGCCTGAGAGAGAGAGAGAGAGAGAGAGAGAGGCCTGAGAGGCCAGAGAGAGAGGCCAGAGAGAGAGAGAGAGAGAGAGGCCTGAGAGGCCAGAGAGAGAGAGAGGCCTGAGAGAGAGAGAGAGAGAGAGAGATGCCTGAGAGAAGAGAGCCTGAGAGAGAGAGAGAGAGGCCTCAGAGAGAGAGAGAGGCCTGAGAGGCCAGAGAGAGAGAGAGGCTGAGAGAGAGAGAGAGAGAGATGCCTGAGAGAAGAGAGGCCTGAGAGAGAGAGAGAGAGAGAGAGAGGCCTGAGAGGCCAGAGAGAGAGGCCAGAGAGAGAGAGAGAGAGAGAGGCCTGAGAGGCCAGAGAGAGAGAGAGGCCTGAGAGAGAGAGAGAGAGAGAGAGAGAGATGCCTGAGAGAAGAGAGGCCTGAAGAGAGAGAGAGAGAGAGAGAGGCCAGAGAGAGAGAGAGAGAGGCCTGAGAGGCCAGAGAGAGAGGCCAGAGAGAGAGAGAGAGAGAGAGGCCTGAGAGGCCAGAGAGAGAGAGAGGCCTGAGAGAGAGAGAGAGAGAGAGAGAGATGCCTGAGAGAAGAGAGGCCTGAGAGAGAGAGAGAGAGAGGCCAGAGAGAGAGAGAGAGAGGCCAGAGAGGCCAGAGAGAGAGAGAGAGAAGAGAGGCCTGAGAGGCAAGAGAGAGAGAGGCCTGAGAGAGAGAGAGAGGCCTGAGAGAGAGAGAGAGAGAGAGAGAGAGAGAGAGAGAGGCCTGAGAGAGAGAGAGAGAGAGGCCAGAGAGAGAGAGGCTGAGAGAGAGGAGAGGCATGAGAGAAGAGAGGCCTGAGATGAGAGAGAGAGAGAGGCCAGAGAGAGGCCAGAGAAGAGGCCAGAGAGAGAGAGAGGCCTGAGAGAGAGAGAGAGAGGCTGAGAGAGAGAGGCCTGAGAGAGAGAGAGGCCTGAGAGAGAGAGAGAGGCCTGAGACGAGAGAGAGAGAGAGGCCTGAGAGAGAGAGAGAGAGAGAGAGAGGCCTGAGAGGCCAGAGAGAGAGGCCAGAGAGAGAGACAGAGAGAGGCTGAGAGGCCAGAGAGAGAGAGAGAGAGAGAGGCCTGAGAGAGAGAGAGAAGAGAGGCCTGAGAGAGAGAGAGAGAGGCCTGAGAGGCAGGCCAGAGAGAGAGAGAGAGAGGCCTGAGAGAGAGAGAGAGAGAGAGAGAGAGATGCCTGAGAGAAGAGAGGCCTGAGAGAGAGAGAGAGAGGCCTGAGAGAGAGAGAGAGAGATGCCTGAGAGAAGAGAGGCCTGAGAGAGAGAGAGAGAGGCCTGAGAGAAGAGAGGCCTGAGAGAAGAGAGGCCTGAGAGAGAGAGAGGCCAGAGAGAGAGGCCAGAGAGAGAGAGAGAGAGAGAGAGGCCTGAGAGGCCAGAGAGAGAGAGAGGCCTGAGAGAGAGAGAGAGAGAGATGCCTGAGAGAAGAGAGGCCTGAGAGAGAGAGAGAGAGAGAGGCCTGAGAGAGTGAGAGGCCAGAGAGAGAGAGAGAGAGAGAGGCCTGAGAGGCCAGAGAGAGAGAGGCCTGAGAGAGAGAGATGCTGAGAGAAGAGAGGCCTGAGAGAGAGAGAGAGAGGCCTGAGAGGCCAGAGAGAGAGAGAGGCCTGAGAGAGAGAGAGAGGCCTGAGAGGCCAGAGAGAGAGAGAGGCCTGAGAGAGAGAGAGAGATGCCTGAGAGAAGAGAGGCCTGAGAGAGAGAGAGAGATGCCTGAGAGAAGAGAGGCCTGAGAGAGAGAGAGAGATGCCTGAGAGAAGAGAGGCCTGAGAGAGAGAGAGAGAGGCTGAGAGAGTGAGAGGCCAGAGAGAGAGAGGCCTGAGAGGCCAGAGAGAGAGAGGCCTGAGAGGCCAGAGAGAGAGAGAGGCCTGAGAGAGAGAGAGAGAGGCCTGAGAGAGAGAGGCCTGAGAGAGAGAGAGAGATGCCTGAGAGAAGAGAGAGGCCTGGGAGAGAGAGAGAGAGGCCTGAGAGAGTGAGAGGCCAGAGAGAGAGAGAGAGAGAGAGAGAGGCCTGAGAGGCCAGAGAGAGAGAGAGGCCTCAGAGAGAGAGAGAGAGGCCTGAGAGAAGAGAGGCCTGAGAGAGAGAGAGAGGCCTGAGAGGCAGGCAGAGAGAGAGAGAAGAGAGGCCTGAGAGAGAGAGAGAGGCCTGAGAGTCAGGCCAGAGAGAGAGAGAGAGAGGCCTGAGAGAGAGAGAGAGAGGAAGAGAGGCCTGAGAGAGAGAGAGAGGCCTGAGAGAGAGAGAGAGAGATGCCTGAGAGAAGAGAGGCCTGAGAGAGAGAGAGAGAGGCCTGAGAGAAGAGAGGCCTGAGAGAAGAGAGGCCTGAGAGAGAGAGAGAGGCCAGAGAGAGAGGCCAGAGAGAGAGAGAGAGAGAGAGAGGCCTGAGAGGCCAGAGAGAGAGAGAGGCCTGAGAGAGAGAGAGAGAGAGATGCCTGAGAGAAGAGAGGCCTGAGAGAGAGAGAGAGAGAGAGGCCTGAGAGAGGATGAGAGGCCAGAGAGAGAGAGAGAGAGAGAGGCCTGAGAGGCCAGAGAGAGAGAGAGGCCTGAGAGAGAGAGATGCCTGAGAGAAGAGAGGCCTGAGAGAGAGAGAGAGAGAGAGGCCTGAGAGGCCAGAGAGAGAGAGAGGCCTGAGAGAGAGAGAGAGAGCCTGAGAGGCCAGAGAGAGAGAGAGGCCTGAGAGAGAGAGAGATGCCTGAGAGAGAGAGGCCTGAGAGAGAGAGAGAGAGTGCCTGAGAGAAGAGAGGCCTGAGAGAGAGAGAGAGATGCCTGAGAGAAGAGAGGCCTGAGAGAGAGAGAGAGAGGCCTGAGAGAGTGAGAGGCAGAGAGAGAGAGGGCCTGAGAGGCCAGAGAGAGAGAGAGGCCTGAGAGGCCAGAGAGAGAGAGAGGCCTGAGAGAGAGAGAGAGAGGCCTGAGAGAAGAGAGGCCTGAGAGAGAGAGAGAGATGGCCTGAGAGAAGAGAGGCCTGAGAGAGAGAGAGAGAGGCCTGAGAGAGTGAGAGGCCAGAGAGAGAGAGAGAGAGAGAGAGGCCTGAGAGGCCAGAGAGAGAGAGAGGCCTCAGAGAGAGAGAGAGAGGCCTGAGAGAAGAGAGGCCTGAGAGAGAGAGAGAGAGGCCTGAGAGGCAGGGCCAGAGAGAGAGAGAAGAGAGGCCTGAGAGAGAGAGAGAGGCCTGAGAGTCAGGCCAGAGAGAGAGAGAGAGAGGCCTGATGAGAGAGAGAGAGAGAGGAAGAGAGGCCTGAGAGAGAGAGAGAGAGAGAGGCCTGAGAGAAGAGAGGCCTGAGAGAGAGAGAGAGAGAGAGAGAGGCCTGAGAGAGAGACAGAGGCCTGAGAGAGAGAGAGAGAGAGAGAGGCCTGAGAGATGAGAGAGAGAGAGAGAGAGGCCTGAGAGAAGAGAGGCCTGAGAGAGAGAGGCCTGAGAGGCCAGAGAGAGAGGCCAGAGAGAGAGAGAGAGAGAGGCCTGAGAAGCCAGAGAGAGAGAGAGAGTGAGAGGCCAGAGAGAGAGGCCAGAGAGAGAGAGAGAGAGGCCTGAGAGAGAGAGAGAGGCCTGAGAGAGAGAGAGAGAGGCCTGAGAGAGAGAGAGAGAGAGGGCCTGAGAGAGAGAGAGAGAGGCCTGAGAGAGGCCTGAGAGAGAGAGAGAGGCCTGAGAGAGAGGGGGGCTGAGAGACAGAGAGAGAGAGAGGCCTGAGAGAAGAGAGGCCTGAGAGAGAGAGAGAGGCCTGAGAGGCCAGAGAGAGAGAGAGGCCTGAGAGAAGAGAGGCCTGAGAGAGAGAGAGAGAGAGAGGCTGAGAGGCCAGAGAGAGAGGCCAGAGAGAGAGAGAGAGAGAGGCCAGAGAGAGAGAGAGAGAGAGGCCAGAGAGAGAGAGAGAGAGAGGCCTGAGAGAAGAGAGGCCTGAGAGGCCAGAGAGAGAGGCCTGAGAGGCAGGCCAGAGAGAGAGAGAGAGAGAGGCCTGAGAGAGAGAGAGAGGCCTGAGAGAGAGAGAGAGAGAGAGAGAGACCTGAGAGGCCAGAGAGAGAGGCCAGAGAGAGAGAGAGAGAGAGGCCAGAGAGAGAGAGAGAGAGAGGCCTGAGAGAAGAGAGGCCTGAGAGGCAGGCCAGAGAGAGAGAGAAGAGAGGCCTGAGAGAGAGAGAGAGGCCTGAGAGGCAGGCCAGAGAGAGAGAGAGAGAGGCCTGAGAGAGAGAGAGAGAGAGGCCTGAGAGAAGAGAGGCCTGAGAGAGAGAGAGAGAGAGGCCAGAGAGAGAGAGAGAGAGGCCTGAGAGAGAGAGGCCTGAGAGAGAGAGAGGCCTGAGAGAGAGAGAGGCCTGAGAGAGAGGGGGGCTGAGAGACAGAGAGAGAGAGAGGCCTGAGAGAAGAGAGGCCTGAGAGAGAGAGAGAGAGAGAGAGAGGCCTGAGAGGCCAGAGAGAGAGAGAGGCCTGAGAGAGAGAGAGAGAGGCCTGAGAGAAGAGAGGCCTGAGAGGCCAGAGAGAGAGGCCAGAGAGAGAGAGAGAGAGAGGCCTGAGAGGCCAGAGAGAGAGGCCAGAGAGAGGAGAGAGAGAGAGGCCTGAGAGGCCAGAGAGAGAGAGAGAGAGAGGCCAGAGAGAGAGAGAGAGAGAGAGAGAGAGAGGCCTGAGAGAAGAGAGGCCTGAGAGAGAGAGAGAGAGGCCTGAGAGGCAGGCCTGAGAGGCAGGCCTGAGAGAAGAGAGGCCTGAGAGAGAGAGAGGCCTGAGAGAGAGAGAGAGAGAGAGAGAGAGAGAGAGAGGCAGAGAGAGAGAGAGAGAGAGGCCTGAGAGAGAGAGAGAGGCCTGCGAGAGAGAGAGAGGCCTGAGAGAGGCAGAGCCAGAGAGAGAGAGAGATGAGAGGCCTGAGAGAGAGAGAGAGGCCTGAGAGGCAGGCCAGAGAGAGAGAGAGAGAGAGAGGCCTGAGAGAAGAGAGGCCGAGAGGCCAGAGAGAGAGGCCAGAGAGAGAGAGAGAGGCCTGAGAGGCCAGAGAGAGAGAGAGGCCTGAGAGAGAGAGAGAGAGGCCTGAGAGAAGAGAGAGAGAGAGAGAGAGAGAGAGAGAGAGAGAGGCCTGAGAGGCCAGAGAGAGAGAGAGGCCTGAGAGAGAGAGAGAGAGAGAGAGATGCCTGAGAGAAGAGAGGCCTGAGAGAGAGAGAGAGAGAGAGAGAGGCCTGAGAGGCCAGAGAGAGAGAGAGGCCTGAGAGAGAGAGAGAGAGAGGCCTGAGAGAAGAGAGGCCGAGAGAGAGAGAGAGAGAGAGAGAGGCCTCAGAGAGAGAGAGAGAGGCCTGAGAGGCCAGAGAGAGAGAGAGGCCTGAGAGAGAGAGAGAGGCCTGAGAGAAGAGAGGCCTGAGAGAGAGAGAGAGAGAGAGAGAGAGAGAGAGAGAGAGAGAGGCCTGAGAGGCCAGAGAGAGAGGCCAGAGAGAGAGAGAGAGAGAGAGGCCTGAGAGGCCAGAGAGAGAGAGAGGCCTGAGAGAGAGAGAGAGAGAGAGAGATGCCTGAGAGAAGAGAGGCCTGAGAGAGAGAGAGAGAGGCCTCAGAGAGAGAGAGAGGCCTGAGAGGCCAGAGAGAGAGAGAGGCCTGAGAGAGAGAGAGAGAGAGATGCCTGAGAGAAGAGAGGCCTGAGAGAGAGAGAGAGAGAGAGAGAGAGGCCTGAGAGGGCCAGAGAGAGAGGCCAGAGAGAGAGAGAGAGAGAGAGAGGCCTGAGAGGCCAGAGAGAGAGAGAGGCCTGAGAGAGAGAGAGAGAGAGAGAGAGATGCCTGAGAGAAGAGAGGCCTGAGAGAGAGAGAGAGAGAGGCCAGAGAGAGAGAGAGAGAGGCCTGAGAGGCCAGAGAGAGAGGCCAGAGAGAGAGAGAGAGAGAGGCTGAGAGGCCAGAGAGAGAGAGAGGCCTGAGAGAGAGAGAGAGAGAGAGAGAGAGAGAGAGAGAGAGAGAGATGCCTGAGAGAAGAGAGGCCTGAGAGAGAGAGAGAGAGAGAGAGGCCAGAGAGAGAGAGAGAGAGGCCTGAGAGGCCAGAGAGAGAGAGAGAGAGAGAGAGGCCTGAGAGGCCAGAGAGAGAGAGAGGCCTGAGAGAGAGAGAGAGGCCTGAGAGGCCAGAGGAGAGGCAGAGAGAGAGAGAGAGAGAGAGGCCTGAGAGGCCAGAGAGAGAGAGAGGCCTGAGAGAGAGAGAGAGAGAGAGAGAGAGAGAGAGAGATGCCTGAGAGAAGAGAGGCCTGAGAGAGAGAGAGAGAGAGGCCAGAGAGAGAGAGAGAGAGGCCTGAGAGGCCAGAGAGAGAGAGAGGCCTGAGAGAGAGAGAGAGAGGCCTGAGAGATGGGGCTCAGCAGTCTCTGGCCATCACCACACCTTGGGGGAGGAAATTCCATCACACACACACACACACACTCTCACACCCTGGGCCCCCCCTCTTCCTTTCTGATTGTGGAAACTTGGTGGTTCCATGTCTGCCACTGCTCCTTGGATTGTTGAAAACCAAATGTTTAAATAAGCAAAATGTATAGCAGGATGAGGTTGTCATGTGATTTTTCCAGCTGGGTTTGTGTGTGTATGGAACTTCAGCAGGTGAACAGGCCCGTCCCCTCATCTCTGTGACAATGAAAGTTCTACGTCTTGAATTTCTGGCTGCACCCAAAGAAAGCTGGCAGCCCCGGAAACAGGTGGGTGCAGAGTGGGTCTTAAAAATAAAGAAAGAATCTTGCAGATGGAAGGCAGGGAAAACCAGGCCAGGTTCCCCAGGAACAATGTCTGTTTCCTAATCCCTGTCCCTGATAAATCACAGTTTCCATTTTAAGCATCACTTGTGTTGGAATTGTGGAAATGCAACTCGATTTGGGTGTTTCCATGTCTGGAGGGAGACAGAGAGGAGACTCCAGGTTGCTAGGCTGTGCCTTTCCTTTGGTCATATGCTCATCTTCCTTCCTGAAAACTGATACCTCTTAGGAATGCTGACCACACCTTCAACTCTCTCCTTCCTGCTTCTTTGCTGTCTCTTGAAGAGAAGAGATGTCTTTGCTTTATCTCTCTCACCTGCAGCATGAGGCAAAGGCCATGTCAGGGTCCATGAACCTCCAATGCAGGTAGTTTACTAGAACTAGAATCCCTTTCCTATCTATTGTGTATTTCCTTCAATGAAGCAAGCTGTTCCTTATTTTACTAAGTCTGAATCCTCAGTTATTGCTGCAGCGTAAAAGTCTGCTACTTCACAGGGAAAGTCTCTCTCACTCACTCTCTCTCTCTCTCTCTCACACACACACACATACACACACACACATCAGCACTGGGTCTGCTCTTGATCCCAAACCTAACTCTGCTAACAAGTTTCTAGCCTTTTTTAAGCATTGAGTTGCCTCCACTCAAGACTCTGGAAGTTAAACCTCTCAGTGTGCGTGCAAAGCCCCCCGCAGCAGAGTAGGAAGCCTCTTTTTGTCTGTCAAGAGCCATTGACCACCAGCAGCCAAATCAACCTGAGGCCCCAGCTGGCTTTGTCTGTGGGTCAGTGGCCTGAGGAGATGCCTTGGGTCAGCTGCCAGCTTGCCCAATGTGCACTTTCAAAATTCTCCTCAAGCAGAGACTGCCCAGTGCTGAACACCCTCCCGCCTGAGAAGAGCCTGTGGAGCAGGTGATATTGGGGGACCTGCAGGCCAGAGCCCGTCCCCCCCTTTTAAATCAAGGGAAGATGGCCGTAACTCAGTGGTAGAGAACATGGACAGTCGCTGCCAGTCGCTGTAGACAGTGCTGATGCTGAACCAGATGGACCAATGGCCTAACTCAGTATAAAGCAGCTCCCTGTTTAAATCACCCTTCATTCAGAACTATAAGGACTAGAATCTTACTTTATTTTTAGGGAAACTGTTGCACATGCAGAAGGGCCCAGGTTCAGTCCTCAGCGGCATCTCCAGGTAGGGCTGAGAGACACCCCTGCCTGAAGCCCTGAGAGCCGCTGCCAGTGCAGACAGCACTGGGCTAGAGAGCACCCATGGGTCTGCATCCCTGGGTAAATGAAGCGGATCCTCGCATCTGGTCCAATCCTGCCTCAGGCCAGGGCTCGGAGTCTTAGTTTGCCTTGGCCACCCTGCTTCATCCGCCCGTCCTGGGAGCTGCACAGCAGGAGTTGGGCCCATCTGTTCCCCTGGTACCTTTCAGTAGTTTTCAGGTTCCCTTAAGGACATAAGAACATCTAGTTCCTCACCCCAACTGTAATAGGAAGCCTGCAAGCAGGACCCTTCAGGGAGGAAGGGCGGGATATCAGTTTAATAGATAAATAAAATAAATAAGCGTAACTGGCCTTCAGAGGCATATTGCCTCCAAATGTTAATGCAGCTTCAAATAGCATTTGCCTTTTTTGCAGCCACATCACACTGTTGGCTCATATTCAGTTTGTGATCAACAACAATCCCAAGATCCTTCTTGCATGTAGTATTGCTGAGCCAAGTATCCCCCATTTTAATAACTGCATTTGGTTTCTTTTTCCTAGGTGTAGAACTTTACACTTATCCCTGTTAAATTTCATTCTGCTGTTTTTAGCCCAATGCTCCAGCCTATTAAGATCCCTTTGAATTTTGTTTCTGTCTTCCAGGGAATTAGGTATTCCTCCAAATTTTGCATCATCTACAAGTTTGATAAGCATTCCCTGCCCCTCCTCATCCAAGTCATTAATAAAAATGTTGAAGAGCACTGGGTCCAAGACAAAGCCCTATAGTAGCCCGCTGGTTACCCCCCCCAGGTTGAGAAGAAACTATTGATTAGCACTCTGAATATGATTGTGTAGCCAACTGTGGATCCACCCAATAGCTGTTCCATCCAGTCCACATTCAGCTAGCTTGCTAATCAGAATATCATGTGGCATTTTGTCAAAAGTTTTGCTAAAGTTGAAATATATTGTGTCCACAGCATTCCCACAGTCTATCAGGGAGGTTTGTTGTTGTTGTTATGTGCCTTCAAGTCGATTATAACTTATAGCGACCCTATGAATCAGTGACCTCCAAGAGCATCTGTCATGAACCACCCTGTTCACATCTTGTAAGTTCAGGTGTGTGGCTTCCTGTATGGAATCAATCCATCTCTTGTTTGGCCTTCCTCTTTTTCTATTCCCTTCTGTTTTTCGCAGCATTATTGTCTTTTCTATCATGTCTTCTCATGATGTGTCCAAAGTATGATAACCTCAGTTTCATCATTTTAGCTTCTAGTGATAGTTCTGGTTTAATTTGTTCTGACACCCAATTATTTGTCTGTTTTGCCTAGAATGCCCTCCCTTGTCCTTAACATGGCTGCAACCATATCTACTCAGAAGTAAGTCCTATTGAGTTCTATGGGGCTTAGTTCCTTAATAAGCATGCTTACAGTTGCTGCCTTCAGGGGCATCTATCTGTGCTCCCATCTAATGTCTCTGCAACACTAAGCTCCTTTCTTCCAATAATGGGCTGGCCTGAGGGCACGTAAACCCTTCTTCCCAGAAGCAAGTAAGCTAGATTAAATGTTCCCTAAAGTCGTTGAACTGTGACCTGGCAGACCAGGGTTTGAATCCCCACACAGCCATGAAGCTCCCTGGGTGACCTTGGGCCAGTCACTGCCTCTCAGAGGAAGGCAATAGTAAACCACCTCTGTCTGAGTACTGCTTACCATGAAGACCCTATCTGGGATCAACTTGAAGGCAGTCCATTTCCATTTTGGATCACCCTAAGCTTGTGAGAAAGAATGACCTTGTCACTTCAGATGGACCTAGGAACACCCTATTTTAGGTAAGATTTCTATTTTAATCTCCAGAGAATTTTTTTTGAATGGTATGCTCCAAGCAACTGTGGTTGATACAATGTATCATGTTTAATGATATCACGGGCCCACCCCCTGATGTCACTAGGGCCTGCCCCCTGACGTCACTAGGGCCCGCCCCCTGATGTCACTAGGGCCCGCCCCCATTTTCTCAGGTTTTTGGATGGTTCCGACCTGGCAACCCTAGTCATGAACCACCCTGTTCAGATCTTGTAAGTTCAGGTCTGTGGCTTCCTTTATGGAATCAATCCATCTCTTGTTTGGCCTTCCTCTTTTTCTACTCCCTTCTGTTTTTCCCAGCATTATGGTCTTTTCTAGTGAATCCTGTCTTCTCATGATGTGTCCAAAGTATGATATGTGTCCAAAGTCAGAGGAAGGCAATGGTAAATCACCTCTGAATACCTCTTACAATGAAAACCCTATGAACAGAGTATCCAAAATGCTGCCACACAAAAGGACTGATTTCTTACAAGAGCAGAACAAGTACTATGTGGCACCCGTAACATGGAAAGCACAGCTTGAACTTGGCCTGGTAGCAAATCAGCAACAAATGCAGATTTCAGAGCAGAGGTATTATGTGCTGATAGGATCTTACTCATGTTAGCAATCATGCCGCAGCATTCTGAATTAACTGACTGGCTGCAATTATTTTTTTTAGTTTTGGTTTTCGTTTATGAATCCTGACTGGTTGTGGGATGCAAAGTTATATTTATATATATATATTAGATAGGACCCCAAAGAAGACAATGTCTCGGTGAAAAAACAAATTTTCTGACGAACTTCAAGAACACTATCCGATGTTCAAGAAAGCCAAGGTTGATTATGAGGCTTACTGCGAAGGTTGTCAGGTCACAATTTCATTTGCCAATAAAGGGCAAGCTGATTTGAAACAACATTTGATCTCAATGAAACATACCAAAAACATAGGAACAGCTGGTAATTCGAAGAAAATTGACAGTATGTTTGTCACCCAAAACACTACAAAGGAATTAAAAATATTGGCTGCAGAAGCAACTCTGGCTTTTCACATTGACCCTGTTCACACGTTACAGTCAACGAGTGTACAGTCTGTGTACCTGGGTACACAAGTAGCTGGGCTGTACACTCGTACAGTTATTCACATGTAACATTCAACGAGCGTACAGTCTGTTATATACACATCTGCTGCCAGGGAAAGAAAATGGCTTCAATGACACTTATTAAATGCGCTTATTAAATTGAAGCAATTCCCTTTTACTGGCAACAAGGCAAGGCATGCTGGGTCTGTTATACTTCCTGAAACTGTTTCCTGTCAAGGGGTACATTCAATAGAAAGAGTTTTGGCAGAAACAGGAATGTAGTTTTACTCTTTTCATTTTTCCTGCAGATTCTTAAGTTTTTAAAATCAAAACACCAACTTTTAAAAAGAAAATACTCACCTGTAACTACCATAATTATAGTTATTAAAATATTGCATTTTTCATTGCCTGTTATTAGAGTATGTATGGTTTTTGATGTAGGCTGTCATGGAACAGTCCTATACATGACTGTACAGTCCTATAGAGATCAATAGGACTTACTCATAGGTAAATCTGTGAAAGTGCAGACCTAAATATATTGAATATTTATATATGAAAATATTTTGAGGAGGGGGCTGCAACAAAAACAAGCTGCTTAAAAGATTATGAACTGAAACTATTCTTCCAACATGGTACACCTGATTCTTTCTTGAGGATATCATGCGTTTTAATACACAAAACTACACTCAAAATATAAATGTGGGGAAAATTATTTATCAGTTGGGCTTTCCAGCCTACTGCTCCCACTGTAACATACTCTGTCCCCTGGGAAGCCTTTCCTGGTATTTGGGAAACAGGACAGCTCTGGGCTGTGGTTTTTATGGTTTTTCAGTAGAAATGTTTGCAGCTCAGTATCAAAAAGTGATCATCAGTATCTCTTTTTATGATCTATGTCAGTGGTTCCCAACCTTTATGAGTACGGGACCTCCTTTACAAGCTCAAAACATTTTGTGACCTCCTCCCTCCAGGAAGGCAGCTTGGCTGCCAGGAAGGAAGGGGAAAAGCAGCCTTGCTTCTTTTTGCTTCACTAAAAGCCCTCTCGTTCTGAGCAAGGGCGTCATCAGCAGTGGTAGTGTGAGGAGATGGCAGTCAGTGGTAGTAATTCCCTCTTCTTTCTGGTAGCTCCACCCTCAGCCTCCTTTGGTGTCTGCCATGTATTTTATAGGCAGATGCCTGCCCTTAGTGCGCCTGAAAGATGCTTTGGCGCTTCAGGAAAAGGCCTCCCCTCTCATTTGGAGCAAGGAGGTGTCATCTGCAGTGGTAGTGGGGAGCAGTGTCCAGGGAGTGAAGACTTTTTAAAAATAATAATAATAAATAATTAATTTCTTTACTGTTCTCAGGATGACTCACAGAAGATCAGTGAGGATTTCAGACTCCTGTTTCACAATGAAAACAAGGAAATGACCACCCCACCATTATACTGCTGAAATGAAGAAAGGGGGGGTAATCAGAGTGGATTTTTGTGTGGAAATACTGTGAGCTCAGTTCAATTTTGGAACTCAAAACAAATTCCTGGGCTAAGAATTATTTAACTCTAAGTGCATATATTTTGTGGCTTGCTCTGGTTGGTGGATGTGGGTTTTTGTAATAATAATAACAACAAAAAATCAATACAAAAAACCTGAAGTCTAACCATCCTGATCTAGAGCATTAGATCCTGATATAGTCTAACCATGAAGTCTAACCATCCTAGCCATAGAGTGTTTGCCACCCTGGGCTCCTGCTGGGAGGAAGGGCAGGATATAAATCAAATAATAAATAAACAAAACATCACAACCCTACAAGGCAGGTTTGTGTTATCATAAAACCATGCGATGCAGCTACTTCTGACAGCAGTTTCTAATGGAGGCAGCCATTATCATATGTTTGACCATTAGGTGTGTCTAATTTTGATGCATGACAATTGACATAGAAGGTAAGAGCTGCACAGAGATGAGCAAATCCACATTTTTTCTCTTCTCAATTTCTGGATACACAGTAGAAAGGTGACATTGCTTTTTTGAGAATGCCTTCTTTGGCAATGTTTTGAAGAGTCTTACCTCTGCTATTGTAGTTTCATTCTTGCAAGCACTCCTTTGAACCATGCTACAACAACCCTGCAAGGTAGGTCTGTGCAATACAAATGATTTAGTGCAGGGATGGCCAGAAGATAGACTGTAATCTATTGGTAGATCCCTGGGAGATTTGTAGCCAATTGGCAAGTGCTTCTGACTTCCAGTTGTTTAACAATAGCAACACAAGGACACACATTTTAGAATCCGTGGAAGATATTTTACTGGCACGAAAGTCTCAAGATTTTCTTCCGCTCAAAGTTAAAGAAATATTTAAGAATTAATTCTAATGAACCAAGATCCGGCACTATGAAAGGCGAGTTTGTCAACCTATATGACAGAGCTTTGGAATATCTCAAAAATTGGACATCTTCTCTAGAGGAATTTAAACATTTCAGATGGATGAAATTAAAAGACAGACCAGCTTGGGATGAAATTGAAAAAACTCTTGTGTATTTAAAAATGAAAAATGTAGAAATCGATGATGCTTTGTTATTCGACCAAGCTTCTAATTTAAATTTTTGGAAAACATGGACACGAATGCGGAATTTTCAAGGAAAATATCATTGGATAAATGGGTAGATTACTTCAAAAAAGTGAATAAAACTGTGAGCTCTGAGTTTTTAAAAATACGTTCTTTCATTTTTGCAATACCAATCCGCAATGCTAATGTTGAAAGAGTCTTCAGCATGATGAACGCTCAATGGGCTGATGAAAGAAATAGACTGGCTGTCGACTCCGTGAAAAAATTGTTAATGGTTAAATATAACTTCAAATAATTTGATTGCTTACAATTTTACAATTATTGTACGGGAAACAAAAAATTGTTAGCCGAAGTTCAAAGTAAGGCAAAATATTCATTCAATTAAAATTTTATATTTATATTTATATTATAGGTTTTGTTAAAGTTCTAATTATTGATCTCTTTCATGTATGTTTATTGCAAAAGTACTTGCAATGTACATGGTTACCTACTTTAATTTGTGATTTAATTTGATTTTTGTGATGATACTAATTGAAGGTTCTGGTCATTCAATTAAAATTTTATACAGTAGTTAAACAGACAATCCCTCTTCTGGGGATTGTAGCTCTATGAGGTGATAGGGCCTCTCCTAGCAACTCTCAGCACCCTTCACAACCTACAGTTTCCTATAGTAAATCATTTTCTTTTGCTTCTGTTTATGTGAATATGTGAAGTACAGCAACACTTCACAAAATTTACACTAAAAAAACTCCAAAAACAATTGTGGAATAATGGCACTGACTATTCTGCAGAATAGTTTCCAATGGACATGAGGAGTGTCTCAGTTGCAGAAGATAAAACAGTGGGAAGGTGAAACATATTCTAGCAAAATTCTAGGCGTGTTCTATATTTTTAAGTGACCATTAAGTGAAGTGGTTTAAGCATAGCAGGATGAAAACATGCATGTTGGCCAGACCAAGTTTGTTTTTTGCAACAGCTAGAGTCATTGCTTAAGTAGCAACATATTGTAATCAGTGGGATTTTACATCAAACTGCAGTTTCAGATTCAACTGTTAATGCACCCAAAATAGAAATAGAGCATAACCTCCAGTTCGAAACACAAAAGGCTGTCTTCACCATCATATGACACTGACCAATAAAAAGGCTTTGAAATTAATAAAATATATTTGACATAGATTTCTAGGATGAATAATGAGAGAACTATAATTTTCTAGGTTAGATTATCTGTGGAAACACTATTAACACAGGAAAGAAGCAAAGTAAGAAGAACACCAACAAATGCACAAAAATGCAGTTCTCCATCTTTGGAGATGTAGTCCTGATTTCAGGTGTTGCTGCCACTCACCATATGCTCAGAGGCACGTTACCAAATTGGAAGTGGATTGGACTATGAAAGACCAACCCAAATTATGTTTACATTTTTACAGATTTGTAGGGTTACAATATCTCAATAAGGAGGTCATCTGTCCTGCTTCCCTGGTGCATTCATTATAGCTGCCCAATTTTCCTGCTTTCTGAAGCTTGATAGAAATATCTGTTGGCTATAGGTACGTTCTTAAACCGCAAGGTTGTTGGTGTTTTTTTTTTTTGCCTATTAGTGAATTTAGAGATAGTTCAGCATCATTTTGGTTACAATGTGGACTAAGAAGTTCAGCCCAAGGCTTTAGAGAAGTCATTTTTAATCTTTTTTTGGGTCAGTGACCCATTTCAGATGCTGATGAAAGTAATGAAACCCCATTAATTAAAAAATAAATACAATTTATTTTATTGCATTAGAAACTGATTTATTTATTTTTTGCTTTGCTTTGTGCCAGGTTCATGGTTCCCCCGTAGCCCATCCATGAACCCCTAGGTTAAGAACTGCTGCTTTACCGTAAAAATTATGTTTGAGGAGGGGTTGAAGGAAGAGTCAATGGGAAAGAGTTGGCATCACAGAAGAGGAAGAATTTACCATTAAGAAAAAATGCCATGCACAGAATGCCCTACCTTTCTCTAATCACACCTGTTTGCTCACAAGTGGAAGTAGGCAAGCTTCAGGTGTTCTCTTTTTCGAATTTCGGGATCTCAAGTTGCATATCTTCTCTTTGCTTTCAAAAGTACTTTTCCATCCACAACTTGTAAATCCGCCCTGAGCAGACTACTTTGAGCAGGGAATGTCAGGGAGGAGTTTTTATGTTTGTTCAGCAAGGGTGGGGCACATCATGATCTATTTACAAGAAATCCATTAGCTGATGCCTCAGTAACGATGGTCAGGGCTCTGTTCCTTTCTGCCTATAGAAAAAAAATTGCTTCTCCAAGGTTAAGTCTCTAAGGAAATTTGCACTTCATACTTGCAGGTGTTTCAAGACATAGTCCAGCACTTTCTATAGTGTGAAAATTGAGATCCTACTTAGTAAACAGATTTTGATCACTGTGTCCTGAGAAGGGTATTTTTCTCCATATCATTTGATCATTTAAACTTACACTTCGTAAAAAATCTCGGATGGCACAGAATAGAGGGAAAAAACCCAAATCCCCATACATGCACATAGTGAACTGATGACGACCTTTTTAAATCTTATTTACCCTCTGCGCATCTTTTCAATGACAAAGGGCTGGCATCAGGCACTGCGAATTTGCATCCAACCCATCTTGAAAACTCATAAAGTGTATCTGATACCCTTCTCATTTCTGGATTTTGGAGTTCTGAATTTCCTGGCCTGAAGTAGAAATTATTATTTTTTATTATTTCCAAAATTTTGCATATTTCTTGCACAGCTTGTTGTGCCTTTCAGTTACTTCATTTCATTCTCCCTCTCACCAAACTGAATGTGCCCACTGATTTTTTTTAAAAAAAATAGTGGAGTGGAGAAAATGTAACATTAGGGCAAGACCTTGGATTCAGGGGCAAGATCTTGGGTTGTATTCAACTAAATCCTATTGGGAACAGTTTCATACAGCCGAAGCACAAGTGTGGAGCACTTTGAAATCCTTCTGGCAAACAGTCCCACACTACACTTTAAACCTTACAGAGATTGTCTGCCAATCTGTCCCCCCCCCCAACCACTCCACTTTTTGTCAGCCCCTGATTGCTTCAGTTTCACTGACACAACCCAGGCTGCCCTAGGGCTGTCTCAACCCAATCCGTTCGAAACCTGGATCTGCCCAAATTGACCCAAGCTTTGGCCAGATCCAACGCACAGCCTTACTTAATATGTGATCAAACTAGGATTATTATGAGCATTTGAGCAGTAGTGCTCTCAAAAGCAAGCACCCATGCTCGAATACTTGTGAGCAGGATCGAGGTAAGCACAACCTTATCCCAAAATGAAAGGCCAGCTGTTAATATGAAATACACAAGAATGTCTTATCGTAAATGAGATTGTTGGATCATTCATACTGGTATAGGCTTCTCCAATCCTGCTTTCTGAGAGCCTTTTAAGTGGAGAGTGAACTTGGGACTTGATCCATGCCAAGTTTGTGCTCTGCCACTGGGTTAAGATCACTTTTGCCCCATTTAAACTACACACCTTTTCTTTAGAACACAATATCCACTTCAGCATCCTCAGCCAGCTAAAACATTGTGAGTTACACAGATATTTCTTCCTACATTATTAGGGGAAATGCTTTTAATTCGATCGTGTCAATATGTCCCGACTTCTTTCTCCCATTAAATGTGTAGCACATAAATGGATCCCTCTTTTACTTTGAATTATAGCAATCTTTCTCAGGTCCCTTATCTCTCCTTTATAATATTTTTTTCTGGTTTCTTCCCCACTGGGCTCAGGAATGAAAGGGTAAAGCCAATTGCTTTATGGGAAATGCAAGGGCTTATACAATTGTTACATTTGTGCAACAGAAGTAGCAATACAATATAGTGATAGGTCTTCACGTGAAATAAATTAAAATAACGGTGCATAAAAATTCACACTGTAGCAAAACAATCCCAATAAATAGACTGTAAATGCAAAACTCTCCTATGAAGCTGAATCTATTTATTAATACTATAACTTTCTTTTTCATTTTTTAACATAAGGATTTGAAACCCTTACTCAGCCATGAAGCTCTCTTGGTGCCCTAGGGCCAATCTCTTAGCCTAACCTACCTCACAGGCTTGTTGTGAAGATAAAATGGAAAGAGGGAGAACCATGTACACCACCTTGATCTCTTTAAGAACCTAAGAAGAGCCTTCTGGATCAGGTCAGTGGCCCATCTAGTCCAGTATCCTGTTCTCACAGTGGCCAGATGCCCATGGGAAGCCCAGACAAGCAGGACCTGAGTGCAAGGGTACTCTCCCCTCCTGCAGTTTCTAGAATTGGTAAAGCAGCTTTTGATTCCTGGCATTCGATCATCAATCACAGCTTTGAATTCATGAAACCTGAAAGCATGGGGACTTAGAGCAATAGGCTAGCTCATTCCACAGAAATTGTTTGTGTGGGTGGGTGGGTGTCAGATTTAATTTCTAACATTTGTTTTTAGAGACATGAAAACTTACTTAAAAAAAGAAAGAAAGCTAAGAGTCCAGGCCTCCTGATGGCTCTGGGACCAACAGATATGGACCCTTTCTACCTGTCTTATCAGTGGCCCTGGTCTGAATCACACACAAGATGAGGTGGCCACCTTGGAAAGCTATTTTTATTCAGTGCAGGAGAGGGAAACTGTATGCCTGGAGATCAAATGCATCCCTCCAGGCCTCTGGCCCCATCTACCACTGCTGTGTGGCCCTCAGAAGGTTGCCCAAAAAGGAATGTGGAAAAAGGTTACCCACCACTGATTTAATGTATTGCACTGATTTAATGTTTACTGTGAGTGACGGGGAGAGGACACTACCTCAGAAAAACACAACATGTTTACCATGAATCATTATCATGGGAATAGAAGAGAAAAACAGTGGTGACTAGCATGTGCTGTAAAGGAAAGCATGAAGAATGGAGGTACTCAGTCAACTTCTTCCATTCTGCAGTGGATACACTTGGGTGATGTGTTTTGTTTTCCTCATTTGATACAATGATGGCCTTGTTTTGAATGTAAGCATGTGCTGTGGTGTTTATAAAGCTTAGTTCATGTAGAGCTACCTCTCAGTAGAGCAACCACTCAAAAGTGAAATTTGAAGTGAATCAAGAAGTTCTTCTTTGGTCAAAACGTCAAAGAAATTCCAAAAGTAGATATGATAAAGTTACATAAATTTGACAACCCCCTCTAGGATGCGCACACCTTTATGTGGTGAGGGGTCTGAGAATGTCTAAGAAGTTGAGAGCAATGCCATCAGGAGTCTAGATCAGGAGGCTAGACTCCTAACAGGGGCACCCAAGGCAGAATGGTCAAAGCTGAGACACCAGACTAAGATGCATCTAAACTCAGAGGAAGGCTGCGGTAAACCACCTCTGAATACCTCTTACCATGAAAACCCTATGAACAGAGTATCCAAAATGCAACATGAGATAGTGCTGGAAGATGAGACCCCCAGGTCAGAAGGCACTCAATGAGTTACTGGGGAAGAACAATGGGGCTTAGGAGATAGAAATGATGCATGAGAAAGACTTATTGAATTATGTGAAGCCAATAATTTGTTTCTTGCAAACACATTTTTGAGCAACCGAAAAGATGACTGTACACACGGACATCACCAAATGGTAAATACAGGAATCAAATTGATTATATAATTAGTAGCAGAAGATGGAGAAGTTCCATACTTTCTGCAAAAACAAGTCCAGGAGCAGAATGCGATACAGATCATGAACTGGTCGTATCGAAAATCAGAGTAAAGCAAAAGAAGAACAACAAAGCAATCATAATGCCAAAATACAATTTAAATAACATCCCAGAAGAATATTAAGTTCAAATAAAGACTAGATTTGAGGCTTCAAACTTAGTTGACAGAGAACCAGAAGAACTATGGAGTGAAGTCAGACACATTATCAGGAAAGAATGCAAAAAAGGAAATACCTCTAGTTAAAAAGAGAGAAAGACCTCAATGAATGACTGAAGAAACTCTTGAAATGGTTCAAGAGAGAAGGAAAGCAAAAGCAAGAGGAAATAGAACACAGAATACAAAATTCAACTATACAGTAACTAGTACGTAGGGGCAAATAAAACTATTACAACTGTTATTGTATATAAATAGGACAACCAAAAGGGTAGAACAAGAGCCCTATTCCAAAAGATTAGAGAAATTAAAGGGAAATTTAAACCAAGAGTAGGGATGTTAAATAATCAACAGGGGAGCACACTGACTGACAGATATAAAATAAAAGGAAGATGGAAGCATTACACTGAAGAACTTACTTTGTAAATTGAAATTACAAAGCTGAGGGGGAAGATGGTTCCACAGCCTCAGGGCAATGAACGTAACAGCCCTGCTTCTCACTGTGACTGTCTCCTTGCATAGGGTTGGATGATGATGATGATAATGATTACCCACCCTTCACCAGCAGATCACAAGACAGGTTACAATATTTTAAAATTCAGTATTAAAAACAGTTAAAACAAATTACATTCACAGCCATAGAGAGGTTCCTAAAAACCCACATCTGAGGTGTCAAAGGACAGGGTGAAGAGAGATGACTTCAGCATTCACCAAAAACTTTATAGTGAGGGTGCCAGATGCATCTCTGTGGAGAGGGAATTCCACAATTTAAGGGCTGCCGCAGAGAATGCTCTCTCTTAGGGTTGCCAGATTCAGGGCCTGAGATTGATCCTGTATCTTTAGCTGGACCTGGCAACCAAGAGGTCTTCTGTATCTTTAAAAGTTGTGCAGGGGGAAGGGAGAATTCCACCTTGTGGTTTTTCCCATTACAATGTTGCAAGAACACCTGCACTTGGCTGACTTTCTCTTCTCCTAAAGATACAGGATCAGTCTCAGGCCCTGAACCTGGCAACCCTATCTCTCATAGGCTGCCACCCCCAACCTTCTTAAGGCAGTGGAACTACCAAGAGGGACCCCTCTTCTGATTTTAACCCCCAAGAGGGTCTGTAGGGAAGGAGGTGGTCTCTTAGATATTTGGGTCCAAAATCATTTAGGGCTTTAAACACTAGCATGAGCACCTTGAATTAGGCCCACAAATAAGCTGGCAACCAATTTGGAGTAGGGCCCGAAAAAAGGATTGAAGCTAACATGCAATACTGTATTCATATTCAATATGTATGCAATTATATTAATTTGTTGCATTGACAAAAACATAAAGCAATAAAGACTTGTTCCTCCCCTGAGAAACTTATAATCCATATTTCTAAGAGCAAAGAAGAGGAAAGAGAAATGCAAACCTAACAAAAAAGGGTGGATGAATTTGAACTAACTGAGATGGTATAACAAACACAAGCACACAAAAGAATAAGAAAAACTCTCCATCCACCACCATTACCCACCCACCAAAAAGCAAGAAAAATGAATAGCACTGAATAAACAAGGTAGTTAGATGATCCAAATGGGAGACAGACATAATGCTCCACTTTCAGAAGGCCAACGGGGGGGGGGATTAATTTCATATCTCAGGGAGAAGTTGGTTCTGCAGCCTCATCACAGTGGATGTAATCACCCTGATTCTCACGGTGACTGTGTCCTTTTGTAGGGCTGGCACCTGAAATAGGGCCTGGGAATGGGACTGTAGATATTGTGAGGGACAATTCCTCTTCTCTACAGTCGGCGTCTTCCTTGACAATTCTCTGGAGGAGAATCTTCATGTTTTCACTACAGCAACACCTCTTCTGTCTCCCAACTAATAAATAAATCAGTAGTTTAATACTGCAGTTAAGGGGGAAACATATGATGCAAGACTCCATTAAAAATGGGTAATGAATAGCAAATTTAATAAAGGAAAATGCATTCAGTGGAAAAGTAATTAGAAGAAAGGAGAGTAACTAAGTAACTAAGATGCTAAAGATTTAGAGTGCTGTGATTTCAACTCGATTTTGAGGAAAAGTGTCAAGACTGGAGACAGTCATGATCTTTGTGGAGATGACACAGACAATAAAAGAGGGTCTGGGGAGGGGGAATCAAAGAAACCAGTAACATCAAAAGCAATTTGAATCCCAGAGAACAGAAAAAGAGAAGACACATTATGGCACATGCTTTGGAGGACAAGCAGAGTGACTGATTGAGATTATGGCAAATTGGGGAGAGGATGGACCCACAGAGGTCAGTGCTGATGGCTTTCAGTAGAAGTTGTCTGGTGGTGTAAAGAGATTGGAATAGTCCCCAACGTACAGATAAAAAAAAATATGGTAACATTATGTATTTTAAAACGTAGAATGAAAAATACAAAGATAACCAATATGAATACGAGGACTACCAAGAATTCAGCAGTGGCCATTATCAGCATGTACTGTAGGTGGTGAAATTATTTTTTAAAATGTGGAAGCCAAGAATCCAAATCCATTTGCCCAAAGTCCAAAGCTGCAGATCCAGACAGAAATCTCTGCCGAACTATTATCTAAATGTACACTGGAGTGAGGATAAAGGGCAGAATTATATAGGATACAAATGCACTCTTCTCCAAGCTGAGGCTGGCCATTATGCTCAGTTCATTTCTTTTGAGCCCCTTGTTTCCTCTTCCCATACAGACACTCCTGCCAAGAGAAAAGTGATGGGTTCCTTCAGTTCCTGCTAGGGATGAATGAATTTGTCAATTTAAGTTTCTCCCAATTTCTCATGTTTGTAATCTTAAATTTAGTACTTCACATTTCCAAGGCGATTTGATTCATGGGGTCGTCACAAGTCGTAATCGACTTGAAGACACATAACAACAACCCTTGTGAAAATTTATCTGCATTTCCTGCAAATTTCTCCTAATATGTATGTAGTTTTGACTAATATACGTATTTTGGCAAGAAATGTCCCCTAATATAATGTAATGTTATTTTGACAGATATATGCATTTTATGTACACTTTCCTCAATACGTGAATTTTTTATTCTGTTGAAATGCTACTCACAAAATCCAGAGAAATGCAATTTTTAAAGGATGTGTTTCTGTTTGCATATTGGTTTGATAAGTGTAAATTAGGTAGTTTCTTGGGGGGGGGGCATTTCTCCCTCATCCCTAGTTCCTGCTGCTGATCTAAAGAAATAATGCACCTAAAGGCTTAGCAAGGTAGTTTTTGAACAGAATTATTAATACAGTTAACTTGGAATGAATAGACTTTTGCTATTTTGGTTCCAAATTTTTCCACTGGCTTACTAAATTTTCTTTCTCACACCCTTCCAGCCAGGCTAGTTAAAGTGTAGATGGAATTTACATGAACACATGAGACATTTCACTTAAAAGCGTCCATATCAGTGGCTTTAAATGCTCCAACATTTTGATCTTGTGCTTTTTCATGCATTGTTGAAGAAAGAGATCCACGTGGGGCAAAAATACTTGCACGCACAAAGGATACTGCCTTACGCCAGTCTGAGGCAGCACTAGAGCCCTGCTCAGATGTTTTTCTCCTCATATGATGAGAGGGACAGCAGAGCCAAACTAGCACAGTGCACTCTTCTTTTGCATTCCAATCTCTGTGTGGCCATCACTGCTGCCCTCCACGTCTTGTAGGGCAAATGTCTGTAGCAAGTAGCCTGCTTTACTTGAGTAGGATCCCAATGTGAATGAATCAGACCATTCATCAGTTTAGTCCTGCATTTGCCTTCTCAGTCTGGAAGTGGCTCCCAGATTCCTCTAACATCCTTTTTTAGGCCGTGACACCCAATATCTGGGCTAGGTATGTATGCTGCCAGTGAACGATGGCATTTACCCTCTTTTCACGTACTGGAGGGGATGAACAGATCAGCAGGCTTCTGACAGGGTGAAGTGAAGACAAAAGCATGACACAGTATCCTGTAATGGAAAGTCAGGTGATGAGAAAATGTACCTACAAATTTTTGCACACCTCAAGTCCAAAGGTGTGTGCACTGTTTACCAAATTCACTGCAAGATATACGAGAGAAGATCCAACCCACTCTTTGTCATTACTTTATCAGTGGCCAGATTCATATGACAAGAGGAAAATAATTGTTTTTTTTCTGACCACCAAGACAATAAGCTGTGAACTTAAGAGGAGACGCTTCCTGTGTATACTCTAAAATGCAATCTTCAGAAGAGGAGCGATGCAACTGGTAATAAAAAGAAAGCCAACAGCACTCATTGTTCCATTATTATATACTCAGTATTCATTATAAGATTAGATTAAAGCTAAGATCATGAGTGCTTGAAACAATTATTTGAAGCATAAGAAAAATAGGGATTATGTGTCTTAATGGCAAGTGGCAAAGCTAGTTTGGGGGAATGTGATTTTGCAGTCAAGAGTTTGGTTGTTCCTTTGTTGTTGTTGTCCTATGGCATACCTGGGATGACAAAAGGGGATAGAGCAAGGATAGCCAGCAAGATGCCCTCCATACGTTGTTATACTACAGCTCTGTCGTCCCTCGACACTGACCATGCTGGCTGGAAAACAATTACATATGGAGACACCAAAATTATATATATATATCCCACTGTTCCTCCCAGAAGGATCCCAGGGCAGCAAACAAAGACCCTAAAATCACTTTAAAACATCTTAAGAACAAAAGACTTTAAAACATATTAAAACAAAACATCTTAAAAACATTTTTTTTAAAAAAAACCACCAGCTTTAAAAACATATTAGAAAGTAATTACAACACAGACTGGGATAAAGTCTGTACTTAAAAGGCTTGTTGAAAGAGCGCAAGTGGCGAAAGACGTGCTGTGAGACTGATTGGGCAGGAGTAAAATCATAACCATGCCTACTGTGTGGCTGTGAGAGTCGTGAAGAAGGTCCACTTCTCTGCCACCATTGCATCCTCAAGTAGCCATCCAGTCGAGCTTTTCTGTATTGTCAGGCATTCTGAATTGTTGACATCAACTCCAGGAAATGGAGTTTTAGACCCTGAGGAGGACCACTGTGAATTGTGTGCAAAGCACTTTGAGGGTAATGTTGCTTGCCTCTGTAGCAATCTTGATGCCCCATCCACATCTGCTGTAGTCCCCAGTGAGGTGTCCAGTTCAATGTCTGCTGCAACTTCTTAGGAACATTTTCAGTTGATGCGGCCTGATGATGTAGACAAGGTGATGATGCGGCCAGCAATGTCCCCTTCTTGGCTTATTTATTTATTGCATTTGTATACTGCCCCATAGCCAGAGCTCTCTGGGCAGTTTCAATCACTTGGACTCCCTCAGAGCGGTGAGGGACAACCTCTTGTGATGTCAAGTACATAACCTCTTCTGAGATTCCAGAGAAGCAGAGATTCTCCGCCTCTTCGTATATTGTTCTTAATCTCAGAAACCATAATGCATGTTGACAAGATAGGCTGACAAAGCTGCCCACTTGCTATTTTGGGTTACAATCTACTGGCCTTGACAATGGTTTTTGCACAGTTGTGGTGGCAAGAGGCCAATATAGACTCACTTTAGCAGGTGGTGGCCTTGAGATGTCGCCAAGAACTATCTCAAGGACTCCCACCTTGTATCTGTCTCTGATAGATATCAACATTTAATAGATAGACAAATTTTTTAAAATTTTTAAAATGCCTGGGCGAAGAGGTAGGTCTTTACCTGGCGCCGAAAAGATAACAAAGAAGGCACCAGGCGTATCTCATCAGGGAGGGCGTTCCATAGTTCGGGGGCCACCACTGAGAAGGCCCTAGCTCTAGTTATCGTTCTCCGTGCCTCCCTATGCGTTGGGACATGGAGAAGGGCCTTCGACGTCGAGCGCAGCGACCGGGTAGGTACATAGCGGGAGAGGCGTTCCGCCAGGTATTGCGGTCCGATGCCGTTAAGGGCTTTATAGGTAAGAACCAACACTTTGAATCTGGCCCGGAAACATATTGGTAGCCAGTGCAGCTGGGCCAGGACAGGTGTTATATGATCAATTTTTTTTGTCCCAGTAAGAACTCTGGCCGCAGCATTCTGCACCAGCTGAAGTTTCCGAACCGTCTTCAGAGGTAACCCTACGTAGAGTGCATTACAGTAGTCCAATCTAGAGGTTACCAGAGCATGGATAACTGTGGCAAGGTTCTCCCTATCCAGATAGGGTCGTAGTTGGGCTACCAGCCGAAGCTGGTAGAACGCATTCCGTGCCACCGAGGCTACTTGAGCCTCCAGTGACAGGAGCGGATCTAATAAGACCCCCAAACTACAGACCTGCTCCTTTAGGGGGAGTGTAACCCCATCTAGGGCAGGTCGGACATCAACCATCTGGGCAGAGAGCCCCCCCACCAACAGCATCTCAGTCTTGTCAGGATTGAGTCTCAGTTTATTAGCTCTCATCCAGTCCATTATCGCGGCCAGGCAGTGGTTTAGTACATTAACAGCCTCACCTGAAGAAGATGAAAAGGAGAAGTAGAGCTGCGTATCATCAGCATATTGCTGGAAACGCACTCCAAATCTCCTAATGACCTCGCCCAGCGGCTTCGTATAGATATTAAAGAGCATGGGGGACAGAACTGAACCCTGTGGGACCCCATATTGGAGTATCCAGGGACTCGAGTAATGCTCCCCAAGCACCAACTTCTGGAGACGATTCTTGAGGTAGGAGCACAGCCACCGCCAAGCAGTGCCTCCAACTCCTAAGTCCGCAAGACGTCCCAGAAGGATACCATGGTCGATGGTATCAAAAGCCGCTGAGAGATCAAGGAGAACCAACAGAGTTACACTCCCTCTGTCTTTCTCCCGACAGAGGTCATCATACAGGGCGACCAAGGCTGTTTCTGTACCAAACCCCGGGCGAAAGCCCGATTGACATGGATCCAGATAATCAGTTTCATCCAAGAGAGCTTGGAGCTGGTGAGCGACCACACGCTCTAAAGCCTTGCCCAGGAACGGAACATTTGCTACCGGTCTATAGTTGTCAAGATTTTCAGGGTCCAAGGAGGGTTTCTTTAGGAGCGGTCTCACCACCGCCTGTTTCAGGCAGGGTGGTACCACTCCCTCTCGTAAAGAGGCATTGATCACCTCCTTGGCCCATCCGGCTGTTCCGTTCCTGCTAGCTTTTATTAGCCATGAGGGGCAAGGATCCAGAGCAGAAGTGGTCGCCCGCACCTATCCAAGCACCTTGTCCACGTCCTCGAGCTGAACCAACTGAAATTCATCCAATAAAACAGGACAGGACTGTGCTCCGGACACCTCATTAGGCTCAACTGCTACAATATTGGAGTCAAGGTCCCGGCGGATGTTTGTGATCTTATCTTGGAAGTGTCTCGCAAACTCATTACAGCGGGCTATTGATGGTATTATTGCGTTCTGAGGACCAGAGTGTAAAAGTCCCCGAACAACTTTATAAAGTTCCGCTGGGCGGTTAGAAGATGACTGAATGGAGGCAGCAAAGTACTGCTTCTTTGCTGCCCTCACCGCCTTCACATAGAGCTTGGTAGAGATCTTCACAAGTGCAAGACCACAGCCGTCGGGAGTTCGTCTCCATTTGCACTCAAGCCGTCTCCTTTCTTGCTTCATCACTCTTAGCTCCGGGGTAAACCACGGAGCCAATTGAGCTCTGCAGAGGAGAGGGCGCACCGGGGCGATCGTGTCAACTGCCCGGGTCATTTCCGTATTCCACAGATTGACCAGGGTTTCGACAGGAGCGTCAGTTTTATCAGCTGGAAAACTCCCCAGAGCCTTCTGAAAACCTTCAGGATTCATTAGTCTCCGGGGGCAGACCATCTTAATTGGTCCTCCACCCTTGCAGAAGGGAGAAAACATTGTGAGCCTACACCTCAATAGGCGATGATCTGTCCATGACAGAGGAATAGATGTAAAATCCCTCACTCCCAGATCACCATCCCCTGCTCCACTAGCAAAAATTAAGTCTAGAGTGTGCCCCGAAATAAATTGGGATGGAGAGCCTCTAGACATAAGGCCAACTTTGGCCTTCCAGGGGGTCCCATTTGGCCTGCAAGGCCATTTTCCTCCAAACCACACCCATCTGTCAATCAGCTTACAACACTGATCGCAGTGTCCGTGAGGTCCGGTTTCACTTCTTCACTGCTGCAGGTGCCAAAGCAGCAGGATTTAACTTTTGCTCAACAGCTGATGAGTAGGGATGAAATGCAACACCATACCACCCAGCCTGCTTAATCTCCACCAAACAGATTCCAAAGTGACCAAATATGTCTTGCAGCATAGTTGTTACTGAAAATCTCAGCATGGTAGCCATTTCCCCCCCTGTCTCATCAAGTTGAAGTTCCAGATGCACAATCAGAAACGTGAACTGGGCAATTTCCAGTAGATCAACAAGGATTTTTGACCCCCCAACGCTTAATAACAACAGGAACTGTTATTAATGACCCCCTACCCAAAAATATACTGCTGAAATGAAAAAAAAAATAGTTTTTGTGTGGACAGACTGTGAGCTTCATTCAATTCTGATATTCAAAAGAAATTCCTGGGCACTAAATTATTTAATTGTATGTCTTTGGAAGAGGTCCCTCTTGGTCAAATTTGGGGTTCTAGTGAACAATAAAGTGTACCATACAAGCCTGAAGCCTGTCCTCCCCTTTTGTATTGTATGCCACATTTGAAAACGTTTGTGGCAAGCCAGTAGATTATAAACAATTATCTTCTTTTTTAAATTCATCAGCAGTTAGTTGGGGGTTGGGCTGGGTTGCTCCACCTGAAGGAAGTAGAAAGACTCATGCAACTTCCTCCTGAGGGCCCTTCAATAGCCAATAGGCTTGGGTGGAGCTGACTGCCTATAAGAGATGGTCTCTCCCCCAAACACTTCCTTCTTCAGATCAGCAGCCCACCCTCCGTCCCTTTGAACAGTGTTGGCTTTTGCCAGTCACCACTTAGGGGCTGAGTACGAATTTTTGGGGTGCAACATAATTGGCTTTCTGATATACTTCCCCCCTGCCTCCGCATTGCTTTTAATTCTGTTTATGGTGGTCTGAGTTTTTATTAGGCTGTTTCATTAGGTATTTAGTGCAGGCAGGAAAATGGATGGGTGCATGGTCAGCACCCTGAGGCATGTTGGGTAAAAGGAATTTCACTAGCCACCTCCTATTGTCATGTGGCTTGAGGGGGGGGCTGCACTTGGAGCCTGCCCTGTGCCACCTACTGAATTCTGAACAGTTGGAGTAGCTGGTATCAATAAGGTCTCTCACACACATGGCTTCCATTTATGGGAAGATGGTTATTTGCCTCTCATCACACCAGTTTGGGTGATGCAGATTATCTAAGGTGGGTTGGCCTTTAGCTGCAGGCAGGAAATTTTCTAACTGATTATTTGAGATTGGTGCACATTTTTCTTGCCATATTTTAATAAATATAACCTTTCCAGAGCTTGGAAAAGTTACTTTTTTGAACTACAACTCCCAGCAGCCCAATCCAGTGGCCATGCTGGCTGGGGCTAATGGGAGTTGTAGTTTTAAAAAGTAACTTTTCCAAGCTCTGCTTTTACCAATACCTGTTGTTAAGTCTTCATTCCAGATGTGGGGCAACTAACAGCAGCAGCAGCAACAGCCACCAGTTGTACAAAAGCAGACATTGTGCAGAAATATTTATTAATGCTAAATTAATTTGTCAGCTAAATACAAGGAAACTGCTATTTCAAAATATTTCAGCACTTACGGAACAATACTATGAATCCATTGTTTGGTGCAAACATTCTTATTCATATACTGCCACAAGTTTTGAGACAAACATAAGCAATAAGGTCCCCATCTGCACTATTCTAACCATCATCATTCCACTTTAAATAGTCATGGCTTCCCACAAAGAATACTGGGAACTGTAGTTTGTAAAGGGTGCAGAGAGTTGTTAGGAGACCCTTATTACTCTCACAGAACTACAATTCTCAGAGTGGTTTAACGGTTAATCCCTATTCCCAGGGAACTCTGGGAAATGTAGCTGTGTAAAGGGAATAGGGGTTCTCTTAACAAACTACAGGATTATTTAAAGGGAAACCATGACAGTTTAAAGTGGTATGATACTGCTTTAAATGTATAGTGTAGATGAGGCCAAGGGTTAGTTTCTTTGTTTTTCCCTGAGGATGTTACAATTTATCATTTTCTGAGACAAGAACAAAGGCAGAGGTGCAAATGCACTGGGGGAAGGGGATGAATTTCAACAATCTGAAATGGTGTAGGAACGGAACCAAAAAGCACATAAAATAGTAAGAAGTAAAACCTTCCTCCCCCCATCAAATGAAACAAAACAAAGCCCAGATCCAGAGGAAGTACACGGGGAAGAAAAGGAACTAGTCAGTTGAACTGGAGGCCAAATGGAAGCGACACATTTAGAAACCCTTTCAGAAGTACTGTAGGGAGTTGAATTTACAAAGCTCAGGGGACTGTTTCTTCCATCCCCTCAAGGCAATTGGCATAATCGCTCTGCTTCTCACTGTGACTGTTTCCTTGTATAGGGTTAGGACATGAAGTTGGACTTGTGAAGGATCTCAGAGGTGGCATGGGGAACAACTGTTCTTCTCTACATCCTTCATCTTCCTGGAAAAGGCTCTGGAGGGTGACCACCATACTCCCCCTACAACAACCCATCTGCTTTCTCCCAGCTTGGTAACAAATCAATGGTTTAATGCTGCAGTTAATGGAGGCGGATAAGAAGCAAAGTTCCGGGATATAGGGGTGATAGATATATGCTCTAGTGAAGTAAAAGGCATTGAGTGGAAAAGTAAAGAAGAGGAAGGAGAGTAGAGTGAGCAAGATCATTTTTAAAGGTTGCTGGTGGTGTGATTTAAAAGAGATTTTGATGAAAAGTGTCAGAATGGAGACAATGATGGATTTTGTGGAAATCAGCACATTGATGATAAAACAGGGCCTCAGGAAAGAAATGGCAAAGGGATCAGTCATATCAAAAGCAATCTGAATCCCAGACAGCATGAAAGAGAAGACCCAGATTAGGACACATGCTTTGAAGGACAAACGTGGTAGGTATTGACTGAGGCCATTCCAAGTTGGGAAGAGGACAGACCAGCAGAGGGCAATACTGATGGCTGTCAGTAGAAGTTGGCCAATGGTGTACATAGACTGGACTAGCCCCCCAAATACTAAGAAAAGAACAGATAGGACTATATAATCTGTTTCACTACTCAGAACACAAGATACAGTAATAAAAAATAGCAGTATGAGGACTACCAAGATATCAGCAACAGCCAACATCAGCATGCTGATGGTGAAAAAATCCTTTTTAATGTGGAAGCCAAGAATCCAGATGACAGTTCCATTTGCGAAAAGTCCCAAAACGCAGACAACTAAAATGAGGAGCTTGATATAAACGTTTGCTGCATTTTCATAGAAATATACAATGGGGTCATGTTCATGCAGGGTACCAGTGCCAGTCTCACTGTATGTAAAACTGGTCATTATGCTCAGTTGTTTTCCTTTGGGCTGCTTAAGTCTTCTTCTATAGATCCTCCTGCTAAGAGAAAAGAGATAGGCCAATTCAGTTCCTGCTGTTGAACCTCAAGACTAGGGATGGGGGAGAAATTTGATTCAGTTGTCACTGAAACCTATCAAATTAATACTTTTTGAAACAATATGAAGACCAAAACACAGCCGTCCTTTGAAATCCACATTTCTCTGAATTTTGCAAAGTAGTTCTCCAGCCAAGAAATGTGTACAAAAATGCGTATACCAGGTAAAGTGTGCATATATTAGTGGAAATAACACTAAAATGTATTATATTAGGGACACTTGCTTGCAAAAATGTGTATGTTCTCTTAGGAGAGATTTGCTCTAATGGTGCTGACAAATTATTATTATTATTATTATTATTATTATTATTATTATTATTATTATTATTATTATTTATACCCCGCCATTTTTCCAAAACTGGAACTCATGGCGGCTTCCAGATAAAAAATACATATAATTAAAAACATACAAAGTCTACATTAAAATAAGATTAAACTATTTCCAATATTAAAACCATACACACATATAGCTAAAAAAGTTCAAACTAGTTTAAAAATGATATAATAGACATTAGCAATGCAGCACCCTTCACGCCCTATCCTTAGCCTTCAATTCCAAAGGCTTGTTGGAATAGGAAGGTATTTGCTTGTCGGCAGAAGGACTGCAAAGAGGAGGTCATTCTTACCTCCCTAGGAAGGGAATTCCAAAGCCTAGGGGCAGCCACCGAGAAGGCCCTCTCACGCGTCCCCACCAGTCGTACTTGAGAAGATGTGGGTATTGAGAGAAGGGCCTCTCCTGAGGATCTCAGGGCCCGGGCAGGCTCATACAAGGAGATACGGTCTGATATATGAGGAAATCATTTTTTCCCCAGAAATGTGGAGAACTGCATTTAAGATGAGGGGGGAAATGAGAAACTTGGAGAAGTGAAACTGACAGTGGTGTCCATCCCTTCTCAAGAATCTAGCTATGGATTTATTAGTCGTGTGCCAAAACCTGTCCTCCAGATTCTCAAAGATTTTACTTCCCCCTGTGAAAGAGGCTTGCATTTTTCTTTTTTACTCTTTCTCAGGACACTTAAGAATTTTTATTTATGTATTATGGGTGTAGAGTTTATTTATTTATTTATATCCCACCCTTCCTCCCTGCAGTAGGAGCCTAGGACAGCAAACAAAAGCATTAAAAACACTCTTTTAGAATAAATAATAAAAACAGACCTTAAAATATATTAAAACAAAACATGCTTAAAAACATGTTCAAACAAAACATTTTTTAAAAGGTTTAAAAACATCTTAGAAAGCAATTCTGACACAGACACAGACTGGGATAAGGTCTCTACTTCAAAGGTTTGTTGAAAAAGGAAGGTCTTCAGCAGGCACTGAAAAGATGACAGAGTTGAGCTTACCTTAATGTTCGGAGGTAATGGATGTGTCTTTATTTCCATCAGACCAGGAACAGAGAACCTTTGGCCCGCCAAGAATTTACTGAACTACAACTCCCATCATCCCTGGGTATTGGCCATGTTTGGTGGGGTTGATGGGAGTTGTAGTTCAGCAACATCTGGAGGGTCAAAGGTTCCCCACCCCTGCATTCAATGCTCTTCAGGCTCCCTGACTGCCTGAGCTTCCAGATCTGAAAAAGCCCCATAGGAGCATTGTCTGATGAGGTTTCCCTGAGCTTTAATTGAAGCAGGGGAAGCCTGGCAAGCTTCTTACTAAGTACCTGAGAAGTTGATTTTGATTTTGTCCTACCTGGGTTTAAAAAACCAAAAAACCATACCAATAACTTTAAAAGTAAAAAAAAGATTTTACTTTTTTAAAAAAGGTGGACAGCTGTCAGGCATACAGTAAGCAGCCTCCCCACCTTCCCATAAGAACATAAGATGAGCCTGCTGGATCAGGCCAGTGGACAATCTAGTCCAGCATCCTGTTTCCACTGTGGCCAACCAGATGCAACAGCACTTCCCCCCTGCTCTTTTGAGCAGCTGGAATTCAGAAGTATACCAACAACAACTGTGGAGGCAGTATGCTTACAGGAAAACCTAACTGGGGACTTAATGCATTTTTCAGGAAATGTGGGCATCATGGAAGAGATGGCAAGGAGCATGAAAGTAAGCTCATAAAAATTCCCTTTGTAAGTGCAGCAAAACCCCTGCACCACACCAGTGAGAGTTTCGCCACCATTTTCTTTCCCCTTTGACAATGGTCAAATGAAATTTCTTCTCTCATTTATTGCTTGGGAATGGTTTAAAAAAAACACTGGGGGGGGGGAAATCAGCACAGCAGTACTACAGTTGAGCAGAATTACTATTTTTTTTAAATTTATTTATATCCTGCCCTTCCTCCCAGTAGGAGCCCAAGGTGGCAAACAAAAGCACTAAAAGCACTTTAAAACATCATACAAACAAAATTTAAAATATATTAAAACAAAACCTTCCCCCAGGCACCTGGTTAGCCGCTGTGAGAACAGGATGCTGGACTAGATGGGCCACTGGCCTGATCCAGCAGACTCTTCTTATGTTCTTAAAACATCTTTAAAGATTTTTTTTAAAAAGCTTTAAAGAGGATGCCAAATGAAGGGTATTATCACATATGGTGGTCATGCCCCAAGGTGATGGGATTTTGGAAAATGATTTTTACCCAGATTAAAGTTATAGTTAAATGGCCGTTGAGCATCTGTTGACAGCTGCTCAATGATCCATAACCAGCTTCTGGAGGGACCTTACCAGGGCCACAGCTGATTATTGGCATAAAAAAATGTGGCAACTGGCTGTGGCGGAAAATATCACTGCTAAAGTAAAAGTATTGAGGGGGCAAGTAAAAACTGACTATTTTATAGGAGAATGGTATAATTTCATTTGTTTTGTTAATGATGAAGCTAATAACATGATCCCTTCAGCACAATATTTACAGCTATGGAATGCTTGATCACCTTTACTGTATGAATGGAATTTGATAATGTTCCCATTCAGCATTTGACAACTTGAATACATCTTTAAATACTTACCCTATGGCTTCCTTTGTAGAGTTCAATTAGCCAGTTAATTAGTTTAGTTGTTTAATTTCTTGTTAATATATGGAAAGAACAATGAGAGACTCAGACTATTGACAGCAATAAGTGTAAAAGGATTTAGTATACTCCATTACCTGTAAGCAGTGTAGCCTGTTAAATTTTGTCTTTTGTTGTTGTGATTGCTGTATATTTTTCTGGAGTCAATGTAGATCTTTCTTTTTCTGTAAAAAATAAACAGTTTATTAAAAAAAATATTAAAACGATTCCAACACAGATGCAGACTGGGCTAAGGTCTCAGTGTAAAAGGCTTGTTGAAAGAAGGTCTTCAGTAGGCGCCAAAAAGATAACAGAGACTGTGTCTGTCTAATATTTAATGGGAGGGAATTCCAAAGGTGCCACAACACTAAAGGTCTGTTTCCTATGCTGTGCGGAATGGACCTCCCGATAAGATGGCATCTGCAGGAAGCCCTCACCTGCAAAGCGCAGTGATAGACTGGGTATATAAGGGATAAGACGGTCTTTCACCTATCCTGTTCTAAGCTTTGTACACCAAAAGTAGAACCTTGAACTTGGCCCAGTAGCAAATGCGCAGCCAGTGCAATTCTTTTAGCATGGGGTGACAGGTTGGCGATACCCTACCCCAGTGCCAACTATCAAGCAATTTTACTTCATGAATGTTATTTATAAGAGGTTCATGAATTGATCTTTTGGTGTCACAGAAACTGGGTTATCTTGGGTTAGAATTTCAAACTTTTCAGGGGGATAAAGTGTATACACCCCCTCTAGGATGCACACCTTACCGTGGTGAGGGGGTTTGAGAGTGTAGAAGAAGCTGAGAGCAGTGCTGTCAGGAGTCTAGAACAGACTCCTAGCAGGGGCACCCAAGGCAGAATGGTCAAAGCTGAGACACCAGACTAAGATGCATCCAGACTCAGAGGAAGGCAATGGTAAACCACCTCTGAATATCTCTTACCACGAAAACCCTATGAACAGAGTATCCAAAATGCAATACGAGATACTACTGGAAGATGAGACCCCCAGGTCAGAAGGCACTCACCGAGCTACTGGGAAGAACAAAGGACAAGTACGAGTAGCGCTGTGACTAATGATGCAGCTGGGTCAAAGCCGAAAGGAAGCCCAGAGGCTGATGCGCACAGATGCGAAAGGAGTTGTGTAATGCACACAATAGGGACATGAAATGTGAGAAGCATGAACCAGGGAAAGTTAGAAATTGTCAAGCAAGAAATGGAACATATCATAAGAACATAAGAACATAAGAAGAGCCTGCTGGATCAGGCCAGTGGCCCATCTAGTCCAGCATCCTGTTCTCACAGGGGCCAACCAGGTGCCTGGGGGAAGCCCGCAAGCAGGACCCGAGTGCAAGAACACTCTCCCCTCCTGAGGCTTCCGGCAACTGGTTTTCAGAAGCATGCTGCCTCTGACTAGGGTGGCAGAGCACAGCCATCATGGCTAGTAGCCATTGATAGCCCTGTCCTCCATGAATTTGTCTAATCTTCTTTTAAAGCCATCCAAGCTGGTGGCCATTACTGCATCTTGTGGGAGCAAATTCCATAGTTTAACTATGCGCTGAGTAAAGAAGTACTTCCTTTTGTCTGTCCTGAATCTTCCAACATTCAGCTTCTTTGAATGTCCACGAGTTCTAGTATTATGAGAGAGGGAGAAGAACTTTTCTCTATCCACTTTCTCAATGCCATGCATAATTTTATACACTTCTATCATGTCTCCTCTGACCCGCCTTTTCTCTAAACTAAAAAGCCCCAAATGCTGCAACCTTTCCGCATAAGGGAGTCGCTCCATCCCCTTGATCATTCTGGTTGCCCTCTTCTGAACCTTTTCCAACTCTATAATATCCTTTTTGAGATGAGGCGACCAGAACTGTACACAGTATTCCAAATGCGGCCGCACCATAGATTTATACAACGGCATTATGATATTGGCTCTTTTATTTTCAATACCTTTCCTAATTATTGCTAGCATGGAATTTGCCTTTTTCACAGCTGCCGCATACTGGATCGACATTTTCATCGTGCTGTCCACTACAACCCCGAGGTCTTTCTCCTGGTCAGTCACCGCCAGTTCAGACCCCATGAGCGTATATGTGAAATTAAGATTTTTTGCTCCAATATGCATAATTTTACACTTGTTTATATTGAATTGCATTTGCCATTTTTCCGCCCATTCACTCAGTTTGGAGAGGTCTTTTTGGAGCTCTTCGCAATCCCTTTTTGTTTTAACAACCCTGAACAATTTAGTGTCGTCAGCAAACTTGGCCACTTCACTGCTCACTCCTAATTCTAGGTCATTAATGAACAAGTTGAAAAGTACAGGTCCCAATACCGATCCTTCAGGGACTCCACTTTCTACAGCCCTCCATTGGGAGAACTGTCCGTTTATTCCTACTCTCTGCTTTCTGCTTCTTAACCAATTCCTTATCCACAAGAGGACCTCTCCTCTTATTCCATGACTGCTAAGCTTCCTCAGAAGCCTTTGGTGAGGTACCTTGTCAAACGCTTTTTGAAAGTCTAAGTACACTATGTCCACTGGATCACCTCTATCTATATGCTTGTTGACACTCTCAAAGAATTCTAATAGGTTACTGAGACAGGACTTTCCCTTGCAGAAGCCATGCTGGCTCTGCTTCAGCAAGGCTTGTTCTTCTATGTGCTTAGTTAATCTAGCTTTAATCATACTTTCTACCAGTTTTCCAGGGACAGAAGTTAAGCTAACTGGCCTGTAATTTCCGGGATCCCCTCTGGATCCCTTTTTGAAGATTGGCGTTACATTTGCCACTTTCCAGTCCTCAGGCACGGAGGAGGACCCGAGGGACAAGTTACATATTTTAGTTAGCAGATCAGCAATTTCACCTTTGAGTTCTTTGAGAACTCTCGGGTGGATGCCATCCGGGCCCGGTGATTTGTCAGTTTTTATATTGTCCATTAAGCTTAGAACTTCCTCTCTCGTTACCACTATTTGTCTTAGTTCCTCAGAATCCCTTCCCGCAAATGTTAGTTCAGGTTCAGGGATCTGCCCTATATCTTCCACTGTGAAGACAGATGCAAAGAATTCATTTAGCTTCTCTGCAATCTCCTTATCGTTCTTTAGTACACCTTTGACTCCCTTATCATCCAAGGGTCCAATTGTCTCCCTAGATGGTCTCCTGCTTTGAATGTATTTATAGAATTTTTTGTTGTTGGTTTTTATGTTCTTAGCAATGTGCTCCTCAAATTCTTTTTTAGCATCCCTTATTGTCTTCTTGCATTTCTTTTGCCAGAGTTTGTGTTCTTTTTTATTTTCTTCATTCGGACAAGACTTCCATTTTCTGAAGGAAGACTTTTTGCCTCTAAGAGCTTCCTTGACTTTGCTCGTTAACCATGCTGGCATCTTCTTGGCCCTGGTGGTACCTTTTCTGATCTGCGGTATGCACTCCAGTTGAGCTTCTAATAGAGTGTTTTTAAACAACTTCCAAGCATTTTCGAGTGATGTGACCCTCTGGACTTTGTTTTTCAGCTTTCTTTTTACCAATCCCCTCATTTTTGTGAAGTTTCCTCTTTTGAAGTCAAATGTGACCGTGTTGGATTTTCTTGGCAATTGGCCAGTTACATGTATGTTTAATTTAATAGCACTGTGGTCACTGCTCCCAATCGGTTCAACAACACTTACATCTCGCACCAGGTCCCGGTCCCCACTGAGGATTAAGAACAGGGTTGCCATCCCTCTGGTCGGTTCCATGACCAACTGGTCTAGGGAATAGTCATTTAGAATATCTAGAAACTTTGCTTCTTTGTCATGACTGGAACACATATGCAGCCAGTCTATGTCCGGGTAGTTGAAGTCACCCATTACTACCACATTTGGATGCTTCCTCAATTTCATATCTCATCTCAAGGTCTCCGTGAGCATTTTGATCAGGGGGACGATAGATCGTTCCCAGTATTAAGTCCCTCCTGGGGCACGGTATCACCACCCACAACGATTCTGTGGAGGAGTCTGCCTCTTTTGGGGTTTCGAGCTTGTTGGATTCAATGCCTTCTTTCACGTATAGAGCGACTCCGCCACCAATACGTCCTTCCCTGTCCTTCCGATATAGTTTATATCCAGGGATAACCGTATCCCACTGGTTTTCTCCATTCCACCAGGTCTCCGTTATGCTCACTATATCAATGCTCTTCTCTAAGACCAAGCACTCCAGTTCTCCCATCTTATCAACATTACAATACTTGGCGTGAGTGAATTAAAATGGACAGAATTGGGACATTTTCAATCAGGCAACTACAAAATATTTTATGCAGGAAATGAGAAATTAAGAAGAAATGGAGTTGCTTTAATAGTGAGAAGCGATGTAGCAAAAGCAATTAGGAGCTACAATGCAAGGTCTGAGCAAGTGATATCAATGAGATTAAATGGGAAACCTATTAGCATAACCATCATCCAAGTCTATGCTCCAACAGCAAATACAAAAGAAGAGGAATTGAAGAGATTTTACACAGAAGTACAGGAAGAAATCAATCACACACCAAAACAAGATGTGCTGATAATCATGGGGGGCTGCAATGCAAAAGTAGGGAACAGAGAAGAACCAGAAGAACTATGGAGTGCAGTCAGAGACATTATCAGGGAAGAATGCAAAAAGACAATACCTCTAGTTAAAAAGAGAGACAGACCTCAACGGATGACTGAAGAAACTCTTAAAATGGTTAAAGAGAGAAGGAAAGCAAAAGCAAGAGGAGATAGAAACACAATCAGAACCCTAAATGCAACAATACAGTGATTAGTACGTAGGGACAAAGAGAACTATTACAATAGTTATTGTATAGAAATAGAAGAGGACAACAAAAAGGGAAGAACAAGAGCCCTATTCCAAAAGATTAGAGAAATGAAAGGCAAATTTATACCAAGAGTAGAGATGTTGAATATCAAGAGGGGAACACACTGACTGACCGAGATGAAATAAAAGGAAGATGGAAGCAATACACTGAAGAACTCTATAAAAGAGATGCAAGGATGACAGATTCATTCATGGAGGAACCGTATGATGCAGAACGACAAATTTTCGAATGTGAGAGAAAGCTGCTCTTAAAATACTTGGAAGAAACAAATCACAAGGAATAGATGGCATACCAATAGAGATGCTACAAGCTACTGAGACTGAATCTGTCCAAATTTTGACAAAACCTTGTCAACAAACATGGAAAAGAAAACAATGGCCCACAGACTGGAAGTGTTCAATATACATCCCAATTCCAAAGAAAGGGGATCCCAGGGAATGCAGTAATTTTATAACTATTGCCTTAATATCCCATGCAAGTAAAGTAATGCTCAAGATTCTACAACAAAGGCTCTTACCATATATGGAGCAAGAAATGCCAGACATCCAAGCTGGATTTAGAAAGGGAAGAGGCACCAGAGATCATATCACAAACATATGTAACGGAGCAAGGAATTTCAGAAGAAAACCAGACTACAGCAAAGCCTTTGATTGTGTAGATCATGAAAACTATGGAATGCTTTAAAAGAAATGGGGGTGCCACAGCATCTGATTGTCCTGATGTGCAACCTATACTCTGGACAAGAGGCTACTGTAAGGACAGAATATGGAGAAACCGATGGGTTCCCCATCGGAAGGGGTGTGAGACAGGGGTGTATTTTATCATCCTATTTGTTTAATCTATATGCAGACCATATCATACAGAAAGTGGGATTGGACCATGATGAAGGAGGTGTGAAAATTGGAGGGAGAAATATCAATAATTTAAGGTATGCAGATGATACCATACTACTAGCAGAAACCAGTAATGATTTGAAATGAATGCTGATGAAAGTTAAGGAGGAAAGCACAAAAGCAGGACTACAGCTGAACGTCAAAAAGACTAGAGTAATGACAACAGAAGATTTATGTAACTTTACAGTTGACAATGAGGACATTGAACTTGTCAAGGATTATCAATACCTCGGCACAGTCATTAACTTAACCAAAATGGAGACACTAGTCAAGAAATCAGAAGAAGGCTAGGACTGGGGAGGGCCGCTGTGGGAGAACTAGAAAAGTTCCTCAAATGCAAAGATGTATCACTGAACACCAAAGTCAGGATCATTCAGACCATGGTATTCCCGATCTCTATGTATGGATGTGAAAGTTGGACAGTGAAAAAAGCAGGTATGAGAAAAATCAACTCCTTTGAAATGTGGTGTTAGAGGAGAGCTTTGCGCATACCATGTAATGCAAAAAAGACAAATAATTGGGTGTTAGAACAAATTAAACCAGAACTGCCACTAGAAGCGAAAATGATGAAACTGAAGTTATCATACTTTGGACACATAATGAGAAGACATGATTCACTAGAGAAGGCCATAATACTGGGAGAAGGGAGTAGAAAAAGAGGAAGGCCAAACAAGAGATGGATTGATTCCATAAAGGAAGCCACAGACCTGAACTTACAAGATCTGAACAGGGTGGTTCATGACAGATCCTTTTGGAGGTCGCTGATTCATAGGGTCGCCATAAGTCGTAATCGACTTGAAGGCACGTAACAACAACAAAGAGTATACACAGTTCAAAACTATATGGTTATTCAGTCAGCTGTCCAGGTGCTAACTGTTGATGAACACCTTCAAGGGCCCTGCTCTCTATTGTTCTCTATTCTTAAATCTGTCAGTTAGTATTAGGTGCTAATAATCCTGCTCAACTCCTGTTTAAGGACTCATATTTAGCTTTTCTTAAAGTCTTGGGTGGCCGTATGTCCTCCTCCGTTTGATGGACTGTCATGGTGCAATGCTCTATTTGTAGAGGATTCCTTCAGGTAGAGGATTGTCCCCTGACAGCCCATCAAACAGAGAAGATGGTAGTCCCCCCTTGCATTTAATAGCTATATTGGCAAGATTAGAAATATAATTCAGAAGTACTGGTACCTTATTGAAGGTATGCTTGGGAGCCAGCAGGGCTCTATGTTTGCCTATAGATACCACATAAATCTTAGAGATGTATTGGTGCACAGTGCATGTAGATCAAGGCCTACATTTACAGATCAAAGCCTAGATAGGAGGTAACTGAGAGGTAAATGTTTATGTGGGCACTCCAGTGTATGCGGAAACTGTTTCAATGAGAGAAAGAGAAAAAAGTGAACCCTGTGGACAGTGCTAAATTTGTTTATAATGGTTTATTGAGTTGCAGTAATAAATGTGATCACATGCCCATGTCCTAAGGTGCATGTAGTTATGACAGCCAGAACAATTGAAGCTAGGATCTGTGAGCATAGACGTTATATCAAGAATCAAGATTTGCAAGCATCTCTAGTTCAACACTTTGTTCAGTATGGGGATAATGGGTTGTGCTAAGGGTAATGGGTAGCACGAAGGAGATTGTTCTGTCAGTGCAAGGATTTCTGCTTGCCTAATGGAATGATCTCCCTCTTCTCCCCCTGCACCCTGTTCTAGGTGTTCACCTGACCCTCCACAGCATATTTGGGGAGGATGTGGGAGTGCTCAGTGGGAGGAAATGAAGTCCCTTTGTATTAGCAGGGATCCCCGCACTGGGCTGACTTCCACAAGTGCAACACATTAGCTGAATATACTCCAATGTGCAGGACCTGATATATTGCTGCATGGAAAGGGTTAAGGTCCATGGATCCCAATTACATCCTGATCAAACTGTTTGGGATTCATACTCTAAAGGCTAAATCACCTATGGGACTGACTGAGGAAGTGAACTAGATTGTAGTGAATGAAAGCCAGTTTGGTTGGCATTGTACAGTATATCCCTCATTATGGCTTCAGTACTGTATGACTTTAAATGGTTGGCCTTCTTGTATTTACGGAGATATGCTATGTTTTTGGGAAATGAATGTTTGAGGCACTTCTTATGAAACTGGGCACTTCCTTTTAAGGGAAGAGAAAGTCATTTGCAATTTACAATACTTCAAATTCATTTAGAGCTGTGCAGAGGAACCCACAATTTTCTGAGTGCTCATCTTTTAATAAGATGCATACATGAGGCATTCTATGGATAGACAATTATCATTAGTGTTAGTCATAATTGGTCTTTTTGCCTATATAATTTTATATTTATATTATCCAGATTTTTATTATCCAGTAATATTGTTATAATATCTTATCATGCATCTTTTTTTTTTACATTTGCAGGTGTTGTCACTGCACATTTTGTTTTTTTGCATTTATCTTCTTTCCTTGCTGCTTATTGTTTTAGAAATTAACCTTTGATATTTTGTATTTAGGCTAAACTGTGGATACACACACATATGTAATCAGGATCGCTGAAAAAGACTTGAAAGTCAAAACGTGTTTGGTGAAAGCTTCATAGTATAATTTTTAGATATTCATCAGTTACTGAGCTTCAGGGTTTTTAAAGTTTAGCTATTATGCAATAATTATAATTTTTATTTGCATGTGTTATATATAATTATTTTCAATATATTCATGCCTAAATGTATATTATGGTTTTAGGTTTGATTCAGCCTCTTTCTTTCATAATCACCCTAGATTTATGGCAAGGATTTTTAAATGTTTGGGTTTATTTGCAAATATATAATTTGAGTATAACTGGGGGGGGAAATAGCATAGCATACCTTCAGCCAGCAAATCCACTGTCCCCATATCAGATCTTCAGAGAGCTGCACTACTCACGGATTCTTTAATTTACAGCTCAAAATCTCTCTCTCTCTCTCTCTCTCAAAACCAATGTTCTCCTCCTATGTTTTCCTCTTGTGTTCTCTCAGCACACACAAATCTTGGGCTGCATTCAGACATGCAGCTTATTGTGTTAGTTTCCCTGATTATAATGGTAGTGCTTCTGTCCCAGGCCACATTCATGCTGTAAATGTATGCCACTATTATTCCACTTTAAACAGTCATGGTTTCCCCTGAAGAATCCTAGGAAGTGTAGTTTGTGAAGGCTGCTGAGAGCTGTTAGGAAAGCCATATTGTAGCGCTGTGGGGAGAATAGGGATCTCCTAGCAACTCTCAGCACTCTTCACAAACTACACTTCCCAGGATTATTGTGTGAGGTAGGCCTGGTGTGACTATTTACGAAGGGACCCTGCACTTCTAAATTTGCCACTCCACTACTGGTGAGAGTACCTTGTCATGTCTCCATGAGACCCCTCTTCTTTTCACTTCTGACATTTTTGTGGGGTGTGTGTGTATGAGGGGGGACTGCTACCTGTGCCTATGCTGGAATATGTAGGCATACTGGCACAAAAAAAAGGCAGGAGTGATTGCATGCTGGGATACAGCACCACAGCTGGTCACACGAGCTGCAGTAGTGTGCTCATGGTAAAATGACAATTTAGCAGATGTTAGGGCTTGCAAAAGGATATTTCTGGAATCATTTATCATGAAAACAAACACTAGACTTCCACTATATTCCATTAGATTTCCACAACTGCCCCTTATGTCATGTGAAAGACCAAAAAGAAAAAGGAAAATTACGAGGTAAGGAACCATCAAGGAAACAAAATAAACTTCTATCTGACAGCACCGTTGATAAGATCACTCTTTGCTGAGGGTGGGGTGGTATGCTGTCAACCTCAAGAAATATCCAACAGTTACATGGCTACTGAAAAAGTAATTGAGGCTCATTTAAATTCACTCTCTCAACTTCTGCTTTGGTGTTGACTATGCTTGGAACAGAAATCCCACTATTTTATTTATTAATAGAATGAAAGTTGGTGTCTCACAAGGACGGTCTTTAAACTTGTGACTACCATATTTAACATTTGCTTTGCATTTAAAGGTGGTGCAGCCAACAAGAAGAATGTTTCTGTCCTCATCTTTCAGAGATGAAGCTGCCTTGAGGAGGCTCCCCCATGTGATTTAATCAGACCTTCTATCAGTTTAGCCCTGTATTTGTCTCCTCAGACCACCAGTGGCTTCAAAAGGGTTGCCAACATCATATTACTTGAAATGAACCTGGGACCTTCTACATGCTACAGATATGTGTTGCTCTTGAGCTATGACATTATCCCCTTTCCCACATACCTGAGAGGAAGAATAGATCAGCAGTCTTAAGTTAGAATGATGAGAAGGCAAAAGTTTGGCACAATATCCTCTGATGGAAAGGCAGGTGATGGGAAAATGTGCTCACAAGTTTTTGCAAACCTAACTTCCAAGGAGGTGGGGAATGTGTTGTTTTCAAAACTCAGTGCTAGATGTACAAACGAAGATCCCACCCACTCTTCATCATTACTTTATCAGTTGCCATCTTCATATGTCAAGAGGAAAATGTTTTGTTTTTCTGGCCATCAAGATAATCATATGTGGGTTTAAGAGGGAGGAGACTCTTCCTGTGTTAGACAATCTTCAGAAGAACAGCTATGCAATTGGGTAAAGAAAAGGAAGGGAATCACACTCATGATTAAATACTCAATATTTCATTATTAGATTCATAGTTAGGCACCTGTTTTCTCAAAACAGTTACAAATATCTATAACAAGATTATTTGAAGCATAAGGGGAAAATATAAGTTGTGAGTCTTAATGGCCAGGTGCAGAACTACTTTTGGGGGAATATGGTTTTGCACATCTTTCTGCAAGTATGCTTCTTTAAAGGCAACAGACAAGATGGCAAATCTAGTTTGTCTGGGGGGGAGGGGCTCTGTTGCTTGAAGCTCGTGTAGTAATGAACAATGGGGTAGAACTGGGGGAGCTGACATGGTGTCCTCCACTTGTTATAGGACTACAAATCTTACCTGACTATCATACCTGGACCATTTGCAATGCTGGCTAGAGTCCGACAACATCTGGAGGGCATTACATGAAAAAGATCTCTCCTTTGAAATTTACACTTCTCTAAATTTTGTGAAGTACTTTTCCAATGAAATAATATATTTGTACATTTTTTATAGGAGTCCTCCGTGGCGCAGAGTAGTAAGCGGCGGTAATGCAGCCGAAGCTTTGCTCACGGCCGGAGTTCGATTCCAACGGAAGGAGGAAGTCGAATCTCCGGTAAAAGGGGTCGAGGTCCACTCAGCCTTCCATCCATCCGTGGTCGGTAAAATGAGTACCCGGCATATGCTGGGGGGTAAAGAAAGGCCGGGGATGGAACTGGCAATCCCACCCCATATATACGGTCTGCCTAGTAAACGTCGCAAGACGTCACCCTAAGAGTCGGAAACGACTCGCACTATAAGTGCGGGGACACCTTTACCTTTTTATTTTATTATTATTATTATTACATTTTTATAGTGTGCGTGTATATGAGGCTTGTGAGGTTTTCAGTTTTCGCCCAGAGACTCCAGATTTTTGGGGTCCTCCCTGGGTCTCCAGGTGAGTTTCCTTAATCTCCGGACTCTCAGCTTTTATTAGCCTTTTTAAAACATAAATTTCTAGGTGGTCTGGTGCAAGAGATATACACCAAAATGTCAGCTGCCCCCGCCCCCGCAACTTCTAGCTGGCTGCTCTAACCCCACCCTTTCAGGTTTGTAGCCAATAAGTGAAGACAGGTTTGTGATTGACAAGTGATTTGTTGACCTCCAGCCAATAACTAGAACCCAGTGCAAGGCCAGGTTTTTCCTGCATGTCTGAAAATCTAATAAGTCAGTTTATAACTTTCAGCAGCAGTAAAAGTCTCTGTGTGTAGGAGATCTAAATGCCATTACAATGTGTTATGCTTTTCTAATTATGAGGAGTCAATCTCGTTTAAATTTTCCTGGGCTGTTGAAGAGGGCAGTTCATTGACCTAATACATAGCCTGTTCTGAAAACCTTCCCAGTATGAAACTTTAATCCTTTACTCACTTTTCTGGGAGTAAAGCTGCAATGTTAATCCCACAAACCAGGAGTAAACCCCACTGAATTCAATTGGATTTACTTTTGAGTAGATATGGTTAGGATTGTGCTGTAAATTAATGGGACTTTTGAGTGAACAAAGGAAAGGATTGTGTTGGTGTTTTAAATCTTTTTCTTCAACTGCAATCCCATTTTTAAAGCAATTAAGCAGGGCTTACTTAGATGTCACTGCTTTTATTTCGTAGGAAACTAATACTAATTTTATTTCTAAAAAACTGTTCTTCAATGACCAACTGGTTTTGATAATAAACTATTATATGGAGTTTATGTATTTTTATGTCTCCAGTGTGTGTATATATGGAATCTTTCCAAAAACCCTGGGAGGTAGGGTTGGAAAGCAAAGAAGTAAATCCATTTAAAATCCAATAATCATAAAACAAATATAAAACAGTTGTAAAACAGCATAAAGTTTCATGATTCTGAATTTTGGGTTGGGTGAGTGAAGTTCCTTATCATTTGTGGTTGCAGTCCTGTGCACTCTTCCCTGTTTGAGTAAGCCCCATTGAATATATCAGGAATTGCTTCTGAGAAGGGATGCATAGGATTGCACTATAAATATCTTTACAGATATTTATAGTTGTGTAAATAATAAACATCTTTGACAGTCATGCTTATATAAATATTTCTTCATACTATGTCCCGATAAGTATCTGATTTCACATTATGGTTGTACATTATTATTTCCTCAAATTTTAAGTGTGTCCTTCCTTGGGGTGGTAATGGTCCGTCTTTGTTGTTTTCTCTTTGAGTGGCAGATTAGGCTGAAAGATGGTGAGTAGCCCATGGTCACCCAGTAAACTTTGTTGCTGATTTCAATTTTTAAAATTAATTAAAATGATTTATATGCAGGCATAGCTTATGAAATAATGCAGATCCGCACAATACATTTAAAGCACATCCAACTCACTTTTAAAATGCATGACTTCCTCTGGGAAGTGTAGCTTCCCCCTCACAGTTATAGTTCCCACCACCCTTAACAAACTACAGTTCCCAGGATTCTGTGGTGAGATTCATGTGCTTCAAATGTGTGTTGAATGTGCTTTAAATGAATGGTGTGGATCTGCTGTATGTTCATTAGTGAACTGAAAAGAATTTTTTTAAAAGATGTTTTTTAAACAGGGGAGGGTTGTAGCTCAGTGGTTAGGCATGTGCTTTGCATGCAAAGGTCCAAACTCCAATCTCTGGAAAAGACTATTGCCTGGAATCCTGGAGAGCCAATGCTAGTCCATGTCATCAGTACTGAGCTAGTTGGTACCAAATGGCCTGAGTCAGTATAAGGCAGATTCCTTTGTTCCTGAAAGAGGAAAGAGACCCAAGGGCCACAGTGAGTTTGGGATTTATTTATGTATTTTATTTACAACATTTATATACTGCTTTACTGTAAAAAAAACTCAAAGCAGTTTACAGAAGGAATTAAAACAATGAAATTATTGGCAAAAACAATTAAAGACAGGTATTTAAAAACATTCAAAATAATAAAACCAACAGTGAGCTAAAAACAGATAAAAAACGTAGTAACTTCTACATTTCTGGGTAGGCTTGCCTAGACAGTCGGGCTCCTACTGGGAGGAAGGGTGGGATATAAATCTTCTTCTTCTATTATTATTATTATTATTATTATTATTATTATTATTGGCAGGTGCCAAACAGAGTACAATGAAGTCACCTGCCTAATGTCAATAGGCAGGGAGTTCCAAAGAGTAGGTTCTGCCACACTGTAGGATCGATTTCTTACAAGAGCAGAACAAGTACTTTGTGGCAGCCATAACATGGAAAGCACACCTTGAACTTGGCCTGTGCAGATTTCAGAGCAGAGGTGTTATGTGCTGGTAGGGTCTCACTCATGTCAGCAATCGTGCCACAGCATCCTGCACTAACTGCATCTCCCAGGTCAGGTTGTGCTGCATGGGGATTTCTATGACCTTGGCTGACTGGCTGCTAGGGTTTTTTTTAGTTTTCTTTAGGAACCTGTATGGGAAATTACCAGGAGATAATGTAAAGAGGAATTAGAATGGCATGCTTAATTCCCCTTCATGCCTGCATCTCCATGTATTCAGGCCAGGTGGACCTTTTTGCATGCTTCTTTGCTCTGTTTATGCAACACAGGATGGTACAAGCTTGGAATTTGGGAAAGGTCCTTATATGTTTAGGGTGGATAGCTGATGTTACTGGCTCATCTGCAAGTCTGTGGCTTCCTTTATGGAATCAATCCATCTGTTTGGCCTTCCTCTTTTTTAAAGCGCTTTAAGGTAGGCTGGAGTACACTACTGTAAAAACATCATTACAGGAAAACATAATAAAAATGCTATAGATAATGCCAATTAAACATTTTCCCAACCTAGATTATCAATAATATGTTCCACCACTGCCATGCATCCATTCTGATATGCCATTCAAAATGCTGTATGTGCAAATGTGTGTATTTGCATCCCCCATCTCTGAAGAAGCCTTTCTCCTTTGCAATGCCTTAACAGAAACACTGCTCTCCATTGAAATTCACACTGCCCTAAATCTTGCAAAGTACTTCTCCAACCAAACATTGTGAATAAAAATGTGGATATCAGTAAAATGTGTATGAAAAGAATGCTTATGTTGATGAAAATAATGTACAAAATGCATTATATTAGGGAAAATAGCTTATAAAATGCATAGCAGAATCACATACAACAATTCATATATTAGGAGAAATGCACACATACACTTGTACAAATTTCATGAATTTTGTTTTAAAAAAGGGAGAGATGTATTCAGAAATGGAGCTAACCAAAATAAAAATTGGAAAGATGAGAAACTGAGAGGAACTGAAATTGACAGTTTTGTCCACCACTAAATAATATACATGGAATCAGCATAGCTAAATAATAAGCATAGCTGTGCTGCATATATTTTGCTGTTCACACCCTGATCAGTATCAGCTGTGCAACAAGTGGGTGCACATGTCGCAGATTTTCTTCCAGTGTGGTAGTCAACGTTTGTTTATTAAATTTACATCCTGACCTTCCTCCCAAAAGAAACCCAGAGTTGCAAACAAAAACACTAAAAGCACTTTAAAACATTTTCTTCTTCTTGTTATATGCCTTCAAGTCAATTATGACTTATGTTGACCATATTAATCAGCAACCTCCAATAGCATCTGTTATAAACCACCCTGTTCAGATCTTGTAAGTTCAGGTCTGTGGCTTCCTTTATGGAATCAATCCATCTCTTGTTTGGCCTTCCTCTTTTTCTCCTCCCTGCTCTTTTTCCCAGCATTATTGTCTTTTCTAGTGAAGCATGTTTTCTCATTATATGTCCAAAGTATGATAACCTCAGTTTCGTCATTTTAGCTTCTAGTTCTGGTTTAATTTGTTCTAACACCCAATTATTTGTCTTTTTTGCAGTCAATAGGTATGTGCAAAGCTGTCCCCCAACATCACATTTCAAATGTCATCTTAAAAACATCTTAAAATCAAAACATATTAAAACAAAACATTTTTAAAAAACAACTTCAAAAACATATTCAAAAGCAATTCCAGCACAGATGCAGACTGGGATAAGGTCTCTATTTAAAAGGCTTGTTGAAAGAGGAAGGTCTTCAATAGGTGCCAAAAAGATAACAGAGATTGCACCTGGGTAATATTTAAGGGGAGGGAATTCCAAAGGGTAGGTGCCACAACACTAAAGGTCCAATTCCTATGTTGTGCAGAACCTCCTAATAAGATGGTACCTGCAGAAGGCCCTCACCTGCAGAGTGCAGTGATCAACTGGATATATAACAGATGAGACGATCTTTCAGGTATCCTGGCCCTAAGTTCTGTAGGTTAGTCTGTTGCAGGAAAACCAGCTAATTTCTGCTGGATATTTTTTTTCCCTGTTTATGTTCTAATATGTGAAATTCTTGCAGACAATAGTCCTTTATTGATTATATAGTGTAGTTATTTAGGTGTAATAATGATAAATGCTGATAGTATCAGCAGCAGTAGCAGTTACCAGGGATACAAAAACAGACATTGTTCAGAAATATTTATTATTAAGGCAAAGGGGAGGGGGTGAAATTGTTCAGCAAACTAAACTTAAATGAAGTTACATAAAACACTAACAAGAAAATTACTTCCTGTAAAAAAAGATTTCTCTACATTAATTTGCTCAGGTGAGCATATGTATAGTGACGAAAGAGCCAGAATTATTTTGAAAAGAAAGTCCATTTAAAATTCATTAAAAATATCTGACAAATGGTGAAAAAATGTAAATATTCCTTTACAACTGTGAAAGCATGATACAAAATGGTGAATTATATAAAAAGATTAAAGCATAATAAATGGAAGACTGGCAATGGGGCAACTACAACCACTGAACAGCAGAAATATTAAACTATTGGGATTAACTGCACAAGGTATTATGAGAAATCATAGATGGGAAAAAATGAAGCATAAGAAAGCAATTATCCATCTGACACCTTCTTCCAGTCCAGCTAATGTAAGAGCAAAAGCAAGATGAATGTTTAGGGAGTACCGAGTAATTAAAGGATTGTAAATTTAAAAATATAAATAAAATATAGGCACAGAAGCAGAATGATCTCTAAGAACACTGTGAGAACATAAGAAGAGCCTGCTGGATTAGGCCAATGGCCCATCTAGTCTAGCATTTTGTACTCACAGTAGCTAACCAGAAGTCTATGCAAAGCCCTTGAGTAGGACCTGAGTGTAACAACACTCTCCCCTCCTGTGGTTTCCAGCAACTGGTATTCAGAAGCATACTGCCTCTGACAGTGGAGGCAGAACATAGCCGTCCAGGTTAGTAGCCATTGATAGCCTTATCCTCTATGAATAAATGGAGTGGACAGAGTCTGTGCCAGACATACGTCCCAGGGGAAGGCATTCCTCAAGCAGCACCAGCTTTCCACAACTAGAGCAGCACCATGGAGAAGGCCTTATCTTGTATCACCATCCAGTGTTTCTCCTCCAGTGGTCGTGCCATGAGATAGGTGCATGTAGGCTTTTGAATGAGGTGGAGTAGGAGATGCCAGATAAGGTGCACCACAGCATAGCCAAACTTGACAGATAATATCTCCCCTTTGATAAGGCCAGCCCTGAGCAGCACTAAATGTTCCTTTAGCACACATCTCTAGGAATCAGTATGCCCCAACAGAATTAAACCAAGCCTGAAGCTTTCTGCTTTTATGAAAAAAATCATAACTGGGCTTGAACTGGGAGTTCCAGTTCCTCTTTACAGCCTTCATCCTCTGTGAAAACCCTTTGGAGAATGACCTTTATGCTTTCCCTAGATAGATCCACCTTCTGCTTCCCAACTTGGAAATAAATCACTGGCTTAATGCTGCTGTTGAGAGAAGCACAGAATAAGCGCAATTCCATCCGATAGGCATGTGCCACAGGGAAATATGTGATGTAGAAGGCATTCAATGGCAAATCAAAGAAGAGAGAGAAGAGGAGAATAAGGAAGATGGCTGTTAAAACCTTCCACTGCTGTTGTTGCCGTGATTTCAGGCAGACCTTGGTGAAGAGGCTCAGAGTGGAGATAATCATGCCTGGGGTGCAAAGCAAGACACTCACAATAAACTGGTAGTACATTTGGGGATAAAATTCAGTATGGAGCACAAGGACAATTGCATCTAGCAGAAAGGAGAAGACCCATATTACAGCGCACACAACAGTGGACCACTGGGGTGGTCGGTGGCATTGATGCCAAACTGGGTAGAAGGCTGAGGTACACCCCTCGATGCTGACAGCCATCACTAGAAGCTGACTGACGCTGTAGATCAACAGGAAGATCTCCAGAGCTATTGGGAAAAGAACTGAAGGAACAAAAGTGCCTTCATTAAAACATCCTACTGCAAGAAATGTGACTAGGCATATCAGGATCTCAAAATCAGCAGCTGCCAAATTCAAGATGTAGGTGGTGAAAGGATTCCTTGCAATGCAGAACCCAAGAAACCAGATGATGGTTCCATTCCCCAGAAGTCCAAAAATGCAGATTAAAAATATGAGGACAGAGAAAACAATTTGTCCTAAATTGTTAGGGAAGGTCCCATCTGGACCATTATTTGAGGGGTTCTTATTGGGGAATGCAGCGCTGTATGCTCTGTAATAACCTAATTCAGCCTCCATTGGGAGCATACGTTTACGACTAAAATTGGTTGCCATGCTCAATATCCTCTTCCAAGTTGTTTTTTTCCTCTTTCTTCTGCTGATAAAAGTATGTGTGCTAAGATAAAAGAAGGGAGAGAAGAATTAATTTCTTGACATAGAGCTGAACAAAAAGCCATGTGGCTAAAACCTTCAGCCTGGTATTTCTGACTTCATGCACAAAGACCATTTGAAAAAGCATTTTTGATGCACTGAACTTAAGATGAAATGGCTAGGCTGTTGCTCTTTGGACTTCAGACATCCCAGAAGTCTGGTCAAAGTTTCGCATCTACTAAGCCTTCACAGACATTAGGAGACATGACAATTTCAGAGAAAGTGTACATGCCAAATGCTCTTATGTAGGCATCATACACATGGTACTGAGATCAAAGGGGCTTACTTCCAACAGGCAGAGCTATCTTAAGTAGAGGAAGTCAGCATAAGTCAACCCTATTCCAAACTCCACTCAGGAGTGGGACTACTACTGGCTGAGACAACACAAACCTGACGGAGGGAGAACAAACCTTTAAACATAATTTTGACTTAAAAAACCCTTTTTGCAGGCATAAGTTTCCCTTACTTGCCCGATCACATTAGTGAGCTTTGGAATAAGTCTCTCCTTGCTCCGTCCTGTTGGAAGTGGGGCAAGAGCAACTCTTGTTTGCGTTCTTTAGTTTGCATTCCAAAGGGAAGATAGAGTGATAGAGGGTCCTCCAGCTGGCTAGGCTTGCATACCTTTACCTGTGCTCTTCTCTACCTAACTTCCTTCCGTTGTAAACTGATATGCTCAGGGAAGTTGACCTGCCCCTCCTTCCTTTGCCTTCTTCTTTGAATGTCCAAGGAGAGAGGAGACATCTTAGTCTTTGTTGTCTCTCTTGAGCCATGAGGGCAATATCCAAGTCTGGACATTGCGCCTCCAATTTAGTTAGTTAGTTAGCATTAGGTATGCCTTTCCTGTCTGCTATGCATTTCTATAAATAGCCTTTTCTTCTTCAGTCTCAGTGATAAAACTGCAGGGTAAAAGCCTGCTTTTTTGGTAAATACACACACGCAGCTCAGACTGCTGAGGATCTCTGCATATATATACATATTTCCATAACACTTCACACCACTGCCATGCCCTGGATTGCCCTTTACTGGGGACTCAGCCCGGTGTAAATTTTGTCAGCTTCAGTTCCACTGGCTGAGCCAGCACAACACCAGCTCAGGAGGGACATATGCTGGCATAGCCCCAGCTGAGTCCTCACTCAGCCAGAGTAGCCTAAGGGCCACGTATTCCAAACATGCTCATCCTGGCAGATATTGAGTTTGCAATTACTTTGCTGTTCTGCTTGTTCATGGGTTACATAGGGCTTATTTATTTATTATTTGATTTATATCCCACCCTTCCTCCCAGCAGGAGTCCAGGGCAGCAAACAAAAGCAGTAAAAACACTTTAAAACATCAGAAAAACAGACTTTAAAATACATTAAAACAAAACATCTTTAAAAACATTTTTAAAAAGCGTTCAAGATGTCTTTTTTAAAAAAGGTTAAAAACATATTGTTTAAAAACTGGTTAGTGCTTCGACTAAGCTCTATGTAGGAGCAGTGAAGGCAGCTAAAAAACATCATTTTGCTGCCACTATTAAATCATCTCTTTGCCGCCCAGCGGAGCTCTTTCGAGTTGTCCGGGGGCTTCTCCATTCAAACCCTCCGGACAGGGTGGAATCATCGGAGGCCCGCTGTAATCAGTTTGCCGATCACTTCCAGAATAAGATCTCATGTATCCGCCGGGACCTAGACTCTCAAGTTATAGCAGTAGATCCTAGTGAGGTGTCCGGAGCACAGTCTTGTCCTGTTTTGTTGGATGAGCTTCAGTTGGTTCAACTCGAGGACGTGGACAAGGTGCTTGGACAGGTACGTGCAACCACTTCGGTACTGGATCCTTGCCCCTCCTGGCTGATAAAAACTAGCAGGAATGAAACAGGTAGCTGGGCCAAGGAAGTGATAAATGCCTCTTTACGAGAGGGAGTGGTCCCGGGCTGTCTGAAAGAGGCAGTGGTGAGACCACTCCTGAAAAAGCCTTCCTTGGACCCAGACAATTTTAACAGCTACAGGCCAGTGGCGAATGTTCCATTCCTGGGCAAGGTCTTGGAACGGGTGGTTGCTGGCCAGCTCCAGGCGCTATTGGATGAAACTGATTATCTAGATCCATTTCAATCGGGTTTTAGGCCCGGTTTTGGCACTGAGACAGCCTTGGTCGCCCTGTACGATGACCTATGTCGGGAAAGAGACAGAGGGAGTGTAACTCTGTTGATTCTCCTTGATCTCTCAGCGGCTTTTGATACCATCGACCATGGTATCCTTCTGGAGAGGCTCGCGGAGTTGGGAGTTGGAGGTACTGCTTGGCAGTGGTTCCGCTCCTACTTGGCGGGTCGTCTCCAGAAGGTAGTGCTTGGGGAACATTGTTCGACACCGCGGGCTCTCCAATATGGGGTCCCGCAGGGGTCAGTTTTGTCCCCCCTGCTTTTTAATATCTACATGAAGCCGTTGGGAGAGGTCATCAGGAGTTTTGGAGTGCGTTGTCATCAGTATGCTGATGACACGCAGCTCTACTTCTCCTTTTCATCTTCTTCAGGTGAGGCTGTCGATTTGCTGAACCGTTGCCTGGCCTCGACAATGGACTGGATGAGAGTTAACAAACTGAAGCTCAATCCAGACAAGACTGAGATGCTGTTGGTGGACGGGTTCTCTGATCGGATGGTGGATATATACCCTGTCCTGGACGGGGTTACACTCCCCCTAAAGGACCGGGTTCGTAGTCTGGGAGTCTTTTTAGACTCTTCCCTCTCACTTGAGGCTCAAGTAGCCTCGGTGGTTAGGAATGCGTTTTACCAACTTCGGTTGGTAGCCCAGCTACGTCCCTATTTGAGTAAAGAGGACCTTACATCAGTGGTACATGCTCTGGTAACCTCACGTTTGGATTACTGTAATGCGCTTTACGTAGGGCTACCTTTGAAGACAGTTCGGAAGCTACAACTAGTGCAAAATGCGGCGGCCAGATTGCTGACAAGGACCAAGCGGTCCAAGCATATAACACCTGTTCTGGCCAGCTTGCACTGGTTGCCAATATGTTTCCGGGCTAGATTCAAAGTGTTGGTATTAACCTATAAAGCCTTATACGGTGCGGGACCACGATACCTTGCGGAACGCCTCTTCCGATATGAACCGGCCCGTGCACTACGTTCTGCTACGAAGGCCCTCCTCCGGGTTCCAACTCACAGGGAGGCCCGGAGGGTGATGACAAGATCTAGGGCCTTCTCAGTGGTGGCCCCCGAACTATGGAACAGTCTCCCTGAGGAAGTACGCCTGGCGCCGACTCTGCTTTCCTTCCGGCGCCAGGTCAAAACCTTCCTATTCTCTGAAGCATTTTAAGTTACATTGATCTAATTTTAATAATGTTTATTGTATTGTTGATTGTATTTTAATATTATTTTGTTATTCATTGTATTTTTATACTATTTTATGTTCACCGCCCAGAGAGCTATCGCTAGTCGGGCGGTATATAAATTTAATAAATAATAATAATAATAATAATAAAAACAAAAAAAGCTTTAAAAGCATGTTCAAAAGCAATTCCAACACAGACACAGACTGGGATAAGGTCTCTACTTAAAAGGCTTGCTGAAAGAGGAAGGTTACGTAGGGTTGTGCCCAACTGTTTTCCATACTCCTTCAAATGGAAGGTTCTGCTCACTGAAGGTTCTTCCAGGGAAATACCATGAATGAAAGGGGCAATGTGATTTTCTCTAGTTTCCCTCTTCACTCTGGTCCCCCTCATCCCCCTTGCCCCATCCAATCTGCTCTAGAGAATTGAGGGATCCTGTAGAACAGATCCTTTAGAAAGGATGTGCAAGAGGTTTTAGGAGGACCCAGGAATTTGTGAAAATTGCCTCCCCCTCCCTTCTGTTCATTTAAGCCTCTGGAGCATCAATGGAGGAATGCAGCTGGATGCAAATTTTTTTTGAAGGAGCTTCGTTTGGAGTAAAACAAGAATCTTAATGCAAAAAACCCAATGTGAAGAAACAGGGACTAAAGGCTGCCCAATGCCAGGAGATCAGTTCTAGCTCAGTAATATTCAGTTCTTTTCCATTCGTAAACAGCTCTGGTGAAGAAGGTAACACACTTGAATTTCCTAGATAAAATTACTCTGAAGCCAGCTTTGTCCTGGATGGAGGAGACATTTATAATAACGACTATTGCAGAAATGCAATGCAAAAAGTACTGACACTGAGAATCCGATTAGCTCTAGAATTATCTAACAAAAATCCCACACTAGCTATTTGTTTGTTTGTTTATTAGATTTATATCCCACCCTTCCTCCCAGAAGGAGCCCAGGGTGGCAAACAAAAATGCTAAAAACACTCTAAAACATCATAAAAACTGACTTTAAAATATATTGCAACAAAACATCCTTAAAAACATATTAAAACAAAACATCTTTAAAAGCATTTTAAAAAGCTTTAAAAACATCTTAAAAAGCAATTCCAACACAGATGCAGATTGGGATAAGGTTTCTACTTAAATGGCTTCTTGAAAGAGGTAGGTCTTCAGTAGGCACCAAAAAGATAACAGAAATGACACCTGTCTAATATTTAAGGGGAGGGAATTCCAAAAAGTAGGTGCCACTACACTAAAGCTCCACATCCTATGTTGTGCAGAATGGACCACCTGATAAGATGGCTAGAAAGCTGACACAGATAGACAAAGAAGTGTATGGGTATATGGGGAGACCCGTACAGCACATGTTCACATGAGCAGAACAGATGCTCATGTGCTGTATGAGTCTTCATTGTCATCTTTGCATTCTCCCTTTATCTTCTCCTGCTTTGCTTTCCAGGGTGCCAGGAACATCATCCCCATCTTTATCAATGATATCATTCCACCCCCCACCCTACCAATTTCTTCCAAACCCAATTCTTTGGAATACAGTTTCCTGAACCACTCAGTCCCATTTTCTTTTTGTTTAAGTGGGAATCACAGTTTTTCCAAGGTCTGAATGTTGTCTGTTAGAAATCTCTCACACCAGCAGAATTAAATGCACTTAAGGAGAAACTTGGATGGAGAGAGAGAGAGGTGGCATCACAGAAGAGGAGAAATAGCAACAAAATAGTCCATACAGGGAATCTTACCTTCTTCTGCTCCAAACCTTTCAAAACAAGGAGTGAACAGTTCTGAGATGTGCCCCTTCAGAATTTCAGAATCTCAGTCGTGACCTCTTCTCTGGATTCAAAATATTTTCCGCATTCAGCATTGAGCATCTCTTTGGGCAGAGAATGTATTGCACTTGGTTTAGGAAGGGTGGGGCACAGAATTCACATCATAATGCAACTACCAACCAAAGCATTAGCTGATGTTCCATTAGCAATGACCAGAGCTTTTCTACTCTTCCTGCATGGATCGGCAAACTTCTAAGTGTGGAGAAAATTGTTTCCTGAAGGTTAGGTCTCAAGACAAATTTGCAATTTACACTTGAAAAAATGCAGGTACTTCCAAAGCATCCAAAACAGTTATACATAGATTTAAAAAGGAGCTCTTAGGACTTCTAGTTTGTTCTGCGTACTGTGGGAAGAACATTTTCCTGCATCATTGGCAATCACTCATGGCCAAGTAAGATTGTTTTCCAAGGTAAGGTCTTTAACAGTGGGTCCGTAAGTGACTGTGGAGGCCAGTTCTGGATCCACACATACTCCCACAGTGAGGACATAGGTTTGTTTCCAGATGGAAAATGGTAGCAATGAAGACTTGTTTGATGTGCCTTCCACTTAGCTCGTTTGTCCCATTCGCCCTGTATTCATGCTTCTTTGAAGTCCACGGCACCTTTGATAATAGCCGACCTCCATTTGGGACATTCACGAGCCAAGACTTCCCAGTTCTCAATGTTCATGTTACATTTTTTAAGATTTGCTTTAAGAACATCTTTAAACCTCTTTTGCTGTCCACCGATATTCCATTTTCCATCCTTAAGTTCTCCAGCGTCACACCATTAAGCTGGATGGTGCTACAGAGGGACTAGTTCGCACCTGTTGATGAAGCACTTTGTTTTTTTAAATATTAAGTGAGAGCCCAAGCTTTCCATGTGCTTCTGCAAAGACATTTAGGATAGTTTGAAGATCTTTCTCTGAATGTGCAGAGACTACATTATTATCGGCATATTGAAATTCTACGACAGAGGTTGACATACCTTGCTTTTTGCTTTCAGTCTACTGAGGTTAAAAAGCTTTCCATCTGTTCGGTATATGATTTCCACACCAGTAGGAAGTTTCCCCTCTATAAGGTGTAGAATCATAGCAATGAAGATAGCAAATAAGGTAGGAGCAATGACACATTCCTGTTTTATGCCTGATCCGACTCTGAATGGATCTCTCTGAAAGCCATTGTTATCCAAAATTGCCGCTATCATGTTGTCATGAAGGAGTCACAAAATATTCACAAATTTATCAGAGCATCCAGTTTTCAGAAGGATGATCCAGAGAGCAGTTCGATTTACAGTATCAAAGGCCTTAGTCAGATCAATAAACGCCATATGTAAAGGTCGATTCTGCTTCTGGCATTTTTCTTGAGGCTGTCATGCAGTGCAGATCATGTCCACTGTCATCCTGGAAGGGTGGAAACCATTTTGATATGCAGGGAGGACATCCTCTGAGATCAGAGTGAAGCGATTTGCGAGGATCCTTGCAAGGATTTTACCTGCGGTAGCAAGAAGAGAGATACTTCGATAGTTCCCACAATCTGTTCTATCACCCTTCTTAAAAAAGGTGATAATTATGACATCCCTAAAGTCTTCCAGGATCTCCTCCCTCATCCAGATTTTTTCGATGAGCTTATGAAATTGTTGTGTAAATTCAGGCCCACCTTCTTTACATTCTGTTTCCAGAACCTCATGGATGCATTTCCCCAAGTCACTGGTGGTACTATTCTCCCCGGCACTATCTACCCAGCTACCTAAATGATGGGGAACATCCGTAACCTTTGCACCAGGCAGGCAAATTACTTTGTGGTCTGCACACCCATCACACAACTATCTATGCTCCTAATGATTGAGGATCCCTACACACACACACCGAGAAGTATCTTCAGTACAAGAGGATACCTGCTCATCTCCCAAGGAATGGATCCCTTCTAAAGGATTCCTCTTCCTTGGCTAGATGCTGTCCTTTGCCAAGGCCCTCATACTCCATGACAGCTGAAAAGCTATCATCCTTGAAGTGAGACACAGCTAAAATGCCCTTGAAGGCCTCATCCACCAACCTCTCTGTTTCTGTCAGCTTCTCCAGGTCAGCTACCTTGGCCTCAAGGAAACGAAGTCATTCCCGGAGAGCCAGGAGTTCATTGCACCGAGGGCACACCCATAACTTCTGTCCAACAGGTAGATAGTCATACATGTTACAGGCAGTGCAAAACACTGGAAAAACCTTACATCCCTGCTGGCTTCCTATCAATATACTTTTTTTGTAGTTTGTTGAGTTCATTGGTTGAAAGTTACAGTTTAGTTCAGATCAAGGGACAGATGGACAGAGGGGGTGCCCTGGCCTTCTTACCCTGCTGCCAAACTTGCTTAGCTGCTTAATTCACCTTGTTGCTTCGTCAGCTGGGACCTTGATGCTTCGTCAGCTGGGACCTTGATGCTTCGTCAGCTGGGGGCTCCCTCTAGTTCATGGAACAGGCTCCTTCACTAGGATGTTCTAAATTTATGTGTGTGGCTGGTTTTTCCCAGCTACTGCTGCCAGCCAATGAGTTCAGGGCATGTGGCTCAAATTGGTGCTCTTAGTTAACTTAGCTCCCTGGGGTTGGGGAGTCCAACAGAGTGCACAAAGCTAGTGGGGTAAGTAAAGCTGATGGCTCAACTGTCAACTCCTTGATGGTTATCTCAGCTTTCCTCCCTGACAGTGAATCCTGTTTAAAGTTTTTTACTAATGGTACTAAGAAAAGTTAACTAGCTTTTAATCTATTTTTATTTTATTTGCTGACAACAACCACTTTTATCAATGCAAATTCCCCTGTAGTTTAAAGTAGTGCCTTGCATTCTAGCCTGGACAAACTAGACTAGCTTTTGGCTGTTTTTAATCTAAACAGCAGGCTGAAACATCCAGGTGAGTCTTTTTTCCACCTATAACAGCGTAACCTTTCTTAATTTAGGAAAACAGAGCTTGTGCATGTGTTTAAGGAAGACTAAGACTCCCCATATTAAAACTGAACTTTAAAAATGAATCCATTGGTAATGGTAACTAGGAGTTTGAGTGAGGTGTCATCAGCATGCAAATGACATCTAGAACTACTTCTCCTTGTCCACAAACAATAAAATGAAGCAGAGAGCTTCGGCTAGTCGGGCGGTATAAAAGTTTAATAAATAAATAAATCCTGACAGAAGGAGGTGCTGTGAAGTAATAGTTCCCAGGACTGGGAAACAGATAGATGTCCTGTTCTTTCACTTTCCCTGAAGGATCAGGTGTGCAGTCTGGGTTATTCCTTGATTTTACTCTGTTATGTGATGCACTTTCACATTCATAATTTGAAAGCTACTTTGGTGCTGTAGCTCCAAAGAGATGTAAGCTAGTATCATTGAGGGATAGGAAAATAGGGCCACCAGCAAATCCTTCTTACCAGCTTTAGTGCCAAATATCTCTGGAAGACATCTTGATGTGAGGGCCGAGGAAGGTTAGTTTGGCATATCCCACTTCCCCTGTCCCATAATTCTTGCCTCGGGACCCTGATTTATGGGGTGCTTACTGTTTTTGCACACTGTCATTTCATAGAGTTGGAGTCTGGAGAGCTCAAAGCTACTACACTTTGAGACAGATTATCTTTAGGCCTGGAAAGAAATTTGTTTTTTTTTAAACAATGTTAATATTTTGTTATTTAACTTTTTGTCCACTGTATTCTTTTTTTTATATGTATTTTGTATTTGTGTTTTTCTGTGTGTGTGTGAGCCGCCTTGAGGGCCTTCTGGCCAAAAGGCGGCATAGAAATAGAATAAATAAATAATAAAGCACAGGCTTTCTGACATGGCTTATAATAAGCTGAGAAAGAAGTTTTTCACTCTGCCGATGTTCAAAAACAGGGCTTGGGAAAAGTTGTTCAATTACCCAAAACAATCAAGATGAGCTTGTCTCACATCCCTGCTTGCCCAGTTGGGCTTGTTTATGGCTTTCCCAAGCTGAGAAAGGACAGTGAGCTTAATTGGTTTGCAAATGTTCTCACCCTGCTTGTGTAAACAAGAGTCAGATAAAGACTCTTGTTAGTCAAAATAAAGTAGCTATGCCCATGGAGGGAGGGCACAGGCAAAAGCTGGGGATGAGTGTCACAGCTGTATTCCCAGCCTAGGTTGTAGCAAATTCAGAAGAATCCAGGTTGTAGCAAATTCAGAAGAGATAAACAAAAGCCACATGTGTGAGAACCCAGCAACCTGGGTGCTGGGAAGATAATGATCTCATGGGTATAAGGTGCCCCCTCCCAAAGTGTCTTTTTGGTATAAATAGAAGACCTTTAGATTGGGGAGACAAGCCTCAACAAGTCTCAAGAAGAAGCCTCAATAAGCCTCAACACACCTCAACACCTGCTTGAAGCCTCAAGATTAGCCTCAAGAAGAAGCCCCAAGATTGGAACTCAAATTTCACTGACAACAGAAAAAGCCTCAACCCCACTCAGTCAAGAGATCTTTCGCTACTTGCTGCTTCTGAGGCTTCCAGAAAAAGCGATTGTAAGATAAGGCCGGGGAGGAGATGGGAATTTTTCCATTAGCGGTTAGTTTCTGTGTATTGCTGTACTTGTCTTATTTCCTGCCAAACCAGCAGCTTTACTGAAACCCAATGTAAACTTCATTAGTGTCAATAAATCAGTTAACTTTTTTTATCACCAGTGTGTTTCATCACCCTCTGAAATTTTGACAATACATCAGCAAAGCTCTTGCAGTCTAGCCATCTATGTATTTCTGTTCTTAATTACACCAGAAGCCTGCGCATATAGAGCAGGCTCATCACTTCAGAAATTCCCCATCCAATGCATAGGAGATAGGGATGTGAATCCAGACACGGTCCTGCTCTCCCCTCTCATGCAACTGAAACTGCACAAAGCTGAACTCCCAAATATTCCTAGTATCTTTTTTAATACATGGAACCAGCCGCGGATCGCAGGACAGGAGCTTCCGAGCCGCCCGCCATCCCCCCACTTCACCTACCTTTCTCTCAGCTGTTTTTTGCAGCTGCGTGCACTGCACGCGCATGTTTGCCATCAATTAAGATGGCGGCCGAGGTTTCTCTAGGGCTGAAGCCTCTGCCGCCATCTTGGTTGATGGCAGCAATGTGCGTGTGTAGCAGCATATTGAAGGCAGCAATGCATGTGTGTAGCAGTGCGCGCAGCTGCAAAAAACAACGGAGAGAAAGGTAGGTGAAGCGGAGGGATGGAGGGCAGCTCGGAAGCTCCTGTCCTGCGATCCGCGGCTCGTTCCGCAGATCGCGGAAGGGGAGCGGAGCGGCCCCTTTTACTCCAGGGGCCCTCAGGCCAGTGCCCTACCTGGCTGCCCTTTAGAACCGGCCCTGTGAGTTTCCCTCCTCTACCTCTGTCTTTGTTATGAGTTGTTCTCTTTTGCATATCCTCCATTAAGCACAGGAGAGTGGAGCCTTCCAATCGTGGATGAAAATCTACTACCTACTTCTATTTTTTCTTTCCAAGCTAGAGCCTACATTTCCTCTTGCCTTTAAAAAGCTGCAGTTGCAAGAAGATGTGAAAGACCAGGTTTCCCCAGAATAAGGTCTGCAACTTGCCATTAAGACTTGTGCTCTGTTTTCCCCTTTGTTCTTCAAATAACTTTCCATATATATTTGTAACTGTTTTGAGCAATCAGGAGCCTGGCTATGCAACTGATAATGAAACAATGAGTATATAATGGCAAGTGTGATTGGCTTCCTTCTTATAGGAAAGTGTATTTTACAATATCTTCCTCTTATCATGTGAATCTGGCAACTGAAAAAGCAATGGTGAAGAGTGGGTGGGATCTTCTCTTGTACATCTTTCAGTAAAATTGGGGAACACATCCTCACCCCCCTTGAGACTGGACATGTACAAAAAATTGTGCGCACGCCATCCTACTGCCTGTCTTTACATCTTATCATCATCCTATTTGAAGGTATAGAATGCTTTAAAAGAAATGCGGGTGCCACAGCATCTGATTGTCCTGATGTGCATCCTATACTCTGGACAAGAGGCTACTGTATCACTCTATCAATAGGGCAGCCGACAGATCCGGAGGCCCTTGTTTGAAAAACATAAAGACCCTTCATGACCTACCTGCACTCTGCAGCTGGAAACTTGTATTGATACAGATACCCGAGTTAATTCACTTTCAGTGCCTGCTTCCATCCAGCCTTGTTCTTAATGGAACCATGTTTCACCTATGAGACCACCTTCCCGGGAAAGCCCTGTCCTTTTAACTACATTTAATTTGTGTAGTTTTGTGGTGTTTTATGTTGTGCACTGCCTTGATATTTGATGTGAGTGGGTGGTATGTAAATACTTTAATAAATAAGTAAAATAAACACTGTGTCTCTCAGCCCCCCTCCCCCTTGGTCCAGCTTTTCTTCAGTGAAACTGATCCACGCTCCCTTTCTCTAGTCTGCTCACTATCATGACTGCCGGTGGGAGCAGACCTAGTCATCCTTAGCTAGATTCCTTCTCCCAGCTTCTTCTCTGTTTTGTTTTCCATTGTCTTAGTCACGAACTTTAACAGAACACAAGCCTGTGTCCATTGGGACTGGTAGGGCAGAAGGCAGGATGCCCAATGCAGGTGGAACCAGACTGAAGGACAGGAAGAGCCACCTCATTCTAGTTTTGTCTCCATGCTCCTCTCCACAATGAGACTAAGGGAGACGAAGCTGACAGCCAGTGCCACCCTCTGGACTGGTTGTAAATAAGAAGAGAGGCAGATGGGACGGGCTAAGGGCAAACTAAGTTTGGTGGGGCAGTGCCACACTTGCCCTCACGGACCAGCTTCCATTGGCCTTCTGGGTTCTCTGGGCACCATCCCTTTCCAAAGTATAATGGGAGGGTTCCAAGGACCCCACATTGCTTTCCTGGATCCACAGGAAAGTCACCCCTTCACGTTTCTCTGCAACAGGTCATCGTTGGTGATTTATTCCCCTTCTTTTTCTCTCTGTCACCTTCATTTTCTATGTCTTGCTGTGTCTCTGCTCTGGAGGGTTTGCCCAGGTCATCCGTAACCCTTCCTCCACATGTCTCAGGAGCGGAGGAAGCAATGGCATGGACATTAGAGGAAGTGGGGCTGGCCCACTTGTCCCAGTGCCACAATGTACACATTTAATGTATGTGTTCAGCTGAATGCCGGGGCAGAGCTTATAGGTGCCTTCATTTAATGCATATACATTTATATGTATGATCTGTACCATGGATTAAATAGCATTCAAGTGTATAATGGGTTACTCAGATGTTCCACTGAATGCCCAACACATTGAAATAAAATGTCTGCAGGGGTCTCAGGGCATGTGGGCTAGCACTGACCCTTCTGTTGAAACATGCTGTGGCCCAGTAGGATGGCACGGTGACACTCACCTGTCCTCTGCTCACGTGTGTTGCTGCTGCCGACCAGGTGACAGAGGAGAAGAGGTGAGGTAGATTGATTTATTCAGGCATTACCAAATACTGGTGATGGGGTGAGGGTTTCTGATCATGGTGGGTTTTCTAAGCACACATTTAATCAAATGTGCCTTGAAACCATTTGTAGTCCTATACACTTAACATCCAAAAGTTCCCATGTACCTGGGGAGGGCTTGTCTCAACAGGGCTCATGTGAACATTTATGCCATTAAGAAAGTGCTGTTTCCATCCCACATGGCTGTCCAAGAATGAGCTGTTTAGGCAGCTCTGCTTGTATCTATTTTATACATATGGAGACCATGTTTCTTTCTCTGAAGAAAGGTCTAGACGTCTGAAGGACTGAAATAGAGATTGAAATAGAGAAAGAAAGGAAAGAGATGGGAAGAAAGGGAAAGAGAAGCTCCACTGTATCTAAAGGTGGTGGAAATTATGTACATAATTTATGGGGCTGTATAGATGTGCTTAACTTACCTACTACCAAGGGATGTTAGTAAATGTGATGATAACTGTTTGGACTCAACTTAGTTAGAATCTGGACCAAGTGGTTAAGGCCCAGAGGCTTTCTAGGAAAGATTTGTTTTGAGGAAGGGTAAGTGAGAAGTCATACCAGGAGGGGGAGAAACAGCAAGAAAAGATTTCATGTTGAGAATGTCCCTACCTTCTCTGTGGGAGCACACACGGCTGAGATGTTCCCCTTCAGCAATTCAGGATCTCATTTGCAACATCTTGTTTGGAGTCAAAAGAGTTTGCAACCCAGCAATGAGAAAACAATCCAGAAGAGAGAGGGCAAAAATCAAAGAGATGTTTGTCTTGGTTCAAGAAAGGTGGGGCTCAGTCTTCACATTGTGATGGACTCTCCTGCTGGTGGTCTGTTAGCCGGAGCCCCATGAGGCAATGCTCTTTTACTCAAAGTGCTTCAACAATCTCCTAAGTGTGGAGGAAATTGCTTGCTGGATTTTACATTTCAAGAGAAATGTGCACTCGACCACTGAAAAGCTTGTATGTGTCTCCAAGGCTTTTTTACATACCTTGAAAATGGAATGATTAGGATTAAGCTACTTAGTACACCAGCAAGAGATTGCACCCAGGTGAACTGATAGCCATGGCACTGTAGCAGTAATTACTCCTACCAAATCATAACATGGCTATCTATCGTTTTTATGACCGTTGGTTTGGAAAAAGGGCGTTAGAAGTATGATACTCCACATTACTTTTTCTGCCACATATTCTTGTTACACTGACCATCTCCCATCCATCATTAATGAATCCAATCCTCTCTTCAGTCAGACCTTGAAGTAGCGAGTTAATCATACTGTATTGCAGATGTGGGGAACCTTTCACCCTTCAAATGTTGCTGGGCTACAGCTCCCATCAGCCCCAGCAAGCATGGCCCACAGCCAGGGATGATGTGAGTTGTAGTTCAGCAACATCTGGAGGGCCAAAGGTTCCCCATGCCTGCTCTATTGTATTGAAATGTATAATTCTCCTTTCATTAGGGGTGTCTGATGTTGAAATGTAGAGAACTAAATTTAAGATTGGAAAAATAGGAAACTGAAATTGACAGACCCACCCATCTCTTCATGCAGCTTTATACAGCTGGCTTGCAGGTCCTGATCCAGGTCATTTCCCTGCTCCCTTGGCACAGTCTGACTTTTCTTAGTACCAGTGGAGGCTGGTCCATTAGGGCAAATAGGGCAGTGCCCCACCAACTTCAGCCTGCCCTCAACCAGCCCTCACCTCTGAGATTGATTTCTGACAACCAGCCCAAGGGGACAGTCCTCCTTGCCAGCTTCCTCCTCCTGGCAAGGCTCTCTCCCTTTAATTGCCTGCCTGTATCTCAGATGGTGGGGAGCCCAAATTGGCCATGGATTAATTTCTAGCCATGGATGTGGTGGTAACCCCACAGCTGCCAAAATAGGTGCTTTTTTAAGGACATCTTTCAACCTAAAGTATAAGGCGGGGAAACCAACATGGTGCCCTCCAGATGTTGTTGGACTAAAACTACTAGCTAAACCGAGAGATCAGGCTCCTTCATCCATCCACTGTCATGTTTCAGTCATCACTGCATCAGACTGTGCTAGAGGAGAAAGGAGAATGGATCCAGAGCCTTCACCAGTTCTACTGGGACTTCTCCCTCCATCAGTCGTCACCTGGAATTAGAGATGGAAGGATCTCTCAGTTTTGGTTCTCTCAGTTTCTCATTTTCTGAAACTTAAATTCAGTTCTCCACAATTCTGCAGCAATTTGCATTTTTTTTAACAAATCCTCATGAAAATTCTTCAGCATTTCAGTGAACATTTATCCTAATAATTTTTGATTACTGTCTTGACTAAGGGCACAATCCAACTCACATATATGCCAGGCTGAGGGGAGTTGCATGTGGCAGATCTCCAGCTGAGCTGGCTGGGTCCTGGCTCAGCGAGGTTACACTGGCGTAAGTCCCTCAGCCCAGCTCAGCCAGTGCTCAGCCAGCCCAACCCGGCCCATCCTGGGCTCAGCCGAGGCTAATGTAAGTTAAGCCAGTGTAAGCCAGAGTAAGTCCCGAAAAAGCGACTGGTGATGTGTCGGGAGCGTGTCAGGGGAGGGGCTAAGGTGAAGGGACTTAGGCCACATCCAAATCATATTTGGAGCTCTCCTGCTGCTCTCAATTCAGGCAAAAGTTACACCGGAAAAAAGGTTGATCTAAGAAAATTAATACAATCAAAATCAATGGAGAAAGCTTACTTTCTGGTCCCTGCTTGCAGCTCCCAGCTGAGGCAGCGTTCAGCTAGCCCCAGAGGCTCCTAAATGGCAATCGGATGAGGTGGAAATTTACACCAGCTTCTCTTATACTGGCACCACTTAAGCTGGCTTCCCCTGAGTTGGATTGTTGCAAGCAATTTCTCCTAATATTGTGCATTTAAAGGTATGATGCTTTGAATATATGATGTGGATGAGGCCTTAAGAGACATGGAATGTTTGGCAGGACAGAAAGTGGAACAACCCAAAAGCATTGAACTCAGCAATTCATAAAGAGAATGAATTACCATCTTTTGGTCCAGCTTTTCAAAGGTGATGGCCTTATCTCAGTCATAAAGTCTTACCTGGGTGGAAAAGAGATTGTACTTCCAGAATTCAATCAGTGCCCATTCTGCACAGATAAAGACAAAGGTGTTATCATGCTTCATTCAGACCAAGCCAGGGTGGGATTTGAAAGAATATCCTGCAAGAATATAATGAAAATCCATTAGCCATTGTTGCGTTAGCCATTCTCAGGGTTCTGCCATTCTGCTTGAATGCAATCTCCCAAGTGTGAAGGAAATTGTTATCCTAAAATCAAGTCTCAGGAGAAATTTGCACTTCAAAAAATGTTATATTATTTAGTCATTGTTAGGAAGATTTAACAGGAATCTTTTGTTACTTGAAGGATCCCCCCCCCAAAATAGGCATATTTCCTTGCATTGTTCTCTATCTGCTAACCTCAGACTTGTTCACACATTATACTGGAAAGAGGTACAAGCCGGCACTACATATATAAGTGTCTGTGTGAAAGAATGTATGCTTGTTGATTTGTGTCCCTCACCTATTGTGTAGACTGACTGTACACTTATTAAACATTACATGTGAATAACAGTACGAGTGTACAGCTCAAGTATTTGTCTACACAGATTGTACACCCATTGAATGTAATGTGTGAACACCCCTCCTGTATACCCCATACAGAACTGAAAGGACATGGATTCAGACTCAGTGGACATCAAATAAGTCTATAAAATTATGAATTGGATAGAAAGATATAATGTCGATACATAGATTCCCCTCCCAGTTTTCAAATTCATTCATTCATTCATTCATTCATTCATTCATTCATTCATTCTGTCTGTCTGTCTATCTATCTATCTATCTATCTATCTATCTATCTATCTATCTATCTATCTATCTATCTATCTATCATCTGTATGTCTGTCTAATTTGAAAACTGGGAGGAGGGTCACCCAGTGATTGACAGTAGATTTGTAGGTGTCAAAATGATGTACTTGGTCAGACATTACAAAACTGAGATATAGAATTCATTGCTATAAGACAAGATCCCGGCTCAGCTGAGCTCCACCAGCAGAAGCCCCTCATCCCAGCTCAGCCACAGTGCAGCTGGGACCCAGTTGGCTCAGCTAGGGGTCTGCCAAGGAAGCCTGGCCCAGCAGAAGGGGAGCCAGCGGAAGCCGACATAAGGCCTGAAAAAGGGACTTTCCAGGGGCATATCTGAGAAGGGGCTGAGGTGGTGGGGGACAGGCCACATCCAACTCATGTTTGGAGCATGCTTGCTGGTCCTGATCTGGGCAAAAGTTACACTGGAAAAAAGGTTGGCCTGAGAAAATAATTGCAATGGAAGTCTATGGAGAGTGCTTACTCCTTGTAGGGGTATTTGTGAGAGCTGGCTTTAATTCCTGGTTCCTGCACTCAGCTCCCAGCTGAGCCTGCGTTCAGCTGGTCCAGAGGCCAGCAAATGGTAACTGGATGCCGCAGACCTTCCCACCGGCACCCCTTCCCCTGGTTTCCCCGAGTTGGATTGCTCTTAGGGTTGCCATATTCCAGTTCCACAAATCCGGGCAGGTTAATTTGCATATTATGCAAATTATTTGCATATTATTTGCATGTTATGCAAATTATTTGCATATTAATATTTGGATTGTCCAGTTGTTGTTTTTTTTGCTTAGGAATTACCACCAAAAACTGGGGAAAGATGTGAGAAATCTTTTTTTTTAAAGCAACATTTTCAGCCTTAAATGCCTAGACTCTAGTTTCCGACACTATGGAGTATTTATTGACTGATTAAGAGAATTTATATCCTGCCCTTTTGCTGTTAAAAACAGAGCTCAGCACAGCTTACAAATATAATAAAAACAATAAAAACACACAATCAATATAAAAACATAATAAAAACACAAAATAGCAACAAACATAAAGTAAGTCAGGGCAGCAGCACGGTTAACCATAACATATACAATATATTTCAGAGATGTGGTGGGTGGAGAAAAACAAGCCAAAATGTTAGGAAAAGGAGTCTTTCACACCACATGCAAAGTTCTAAATACTGTAGCAGCAAGTTTTACAAGTTCCTCCAGTATTCCACCGGTGCAGGCGCTCAGACATTCAAAGTATCTGTATGTTTCTTAGGTTTTATAAAAGCAGAGCTTTGCTTACTCAACATTTCTTCTCCTTTTGATCAACCACATCTACACAGGTTCCACCTCCCTACTAAAAATGAAACTGGGCCTGGAAGTATGCAACAACCCCACACATACCTTGCTAATTAGATTACCAGTGCCAGGATGTCTGTCTTATCGACTACTCTCCTGCTCCCCCACACACACACCGGGCATCATGAAAGACCCAGTCCTGGGCTCAGAAAGAAAATAAATATCTGGTCCTCTTCAAAGTATTGATAAGCCTCTTGTTTTAATTGAAATAATAATTATAAATTCTTGTTCTTATCACTAATGCGAGTTAATTATCTTGCATATGCTGCTGTTGCTTCTATGGCTGTAACGGAGTGAGGTTAAAGATAAGTGAAATGCAAACAGGAAAAAAAAACACAGAAGGCAGTAACACTTTCCTAAATGTAATACCATACCAACCACAACAAGATTCCTATGAGTAAGGCAAAAAACTAAGCATCTCACAACCAGTCAGGATTCCTAACCAAAAACCAAAAATATGATAAATGAAGAAATATGTATATAAGCATGACTATCAAATATATTTATTATTTACAAAAACTGTAAAGATATTTATAGTGCAATCCTAAATTTATTTATTCAGAAGCAAGTCCCAGCGTATTCAGTGGGGCTTACTCAAACAGGGACAGAACTGCAACCTCAAGTGATAAGCAACTTCATTCACACAACCCAAAATTCTGAATCATGCCACTTTACACTGTTTTGCAACTGTTTATACTTGTTTTATGGTCATTGGATTTTAAATGGCTTTATTTCTTGTTGTGAGCTGCATTGGTTTCCAACCCTACCTCACAGGGGTGTTGGAAAGACTCCATACACGCACACGCACACACAGCAGATGTATAAATATATACAGCCCATATAATAGTTTATTGTCAAACCAGTTGGTCATTGCAGAAAAATCAGTATTAGTTTTAAAAAAATCAGTATTACTTTCCTACAGAATAAAAACTGTAATACCTAAGTAAGCCCTGCCTACTTGCTTTAAAATTGGACTGGAGACAGAAAGAGTTAGAACACAAACATAATTCTTTTTTACATTCACTCCAAAGTCCCATTGATTTCAGCACATTCATAACCATGTCTACTCAAAGTAAGTCCTATTGAATTAAATGGGATTTACTTTGGGCATATGGGATTAGCATTGCTTTTACAAACAGCAAGTATTGGGAAGGTTTTCAAAACACTGCCCAAGCTCTGACTCCTGCACACAAGAGGAAAAAAAACTGAAATGTATATACTTACCCAATCTATGAGATTTTCAGATAAAGGGGGGGGGTGAAACCACCATTTTGTTTTCTAGACACTGCCTCAGGTCAATGAAACTGAAACACAATCCCTGATTGGCTGCCATGCTGAACGGGCGGGGTTAAAGCGACAAAGTGCTATAGTACAGTACTGTTTAAAGAAAGATTTAACAGTCGAGGGGGGTGGCTGACGTTTTTATGTATATCTCGAGAACCGGACCACCTAGAAACTTAATTGTTTTTTTAAATTAAAGCTGAGAATCCGGGCCACATAAGGGGCTAGCCAGGCGCTGGGTGGCATGCATAGAATCCAGGTAAAACCCGGCTATCCGGGCAATATGGCAACCCTAACTGCTCTGCCTGTTGGCTATAAACAGGGCTGGGCATATTACTGTAGAATAGGTCTTTCATGGCTATCAGTAGTGCTGTCTCACTTTCATATTGGGTGGGATGAGACTGTTAGGAAAGATGCTCCAGTGGGGGCTGGGAGAGCCCCACTGACACTAATTCTACTTTCCTCTTCGCCTAACCAGTTCTTTCCTGGCACAGTCTGACCAGCTGCAATCCTATGCACAGTCACTGAGAAAAAGTCTCATTGAGCTCAATGAGATGGGGTGAGATTGCCTGTGAAAGACCAGGTCCGCAGTCTCGGGGTCATTTTGGACTCCCAGCTGTCTATGGAGGCTCAGGTTTCTGCAGTGAGCTGGGCAGTCTGGTACCAACTTCATCTGGTACAGAGGCTGCGACCCTATCTTCCTATACATCTGCTCCCACGGGTAATACATGCTCTGGTCTCCTCTCGATTAGACTACTGTAATGCGCTCTACGTGGGGTTACCCTTGAAGACAGTCCGGAAACTCCAGCTGGTACAGAATGCGGCGGCATGCTTAGTAAAGCAGAGCCGTCGCCGGGACCATATCACCCCAGTGTTGATCGAGCTAAACTGGCTGCCAGTTGTATACCGGGCCCAATTCAAGGTGTTGGTATTAACCTTTAAAACCCTATACGGTTCCGGCCCAGTTTATCTGAAGGAACGCCTCCAGTATCATCAAATATGCCGCCGAACAAGATCAGCCTCTCAAGACCTTCTCTCGGTCCCACCGGTGAAAACAGCTAGGCTGGTGCAGACCAGGGAGAGGGCTTTTTCGATCATGGCCCCCACCCTTTGGAATTTGCTTCCCTTTGACCTTCGGCATGCCCCCTCCCTGATGACTTTTCGCTGAGTCCTAAAGACCTGGCTTTTCAGGCAGGCCTACGGGATCTCCGGGGTGGGTTAGGTTTTATATTGTACTAGTGTAGAATGGTTTAGATGATTTGATATTATATTGTGATTGTTATGTATATGTGGATATTGTATTTTATATTGTGTACGTCGCCCAGAGTGTCCGTTAAGTCGGACAGATGGGCGACTAATAAAAGTTTATTATTATTATTATTATTACTTCTGAGTAGGAATGCATAGGAGACATCAGAAGTTTCAGAAAAACAGATCCTGACATATACCAGTAAATGTCAAGGCCAGTCAAATGCTTTGGCAAATGACGGCATTTTCTCTTCGTTTCCATCACTTACTCTAGTAATTGTCACCATTTACACAATGGGGTTTGTAAAATGTCCGGAACAAAATGACTGACAAGAGACATTTGTGAACTTTATTGGGGAATGTCATGATTAGGACCTTACATCAGTGGTACATGCTCTGGTAACCTCACGTTTGGATTACTGTAATGCGCTTTACGTAGGGCTACCTTTGAAGACAGTTCGGAAGCTACAACTAGTGCAAAATGCGGCGGCCAGATTGCTGACAAGGACCAAGCGGTCCGAGCATATAACACCTGTTCTGGCCAGCTTGCACTGGTTGCCAATATGTTTCCGGGCTAGATTCAAAGTGTTGGTATTAACCTATAAAGCCTTATACGGTGCGGGACCACGATACCTTGCGGAACGCCTCTTCCGATATGAACCGGCCCGTGCACTATGTTCTGCTACGAAGGCCCTCCTCCGGGTTCCAACTCACAGGGAGGCCCGGAGGGTGATGACAAGATCTAGGGCCTTCTCAGTGGTGGCCCCCGAACTATGGAACAGTCTCCCCAAGGAAGTACGCCTGGCGCCAACTCTGCTTTCCTTCCGGCGCCAGGTCAAAACCTTCCTATTCTCTGAAGCATTTTAAGTTACACTGATTTACTTTTTAAAATGTTTATTGTATTGGATTGATGATTGTATTTTAGTATTATTTTGTTATTCATTGTATTTTTATGCTATTTTATGTTCACCACCCAGAGAGCTATTGCTAGTCGGGCGGTATATAAATTTAATAAATAAATAAATAAATAAATAAATTATTGAATAATGCTGAAATGTTGAATAAAGACATCGTTTTCCTTACTGTCTTGCAAGACAGAAGTCCATCACTTCACTAGGTCCAGGTGGAATGTAACGCTGTGGGGCAGAGTGTCCAGCAGATGGCAGCATCTGTCTGTTGAAATGGCCCTTGACCCCCATCATTGTGGTCAGCTCCACAGCAGAGGCTCTTCATTTTCATTAACCTGGAATATGATTTTTGAACTTTGCTTTTCCCATAGAACTATTTTTAGGAAGACGTTTATCATGTATTGGTTCTACGTCCATCCTTTCTTGCTCCTTAGTGATTGTGTTTCATTAGTTTGTATGACATTACTTAAAGGAAGCCACAGACTGAACTTACAAGATCTGAACAGGGTGGTTCATGACAGATGCTCTTGGAGGTCACTGATTCATTGGGTCGCCATAAGTTGTAGTCGACTTGGAGGCACATAACAACAACAAGAATCTTCTACGTGATTAAAGCTGCAGTCCAATACCCACTTACCCTGCCTGGAGTAAGCCCCATTGAACTCAGTGGGGCTTATTTCTGCATGGACATGTATAGGGCTACACAGCAATTAATTACTCCACCTTTCTTTTCATGAAACCCAAGGCGGCTTACATATGGTTCCCAGGTGGTCTCCCATCCAGGCACTGACCAGACCTGACCCAGCTTAGCTTCAGCAGGGAGCTGGCCTTATGTGCCTTCAGACCATAGCCTGGGACCAATTCCCACTCTATTGGAAACACTGACAAAATCCATCAGCATTGTATTCCATTGGTTGACATTTTAATAGCTCAATCAATTAAGTTTATTGCGAGACTGAAGGCATGATAATAAAAAAGAGATAATAAAAACAGTATGGAATCAGTGCTGTCGTTCCTCCTAATAATGAAGTACATTGTCAATGGAGTAATTCTAATGCTATTACCCGTAACAGTTTACTTCTATTAAGGTTTTCCTCAAAATCAACTTTAGTCACTATTCCACAGCTGTGGAACGTCCTTCTCTTGAACACAGCTGAAGCCCAAGCCTGGCTGCCTTATGGTATGGCTGCAAGGCTTTTACAAATAAGCAAAGGTTCAAGGATGCTCCTGCAGCTTAGAACGTTGAGTACTAAGTCATGGACAATTGCCTAAATGTAAAATAGCAACCAGAGAAAGACTTAGGGGGAAGGGTGGTAGAACATCTGCTTTGCATGCAGAAGATACCAGGCTCAATCCTTGGCACCCGTGTAATGAATATTCATTAGCTAGGGCTCCCTTAACAGCTGGTATAGCACAGTGGGGAAAGAGCCTGGCTGGAAGTCCAGAGTCTATGAGTTCAAATCCCCGCTCGCATCTCCTGGGTGTCAAGGTCCAGCTAATGATCACCCCTACAGTGAGTGCCTCAGAGGTTACATGCCCTGCCACCTGTGCAGCTGTGGGCAAGCTGCATAGTCCCAAGGAGCCCAGTTGCCCCCCAGCTGGCAGTTGTGGACAGGAAGAGGCTGGCTTGTGCAGCTGTGGCAAGCTGAGCAGGCCCTAGCCAGCTGGGGAGGACTAGCCTCAGAGGGAGGCAATGGTACACCCCCTGTGAATACCACCTCCCATTAAAACCCTATTCACAGGGTTGCCATAACTCGACTTGAAGGCAGTCCATTTCCATTTTTTCAGGGCTCCATTAGCCCTTGTCAGGCTGCAGAGCAGGTCCTACTATTTGACAGAGTGTGATGATGGATGCAGGCAGAGGATGCTGAGGAGCAGGATAGGATGTTGGAAGACAGAGGTGTGTGTGTGTATGTGTCTCATGACCTGCCTGTGCCACTCTCCTCCTCCAGCTAGACTTCTCCCATTAAGTGTGGTGGAAGACACTGTCCCATCACCAAGCTGCCAAGGTGGAATGGAAAGTGGGTGCCATCTTGCATTTTGCCTCTGGGCAGCAAAATCTCTTGGGCCAGGCCAGAGAGTTATTTTAATTCTTCCTAGCTGCGTCAACAACATTGTTCATTTTTTTAAGGAAACTGCTTTCTATGCAACATCTTAAGGGACAGTTTAAACTTGAGAAATTAACAAGTATTTCAAAGCCATAATTCTGCAGATTGGTTTATCATGTCCTTGCATTGCCCCCCCAAAAGTAGGCTTTGTTGCATGTTCTTTTCTCCTCTTTTTAGTATGCGCTGTAACTATTAGCACATTATGCTGAAATAATGTACTACTATTTGCCATGTTCCAAATATATAACATATGGTATAAATAAAGACCAGAGCAATACAAACATACTATTTCAAATCATAGTGAATTTGAAACTATTCAACGTGTTTTTAGTGCTTTTGTTTTGGGCTCCTACTGGGATGAAGGGTGGGATATAAATCAAATAATAAATAAATAAATTGGGGGACAGCAGGGCTCTTGTGCCTTTAACATCTGTGTCACAGGTAGACATTAAATAAATCCAGCCTATTCTAGTATGGAAATATAATTATGGGGAAAGCTTCACCTGTTGACAGTCTCTCTGTCAGATAGGGATGGGGGAGAAATTTGATTCAGTTCACATTTAAAGCCAAATATATCAAATGTGCACTTTCCAAAACAATATGAGAACCAAAACACAGCTATCCTTCAAAATTTGCACGTATCCTAATTTAGCAGTGCAGTTTGCCAACTATACAATGTTTACAAAAATGCATATGCTAGGGGAAAGTGTGCATAAAAATTATATTAGCAACAATAACATACAAAAATATGTTATGTGTTATGTTAAGAGAAAGTGCTTGCAGAAATGTGTACATTAGTGAAAACTGCATAAAAGTGTGTTAATTAGAAGAAATCCGTACTAAAATGTTTTAGGATTTTAATGAGGATTTTTTAAAAATAAGTATGCAAATTGCTGAAGAAGAATGGAAAACTGAATTTACATTTGGGAAAATGAGAAACTGAGAGAACTGAAATTGACAGATTCTTCCATCCCTACTGTGTCTGTGTATGCAAATATGTGTCTTTTGCAAGTACAGCAGAGGGCACAATGCACATACAGTGTACTAGGCCCAGAAAATTCTGTTGGCACCCCTGCGTACTGCTATGGTAATATTCCATCCTACGTCTTGTCCTAATTTAATCATGAACTCTTCCAACTGTTTAAGCTCAGCATTCTGTTTGAGCAACCTTGCCAGTGATCTTTGTTATACATTAGCATTTTCTCAAATTCTGTTATGTCTCTTGCTCAGTAATTCTCAGATAATTATTAACTGATTTTTTTTTTATTTGAAAGGAACAAAAATGTTATCCCTATGATACACCATGGGGGATTTTCCTGGTGTAAACTTTCTGTAATGTTTGAGTATTCCATCATCACCCCATAGCTCGTTAAATCCATATATCTAAAAAAAATGTATTCCCCTCAAACCATGAATATCTGTACCAGCCTTTCCCAACCGGTGTGCCTCCAGATGTTGTTGGACCACAACTCCCATCAGCCTCAGCCAGCATTGCCAATGGTCAGGAAAGATGGGAGTTGTGGTCCAACAACATCTGGAGGCACACTAGTTGGGAAAGGCTGCTCTATACTGTATAATCGAATGCAGAATTCAGGCTGCCTCCACACCATATAACCTCCTCCAGATAAACCTGGGAGCTGTAGTTTGTTAAGGGTGCTGGGAATTGTAGCTCTGTGAAGGGTAAATTGCAGTTCTTTGGAAGAAGTCACCTGCTTTAAATGTACTTTAAATGCATGGTGCATTTGCACAGCTTTTTGTACTGATATCATTGTGAAGTTTAGTGGTTTATACATATTCCTAATAAATAGATTAATACTCAACTAGCAGCACATGTTGCAGTGTATATTTGGGACAAGCAGATTTTGCTACCTTAGCTGAGTGAGATGAACATGCACCTGGAGAAGTCCTAATCACAACATAGAAACATAGAAAGCAGGCACAGTGTTTGCTTAGTGCAATAGAAGAGGTTCAATCCCTGTTTTCCGCTTGTAAAAACCTTGCAGAGAAATGTAGGGCACCAGCTGATATCTCCCTACCTCACAGCAGATGCCTCTGATCAGGGCTGCCCAAAAATAATAACCTGGGAATTTTATGCAAGGGTAGGGTGGGATGGTGGCTCTAGCCATCAAGCCGCAGCTGAACTACCTCCCAAAATATTCCTGCCATGGGCCTTTTAATTTAGACCACAAGCTAGAAAGCAATTTGGCAAAGATCTTCTCATCTCAAAATAACATTTTCCCCTCTCCAAATCAGGTGGGGCAGAGCCTACCGCCCCATTGTCTCTTTATCCCTTCAGCATAAGCCTCAACTCAGAATACCTGAGTCCATCTCTCCAAGGGGGGAGGGGGGAGGAGGGGTGTTACAGTCTCAGAACTGGTGTCATCTTTCTCTACATCCAACCTCATCCCCCTTGCCCTGCACAGTGAGTTATTTCAGAAGCAGCTATAAAGAGACCAAAATACTTGGACAAGTGGGGCTAAAATTGGCCGAGGAGCTGTCAGTCTCTGTTCTTCCCCTCCGCCTCCTCAAGTAGTGAAACTCGAGTCTTTTATCCCTTCAAGATCTCCTCTTTTTAGTCCTCTTCCTAATCCTGTCCTCCTTCTCTTTCTAATTACCTTTGAGTCGGGCAGACACCAAGGAATTCCTTCTTGCAGTTCCTTCTCACCTGGTCCATGGGTGAGTCGTCTGCTTGGGAAGGTGGCGAGGCACAATACAGGCTTACCACCTGCTCCTGTATCAATCACCTGCATACTCACATCATCTTCAGAAAGCCACTTCTGGGTGCCGTGCCATTGTGAGAACTGGGGGAGGACCTTTTCAGTAGTGGCACCCCGTGTACTGAGTGCTCTCCCCAGAGAGGCTCACCGGGTGCCTACTTGGATGTCACGTTGGAACCAGCCAAAGAACATTTTTGCTTTTACTTCTCCCTCTCCAAATCAAATGTGGATGTGCCTATTTTAATGCTGAAATTTTATCTCTGTGTTTGTTTTATTGACGTCTGCAGTGCTGTTGTTTATGTTGTTTTAACACAGGAAGCCACACTTGACATCTTTATATTTTATCACTTTATTTATTTTTTAAATGGAAATGGACTACTTTCAAGTCAATTCCGACTCATGGTGACTCTATGGATAGTGTTTTCATGGTAAGCCTTCCTCTGAGGCTGAGAGGCAGTGACTGGCCCAAAGTCACCCAGTGAGATTCGTGGCTGTGTGGGGATTCGAACTCTGGTCTCCCAGGTCATAGTCCAACACAAACTGTGATGAAATTGGTTAAACTATTGCTTTTATTCTGCTGTCCATTTGTTGTGTTTATTTTTCATCTCTGATTTTACTATTTTATGCCGATCCAACTGAGCAGGGCTGGGGAATCTTTTTTTTTTTTTTTTTTTGCTTTGAGAGCCAGATCTGGCCCCACCCTATGAACCAATGTTGACAAGTGGATGGGGCAAGCCACCTGTCAATCACACAACACCATTATGGGATCACATGATTGACAGGTGGCTTGCCCCAACATGTGATATCGGAGGTAGAATGGAGCCATGTGGGGCAGCCTCAAAGAGCAGTGCTGAGAAGGAGAAGTGGTTTCCATTGAATGGAAACGGCTTCCCCCTCCTTGAGCAAGGCATGCTCTTACAGCCCATCAGTGAATGAGTGACTGGGAGCGCACCTTCTCCAGCAAAGGAACAATGGGCAGCCTTCTTTGAGTTCCTGATTGCCCCTTTGAAGCCCTACCCTTACCTGCCCCTCGCCTGGCATCATGATGTCAGGTGTAGGATGGATGGGCATAGATCCACCAAAATGACCTTGTAGGCTAAATGGGGAGGCCTGGTGGGCCAAGTTTGGCCCGTGGGCTGGAGGTTCCTCACCCCTGCAATTGAGCATCTTGGTGACTATCTGGGTGTCCCTGTGCAGTGAGAAGAGGCATCCTGGGGCAGCTTTTCATCTCACCCTGGCCACCTTCTGCTTCCGAAGCAGTGATTTGCCTGCCTCAAGTACTGAGTGAACGGCAGAGCAATCCTTACTATAGCAGCACAGCATAATTTAGGATGGCCTAATTTAAGCCAGTTTAAGCTACCCCTATCCCAAACCGTTCGGGAGGGATTTGGAGGATTTTGACTCATCTTTTTGGCCAGCTCAGTTCCACTGTGTTCCTCGGCCACATTACCAAGCTGAAAGGGACAGGGAATACGTGGGAGTCTCTTCTTTCCTTGCCTTGCTCCCATCAAGCCCCGGACACATCCCTGTTTGGGGGCTCCCCTGGTGTAAATTACACTGGCTTAAGTTCTGCTGTCTGAGCCAGGGTGAGTGAGGAAAGCCCAAGATCTGACAACTCCCAGCATTCTCATCCTGGTAGATCTTGGTTTTGGATTGCTCTCTTAGAATATTGTTGTTGTTACATGCCTCCAAGTCCATTACGACATATGGCAACCCTATGAATTAGCGACCTCCAATAGCATCTGTCATGAACCACCCTGTTCAGATCTTGTAAGTTCAGGTCTGTGGCTCCCTTGTGGAATCAATCCATCTCTTGTTTGGCCTTCCTTTTTTCTACTCCCTTCTGTTTTTCCCAGCATTACTGTCTTTTCTAGTGAATCAGGTCTTCTCACAATGTGTCTAAAGTATGATAACCTCAGTTTCATCATTTTAGCTTCTAGTGATAGTTCTGGTTTAATTTGTTCTAACACCCAATCATTTGTCTTTTGCGCAGTCCATGGTATCTGCAAAGCTCTCCTCCAAAACACATTTCAAATGAGTTGATTATTCTCTTGTCCACTTTTTTCACTGTCCAACTTTCACATCCATACATAGAGATCGGAATACCATGGTCTGAATGTTCCTGACTTTGGTGTTCAGTGATACATCTTTGCATTTGAGGACCTTTTCTAGTTCTCGCATAGCTACCCTCCCCAGTCCTAGCCTTCTTCTGATTTCTTGACTGTTGTCTCCATTTTGGTTAATGACTGTGCCAAGGTATTGATAATCCTTGACAGGTTCCATGTCCTTATTATCAACTTTAAAGTTACACAAATCTTCTGTTGTCATTACTTTAGTCTTCTTGACATTCAGCTATGTCCTGTGTTTGTGCTTTTCTCTTTAATTTTCCATAGCATTTGTTTCAAATCATCACAGGTTTCTGCTAATAGCATGGTATGTTAGAATATAGAAAGTTGTTTTATACTGAATCAAACCATTATTAAGATCTGTATTATCTGCACCAGCCTTCCCCAACCTGGTGCCCTCTAGACATTATTCAGCCGTGGGGAACCCTTTCCAGCTGATGGATCAGATCCTGTCCTCCTTCATCTGTCAATCACCTGGAAGTGCACTGTCTGCAAGCCCTTCTTTGTCCACTTGCAACTGTGGTTTGAATCCAAACTGCACCTGCAAATGGACATTTCCCCCTAGTTTTTCAAGTCTGCAGAGGAAAAATATTCTTCTATTTCCCCTCTTTCTTTTTTTGTAACCTTTTGTTTCCCAGGATCCACTTCTCCCCACCCCACCCCATCCCAATCTCTCCTCTGCCACAGACTGTTTGAAACCAATATGCCTCCCCCTCCAGCCTTCCCTTAGCCAGTGCAGCATAATTGTTACGTGTCTCAAACTAGGAACTGGGAGACCAGGGTTCGAATCCCCACTCAGCCTATTAACACTCACTGGGTGATCTTGCACCAGTTCCTGTTTCTTAGTCTAACCTATTTCACAAGGTTGTTGTGAGGATAAAATGGAGACAGAGAGAACTGTGAGCTCCTTTGAGGAAAGGGGTGATAGTACTGACATGATTGCTTATTGCTTTCTCTAGCAAACCTTCCCCATCTCTTCTTTTTCTCCCCTTCTCTGTCCTATAACTCGTTCACACCATACATTTAAAATGCATCCCTCCCAAAAAAGAAAAGAATCCTGGGAACTGTAGTTTACCCCTCTCAGAGCTACAATTCCCAGCACCCTTAACAAACTATAATTCCCAGGAGAAAAACATCCAGTAGCGTAGTGGCAAATTCAGAAATGCAGGGTCCCTTCATGTTAATCACAGTCATGCTCCCTCCCCATGGTTTTTGCTGTGGAGGTTGCAAATGAGATCCTTGATCATGTCTAGGAATCAGTAAGTATGCAAGAGCAGCGTGTTAGCTACTGAGAAGAGTCTTCTCAGTGGCTGACTCACCTTTCACTCTGATTGGCTCCAATCTGCAGGAAAGGACAAGGAAGCATTTTAGAAGACTCGTCTCAGTGGCCAACTCATGCTGATTGGCTTGTAGGATGCTGGAGACATAGGGATCCTGCTCCCAAAATAGTAAAGGGTCTAAGACCCCCTGAGACCCTGCGCAACTACATCCCTAGAAATGTGCTTCAAATGTATGATGTGTATGCGGCACCAGTCTGTTCTTCTCTATCCACCTCCGAAATTAGACCCTTTCTTGAATTAGAACTCAAAGCAAACATCCCCTCTCTTTTCCCGTCTTTTCCTCCCCTACTAGCCCCTCCCCCCACACACCTCAAATCTCCAGAGTCAAAACCCCATTTGATGATGTCAAATCTCTGCCTACATTCTGTGGTCTCTTGCAGTGCAATCTATGCATGCCGACTCAGAAGCAGAGATGGGCGAGAAATTCAATTCAGTTCACATTTAAAGCTGCATTTATTAAAACCTGCACTTTCTGAAATAATAAGAGAACCAAATCACAGCCATCCTTCGAAATTCACACTTATCCGCATTTTGTGACGGAGTTCTCCAACCAAGCAATTTTTCCTAAAATGCATGTATTAGAGGAAAGGGTGCACAAAATGAATATATTGCTGAAAATAACACACAAAAATGCATTGCATTAGGATGAATGCTTGCAAAAAATGTGTACGTTAGTTAAAACTGCCTAGAAAAATGTGTTTATTAGGAGAAATTCACACTAAAATGCTGGAGAATTTTCATGAGGATTTTTTAAAAAAATAAATAAATCACAAATTGCTGCAGGAATGTGGAGAACTGAATTTAAGACTGGGAAAATGAGAAACTGAGAGAAACGAAATTGACAGATCATTCCTTCCCTACTCAGAATAAGTCCTACTGTATTCAATGGGGGCTTACTGCCCAGTAAGGATGTTTGAGGATTGATGCCCTAAGTTTGGGACTGCCTCTCTTCAGGCTTCCCTCCTCCCCCACAGGGTTCCTTCAACACCACCCCCAAACACACACACATCGGTTTACAGTGCACACACCCTTCATTCCCTCTCCAGACCCCTCCCAAAGACACCACCTCCTCAGCTCCCAGACTCTTTTGCTTTCCATCTTTCCCAAGTTAGCCTCACTCCGTGCAACAGGAGCTCACAGAGCTGTCCTTGTTGCTGCTGCTGCTACAGTGGAATCTCTGGAGTTTTAAGTGCTTCTTCCCCCCATCTCTTTCTCCCACTCAAGAGAGTGTCATCAAGTCCCTGGAGCGTAGGATGGAGAGAGATTTCCCCCCCTCCTCCTTTTTCATGTTAAACTTCCCAAACACCCTGCTGGGTTTGGCTTGCCTTTGGTAAACTCTCCCCCACTCACACACACATGCTCCTTTGGAGAGCAACTTTCTGCTGGGGCTGCAAGTGGATCTCTCAAGGTTACTCAAGAGAGGCTGGATACTTTTTGACTGCCTTTTCTTCTACAGGTAAGAAGAATTATTGTCAATTGCAGAAGAGCTTTGAAAGCCAGGTCTTTTGCATGTTGGGGAATCTCCTTTCTTGCCTGGTGGGAAGCAATAATCCAGAACCTCTGTCCTTCATAGGCATGAATTATGTACTGAATGAGTGATTTGAGAGTACCTTAAAAAAAAAAAAAGGAGCCACAAATGTTAAAGATGCTGTCAGGAGGCTGCAGTGTCTAACCACACTTAGTTGGGAGTAAGCCCCATGGAATTCATTGGGACTTATGTCTGAGTAGACTTAGTTAGAATTGTAGCCTGGGACTGGAACCAGTAGGTAGCCAAGCTATTGTTAATCAGGTAAACTTGAGTGATTTCTTTTGAACTAAGAAGCACCCTTGTTCAAACTTTGTCTAACAATCGTTTTAAAAATCCTGGTAGTTTTCAGTTGATTTTTTTTTGTATAATTATAATACAACAACCCTCCCCCCCCAAAAAAGAAGCCACTAAGTTCCTAACTGATACTTTGGAATAAATAGCCAATGGGATAAATATATATTCACTAATAGGCAAAAAACCTTGTGGTTTAAGAATGTACCTATAGCCCACAGATATTTCTACCAAACTTTAAAAAGCAGGGAAATTGGGCAGCTATAGTGAATGCACCAGGGGAGCAGGAGACCTGAACTCCTCTCTGAGATATTGGACTGCCCTACAAAGTTGTCAAAATGCAAACACAATTTGGGTTGGTCTTTCACAGTCCAATCCACTTGCTGTGTAGCTTGGAAGAATTTGGTAACGTGCCTCTGAGCATATGGTTGAACTGTAACACTGTAATCTAGGTGAAATATAGTCGTTTAAAAGTGTTGAAAGTGGTGTTCGCCTGTTCCTATAACTTCTAACTACTAACCATGGTGGCTATGTCCTCCCTGCACTGTCGGAGGTGGGATGCTTCTGAATGCCAAGTGGTAGTGCACAAAGCTACCAGACATTCTAGATGAAGAGTCCTATATAGAAGTTTGATTTGTGTACACTGAATGCTCAGTGGTTGGAGAAGCAATAGGCCCTGACTCACTCTCTGCACATTAAATGAATTGTTGGCACAGACCTTATTTTCAGGCTATGTCCCTAAGCTCTTCCAAGTCACTGGGTGCCTTGCTTTTTCCAGTCCCCATTTATACATGCAGAGCCTATGTGTGCAAGGTGTACTTGGACAGGACATTGAATACTCATGTGATGGAACTTTCCCCTCTCCCATCTGCATTCACTGTGCAAAAACTGTACACCAGCATAGGACTGTACTGAATCTAGTTACTTGCCATGATGGCTATTTTCTGCCTTCCCTGTCAGAGGCAGTATGCTCCTGAATACCAGTTGCTGGAACCACAGGAAGAGATAAATGCTCTTGCACAGAGGTCCTGCTTGAGGGGTTCCCATAGGTATCTGGGTGGCCAATGTGACAAAAAGATGCTGGACTAGATGAGCCATTGGCCTGATCCATCAGGCTCTTCTCATGTTCTTTCAAGTAGTATCCACATTTCCACAACAAACCTATTTATTGACATACTGAAATCTTGACATTACTCTGTACTAAACTATAACTCTAGACTGACATCTAATTATATGAAACCTTCTTTGGTTTCAACATGTATGTGAGACTAGGAGGCTAAATGCGGAAACCTGGCTCTTTTTGGAGCCGTCTAATGCAGCTGCAGCTGCCACTGTTACTAGGGCAAGGGTGGCCACTGTGGTGCCCTCCAGAAGTTGTGGACTACAACTAGGGATGGGAGACAAATTCAATTCAGTTCGCATTTATAGCCGAATATATCAAATTTGTGCTTTCTGAAACAATATGAGAACTGAAACCAGCCATCCTTCGAAATCTGCGCTTATCTAAATTTTGTAATGCAGTTCCTGAGTCTTGGGCCCAGTGGTCTGCAACATTGGATGACTTGGATGAGGAAGTGCAGGGAACTCATATCAAATTTGCAGATCATACAGAATTGGGAGGGATGGCTAATAGCCTGGGGGACAGAAACAAAATTCAAAGGGATCTGAATAGGCTGGAGCATTGGGCTGAAAACAACAGAATGAAATTGAACAGGGATAACTGCATATTTCTACACCTAGGAAAAAGAAACCAAATGCACAGTTTTAAGATAGAGGATATTTAACTCAGCAATACTACATGTGAGAAGGATCTTGGATTGTTGTTGATCACAATCTAAATACGAGCCAATGGTGTGATGCAGCTGCAAAAAAAGGCAAATGCTATTTTAGGCTTCATTAACAGAAGTATAGTTTCCAGATCAGGTGAAGTATTGATTCCCCTCTATTTGGCACTGGTTAGGCCTCATCTTGAGTACTGTATCCAGTTCTGGAAACCACACTTTAAGGATGCAGACAAAGAGGAACAGGTTCAGAGGAGGGCAACGAGGATGATCAGGGGACTGGAAACAAAGCCCTATGAGGAGAGACTGAAAGAGCTGAGCATGTTTAGCCTTGAGAAGAGGAGACTGAGGGGAGATACCACACAGAGGAGGGCCAGGATCTCTTCTTGATGGTCCCAGAGTGCAGGATATGGAATAATTGGCTCAAGTTGCAGGAAGCCAGATTTTGGCTGAACATCAGGAAAAACTTCCTAACAGTTAGAGCAGTACAACAATAGAACCAATGACCTAGGGAGGTGGTGGGCTCTCCATCACTGGAGGCATTCAAGAGGCAGCTGGACAGCCACTTCTCAGGAATGATTTAAACTTGGATTCCTGCATTGAGTAGGAGGTCGAACTTAATGGCCTTATAGGCCCTGCCCAACTCTACTATTCTATGATTCTCCAACCAAGCAATGTTTACAAAAATGTATATATGAGGGGAAATGTGCATAAAAATGTATATATTAGTGAAAATCATACAAAAATGCATTCTATTCTATTAAGAGCACTTGCTTGAAAAAATGTGTACATTCGTCAAAACTGCACACAGAAATATGTTATTAGGAGAAATTTGCATTAACAATAATTTTCATGAAGATTTTTTTTAAAAAAAATCTCAAATTGCTGCGAAAATGTGGAGAACTGAATTTAAGACTGGGAGAAATGAGAGACCAGAACAGACAGATTTGTCCATCCCTAACTATAACGCCCATAATCTCTGACCATTGGCCCTGCTGATGGGGGCTGATGGAAACTGAAGTCCAGAAATATTCAGAGGGCACCATCATGCTGGCTACCCCCTGAACAGTGGACTCCCTTCCGAAGGAGACCATAGTGCTGGAAAGTAGCTTGAGGTCCTCTAGTCCAGCCCCTTGCTCAATGTAGGATGCAACTACAGCATCCGTGACAGATGGGCATCATCTCCTGCAGCAGCCTGCTCCACTGTCAAAGATCTCTTAGGAAGTTTCTCCTAGTGGTTAGCTCAGTTACAATTTCCACCCACTGCTCCACCTTGTCAGTGAAAACCCTGCACACAGTGGTGGCTGGTGGATCCAAGTCAGTGGAATCTGCTTCAGGTCCGAAACCTGGAGTGGATTCCACTGCCCCACTGAAATGGAGCCACCAGCGGCCACTGCCTATCCCTCAGTGGATGGAGCCACTTTGCTAGATTCCCAGCTGTCGGGACACTGTTGCTTATGAGCAGCCAGAGGGGAGGCTGGCGTGGTGCAAACATGCCGGCGGAGCCAATTCAGAACTATCACTGCATTTGCACCATGCTGACCTCCCTGCTGCCTCACCTTCCCCCTCCCCCTCCTGGTAAGCAACAGTGATTCACTCTTTGGGAACCTGGCATAGCACCTCTGCCCCACCTGGCGAGGCTGTTCTGACAGCAGTATTCCCACACACATAACAATATTCAAAAGCCTGCTCTGGGCCGTATGAAAACTTCAACTGCAATGTTGTGCATGTGAAAAACACTGGGCGTGCTGGCTTTGCGCACATCATGGACTGTGAAACAGAAAAACAATTGGGTGTTAGAACAAATTAAACCAGAACAGTCACTAGAAGCTAAAATGATGAAACTGAGGTGATCCTACTTTGGACACATCATGAGAAGACCTGATTCACTAGAAAAGGCCATAATGCTGGGAAAAACAGAAGGGAGTAGAAAAAGAAGAAGGCCAAACGAGAGATGGATTGATTCCATCAAGGAAGCAGGTACAAAACTAGAATGTCGTTGGCTCTGCACCCGCCTACCACTCGCCTGTCTGCGTTGTGCCCTACCAATGGGTGCCAGCCATTACCGTCTAGAGTGGCAACACTGGCAAATCCCCACCCGGTACACCTCCCTCCCCATGGTTTGTCCTTGTCCATCACCTTTCTGCTGTGCTGGCCATGTGACAGCAATGGCAGTGGGACCCACTGTGCCATGAGCTGGCAGCATGTGTGCCGAAAGGTACCTACTAGCCATGATGGTTCAGCCTCCGCTATTGGAGGCAGTATGCCTTTGAATACCAGTTGATGGGAATCACAAGGAGGAAGAGTGCTGATTCACTCATGTCTTGTTTGGGGGCTCCCCATGGGGTCATCTGGTTGGCCACTGTGAGAACAGGGCGCTGCACAGGATGGGCCTTTGGCCGGATCCAGCAGAGCTTTTCCTGTATTCTTATCTGACAATTTTTGGAGGTCAGATTTCTCTCTGTGTATGTAAGTGCACAGACACGCAGATATGTGTTAATAAAATCATATAAACAAATTTCTTTGTGGTTCCTGTTGCTACTATTCCTGATAGTTTCAGCGCTCACATTTCTGGACTACATGTCAGAGCTAGCTTCGGATGTGAGAAAGATGCAGGTATTTTGAAGATAACTTTTGGCTTTCCCTCTGCTGTGTGATGGAAAACTCAGCAGCTATTAACTGTGGAATGTTTTGTAGACAAGTCTGTCTGTTTGGGTTTTTTTTGGTGTTGTTGCATAGTAATATTTTGCCTTGAGGGTCATGTTCTGAATCACGTTTTAAATCACGCTTAAATATTCCCTCTCCTGCTTCCTTGGGAAGAAGAAAGTGCCTGAAAGAAAAGTATAAGATGGGAAACCCCCTTCCTCCAACTCAGTCGGCAGAGTAAATCATGTTCATAATTTTCTGTCCTTCTTGTTATGTGTAATATGTTCTGAATCACTCTTCTCTAGGCACCCAGCACAATGCACTTATTGTGCCTTTATTTAGAATGCTTCTATCCCACTTTTTAGACCTGAGAGACTCTCAATACATCTTCTTGACAGTTTATTCTTTGGGGTTTTTTTTAACGTGTTGTAAACCGCTTTGGTGTTTTTAACAAACTAGAGCTATACAAATATTAATATAAATAAATAAGTGCCCAGGAGGGTTTGTCAAAAGGCTCATGCATCGGAGAAATTAGGGATTTGCCTTTGGACCTGGCCCTGAGTTTTCAAGTTACCACTTCCTTGTGGCTATTTACTAAGCTGGTATCCTACCCTTTCCCCAAAGAGCTGAGGGCAACATACACACAGTTAGACCATTTTTTTCTTTTCTTGACAACAACCCTGTGAAGTAGGCTAACAGCAGTTGGCCTAGGCTCACTCAGTGAGCTCCATGACTAGTCAGACTCTGGGAACTGAACTGCAGTCTCCCTGGATCCAAATTGGATGCTAACCCAGCCTTCCTCAACATGGCGCCTTCTAGATGTTTCGGACTACAATTCCCATCAGTCTTAGTCAGCACAGCTCTAATAACCACACTAGATTGGCTATTTCTTTCAGTGTGTTTAGTTACCTGGGAGTTATTTCTGGCATCCGCCCTTCCAGTTCTGGGTTCTGTGGTGACAACTCCACTTCCTCAGTGACCCTTACCTTCCTTGGTGGCATGAGAGCATCTCACAGTTGCTAGGCAACTGCAGGACATGTCTCACTTGAGCCAATCTGAGGGGGCGTTCACCATAGTTGCCTTGAAACCATAGCATTTACCCTCTCCTTCCTTCTCCAGGGCAAAATGTTGAAGAGCGACTGGAAGTAGAAGCAACTTCTGTAGCAACATGTTAGAGAATGAGAAGGTGGTGATAACCTAACTCGCTATCCGCCATTCCATTCCAGTGTGTAGACGTGTCACAAGTGTCAGAGGAATTATGAATACTGGCTTTTCCAAAGACCTCTAGTACCAAGTGAATCCTCATTCATGGAATCATTGAGATAAAAAGTATGACAGCTAGGGATGGTAGCCAGTTCCTATCTGTTTGAATTCCAACAGTCCGGCTTTCTCTACTGATCCACCATTTTTTTGTTCCCGATTGTTTGAGCAATTGCCAATTTGCATTTTTTCTTGCAAAAAAACAAACAAACTTAATTGCTAATGAAAATGCTGTTGAAAATGCTTATGCTGTAGGCCCTTCTTTATATGTAGGCATATGAAATGAAATGGAAATGGACTGCCTTCAAGTCAATCCCGACTTATGGCGACCCTATGAATAGGGTTTTCATGGTAAGCGGTGTTCAGAGGGGGTTTACCATTGCCTTCCTCTGAGGCTGAGAGGCAGTGACTGGCCCAAGGTTACCCAGTGAGCTTCATGGCTGTGTGGGGATTCGAACCCTGGTCTCCCAGGTCGTAGTCCAACACTTAACCACTACACCACACTGGCTGTCATGTAGGCATATAGATATAAAGCAGTTTTAAGGGGGGGAAATAGTTTCCTTTTTTACTTTGAGTTAAACCTTGTGCACCATTAACTATGGAAACTTTATGGAAACTATTGCTATACTGCCTTCCATGTAAGATTCACAAGGCGGTGTACATTAAAATGATAAACTTTACTTACAGCAATAAATAAAACAGCAGGCAATGTTAGGCCAGAGAACTGTATCAATTGCTAGTCCAATTTGCAGCAGACCCCGCAAGATGTTGGGGGGGGGAAGGGTTGTATCCTGCTAGCCAAGAACTTCTCCCTGTGCCTGTCTGCCTCTCCCTGGACTCCCCTGCCCCACTCCTGAAATCTGCTCCAGAGGATTGGGGAAAACCCCAGAACAGATGGGGGCATGGTGGGCACCTGCAGAGAGGAGAGGGAGAGGACATCCCATTGGTGAGAGGGAATTCCTTGGGCAAAAGGGATGGCTGTGTTGGGTATGAGCCAAAGTGTGCAATGTTGTGGATAAGGCGACTCAGCATGGCCTCGCACCTTGCTTCTGCATTGCTTAACACAAGAGGAGCCATTAACACTTCGACTGAGATTGGTAGACAAATGGTCAAGGGATATCTAATCACTTTGAATGAGTTCAAATCTCCAGGTTCCGATGAACTGCATCCTAGAGTAAAACACTTCTTCCTCTTTAGCGCAAAGAGTGGGATGCTCCCAATGATGCCCTGACTCAGAGGAAACTGGGTTATTGTTTACATGACGAAATAGACATGTAAAAAGTGACATCCTTGGCTTGGTCTTGTTTGAGATGGGGAAAATAAATTGCCATAGTTAGGAAGCGTATCTCCATCTTGGCAGCCCTTCATCCAGATGGAATGGTGGCTCCCTTGTTTCATAACTTGTGTCATGCTTTACTTAGTAATTTTCCCCTTTGGCCTGATTTGCTGTTTAATGGCATGGTATCCTGCAGTATAATTCTGAGAGGTGTTTTTATGCCTTTTTTGCAGTCTCTCCTCAATTATACAGATATGCAATCGTGTCCAATCCCTGAAATTAAACACTCCATCATCTGGGCTGGAAATACCTTCCTCCTCATTTCTTCCTATAGGCTCCAATTCTAAGCATGTCTACTCAGACGTAACTCCCACTGAATTCAGTGAGGCTGACTCCCAGGCAAGCGGGCCCCCCATTGAATTAAATGGGGCTTGCTTCTGAGTAGACAAATAAGGGTTTGCATTGTCAATTTATTAGTCATTTTTTTTAAAAAAATACTCTAGTTACAGTTATTTCTTATGCTTCTGCTTTCTGCCCTCTCTCTCCTCCCTCTCTTTCTCCAGGTACTTTTTTCCCTTCTAACAAGCATTTCATATAGTCAAAAATCGTATTTAAGTCTTGCTCACTTTCTGTTCTTTCCAGAAATAACTGAATACATTTTTGTTTCAATATGCTCTTCCAGATGGATGAAAAGGTCCGCCTTAGGTGTTCATTTTGCATTGTTTTTAAACCTAAGTTCTGCCTCCCCATCCCAATGTTCTTAAAACTGCTTTTATGCTATCTTTGTAAAATTCCTTGGAAAGTATGTAAAAAGTGATGCATTATTATTAACTGCCATCTCTGGAGGGCCACAGGTTCCCCATCTATGCTTAGACCATGTTAAAGGCATCGGACCAGTTTGGATGTTGCTATTAAACTGAGCTCAAGTATTCCCTCTTCCCCCCAGATGCACTCAGAACCACCACCCTCTCACTTCCTGGTTCATAGTAACCATAGTTTGCCAGATTCAGAAATAATGACAAACTATGATTATTGCAAACCAGGAAGTGGAAAAAGAAATTCATGACATTTGTTTCCGGGGGGGAGGGGAGCTTTCTTGCAAAAGGTTTGGGAAGTTTTGGGTTTAACCCAAAGATTCTCTGAAAAAACTTCATAAAAACCATCACGCATTCCAAAGAAACTAAGGAACCTCAACCATCACTAGGAAAGAGCCAGCCTAAGTACGATATTCTATGTATATGGGGAAGAGCCATAACATAGTGGGTAGAACATCTGCCTTGCATGCAGAAGGTTCCAGGCTCAATCCCTGGCATCTCCTGATAGGGCTGGAAGAGACCCCTGCCTGAAACTCTGGAGAGCTGCTGCCAGTCAGTGTAGCCAATACTGAACTAGAAGGAGCATAAGGCAGCTTCCTGTGTCCCTATGTTTCCATGTTCCTATATACAGTAAGGCTAGGACTGGGGAGGGCAGCTGTGAGAGAACTTGAAAAGGTCCTCAAATGCATCACTGAACACTAAAGTCAGGATCATTCAGACCATGATATTCCCGATCTCTATGTATGGATGTGAAAGTTGGACAGTGAAAAAAGCGGATAAGAGAAAAATCAACACATTTGAAATGTGGTGTTGGAGAAGAGCTTTGCGGATACCATGGACTGTGAAAAAGACAAAAATTGGGTGTTAGAACAAATTAAACCAGAACTATCGCTAGAAGCTAAAATGATGAACCTGAGGTTATCATACTTTGGACACATCATGAGAAGACATGATTCACTAGAAAAGACAATAATGCTGGGAAAAACAGAAGGGAGTAGAAAAAGAGGAAGGCCAAACAAGAGATGGATTGATTCCCTAAAGGAAGCCACAGACCTGAATTTACAAGATCTGAACAGGGTGGTTCATGACAGATGCTCTTGGAGGTCACTGATTCATAGTGTCGCCATAAGTCATAGTCGACTTGAAGGCACATAACAACAACAACAACAATATGCAGTAATTCCAAGATCTGTTGTGCTCCTCCAAGTTTCTACCATGTCCTTGCTCTGCTTCTCATATATGCCTGCTGATCATCCCCTCTGCTTCAAGTATTCTTTTTTTTGGGGGGGGGGGTAATTTTGTCAGTGCTTAGCCTGGCGGTAGCAACAGTAGTGTGTATTCCTGCATAGATCACTGTGGGAAGGCTGGCCCTCTCTAGGAACAACCACAACCGAAGCTCCAACACAAGATGGGAAAAGGTGTTCCTCTCCATGAAGCCCACGTTTGCCTCCACCAACAGTGCTGGATCCAGTAGCACCTCTAGACTACACACCCACACTATTGAGTGTTTCTTTGTCAGTCTGACGGCGTCCAGAGATGGTGGCTGATTGTCCTTTTAGCCCAGAAATTCTATTTCTGCAAGGGGGCAGCACCTGAAGTTGTAGAGCAAGTGTACACAGAGCACAACATAATAACAGAGTTTTCAGCTTCCTGCTTTCTCCTCCCAGCTCTGGGCAAATTTAGCAACTGCATTACAGACCACATAATGACAGAGATCAGACCGCTTTATGGCAGATGTTGGAGAAAAGAACACCATACCAAAATAGACTTATGTGAATTGAATTATTTCTGTGTGGAACGAAATATCTGGTGGTAACCTCCAGGCTCTGGTGAAAATTCTTGATAGGGAAAGATACTATGGCCAGCTGTATCTGCCAGAAGGCCAGGAGGTTTCATGGGGCCAGTTAATGGTCTTCTGTCATTAGGGATGGATGGATCTGTCCGTTTTGATTGCTTTTAGTTTCTACTTTTCTCAGTCTTGAATTCCTCATTTTTCTAATCTTAAATTCAGTTTCTCCATGTTTCTGCATCAGCTTGTTAATCTTTTTTTTTTTAAAGTCCTTACACCAATTTGTCAGCATTTGTGTGCACATTTTGCCTAATGTACACATTTTTGCAAGCCATTTCCCTTTATATAATGCTTTTGGATGAAATTTTCATTAATTTATTGCACATTTCATTCATTTATTGCACATTTTTCACTGATTTATGCACATATGATTTTTGCACATATGCATTTATTTTATTTTATTTTAATTTATTAATATCCCACCCGTCCCCTCAGTAGGAGCCCATATTGTTCATACATATATTACATGACTGGAGAACTGCATGACAAAATCCAGAGATGTGCCAATTTCGAAGAATAGTCATTTTTCGGTTTGCGGTTGAAAAGTGCATTTATATTAGAGGAAATTGCTTGCAAACATGTGTATTAGGCAAAACTGCATACAAAAGCATGTTTATTAGGATAAATGCTCCCTAAAACGCTGATGAATTCTCATGAATTGTGCAAAAATGTAGAGATTGCTATGGAAATGTGGAGAACTGAATTTAAATTGTAAAAAATATGACAATTACAATTGGCAGTCCATGAACAGGGGAACTGTAGAGTTAAAATCTACCTTAACATATACACTATGCTGCTACAAAGAGTGAAGGTGAGTGTAGAAAGCAATGTTTATAAAAATAAAATATTTTAATACATGCGTAAATGCTAGCAATTAGAAATGCTTATAAAAGTACACATACAATAGTGCACATATTAATACACAAAAAGCCAAAGGACAAATTCTGTGCAGAATCCATGTCTATACAAGGTAAAGAATGAAGAAATCAAAACAATGCCAATCTGTAATCCTGAATTAACTAATGAACAATGGCCTATCAACAAGACTCAATACCCAGGAAATTCAAAGTACATATTTTGGCAAGACGCGTTTCGACTGAAAAGTCTTTTTCAATGGCCTTGCAGATGGATATATACTGTACAGGGTAAAGAATACAATGAGCAACATTAGCTATAATATGGTGAATGCCTCCAAATGTAAAAAGTTGTGCAACAGGTATCATAAATGCCAAAAGAGAAAAACACTTACTTAATATTTATATTCTGGGATATTGACTGATAATTGGATAATATGTAGATTCAATGTATTCTGCACAAAAATAGTTTGAAATAGAATTATAAAGATGCCAGTCCATGAACAGGGACAGTTGTCCATCCCTAGCTGAGATATGTGCAGCCAAAGTGGGTCATTTAACTCCTCGTGGATACGTTTGGTTCACACAAGGTTATGGGAAAGGTGAATCAGGGAGGTTTGCATTAAATTGCAAACCAAATGGAATGTCTACCCTGTCGCTTTATCAGTCATTTTTAGTTCCCACCCTTTCCTCCTTCCCTTTTGCAGGAACTAATTTTAAACCTGGACAGGTTTAGTCGCAGTTTGAATTTACACCTCTACAAAGGAAAACAAGTTTTGGAAACCATGTGTAGGTGTGAGGCAGGCCCTGGGAGGAGGCAAGGTGAGGACTGGTGGTTTGGGGGAAATGAAGATGTAGGGAAGCTGTGTGTGGTGGAAACGGCATGACATATGTTTGAGGGGAAATGCATGGGTGTGTACAAGATATTTTAAAACCATGTTTTAAGGAGGGTGCGGTTTACATTTTAATTACATGTGTCTGCACTGTTCTTACTGAACATTTCCTGCATTCAAATGGGTCCTTCTGTAATTTCAAGGCAGATACCACTATGCTGAGAAACTTCACTAAAACTGGCAGGATTGCATCTTTCATTATTAAAAGAAAACATTATCCGGTATTGTACATAGAGCCACTGTGATATAACAACTTAGGGTGGTATCCTAAGGGGGGCTTTGGTGACCCATGTGGGGTGGGGTTGGTAAGGAGCTCAGGGGACGGCTAAGGGCACCTGGCAGAGGCAGTGGAGGTGCTAGGGGGTGCCCAGGATGGGTGGAGGCCTTGGGGGTGCTGTAGAGTGGAGTGTAGGCAGGATTGGCAAGCAAAGGGAGCAGGGGTGGCAGCCCCTAGTGCCATAATACATTTATTAGCCTTCAAGGAACCATAAGACTCTTTGTGTTGTATTCAGCTAAGTCCTACTTAGAGAAGATCCACTGAAGTTAATAGACATGACTAACTTATGTTCATTCATTTCAGTGGGTCTGCTCAAAGTAGGACTTAGCTGAATACAACACAAAGAGTCTTATGGTTCCTTGAAGGCTAATAAATGTATTATGGCACTAGGGGCTGCCACCCCTGCTCCCTTTGCTTGCCAATCCTGCCTACACTCCACTCTACAGCACCCCCAAGGCCTCCACCCATCCTGGGCACCCCCTAGCACCTCCACTGCCTCTGCCAGGTGCCCTTAGCCGTCCCCTGAGCTCCTTACCAACCCCACCCCACATGGGTCACCAAAGCCCCCCTACATGCACACCTGTTGCCAAAGCTCTTCCCTGCCCTTCCATGGGTCTCCAAACCACCCCTGCCCCCTCAAGGGGTCTCCAATCCTCCCTCATCCCCTTGATGGGTATCCAAGCATCCCCCTGCCTCCCCCACAGTTCTCCAAGCCTTGCTCCACACCTCCATGGATCTCCAAGTCTCCTCCATCCCTTCAAGGGGTCTCCAAACCTACACCCTCCAGTCTTCACTTACATTATGGCCTTGCTGCCGCTGCTTACTCACTCGTTTGCCTGCACACTAGGCCCCAGCTAGGTCCTGGCTAGGCCCCGCCCACTAGCCCTTCTGCTGCCCCTCTCATCGTTGTTGTCACCTCCTCCTTGCCACCAATGCCCCTCGCTGCCCCCCCTCACTGCCCCTGCCATCGCAGCCAAGGTTTGCCTCTTCTTGCCCGCCTTGCCTTTAAGCACCACACTGCCTGTGAATGTTTCAGCCCAGGCACACACCTGCACAGAAGCGTTCACGGGTAGCGTGACAAAAAAATATAATATAGTAAGATAAGCTTTCATGGACTAAAGAAGGTGTCTTTCTAGCCCATGTCACAATCAGCTGGTGGGCCTTCAAGGTGCCACAAGGCTTTTGTTTTTGCTGCAACACAGATTAACATGGCTAGGCTTCTCCTTCCAGTGTGCTAAAATGGTAAAGGCTTCCTTCCCTCAACCTTGGGTCTCTAGATGAGACTGGACAACCACCACCATGATCTCCAGTTGTCGGTCATACTGGATTGGGGAAAATGGGGGTTGCAATTCAACAACATCTGGGGACCCAACGTTGGGGAATGCTAGATCAGAATGTTTGACTAGGACTGGGGAGACTTGGGTTCGAATCTCCAGCTCAGTTGATGGCCAATTACTCTCTCCTTCTCTGAAGCATAACCTAACCTCACAGAGTTGCCGCGAGGATAAAATGAGAGTAATATATGCTGCCCCAAGTGTCTTTCTTTGGAGGAAGTGTGGGTTAGAAATGTAATAGATTCATGAAATTGCCATGACAATGACCTTTATCAGGAGAGGGAAGGGGATTGTGACCCTATTAGTTCTCCTTGTTTTCTTGGTGACTACAATTGACCATGATATCCTGCTTAATCAACTCTGTGGGTTGGGAGCTGGAGGCATGCTGTTATTATGGTTCCGCTCCTAGCTGCAGGGCAGTTTTGAGAAAATAGCATGAAGGGACTGTTCAATGTCTCCAGAGTTGTTTAACAACTATATGAAGCTGTGGGGACCAATCATTAGGAATATGGAGTGAGGTATCACCAGTCAGCTGATGACATCCAGTTGTATTTCTATGTATCATCTGAATCAAGAGAGGATGTGGAGGCTCTAGATTGCTACCTGGTTGCTGGAGTTGAGTAAACTGAGGTTGAATCCTGATAAGATGGAGTCACAGTGGGAAAGCAGTTTCCAGGCTTGGGAACTGGGCAAATTGCCTGTTCTGGATGGGGTTGCACTCCTACTAAAGGAGTGGGTGTGTAGTCTAGGGGTGCTACTGGATCCAGCACTGTTGGTAGAGGCAAACGTGGGCTTCATGGAGAGGGACACCTTTTCCCATCTTGTGTTGGGGCTTCAGTTGTGGTTGTCCCTGGAGAGGACCAGCCTTCCCACAGTGATCTATGCAAATCTGGACTACAACAATGTGCTCTGTGAGGCTGCCTTGGACACTGGTCCAGAAACTTGTGCTAGTTCAGAATGCTGTGGCATGGCTGTTGGGAACACATTACACCTGTGTTGAGGAATCTGCAATGGCTGCCCATATGCTGTCAGGTCAGGTTCAAAGTGCTTGTACTGACATAAAAATCCCCAAACTGTTTGGGACCTAAATACTTGGCAGAGGTACCTGCCCCATATATACCTGCCCATGCTTTAAATCTGCAGGAGATGAACTCTTGGCAATGCCACATTGACCTGAAATTTCATCTGAAGTGTTGCGGGAGAGGACATTCTCAGTACAGGTGCCCCAGCTGTGGAACTTCCTCACCTTCCAAATAAGACTGGCACAAACTCTTACAATTTTTTGTTGCTAGTTAGAACATCTGTCCCAGGCTATGCTCTGACTGCACATGAGTGTGGGAAAGGTTTTGCTGATAACTCGGGTCTTGTGAAACACACACGAGTCCACATGGGAGAGAAGCCGTATCAATCCCAGGCATTTTAAACTGTATCTTATGTGTATTTTATAGTGTATTTTAACAGTATTGCATTATTGTTGTATTTTGGTGTAGTTTGGTTCCTTGCTTGTTTGTTTGTTTTTTTATTCTGTTATATCTATTGTATTTATATATTGTGCTTGTTTTATTTCTGATGTACACCACCCAGAGAGCCTTTTTGGCTTAGGGCGGTATATAAATAAAATAAATAAATAAATAAATAAATAATGAGGCTACCACCTCGCTGAAGCTAAGCAGGGTCAGGTCTGGTCAGTGCCTGGATGGGAGACTGCCTGAGAACAACACGTATACCACCTTGGGTTTCTATAAGAACATAAGAAGAGCCTGCTGGATCAGGCCAGTGGCCCATCTCGTCCAGCATCCTGTTCTCACAGTGGCCAACCAGATGCCCATGGCAAACCTGCGCGCGGGACCTGAGTGCAAGAGCATTTTCCCGTCTGCGGTTTCCAGCAACTGGCATTCAGAGGTGTACTGCCTCTGATAGGGGAGGTAGAACATCATCATCGTGGCTAGTAGCTATGGCTAGCCTTATCCTCCATGATAAAGATGTGTGACATTAGAAGGATAGATGATGTTACTCCATGCCTTGCTGCTTCTCAAATCTGTGAAACTGGCTTACTTTTAAAGGAAAGGAAAGAAAAAAGGTGCCCAATAACCATTCAGAAACCCTTTTCATCATAAGAACATAAGAACATAAGAAGTGCCTGCTGGATCAGGCCAGTGACCCATCTAGTCCAGCATCCTGTTCTCACAGTGGCCAACCAGGTGCCTGGGGGAAGCCCGCAAGCAGGACCCGAGTGCAAGAACACTCTCCCCTCCTGAGGCTTCCGGCAACTGGTTTTCAGAGCGTGCTGCCTCTGACTAGGGTGGCAGAGCACAGCCATCACGGCTAGTAGCCATTGATAGCCCTGTCCTCCATGAATTTGTCTAATCTTCTTTTAAAGCCATCCAAGCTGGTGGACATTACTGCATCTTGTGGGAGCAAATTCCATAGTTTAACTATGCGCTGAGTAAAGAAGTACTTCCTTTTGTCTGTCCTGAATCTTCCAACATTCAGCTTCTTTGAATGTCCACGAGTTCTAGTATTATGAGAGAGGGAGAAGAACTTTTCTCTATCCACTTTCTCAGTGCCATGCATAATTTTATACACTTCTATCATGTCTCCTCTGACCCGCCTTTTCTCTAAACTAAAAAGCCCCAAATGCTGCAACCTTTCCTCGTAAGGGAGTCGCTCCATCCCCTTGATCATTCTGGTTGCCCTCTTCTGAACCTTTTCCAACTCTATAATATCCTTTTTGAGAGGAGGCGACCAGAACTGTACACAGTATTCCAAATTCGGCCGCACCATAGATTTATACAACGGCATGATGATATCGGCTGTTTTATTTTCAATACCTTTCCTAATTATCGCTAGCATGGAATTTGCCTTTTTCACAGCTGCCGCACACTGGGTCGACATTTTCATCATGCTGTCCACTACAACCCTGAGGTCTCTCTCCTGGACGATCACCGCCAGTTCAGACACCATGAGTGTATATGTGAAGTTCAGATTTTTTGCTCCAATATGCATAATTTTACACTTGTTTATATTGAATTGCATTTGCCATTTTTCCGCCCATTCACTCAGTTTGGAGAGGTCTTTTTGGAGCTCTTCGCAATCCCTTTTTGTTTTAACAACCCTGAACAATTTAGTGTCGTCAGCAAACTTGGCCACTTCACTGCTCACTCCTAATTCTAGGTCATTAATGAACAAGTTGAAAAGTACAGGTCCCAAAACAGATCCTTGAGGGACTCCACTTTCTACAGCCCTCCATTGGGAGAACTGTCCGTTTATTCCTACTCTCTGCTTTCTGCTTCTTAACCAATTCCTTATCCACAAGAGGACCTCTACTCTTATTCCATGACTGCTAAGCTTCCTCAGAAGTCTTTGGTGAGGTACCATGTCAAACGCTTTTTGAAAGTCTAAGTATACTATGTCCACTGGATCACCTCTATCTATATGCTTGTTGACACTCTCAAAGAATTCTAATAGGTTACTGAGACAGGACTTTCCCTTGCAGAAGCCATGCTGGCTCTGCTTCAGCAAGGCTTGTTCTTCTATGTGCTTAGTTAATCTAGCTTTAATCATACTTTCTACCAGTTTTCCAGGGACAGAAGTTAAGCTAACTGGCCTGTAATTTCCGGGATCCCCTCTGGATCCCTTTTTGAAGATTGGCGTTACATTTGCCACTTTCCAGTCCTCAGGCACGGAGGAGGATCCGAGGGACAAGTTACATATTTCAGTTAGCAGATCAGCAATTTCACCTTTGAGTTCTTTGAGAAGTCTCGTGTGGATGCCATCCGGGCCCGGTGATTTGTCAGTTTTTATATTGTCCATTAAGCCTAGAACTTCCTCTCTCGTTACCACTATTTGTCTCAGTTCCTCAGAATCCCTTCCTGCAAATGTTAGTTCAGGTTCAGGGATCTGCCCTATATCTTCCACTGTGAAGACAGATGCAAAGAATTCATTTAGCTTCTCTGCAATCTCCTTATCGTTCTTTAGTACACCTTTGACTCCCTTATCATCCAAGGGTCCAATCGCCTCCCTAGATGGTCTCCTGCTTTGAATGTATTTATAGAATTTTTTGTTATTGGTTTTTATGTTCTTAGCAATGTGCTCCTCAAATTCTTTTTTAGCATCCCTTATTGACTTCTTGCATTTCTTTTGCCCGAGTTTGTGTTCTTTTTTATTTTCTTCATTCGGACAAGACTTCCATTTTCTGAAGAAAGACTTTTTGCCTCTAAGAGCTTCCTTGACTTTGCTCGTTAACCATGCTGGCATCTTCCTGGCCCTGGTGGTACCTTTTCTGATCTGCGGTATGCACTCCAGTTGAGCTTCTAATATAGTGTTTTTAAACAACTTCCAAGCATTTTCGAGTGATGTGACCCTCTGGACTTTGTTTTTCAGCTTTCTTTTTACCAATCCCCTCATTTTTGTGAAGTTTCCTCTTTTGAAGTCAAATGTGACCGTGTTGGATTTTCTTGGCAATTGGCCAGTTACATGTATGTTTAATTTAATAGCACTGTGGTCACTGCTCCCAATCGGTTCAACAACACTTACATCTCGCACCAGGTCCCGGTCCCCATTGAGGATTAAGTCCAGGGTTGCCGTCCCTCTGGTCGGTTCCATGACCAACTGGTCTAGGGAATAGTCATTTAGAATATCTAGAAACTTTGTTTCTTTGTCATGACTTGAACACATATGCGGCCAGTCTATGTCCGGATAGTTGAAGTCACCCATTACTACCACATTTCCTAGTTTGGATGCTTCCTCAATTTCATATCTCATCTCAAGGTCTCCCTGAGCATTTTGATCAGGGGGACGATAGATCGTTCCCAGTAATAAGTCTCTCCTGGGGCATGGTATCACCACCCACAACGATTCTGTGGAGGAGTCCGCCTCTTTTGGGGTTTCGAGCTTGCTGGATTCAATGCCTTCTTTCACGTATAGAGCGACTCCGCCACCAATACGTCCTTCCCTGTCCTTCCGATATAGTTTATATCCAGGGATAAACGTATCCCACTGGTTTTCTCCATTCCACCAGGTCTCCGTTATGCTCACTATATCAATGTTCTCCTCTAAGACCAAGCACTCCAGTTCTCCCATCTTGGTTCGGAGGCTCCTAGCATTAGCGTACAGGCACTTGTAAGCAGTGTCTCTCTTCAAGTGTCTTTGGCACTTGTGGTTTGGCCTGTGGTAATTTTGCTCTTCTGAATTGATATCCTGTGCCCCTACTCTCACAATGCCTACTTCTAGGCCTACCCCTTTTAAAATTTCATCATTTCTTTGGTTTTTATCCCAAGTGAAAGTGTATTAATAGTTGCAAATACACGGAGTTTCACTCCTGAATAAGGACTGCAGATCGTCACTGTATCCCTAAATGGAAAGTGAGTGACTTTAGCTTGAATTAATTTTCCCTTGTAATTTGACAGGTGTGTTGTTCTTTTCTAAAACAGGGGTAGGCAATGTGGTGACATCCAGATGTGGTAGGACTCAGGCGTCTTGTCATCCCTGACTACTGAACATGCTGGCTGGGACTGATGGGAGTTGTAGACCGCCAGCATCTGGAGGGCATCAGGGGAAAAGAAAGCTGCGCTCGGCAGTAGCTTTGGCCATAGATGACTGATTGTGTTCACATTTGCAGTTATAGATGCAGTTATATGGCAGTTACCACAAATAACCAGCAGAAGAAGTTTTGCTACACTTCTAGGTTTGTCCTGGATTGCTGCAGTGCTAGGGGCACTCTGCCATACTCCTGCCCTTGCTAACAAATAATACTATAATAAGATTTTTTTAAAAAAAAAATGCCATCTGTACAGTGGGATTTCAGAAGTACTTGACAATGGTAAAAGAAAAAAATGTGTTCATCTGCAAATATTTGACTGGTGTGGCAACCCTATGTCTCAACTTTTTCCTGAGAGCTGCTGAAAAAATACAGACAGAACCCAGAGAAAAAAGATCCTGATCATACTTTACTGGGTAAACTGAACAAAAACATAATTTGAGGAGAGATAAACAGAGAGGTTTTGCTTTTCTTAGTTCAGGCCTTGTAGAGAGCAGGGAGACATAACCAAACCATATGGAGGGAGGAGAAGAACTCTCTCAGGACTACACAACCAATCAGAGCACCTGCTACCTCTGCAGAGATCATGCCACTCTGCCTGGTTGTTGAGCAACACCTTCACCCCCTTTGGTTGGCTGGCTTACTCATAATAGAATTAACCTTTACGGTACAAACTTACATTCTTATCTGTTCATATTTGGGTGAACATGCAAATGCTCCAAGTGTGGATGGGAACAGGGGCGTATATGGAAGCTCCAACCTCCAATGTCATAATGCACATCACCCCCTCCTGTGTCCCTGTCCATCCCTATACAGAGTGTGGGAAAGGTCTGCAGGGGGGTTCTACTTGTCACTGTGTTCCAAACCAATTTGAGCCCTCTATGTCGCAGTCAAGCAAACATGACTACCAGAAGCCATCTGCAGATGTTCCCCACTTAACACAGGGATGGTTAGGGATTGAGAACAGAGCTTGGAAAAGTTACTTTTTTGAACTACAACTCCCATCAGCCCAATCCACTGGCCATGCTGGCTGGGGCTGATGGGAGTTGTAGTTCAGAAAAGTAACTTTTCCAAGCTCTGATTGAGAATATGGGACAACTTGCAGAGGAATATTGGGGACAGGGTTTGCATGTGCCTCCCTACCCTTCCATCCATAGATACAGACTTATCACATCCAGGCACGTGCCGGAATGCACCTTCTGTCTGTAAGCGTTTGTTTTCTGTCCGCACAATTTGCTCTGTCATGGGTTTGGTGTGAAGCTAAAAGAGTTATGAACTGCTAAGCACAACCATTATGCAACATTTATCTGTGTTAAAACTGTAAAGGTGTAATTGCAAATTCTGAAGTAAGCTCTGAATTTAGGATGGCTTCAGTGCTAAGAAACTTATTCTGTTCACATTCAGTTTCTATGGCAGGGATGGGGATCCTTTGATTCTCCGGATGTTTGTTTATGAATTACAACAAACGATAAAACACTAACAAATCTTTAAAAGCATTTAAAAAACCATCTTGAAAACAATTATAATACTGATGCAGCCTGCTTAACGTATCTACTCGAAAGAGGAAGGTCTTCAGTAGGTGTAGCACCTGCCTAATATTTAAGCGGAGGGGATTCCAAAGGGTTGGTGCCACTACACTAAAGGTCCGCTTCCTACATTGTGTGGAACAGACCTCCTGATAAGATGGTATCTGCAGGAGGCCCTCACCTGCAGAGCGCAGTGAACGACTGGGTATATAGAGGGTAAGACGGTCTTTCAGGTGTCCTGGTCCCAAGCTGTACAGGGCTTTGTACATCAAAACCAGAACCTTGAACTTAGTCCAATAGCTACTTGGCAGCTAGTTGGCTTAGTAACTAATTGGCAGCAAGCACGGCCGGGTCCAGGGATGGTGGGAGTTGCACTTCAACAACATCTGGAGGGCCAAATGTCCCCCACACCTTTTCCAAGGTGAGCCAGCTTGGTACTCCATAATATCCTGGCTAGTAACTTTGCCTTGTAACTTTTTTTTAACAAAGGATGTGTACTCTTAAAACACTGGTTCACCTCCTCCTCTTTCCATTGCTTTAACTGCCTCTTCTGTTCCTTGCAGTAGGGGACTGTTTATCCATGTCCCTGTGTTGTTGAAAAGCTTTAGGGCCCAACAAAAGTGACACTGTTTTTTCCAAGCTTTGTTTAAAAAAGGTCACTTCAATGTGCTTGCCCGTTTCAATGTGTTGCTGTCTGTACTGATAAATGGCCAGTTTAACATGATCCCGGTTAATGCACATTTGTGTGGAGCTGGAGCTATCGAGTCTGTTGATCATGATTTTTTGCTTTGTAACTTGTTTAGTGACTGGAGGGAAAGGATGATTCTTCCCCTATTAAGAACTCTCCCAGGAAGATCTTCTGTAGATTTGGTAGTGTTTTGCTTTAGGTATCTTCTCATATTACTGAGCGGGTTACAAAAGAAAATTTCTGACTTCAGTCTCAGTACAGATTAGGGGGAATTTTTTTTGTCAGCTTCTTAAGTATTCTTTTCACATATACATTAATATAAACTTTTCTCTCTCTTCCATTATTTTAACTAGTTGTATGATTTGAATTATGCCTTTAATTGTATTGGTCTGTGACTGTAATAAACCAACCATTCAGAATTAAGAGAGTGAACAAGAGGAGGGAAGGAGGCTGGGGGAAAACAGAAAATGAACAAAACCATACAGCTGGATGGTTCAAATTCCTTCCAGTGAGTGTCAGGACCATTGATCTCTCTTTGCAGCAAGATATGGCCTGGAGGTTGTTCAGAGAATGAGTTATGGTGACCCCCTTTTGGCTCATGTGTAAGTGGGGTCAGGCTTCTGCATCACTGCCAGCATGAAAGATACTTCCATGCATGCTGTTTGTCCAGGCACAAGTGCCCCGGAGATCTCAGTGCAGGCTGTTAGAGGCACTGAGTTTCCAGGGAGCCCTTTCTCTGTCTATAATGCTCTTTGCAACAGACACTTTCCTTCCTGTTTCCTTGATCTCCTTCTTCCCCTGTCTTCTCTCGGAATTCCAGACAATGAGAGAAGCCCAGCAGTCTCCTTTTTAATCAGGGAGAAATCAGAGGAATTCATGGCGATAAACAAGAAAGGATTTTCAGTGTTAAAATATTGCCCAGCCTACATCTATTTCTGCCTGTTCCCAGGCATTTTTATCCCTTGAACTGCTTTATCTTTCTTCACTGACTATTCCCCTCTGAATCTTCTGAGAGCCAGTGCACATGAAACAGGCCACAATCACACCAAGAGTGTCTGCAGAAATATTTGGGGGGCAAGGTCTACAATTTGTTGCTGCAGATTGTGGCAGGCAATCCACTCCACCCACTGTTACATTTAGAATTCTGTGGGGAATGGAGTGGCAAGTGCCCTCTTGCCCCCCGTCCCGGGCATCTTTGATTCACATCATACATTTAATCCAGTACAATTCTGTTTTAAACAGCTATGGCTTTCCCCAGAGAATCCTGGGAATTGGAGTTTCGGAAGAGTAGTGTTCTCACAGATCTGCAATTGCAGAATGGTTTAACAGTCATTCCCTCTTTGCAGAGACTTCTAGCAATTGTAGCTCTATGAGGGGAATAAGATTCTCCTAACAAACTACATTTCCCATGATTCTTTGAGGGAGGCCATGACTGTTTGAAGTGAGATATTAATGGAATATTTGCATGGTGTGAATGTGGTCAAAGTCCATCATGTCATTGACAACATGCAAATGTACAGAACTCTGTAATTCCACACATCTGTGAGTTGGCACTGTCATGAACAGGGCCAGCACCAGGCATGACTGGACCCTTGGGCACCAGCCTGCCCCAGGCCCATGGCACTGTAGCCCAACACCCCCTCAATAAGGCAGCACAGGGCTAATAAGCCTGCCCACATGCTGCACCTTCCTCTCATGTTGTGTGAATGATGTGCATACATAGCGCACATGCCTGCCATCAACCACGATGGAGGCCGGGGTTTCAGCCCCTTAGGGAAGCCCCCATTGCCATCATGGGTGATGACAGGCATGCTCACACAATGAGCACAGCATGCACACTGATAGGAGAGGTCGGTGGGGTGTGCAGGTGGGCTTATTGAAGCCTGCACTGTCTGTATTGGGGGCTGCCTGGGAGCTCCTTCTCTGTGATCCATGGCAGGTCAGGTTGTAGGACTCAACACTGCCATAGATCATCCTAGGGTGGGGACCTTCAGGGGCCCCTCTGGGTCACAAAGGCCCTCAGCCATAGCCCAACCTGGCTGCCCTCTGGCGCCTGCCCTGGTCATGAAAGATTTTATTAATTAGGAACATAGGAAGGTGCTTTATACCAAGTCAGACCATTGGTCCGTCTAGCTCAGTATTGTCTACAGTGACTGGCAGTGGCTCTCCAGGGTTTCAGGCAGGAGATACCGGGATTTGCACCTGAGACCTTCTGAATGCAGAGCAAATGCTCCTCAACTGAGCCATGGTCCCTCCTAATGATTTAATTGGAATGTATTTTTATTTATTTTGGTTTCCTCTTCTTTTGGTTTTCGCAGATGTTTTCTCTGATCAGGACCCTCAAAACTGCTTCATTTGCTTGCTTTGTTTTAGGTGAGATTTGGTAGCAATGCTGTCTCTCACTCCCACCCCCTTGAAGTTTATAGCGGTCGGGAGAATGTTCAACACCATGAGTGGCAGCTGCATTGTCCAAAGAGCTTGCTGAGTGGAGAAGCAGGTTGCATGCATTAGGGATGGATGGATTCCTATGTTTCACATCTGTCTGAGTTTCTCATGTGTTCATTCAGAAGCCCATTCTGTCCTGTTTCCATATTAATCTGCATTTATAAAGCAACAAGAACCCTGCATGATCATTCATATTTTAGTATATATCTTATTATCCAGCAAGGCTTCTCTGATGTTCTTATACGGGCCTTCCCCACAACATGCAGAGGTCAGCTCCTGTCATCCCTGACTATTGGCCATGATGGCTGAAGCTGAGGGGAGTTGTAGTCCAACATCTGGAGGGCACTTGGTCGGGCAAGGCTGGTCTGTAGGCTTTCTGGCTGTAACACATAGTTCAAGTGTTGTGTAGGGGTGAGATGTGGTAGCCAGTGCCGCTTCGAAAGCATTCCGTCAACCTAACAGGCAGTACCGATTCGAGGTCATTCTTGCTTCTTTCACTGCTCAGATTTTCCAACTCTCCAAAAACATTGACATTAATATGAATATTTTCTTCTGAAAATATCGATTTTAACATTGACACTTTCTTTCAAAATATTGAGATTTTCTTTCAAAATGTTCACATTATGAAAGGAAATGTTGATAAATGAAAGAAAATACCAGTATTTTGAAAGAAAATAATGATAATTTGAAAGGAAATAATGATAATTTGAAAGAAAATAATGATAATTTGAAAGAAAACAATGATAAAGGAAAGGAAAGCAGTTTTGCCACTGCCTCCTCCCCCCCCCCCGCTGTGGCTGAGGCTGGTCAGTTTTTATGTTAGCAAGCAAGCAGAGACCGACTGAGGAGGAAAGCAGCTTTCGGTGCCCCTCCTCCTCCGAGGGTCAACGTGGTTGAGACTTGGCTTTTCCCCTCCCATTTTGATTATTTGAGTGGTAGGGGGTGGCAGAGAGAGAGATCTGTCACGCTGTGCTGTGCTGTGAGTAAAAACATTACAAGAACAATATTAAAGGGAATATTTGAGGGAGAAAACTGGTGTCAAGGGAAAGCCATTGTATTTTATTTATTTATTTGATTTATATCCCACCCTTCCTCCCATGGAGCCCTGGGAGGGGTAGCTCTGCAAAGATGGAGGATATGCAGGCCACTGAAAAATCTGGTGCTAAATGCCAATTCAACAGAATCTTTGCCCATCCTTAATGTTGTGTGGGGTAAAAATTCTGTTCAATTTGCATTTAAAGGCAAACTTACCTAATGTGCACTTCTCTGAATTTTGAAATGCAGTTCTCCAGCCAAGTAATATGCACAAAAATGTGTATACTGGGCAGTAGTGTAGTGGCAAGTTCAGAAGTGCAGGATCTCTTTGTGTTAGTCACAGCCACCCCTCCCCCTTTTTGCTGTTGAGTTGAGAAGGAGATCCTTGCTAATGCCTTCTCCCACAACAACAGACATCCCTAGGAGCCAATAAGCATGAAAGGGGAAAGTGTTAACTGCTGAGAAGAGTCTTCTCAGTGGCTAACTCACCTCCTTTCACTCTGATTGGTTCCAATTAGCAGGAAAGGGCAACGAAGCATGTTAGAAGACTTTTCTCAGTGGCTAACACACTCCGCTTTTGTGCTGATTGGCTCATGGGATGCTGGAGACATAGGGACCCTCCTTGGACACGCTCCCAAAAAAGTAAAGAGTCTAAGACGCTGTGAGACCCTGAATTACTACACCCCTGATACTGCAGGAAAGTGTCCATAAAATGCACATATTGGTGAAAATAACAAATACACTATTTTAGCAGGCATTGTTTTAAAGGTGTGTATATTGGGGGAAATTCACATTACCATGCTGATGAATTTTCATGAGGATTTTTTTAAAAAATCACAAATTGGTGTTGAAATGTGGAGAACTGAAAATGAGAGATGGGGAGAAACCAAAATTGACAGATTTGCCCATTATGTTCATTCAGGTGTTGTGCTGCTATATTGGCATTTGCTGGGTGCTAGCTGAAAGGTGCCCCCCAGGATGTCTGCTAAAAGTGTGTAGTTATAATTGATGGAGAGTCAGGCTTCTAGCTACTATGTTGTAAATGTAGCACCAGCCTCCTAGATCACTAAGCAAGCACCCAAGGCATCATCAGGCACTATACAGATGTATAAATGATACCCAAGTGATAAAGCATTATATGAATGCTAGGGATGGGATCTTCGTGGTGAACTTTTCTGCACAGATTTTTTCTCTGATTCCCATCTTGATCTTGTCAAGAAGCAAATAGTTCTCTTCTTTCAGGTCCTGCTAAAAATACGAACAATCACTTGCAAATTTTATTCATTATCAGAAGCGTTATTATCTGTGTAATAGTATATGCATATTATACTACAGGTTTCCTAAAGCAGCCAGCACATGAACACATAAATACAATACATATTAACTGTATACAAATACTTATGTTTAATACTTATGTTGTGGAAATATAGGAACGGCATGGGGCTTGTCGATCCAAGAGGTGGTCCAATGAGGGCAAAACTCGATCAGGTCAAAACCATGAAATTCCATGTATAAATCTCTATATGGTGTATGCAGGCTCTTGGCTACCTATATGTTCATTCCACATATAGAGATGGAACAATTTTTCAATTTCAGTTTCTCATTTTTCCAATCTTAAATTCAGATCTGCAGCAATTTGTGATTTTTTTTAAAAAAAATCCTCATGAAAATTCTTCAGCATGTTAGTACATATTTCTCCTACTAAACATATTTTTGTATGCAGTTTTGATTAGTGTACACATCTTTGCAAGCAATTTCTCCTAACAGAATGTGTTGTTGTATGTTATTTTCACGAATATATTCATTTTATGCACAATTCCCCTTAATTATATACATTTTTGTAAATACTGCTTGGAGGACTGCATCGCAAAATTCAGATAAGTGAATTTTGAGGGAAGGCTGTGTTTTGGTTTGCATATTGTTTCAGAAAGTGAAAATTTGATCGTTTCACCAGTAAATACCACTGAAATCAAATTCCTCAACCATCCGTGTGAAGTGTCCCAAATAAGCTATATTTGCCCTTTGTAAGAGAAACAGGCCACTTTTTTTGCCAAACCAGATTTAGTCCTGTTGCCGAATCACTCCTCGGCTCTTCTGCACTATGTTTAATGCCTATAAACAGTCATGACACACTGGTTCTTTCATTAACACAATCCTGTACTGCACTAAAAAAAACAAGGTTAGATTTCATCCATGGAGCCAGAATAACTTCCTCGTGGATATAAAAAGCATGAAGCAATTGATGTGCTTAAAATCTGCTACTTTTAAATGGCCCTTCAGTTAAAAGCTTTAGGATCTACCCCAAGGCAAGAACAAAATGTGGGGAACGAAGCCCCCCTGAAACATTTGGCCTGCCCTTTTGAAACTGTTTTAGCATCCCTTGAATATAGTAGCCACTGGCGGCTCCGTGTCAGTGGGGCTGTGGAATTCTTTCCGGGTTTTAGTCTGAACTTTCAAGGAGCTCCTTGAAAGTTCAAACTAAAACCCAGAGTGGATTCCCCTGCCTCACTGACATGGAGCCGCGAGTCACCACCACTTGAACAAGTTCCCGTTGATCACTAAAACATGTTGCCCACACTGGCAATCATAAATAATCCATTTAGGAATTCCCTTTAAAGTTGCTGCTGAATTTCAACTAAAGTGAAACAGCAAGAGTCTAGAAATCTTTGCCACTCAAAAGGTATCTTCAGACCCTGTTATCATCCACTCCTGATAGTGAAGAAACCTAGAAGATCTAGCTGTAGTCATGCTTTCTGTTGCCGCTTCCCTATCATCCAAGGGGGGAGCAGGAAAGAGCCCATTTCACCAACCCTCCTGCATCCTTCCATATATTAGGGGCTGAAAATCTGCCGTGTAGAGCTTTCTTTACCCAAGTTAGCTCACCATGCAATTAAGAACCCTGGAAGATGGGAACTGAGGGGTGGGAGGATGAACAGGGCTAAGATAGCTGTATGTATCTGTATGTATCGGCTGGTGGCCCAACTACGTCCCTATCTGGACAGGGTTAACCTGGCTTCAGTTGTCTATGCTCTGGTAACCTCCAAATTAGATTACTGCAATGCACTCTACGTGGGGCTGCCTTTGAAGATGGTTCAGAAACTGCAGCTTGTGCAAAATGCAGTGGCCAGACTGGTAACAGGGACCAGACGGTCCGAACATATAAAACCAATTCTGGCCCGCTTGCATTGGCTGCCTGTATGTTTCCGAGCTCAATTCAAGGTGCTGGTTTTAACCTATAAAGCCTTACATGGCTTGGGACCACAATACCTGATGGAACGCCTCTCCCGATACGAACCCACCCATTCACTACATTCAAGATCAAAGGCCCTCCTCCGGGTGCCTACTCCAAGGGAAGCTCGGAGGGGGGCAACAAGGGAGAAGGCCTTCTCAGTGGTGGCCCCCAAATTATGGAATGATCTTCCTGACGAGGTGCACCTGGCACCAACACTGTTATCTTTTTGGCACCAGGTCAAGACTTTCCTCTTCTCCCAGGCATTTTAGCATATGTTTTAAATTGTTTTTATATTGCTTTACATTTTAAAATTGTGTTTTAAATTGTTTTTAAAATATGTGTTTTAAATTGTATATTTGTTTTAATGTTTTTGATTGCTGTAAACCGCCCAGGGAGCTTCGGCTATGGGGCGGTATACAAGTACAATAAATAAATAAAATAGTGTAGTGGCAAATTCAGAAGTGCAGGGTTTCTTCATGATAGTCATCCCATGCCTCCTCATAGCCATACTCCCTCACTTGCTTGCTTGCCCTCTATCTCCACACTCCTCAGTCCTTTCCACATGCACCCTTTTCCTACACCATCAAACGTCCCTAAGAGCCAATCAGTGTGAAAGGGGTGTGTGTTAGCTACTGAGAAGAGTTTTATTGGTGGCTGACTTACCTCCTTTCATTCTGATTGGCTCCAATCAGCAGGAAAGGATGAGAAAGCATGTTAGAAGATCCTTCTCATTGGCTAACATACTCTCCTGTCATGCGGATTGGCTCATAGTTGCTGGAACATAGGGACCTGGCTGGGACCCTGCTCCCAAAATAGTAAGGAGTGTAAGATCACCCAAGACCCTGGATGACTACACCCCTGTGTATCTGTTGCACATCTAAACAAACATTAAGACATTGAAAAAAATCTTTCAAGTCTGTGATCACAGTGCATTGTTTGAGCAGACTTCAACCATACAAAAGGTATCCCTGAAAAAGAGGATGGGAGGATGCTAGCATGGTTAAAAATTCCAAAATGCAGGGGACCTCCTTCACAAACGTGACTTACCCTGCAGAGTAGATCCATTTCAGGTAAGATAATCCTGAAGTATGCGGATAATAAAGAGTGTGAGTTTCCTCCCTGATTTCACTCAACTCTTGAATCTCAATTGTGTACATATTCCTGTATAAAAGTGGCAAATGACCACCTTGCATCAAAACTGTGATTTCCACCACTTCCACTACACCAACTAAGGATGTGGACAAATTTGGTTCTGTTCACATTTAAAGGGAAACCTACCCAATTCGCACTCCCCGAAATAATGCGAACATGAACAATACAATTTTACTCCACTGAATTTTGCAATGTTGTTTCCCAGCAAAAAAAAATGTGTTAAAATGTGTGTATTATGAGAATGTGTGCATAAAAATGCACATTTTAGTGAAAACAACACACAAACCATGTTATATTAAAGACAATTGCTTGCAAAATATTTATATTGGGAAAAATTGGCACTAAAATGCTGATGAATTTTCATGAGGATTTTTTAAAATGCAAACTGGTGCAGGAATGTTGTGAACGTAATTTAAAATTGCACAGAATCCAGATGGCCATCAATTAAGACAAGAGTAGACTGTGCTCAGTTGAGGTACTTTAAACGAATTGCTGCTCTGCCAAATGATTGTCTTCCAGCAATGTGTTAACTGGATAATCAATATTGGAAGTCCCTTCTCCAAAAGCTTCTGCATAGCAACTACTTTCCTGACTTGAACTCTGCCTTTGATATGGATAAGAGGCAATTAAGGTACTGGCTATTCTGGATAGATTCTAGGAGGGATCTGCCATTAATTAAGACTTCTAAATTTTCTGTTTGGTTTCCCCTTTTGAAAACAGAACATATTGTTCTGTACAATATACTTGTTATTAAATTATTATAATTTAAAATTGCAGGGAAAGTGAGAAACTGAGAGAAACCAGAACTGACTCATTTGCTCATCCCGCTACCAACGCTAGGTAGGTCTTTCTGCTGAACAAGGAGTGAATGGACTGAGAATGCAACAAATCCTCTAAGCCAGTCTCCATCCCTCCTCCAAAAAAGAAAATAACATTTAATTGTGGCTGAGATGTCTGAACTGGGTCATTATGTGAAAGCAAAGTTGGCTTTTATAAGGGGTAACATTTAATCCTGTAAAAAAACCAAGCAAGCGTGTCACACTGGGAGGGAAATCTGAGACAAATTAGCAAGGGCCCAAATATGGATAGGGCACCTATATCAGGTAGTTTTGAAGTGGTCCTATGCAAAAGCCAAGTAAGAACTTCATTACTTATCCTCTGCCATCCACCTATCATCTCAGGGTTTGCTTATTGCATGATTTGTTGCACTTGTGCCGCTCTCAGAAGTATGGGGAGTGGCAGCCTGAGAGATGGCTTTTTCTGTGGCAACCCTTACATTGTGGAATTCCCTCCTCACAGAGGTGTGTCTACCACCTTCATTGAACATCTTCTCTGTGTGCCGCATGTATACCTTTGACAATTAAGGTGTTTTATTTTGTGGGACCACAGCTAGGGATGTAAGAGGGCATTGTTTTTAATTCTGCCCTTTATTTCTCACATGCAGCACTGTTTCTGTTCCACCGTAGTTCATCTTCTGCCAGATCCTGTAATTTGTCCCACTCTCTGCTGTGGTGAAATTATGTAATTGATTATGCAAATTATCTAGTTTACGTAAGTTACATAATCATTATGTTACTCTGTCCCATGCAAAGGAAACACAATGCAAATGGGGAAAAAACATAATCAATTACATATTGTTTGCAGACTGAAAATGACAATATTAGCAAATACTGTTCATATTAAACTGGAGTGATTTCTGTTCTGGGCATGGTTTCCCACCCAAACCTTATCTTATAAATACATGCAAACGCGAGAGAGAAAGAAGAAAGTCGGATAACTTTCATTTTTAAAAGCATTTTTAAAAGTGGGCAAGAGAGGGGTGATATTTTGATTCAGGTGTGAAAACTTGGGTGACTGGTAATGGTTTGGGAACCAGTTTTGGCTCTGTGGTGAGGGATAGGTGGTGCTTTGATAGGTCCCTAGCCAACTGTTAATGGAGGTGGAAATGGCAGTTTTTTAAGGAGAATGAAAAGGCTCAGTTGTTCATTTCTCCTGGGAACATAAAAGCTGAGCTGATCACACTCCAGGGCATTCCATTTAACGTTTAGCCTGCCGACTCCATGAGTCTGTCTCCAGCAGGCAAAAATATACTTGCAAAGTCTCAGCTGGTCCTTGCTGTGGAATCTCAGGGCTTCTACTCTGTCAGGGGACCATTAATAGCTTCTTCTAAAGCCTCCATATCTATGCAAGAGATCAATGTGTGTGGATTGCCATCTGAGCAGAGTGCAAGCAGCAAGAAATTCTTATACTTATCCAACCCACCCACCTACCTAAATGCAAAACGCTTTTGCTGATTTATCTTCTAAGGTTTTTTCTAAGGATTTTTTCCCCATTGCTTTGTTTTTCTTTTCCTGTTAAGTGATGTACTAAGCAATTAAGCTTCCACTGGGATGAGTTAGCTAATATTTGTGTGTTTCAGGAAGATAAAACTGTAGAAGGGCTCTGAATTATTATTAGATGCAGTTCCCAAGGCCATGATAGAATAGTGAATGAGACTTTCTGTCTCTCACTCACTGTAAATACTATATCTATCTATCTATCTATCTATCTATCTATCTGGGATCTTGGGTGTTAAGATCAGCACAGGCGGCAGTCTTCCACCATCCTTGGGAGCATTCTCTGTGGCAGCCCCTATGTTGTGGAATTCTGTGCGCACCTCTTTACTCTGGCCTTTGATATATATATATATATATATATATATATATATATATATATATATATATATATATATATATATATATATATATATATATAAATGTAATTGTGATTAACCAAACAGAGGTTTTTGCTATATTAACAAAACGTTTCAGCTTCCGCCTTCATCAGCTGCCAACATAGAAATGCTGTTACCAAGGTGGCAGTTATAGAGCTTTGAGGATGGAATGCTCAGAGCGGCTTCATTTGCAGAAGCTAAGTAGTGGTGGTACTGTCCTCCAGGTTCAGGCCATGTGGTGCCAATGTTTCCAGAGAGTAAATCCAGAAGTTCTCCCTTTTGGTCAATGCTGATGGATCTGCTGGCATCTCTATCGCTGTAATGGAAAAATCCAACAGACTGTGACCCTCGATGTTAAAATGCTTTGCAACTGGTTGCTCCACTTTTTTTTGTCAAAATTGCCGACTTGTGGTTCCTGAAGCACTTGCATAGGTCAGTTGTGGTCTTTCCTACATATTGGATATGACATCCTGGTCTTTTGCACTCGATGATGTAAACTATATTGCAGGACCTGCAGGTGATGTTCTGTTTGATGTAATATGTCCGGCCTGTCCTAGTGCTTGTAAAAGTGGCTGTCTTCCTGAGGTACACACAGGTGATACAGCGTTTGGAGTGACAAGGATGAGACCCAGGATTGGTGATAGGTGGCTTAAGCACAGCTCTCACCAACAGTCTGCGCAAATTAGGAGGTTGGCGAAATGCTATAACAGGAGGCCTGCTGATGGCTCTGGTAAGATGTTCAGAGTTTGCCAGCAATGGGTAGCTCTCCCTGATTGCTTGGTGATAGTTAGGAGATGCTGGATGGAAATCTACCACAAATGGAATCCGTTGCTCTCTGCTCTTTGACACCTCAGTATGATGGAGGAGGTTTTCTCTGGACAGAATGGAGGCTCGGTGGATGTTGCAATTGATAATATGTGGAGAATATCCTCTTTGAAGAAGGTGTTCTTTAAGTTCACTGGTCCTTCTCTGGTATTTATCTTCAGTGTTGCAAATAAGTTTGATTCTCAGAGCTAAGCTATACACAGTGTTCTTCTTTATATGCCTAGGATGGCAGGATTTCCAGTTTAAATAGGTGTGGGCATCAGTGGGTTTGCTGTAGAGATCAGTGGCTATTTTGTTGTTTTCAATGGTGAGGACATCCAGAAAAGGGATATGCGGATTGTCATTTGTACTATTAAATGTAAACTTAATAGAGGGATGGATAGAGTTGATGTAATTTTTAAATTGTTCCAAACTCTCTTTACCATTCATCCAGACCATAAAGATGTCGTCAATGTATCGCCACCATATAAACGTGGTGTGAAGTTCTGTTTGTTGCTTTCAAAACTGTCATATATATATATATATAAAATTAGAACTCATTCTATTCTTTTGATTATAGTATTTTACAACTGCTTTCAATATTGCATTTTTAAATAGCTGTAACCTGCCCTTGAATCTCATGAGGAAGGGCAGGTAAGAAATCTTTAATAACAATAACAACGACAATAATAATGCCTCATGTGATTGCTTGTTTAGTAGCTTGCAGGCTGGCATTAAGGACAATCATGTCGGTAGCAAACAGGAGGAAAACTAAGGTCAGAGGTATGTAATTTAGAGAGATGATGAGAAGTGTCTGTCTTGGATCATAGTTATTTTTTTCTAGCTGTAGACAGACTGTTGACATGCCATATCTCAGGCCCTCTTGGATACACCCCCAGGAGTGGCATCAAGTCACACCTCAGTGTTTCATTTCACCCAGGAACAGAACTGGATTCAGCAATAAGTTAAGTATGCCGTAGCTGAACATTAAGAAGACTAAGGTAATGACAACAGAAGATTTATGTAACTTTAAAGCTGACAACGAGGACATTGAACTTGTCAGGGATTTTCAATACCTTGGCACACTCATTAACCAAAATGGAGACAAGAAATCAGAAGAAGTCTAGGACTGGGGAGGGCAGCTGTGAGAGAACTAGAAAAGGTCCTCAGATGCAAAGATGTATCACTGAACACTAAAGTCAGGAACATTCAGACCATGGTATTACTGATCTCTATGTATGGATGTGAAATGCAAACTGAATCAAATTCCTTGCCCATCCTTCACGCAGACACACACACACACGCGAAATATAAAGATTAATCTCTACCAATAATGTAACAGTGAGATTCTGAGTCTGGGCAAAGGGACTTGCCTCAGGTTTGGCCCTATCAGCCTTCCATTGGATCTCCTGAATCTTAGAATTGCTGCTTCTGTTGGATGTTGTATCTGGCGCAAGCAGATGCCCAGGATGCAGAACAATATAGTGACAGGCTAGATGCCAGTTGAAGCAATGAGCCGGACAAGCAATAAGTTTTAAGAGTCACTTTACTGACAATATATCACAAGCTCTCTCTGTACAAACTCCTCGACCCCCACACTCTGCAAGTGTCTGCTGGCCCTCTATATAGATAAGGCCAGCTGCCCGAGCCTAGGTTGCATAGCAACGTGTCCTTGAAGATGGCTCGAGCTCTGCCAACTTTCGCTTCTAATCCACGTAGCTCACTTGTGGAAATTTAACCTCTGCTTCCTCGGTTTAATAGCCAACAGCTTCACTCTTCTTACTCCATAGCTGGAACTCCATGCATGGCCAGGCATCAGCTCTAACACTCAAAGGGTTTATGAGAGCAAGACCACTGCCCCGTCGTGGCAGGAGCTCAGTATCTGGTTGAAGGCAGTGGCACAGAAGGACATTGGAAGCTGTCTTGTTCTAAGTCAGATCACTGGTCATTCTCAGCCATTATTGTCTACACCAAGGTTGAGAAACCTCACACCAGGAGACTGAAAGTGGGCCTCCAGTCCTCTCCATCTGATCCTTGGGACTCAGCCCAGGCCATACCTCTCTTCCAGATCTCATCCCTCACTGCCATGGCTCTGCATTCTCCTCAAGTGCTCTTGCTTAACTAAAACATGCCTTTGCTGTGATCATGCCTCTTGCTGTCTTAGATGGAGGTGTGTGTATAAACCTCTGGTTTTTGCATGACTGGGATTTTGCCTACCCTACAAAGGAAAGAGTTGCATGCATTACCCCACCCACGTTTGTCTTTGGCTACATCCACCACTGGCATGTGCCTCTCAGAAGGTTGTCTACAAAGGATCGCAGGCCTTAGGCTGAGAAAGGGTTCTCCACTTCTGGTCCACAGTGGCTGCATTCAGCCAACAATTCAGACAATTCTGTTTTCCTGACTTTTCCTTACATGACATCTTCAGCATTTTATTTAATGTTTCACACAGTGTAAAAGCCACTTCTGGAAATCTAATGGAATCTAGTGGAAGTTTAGCACTCATTTCCGTGTTAATTGCTTCCAGGGGGAAAAAAAATCTGCTTGCAACCCCATTAACTCTGAAAATCGTGGGAGTAAAGTGATGCAATTTGGGATGATATACCGGCATACATTTCCTTCCTGCCATTTTCATGAGGGAATAGACGTGTGCATGTGTAGAAAGGGTGGGGGAGTAGCAACATGTCCAATGGCGTTCATTGTTGTGTCACACCATGCCCACTGGTGTGAATGAAGTTTAGTGTGGCGGTATATTGGTCAAAAAACCACCATACCATAAGGCAACAGGTACTGGAGTGTGAAAGGAACATTAGAAAACAGGACAGAAGCGCTACCATTATAATCAGTAAAACTAATGCAATAAACCCCCTGTCTGAATGCAGCCAGAGACTGGTGATAGCTTTTCAGACAGAGGATATTCCCAACCCTATCTGGAGACACTACCAGTGGAAACTGGCAGAGCTTGGAAAAGTTACTTCTTTGAACTACAACTCCCGTCAGCCCAATCCAGTGGCCATGCTGGCTGGGGCTGATGGGAGTTGTAGTTCAAAAAAGTAACTTTTCCAAGCTCTGGAAACTGGGACCTTCACAATGCAAAACAGGTGCTCTGCCACTGAGCTATGGCCTTTTGCGATGGCTGGAGAGAACAACGGTTGCTGGAAGCAGAGAGAGAAGGCTGTGTTGAAGGTTGCAGCCTAAGCCAAAGCCCATGTATTTATTTATTGTATTTTATATTCTCCATTCTGCCTCACAGTGGGGTTTCCAAGCAGTCTCCCAACCACCACTGACCAGACCCAAATGTACTTACTTTCAGCAAGGTTGCCATAACATGTGTCTTCAAATGTATGGCATAGAACAGCCTTTCCCAACTAGTGGGCCACCAGATGTTGTTGGACCACAACACCCATCAGCCTCAGCCAGCATTGCCAATGGTCAGGAAAGATGGGAATTGCGGCCCAACAACATCTGGTGGCCCACTAGTTGGGAAATGCTGGCATAGAACCTAAGGCTGAAGGGCAGAACAGGATACGGCAGGGAGGGACAGGCCAAAGAACTGACCAAGAGACAGATGAAGGAGACAAGAGGCAGCAGAGAGGCAGAGAAACCTCCTGGGAGTGCCAAGGGGCAGCCTGGCGATGTAAAGAGCTGCCCCGACTGTAGGGACACAGTAAGTCTTGGAGCCTTCAATCATTCTGCTTGCCCCACTGAGCTAAGGTCTCCCCCTTAGTTTACCTCGGGTCCATTTTCCAGCAAAGAATTTGAAGTTATTCAGCCTATCATCATTCAGATTGTTCCCCTCATGGCTCACAGCACAGGGCCACTGCTGTGCTTTGGGGAAACGGACTGTAGCTCAGTGGGTAGCGCATCTGCTTTGCATGCAACAGGTCCCAGGTTCAATCCCTGGCATCTCCAGGTAGGGCTGGGAATGTCCCCAGTTTGAAACCTTGGAGAAGTGCTGCCAGTCAGTGAAGGTGATATTGAGCTAGATAGACCAAAGGAAGATTCCTATGTTCCTGAAGCCTTCTCCAAGAGATCAGTTCCAACCTGTGCCAGTAAAGGAGAAAAATGTGGAGGCAGACAGAAAGAGGGAGGGCAGGGAATTACAGAGAGAGAAAGCACACTGGGGTGGCACAGAGAGAGGAGGGGAGAGAAATATGCCATTCTGCAGTGCCGCCCACTCTGACCACTTTATTGATGTATTGTTAAATGTATTCGATTTAAGAACATAAGAAGAGCCTGCTGGATCAGGCCAGTGGCCCATCTAGTCCAGCATCCTGTTCTCACAGTGGCCAACCAGGTGCCTGGGGGAAGCCCGCAAGCAGGACCCGAGTGCAAGAACACTCTCCCCTCCTGAGGCTTCCGGCAACTGGTTTTCAGAAGCATGCTGCCTCTGACTAGGGTGGCAGAGCACATCCATCATGGCTAGTAGCCATTGATAGCCCTGTCCTCCATGAATTTGTCTAATCTTCTTTTAAAGCCGTCCAAGCTGGTGGCCATTACTGCATCTTGTGGGAGCAAATTCCATAGTTTAACTATGCGCTGAGTAAAGAAGTACTTCCTTTTGTCTGTCCTGAATCTTCCAACATTCAGCTTCTTTGAATGTCCACGAGTTCTAGTATTATGAGAGAGGGAGAAGAACTTTTCTCTATCCACTTTCTCAATGCCATGCATAATTTTATACACTTCTATCATGTCTCCTCTGACCCGCCTTTTCTCTAAACTAAAAAGCCCCAAATGCTGCAACCTTTCCTCGTAAGGGAGTCGCTCCATCCCCTTGATCATTCTGGTTGCCCTCTTCTGAACCTTTTCCAACTCTATAATATCCTTTTTGAGAGGAGGCGACCAGAACTGTACACAGTATTCCAAATGCGGCCGCACCATAGATTTATACAACGGCATTATGATATTGGCTGTTTTATTTTCAATACCTTTCCTAATTATCGCTAGCATGGAATTTGCCTTTTTCACAGCTGCCGCACACTGGGTCGACATTTTCATCGTGCTGTCCACTACAACCCCGAGGTCTCTCTCCTGGTCGGTCACCGCCAGTTCAGACCCCATGAGCATATATGTGAAATTAAGATTTTTTGCTCCAATATGCATAATTTTACACTTGTTTATATTGAATTGCATTTGCCATTTTTCCGCCCGTTCACTCAGTTTGGAGAGATCTTTTTGGAGCTCTTGGCAATCCCTTTTTGTTTTAACAACCCTGAACAATTTAGTGTCGTCAGCAAACTTGGCCACCTCACTGCTCACTCCTAATTCTAGGTCATTAATGAACAAGTTGAAAAGTACAGGTCCCAATACCGATCCTTGAGGGACTCCACTTTCTACAGCCCTCCATTGGGAGAACTGTCCGTTTATTCCTACTCTCTGCTTTCTGCTTCTTAACCAATTCCTTATCCACAAGAGGACCTCTCCTCTTATTCCATGACTGCTAAGCTTCCTCAGAAGCCTTTGGTGAGGTACCTTGTCAAACGCTTTTTGAAAGTCTAAGTACACTATGTCCACTGGATCACCTCTATCTATATGCTTGTTGACACTCTCAAAGAATTCTAATAGGTTACTGAGACAGGACTTTCCCTTGCAGAAGCCATGCTGGCTCTGCTTCAGCAAGGCTTGTTCTTCTATGTGCTTAGTTAATCTAGCTTTAATCATACTTTCTACCAGTTTTCCAGGGACAGAAGTTAAGCTAACTGGCCTGTAATTTCCGGGATCCCCTCTGGATCCCTTTTTGAAGATTGGCGTTACATTTGCCACTTTCCAGTCCTCAGGCACGGAGGAGGACCCGAGGGACAAGTTACATATTTTAGTTAGCAGATCAGCAATTTCACATTTGAGTTCTTTGAGAACTCTCAGGTGGATGCTATCTGGGCCCGGTGATTTGTCAGTTTTTATATTGTCCATTAAGCCTAGAACTTCCTCTCTCGTTACCACTATTTGTCTCAGTTCCTCAGAATCCCTTCCTGCAAATGTTAGTTCAGGTTCAGGGATCTGCCCTATATCTTCCACTGTGAAGACAGATGCAAAGAATTCATTTAGCTTCTCTGCAATCTCCTTATCGTTCTTTAGTACACCTTTGACTTCCTTATCATCCAAGGGTCCAATTGTCTCCCTAGATGGTCTCCTGCTTTGAATGTATTTATAGAATTTTTTGTTGTTGGTTTTTATGTTCTTAGCAATGTGCTCCTCAAATTCTTTGTTAGCATCCCTTATTGTCTTCTTGCATTTCTTTTGCCAGAGTTTGTGTTCTTTTTTATTTTCTTCATTCGGACAAGACTTCCATTTTCTGAAGAAAGACTTTTTGCCTCTAACAGCTTTCTTGACTTTGCTCGTTAACCATGCTGGCATCTTCTTGGCCCTGGCGGTACCTTTTCTGATCTGCGGTATGCACTCCAGTTGAGCTTCTAATATAGTGTTTTTAAACAACTTCCAAGCATTTTCGAGTGATGTGACCCTCTGGACTTTGTTTTTCAGCTTTCTTTTTACCAATCCCCTCATTTTTGTGAAGTTTCCTCTTTTGAAGTCAAATGTGACCGTGTTGGATTTTCTTGGCAATTGGCCAGTTACATGTATGTTTAATTTAATAGCACTGTGGTCACTGCTCCCAATCGGTTCAACAACACTTACATCTCGCACCAGGTCCCGGTCCCCACTGAGGATTAAGTCCAGGGTTGCCGTCCCTCTGGTCGGTTCCATGACCAACTGATCTAGGGAATAGTCATTTAGAATATCTAGAAACTTTGCTTCTTTGTCATGACTGGAACACATATGCAGCCAGTCTATGTCCGGGTAGTTGAAGTCACCCATTACTACCACATTTCCTAGTTTGGATGCTTCCTCAATTTCATATCTCATCTCCAGGTCTCCCTGAGCATTTTGATCAGGGGGACGATAGATCGTTCCCAGTATTAAGTCCCTCCTGGGGCACGGTATCACCACCCACAACGATTCTGTGGAGGAGTCTGCCTCTTTTGGGGTTTCGAGCTTGCTGGATTCAATGCCTTCTTTCACGTATAGAGCGACTCCGCCACCAATACGTGGTGCCACCCTTCTTCCCAGAAGGAGCCTAGGGTGCTTCCACACCTACTGTCAGCATGCAGGCCCTAATATATCCTGCCACCAATTAAATGTACCCCTAGGCAGAAAAAAATGTTCTCCACCTCCCAACATCAAAGTACCATGGGAGGGCTTAACAGGAAATGCTATAAATCACTGCTGGAGTGAATTCTGTTATTTTTATCACATTAGCATTGGGTACAGTGACACTGCCCTGTTTTGCAAAGCTCCCTAAGTTTATGCTCTCATTCTGATTTGCATCAGGAAATATGTATGGTACGTAGGGTTGCCAGGTTCAGGGCCTGAGACTGATCCTGTATCTTTAGGAGAAGAGAACTTCAGACAAGTGCAAGTGTTCTTGCAACATTGTAATGGGAAAAACCACAAGGTAGAATTGTCCCTTCCCCATGCACAACTTTTAAAGATACAGAAGACCTCTTGGTTGCCAGGCCCAGCCTCCAAGAGGACTTCTGTATCTTTAAAAGTTGTGTAGGGGGAAGGGAGAATTCCACTGGTTTTTCCCATTACAGGGTTGCAAGCACACCTGCACTTGGCTGACTTTCTCTTCTCCTAAAGATACAGGATCAGTCTCAGGCCCTGAACCTGGCAACCCTAATGGTACGACAGGTGGATCTCCTCAATGGCTTCACTATGAAAAACACCATGGCATCGAAGGCAACCTTGTGATGTTTTTATTTAAGCCAGGGTTAGGGTTTTCCAAGATATTAACCACAAGGAATTGTCCTCATGGTGCTGCAACTCAGCTTTTTTCGGTTAGGTAGCTTACAAAGGCAAAAAAGGTTTTCAGATCTCCTGATACTGTCATGTTGATGCTGTACGACACCTCCTGGAGAATGGCTGAACTACCCCAGTTCCAGTTGCTGTCTGCCAGGAAACAATATTTGAGAGCTTTTAAAAAACTGATATGAAAATCTGGAACGTTTCAAACTTCATATTCTGACTTAAGAACTTGCCCTTGGCATCTGAGTGCTTTCCAGCCTTTTTTGATGCATGTTCACCCCCCTGGTTTCAGAAGGGCTTATTCTCAGATAAATGTGCATAGGGATAGAGCTTTAGACTTCTTCTGTCTCCTGGTTAGATTTTTACAGCCAGCAAAAATGGTTGTTAATTACCATTTTGACTTCACACATCCATGCATTGTTTGCTTTGCAAAAACGTGTACACTAGGCAAAATTGTATACAAAAACATGTATGTTAGGAGAAATCTGTGCTAAAATGCGGATGGGTTTTCATGAGAACTATTTTTTAAAAATATTGTATTTATTTTTTATTATTTTTAAAAAACCACAGACTGATGTGGAAAGGTGGAGACCCGGACTTAAGACTGGAAAAAAAATGAGAAATGGAAATGGATATATTCACTCATCCCTAATCATGGCATAGCCTCATTCTGCAGCCTTTGTTGGGGGGAAATATGGCTCCCCATGCATGCTGGTCATTGACCGTAACAATAAAGATATTATTATTATTATGGCTCCCCATCTTAAAGATTTAAAGAAAGGGAGGAGCCATTCATGCCTATAAATTCACTGCTAGTATTTTTTAAAAGATTTTTTTAACTATGTCCCACCCACCCCTCTATAGACTTTTTTATTTCCCCCTTTTAACGCTGACACCCATTTTCGGGTGAAAAATATGTTGCTGATGGTCCTGGCTTCGCTGTTTTTCTGTTTGTTGTATATTGCTGCCAATTCAGGCTTGACTGCTGGCATGATTCCAGCTGAGCCTATTGTTTGTCGTGTGGGCAGTTGTGAATCGTCTCTGACAACTTCAAGCAGCAAACTTTTCTTCCTCTTGTGCTATTTCTTCCCATTGAATTGGTGCATTTCTCATAGCAAATACCTGTTTGCACATTTGCTTCTCTTAGAGCTCATTCATATGCTTCCCTTCAGAGCAGTGGCCGATGCCTGTGTAACACAAGTGGGAGCAGGGATGAGTGCCAGTGGCATATACCAAAGGCTGTGGGGAATGGGGATGGGCTTTCTGCATGCTGCTATGGGCAGAATGTTTTGAAGTCTTGTTGTGAGTAGTAGAAAGCCATTTGTGTGGGTGAGTGCACACATGCGTATCATAGAATAGTAGAGTTGGAAGGGGTCTATAAGGCCATCAAGTCCAACCCCCTGCTCAATGCAGGAATCCAAATTAAAGCATACCCAGCAGGTGGCTTTCCAGCTGCCTCTTGAAGGCCTCTAGTGTTGGAGAGCCCACCACCTCCCTAGGTCATTGGTTCCATTGTTGTACCTCTCTAACATGAAGTTTTTCCTGATGTTCAGCCAAAATCTGGCTTCCTGTAAGTTGAGGCCATTTTCCTTCTCCTGCACTCTGGGATGATTGAGAAGAGATCCCAGCCCTCCTCTGTGTGACAACCATTCAAGTACTTGAAGAGTGCTATCATATACATGCATGCAACATTGTGCGTGCTCCCAACAGCAATCAGGTATGCCCCTCAGGTCTTACACATGGCATTTATTTTGCCAGAAAGGTTCGTGTGAGCCAACCCTTAGTTTTGGAGGGAGATTTTGCCTTAAATCTCATTTTCTAACTGTGATGGCATGTTTGGGAAGAGTCTGTTCTCTAAAGTTCATGCATCTGTACTGGGAAGAATAAAGGGTTAACAAATGTAGGAGGGGCAATCTTCCTTCCAGAGGCAGCATGGGAAGAAACATCCCTGGCTGTTTGCATTTTTATTTTGTTTTTGTGTATGTCACTGATAAGACAAATAACAGTTGCTAGAGGCTCTAAGCCTCAGTTGTGATTATATTAAAACAAACAGTTATGTTCCATTAGTCCATTAGTAAATAGAGGTGTCTGTTCTTACTGAAAGCCTGAGAACACTTCTGACTCTTCATTAAAGCAGTGATGTTTGTACTAACATGAAAATTTGTTTTAAATTTGTATTTTAAATATGCATTTTCACTCTAAAAAATAAGGATCATGGGTGGAATTCAACTAAATAATAGTGCTAGTGGGAGTTCCCCCTTCTCCTTCTCCCATGCACCCCCTGTGTGCCATCCCCAAATCTTATCCGGAAGGTGGGGGGGAACCACAGAACAGATTCAGGGGGCATTAGGCAGAAGGAAAGGGGAGAAAGTCCCATTGCACTAGCACTAATCCTTGTCCTAGCACGGTTATTTCATTTAATACCTCCTGCATTTTTTAAAAATACATTTTGATTTTGAATTTTTTTATTTAACCACTGAAACACAACATTTAGAGAAGCATGGAATCTGATGGAGAGTTTCCATTCTGATCTGCTTGTACTGACAAATGCAGAAGGTGTAGAGTGAGTCAATTTCTCTTTGGAATGGCAAAGATCAATTATTTATTTATTTGAAACCTTTGTCTTCACACTGTTTAATAGAATAAAAATCTTTAAGCAGTGTGTGTGTGTATGTGCGTGTGTGCATGCGCACATTAAGGATGGGATCCATTGATTAGGGCTGGTTTGAAAGCAGACAGAAAGGAGGCCCTAGGGGAAGAGCCATAGCTCAAGGGCAGAGTATCTGCTTTGCATGCAGAAGGTCCCAGGCTCAATGCGCAGCAGCATCTTCAGGTAGGGCTGGAAATTTCCCCTTCTAGACACCTTGTAGAGATGCTGCCGGTCAGTGCAGACGAGGGATGTGCTTGAATTTTGCAAAATTTGACACCAGATTTCCTATTTATTTGCTTCTTTTTGTCCGTGAGGATCAGTTTTCTTCTAGCAGTTTTCTGCAGCTGAAGTGGATTAAAAACATCAATATTTATTGACATTTTCCACAAAATATCAATATTTTGAGGAAAATGCCAATGTTTTTAAAAAAATCTATGAGAAACAATATTTGAAAAAAATATTTATATTAATGTTGATATTTTTGTGGGGGGAAATCCAAATAGGCGTTTATTGCAAATAGCAAACATTGATCCCTTATAAAGTGGTACCAGAAGAAAGTCTGATGGAGCGAAAATTGAACCAGCACCGAAATGTGGATACCATCCCTAGGGCAGATGAGTGTTCTTCAACCTTGAGTCCCTTGAGATGTCGTTGGACTACAGATCCCATCATCCTCAGCCAGTTCAGTCAGTGATGAGGGATGATGGGGACTGGAGTTCATCATCTGGGGACCCAAAGAATACTGAGCTAGATGAACCAATGGTCTGACTCAGTAGATGGCAGCTTCCCATTTTCCTAAAGGACTGAACAAATTTACATTCCAGGAAAGTGGTCAATTGTTTTTAGGGATGGAAGGATCTGTCTGCTTTGGTTCTCTCAGCTTCTCCTTTTTCCAATGTTAAATTCAGTCCTCCACATATCTGCAGCAATCTGTGATTTTTTTTTTAAATCCTCATGAAAATTCTCCACCATTTTAGTGCAAATTTCTCCAAATAAACACATTTTTGTAGGCAGTTTTGACAAAGGTGCACATTTTTGTAAGTCATTTCTCATCATTTCATGCCTTTTTGCATGTTATTTTCACTCAGGTATTCATTTTTATGCACACTTTCCCCTAATATATGCATTTTTGTAAATGTAGTTTAGGCTGAGGTGGCCTGGGGTTTTTGTCTTTTGTTTTGTTTTCATTTTGCTCCTTTTTTTTTTCTTTTTCTTTTGGGTGCCATTGGTTTTAGCTATGGGTGGGTTCAGTTTCGTTTTATATTGTAGTTCTTGGGTTTTTATGTAGTTTGTATGTTTTACTTTATCTTGTACGCCGCCTAGAGTAGCCGCTTGTGCGGCCAGATAGGCGGCCTAGAAATAAAATTTATTATTATTATTATTATTATTATTATTATTAGTTGGCAAACTGCATCCCAAAATTCTAATAAATGTGAATGTTGAAGGATGGCTGTGTTTCGGTTCTCATATTGTTTCGGAAATTGCAAATTTGATAAATTCTGCTTGAAATGCGAACTGAATCAAATTCTCATCCATCCCTACTTTTTTTTTTTTAATGTTTTCTCATATGTGAATAATTCCCAGCAAGTAGCAGAGGCAAATAGTTTGGAGAGACAACCTTATTCCTTGAAGTGCTACTTATTAGCAGGGTGTGTGTCCCGTGGAGAAGTAAGAGTGCTGCGCTCTACCTGTAGCTTGAAGTGGTACAGTCCATTTCCCCACTTTATTCTTATGCACAGGTAGCCTAGCTTGCACATGATGGATGGATGGTGTGCCACCAAGGTCTAAACACCCCTCCTGAACTCCTCCTTTCCTTAGCTTTATGTGGAGATTTTCCCCAGCCAAACAGACTTTTCCCCTTCTCTGACAGGATCAGTACGCTTTTCCTGGAATGCATGACGAATGCAGAGTTGCTATGTCCTTGCCTTGTCAGAAGAAGCATCCTGTGGCAATTGGTGCCATAGGTCTCATTGCTGCTTGAGCAGCCTGGTGAATGGATCGTAAAGCTATCAGTGGCTATTAGCCACAATGGCTATATCTTATCTCCAGTGTCGGAGGCAGCGTGCCTCTGAATAGCAATTGCTGAGAATCACAAGCAGGGAGAGTGCTCTTGCACTCAGGTCCTGCTTGTGGGCTTCCTATTGGGCATCTGGTTGGCCACTGGGACAACAGGATGCAGGACTAGGTGGGCCTTTGCTCTGATCTAGCAGAGTTCTTCCTATGTTCTTAATTAGCTCCGATACTGCCTCTTCCACTTCCTTCCATCCTCTTCCATTTACAGCAATACTTTACAGAAGAAGCATTGGTTGTTTTTACAGGAAACAAAAAAAAATTGACTCAGGGATGGCATAATGACAGTCAGGGCAGCTGCGATGGGTATAATCACACGATGCTCAAGTCAATTCAGTTCAGAAGGAATTATTCTAAATAAACCTCACAGCGAGGCACAGATCTAACGTGGAAGGAGGAGGGGCCCAGCCCTGGGGATAATTTCCAGTCTGTTGCCCTGAGCATGCTGTCAAAGATGGGACTTGTTTCAACCTAAATAATGTGATGATCTTTCCCCCATCAGATAACTGGGCCTGAGCATGTAACAAAGACCTTTTAAGCTTCTTTTCCCCACCCTGGTGAACTCTGTCTTGTTGCTTTGTCCGTGTACAGTCTGCAGCCTCTCAAGGAACACCAGGAGAGGAAACAGCTTCCAAGCGAAAGGATGTCCAGCTGGGATGTCCATTTCTCCTCTTTTTTATGTTCTCTGTAACTCCAGATTGGTGACTCCTTCACATAATAATTGCTTTCCACTCTCATTTCTCTCTTTGGTTTTCCTTTGTCCTAGGCATGGATTTGTAGAATAACTGCCATTGTGGAAGGAAAAAGGAGAATATTTTGTTGGAGAAGAACAGAGTCATGTCCTTTGCAGGAAAACACTCAATACCTGCCATCTTGCTACTACTTTTGCTCCTTTGGGGTGTAGAAAAGATTCAGGCTCAGAGAGCGGGTAAGTGGAGGCATTCTTTGTATCCGAATTCTATTATTTGGGTTTTTTTTTTAAAAAATGATAGTGGCGAAACCACTAAAGCAGGATGATTGAAGAACCAAAGTGAAATGGATAATAAATGCCATTTTTATATAGTACTTCAGATTGTTCAAAACACTTCACATATATGGTCTTGGTAATCCTCACAACAACCCTATAATGTGGGATCAGCATTGTTTATTATTTCTGTATTCCTGTGTGATTGTTGTTGAGATGTGGTGGCTTGTCTGAGACCTCTTAGTTAGTTCTTTGCCAAGGTGAGATACGAACCAGGGACTTCTAGATTAGCAGGTCAGATTGCAATCCTGGGCACTTTTACTTAGAAGTTCCATCTAACCAATGGGAATTGCTTTTGAGCAAACATGCATATGCTCAGGCTTGGCTGTTACTCTCTTGTGGCTTTTATATGTGCTATACTGTATTGAAAAAAATGGAATGTGTTCTTTTGAAAGGATAGAGCTCTTTTGTAAGATCAGTAGTCAAATGTTCTGAAAAACTTAGGTGATCTTAGTTATAGACATAATTGCTGAAGTCTGAGGCAGAACTGACAGTAGGGGGAAAATCCATGACACAAATAATTTGCAGCTGAGGAATGCATATGTGTCTGTCGAAGAGATCCCTTGTTTCTGGCATGGAATCCCTGCGTGTTTCAACATATTCTGGCGCCTACTATATAGGGCACTGTCAGTCTACACACAGAACACTCGCCTGGCCTGCTAAACCTTGCTGTTGCCCTCATGAGTTCTGAGATCACATCACAGAACATGGTCTTCTTGACAGATGCCCTGAAACATGAGGTCAGGGTGGTCCATTGTTCTCCCAAGATAGTTCCCCAAGCTTGATCCTTGGCTTGTTCCTGACTGGCTTGCAGCCAGTGTGTGTGTGAGAGAGAGATACTTAGCAAATGAATTATCTTTAGTTGTCTAGAAGTCCATTCCTGAGTTCAATGAATCATACTCTTGTCAGCACTCTTGATTTTTTAAAAAACTTCTTGTAAAACGTTTACTAGTGAAAAGGAAAACATTTCTCTAGGCTAACAATAAATGAAAGTTACTGGTGCTTTTAAATGAGAACATGGAGTGCCAACTGCTTGCTGTTGGTAAAAGCAGGTTTGAAGGCAGGCAATTCTTGATGTGCCAAAAGTTTTTCAGCATGTTGAGTTAAAGGGGAATGGAAGGAAGGGGAACAGAGAGAAGTCTGTTGAGATTTCAAAGGAAAATAGTTGCCTCATAGACATGCAGACAGAGTAGGCGAAAGAGTTGAACCAAGGCATAGCAGCCACAACAGAGAGAAAAAAGAGAGAAGGTTGGCATAACAAAGCAAAAACTGTGTTCAGATCTACTTTAGGTCTTATTAAATTCTAAGGCCAGACTCATTAATGGGTCTCCAAGGTCGAACATGTTCTGTGGAGGGCTGGTGAGATGTTGCCCCAGCAGAAATTGCTATGCTGAACAGAAATGTTCCCAGAGGTTGTGATGTTGGTGTCTGTCTTCCTCTACCATGGCTCAGCAGATCCTGATGTTTCTCTTGCAGGTTGTAAGAGCGTCCACTATGATCTCGTCTTCATCTTGGACACCTCCTCCAGTGTGGGCAAAGAGGACTTTGAGAAGGTCCGCCAGTGGGTGGCTAATCTGGTGGACACTTTAGAGATTGGACCGGACAAAACCCGGGTTGGTGTTGTCCGCTACAGTGACAGACCAACCACTGAGTTTGAGCTTGGAAAATATCGGACTCGGGAGGAAATAAAAGTAGCCGCAAAGAACATCAAATACTATGGGGGCAATACAAATACCGGTGATGCCCTACGGTACATCAACACGTACAGCTTTTCTACAGAGGCTGGTGGGAGGCCAAGTGACCGCACCATCAAAAAAGTGGCTATCCTGTTGACCGATGGCCGGAGCCAGGATTATGTTTTGGATCCAGCCACCGCAGCACATAAAGCAGGCATAAGGATCTTTGCCGTGGGTGTTGGCGAGGCCCTTAAAGAAGAGTTGGATGAAATGGCTTCAGAGCCCAAGTCTGCCCACGTGTTTCATGTCTCCGATTACAATGCTATCGACAAAATACGTGGAAAGCTGAGGAGGAGACTTTGTGAGAGTAAGTAAGGAAACCATGTCTTTGTCATCCAGAGATTTGCAGTGAGAACAGGCCTTCTGAATATGTGTATAGGGTTGCAGATGTGTGGCTTCTTTAGATGTGGTAAAACGGAAGGCACTCTGAAGTCCCACAACCAGCCAGGTTAAATCAAGAATTAGTCATTTCATTGTAAAATGTATCTTTTCCTCCACCTTGTTACATATAGACTTCCTATTTGGCAGCCCAGCTGTAGCGTATTACTTAGATTTAAGCCAGTGGATGTCCATGGACCTTGGACTCATGACCTTGGACCCACGCTGTCATGTGGAACTGATGGAATCCTAACTAACAATGTACGTAGCATGTGACTAGTTCACAAGTGGTAATGTCATCACATTTGAGCTTTCTGTCACTTGGTGGTTTTGTGGCTTGAAAATTACAAAAGAGAAAGAGGCGATGAGTTGACTGAAGGCACATGGATGAGTTTGGTGATAGTATCCTGATGTCTGCAGATCTTCATAGGGTGGGGAAGGCCTATAGCTGTTTTGCACGAAGATCTCAGGCTCAGTCTGAGGCATCTCCAGGTAGGGCTCTTGCTAGAAACCTTGAGGAGCCTCTGCCAGTTAGTGTTGACAGTACTGAGCTAAATGGACCAATGGTCTGACTAAGTAAAAAGCAGTGTACATCATGCCCTACACCAATTTATGGGCTCAGCCAGGAAACTGTCCAGCAGTCCTCCTTGGGACAGGAGCAGGTCAGGGATGGTATCCTCTAAAGCCTTTCCTCTGCCCTCTGCCAGTATAGTGAAAAAGCCATTGTTTCAAGAGCCTCCATTGTATGACAGTTAAGAACAACCAAGAAATAAAACAGCTGTATCAATCTTCCCTAATTCAACCATCTTGAAGAGAAGAAAAAGATCACTGGAGTTGTTTTCTCTACACTGTGTCTGAAGGCACTGGGTACTTTCTTTTAGTTTTCAAAGAGTAAGCATTTAAATGAGGGGTAGGCTGACATGTTGACTAATAACATGCAGAGGAGTGTTCTGAAAGCCTACACAGAAGTAAATCCCACTGTGTTCAGTTGGGGTTACTCCCAGGTAATCAGTCGTGAGATTTCAGCCTTGGAGAAGTGAGGGTTGGATCTGATAAATGGTTTACAGGCAAGAACCATGAAACATTTGTACAGCTTCTGTGTTCATGGTCCATACTGGTGATCTCTAATGCTCAGTCCTAGAGGGCCAGTGGCTAACTGGCAATTGATCGTTCAGATTTGGCTGGAAAAGCACATTATGAGCCCTAGTGATCCTTTCATTTTAGCAAGGTACAGTAAAAAAATATTTGCCTAGAATCCACTCATACGGAAAGGAAATTGGTGTGTGTGTGTGTGTGTGTGTGTGTGAGAGAGAGAGAGAGAGAGAGAGAGAGAGAGAGATTCCACAAGGCAATATCAATATACTTCCTTTTATGAATTGCAGTGGTGGCTTGTGGCTTCATGTCAGTGGGGCAGTGGAATCCACGCTGGGTTTTAGTCGAACCTTTCAAGGAGTTGTTCAAAGAGCCACCAACTGCCACTGTTTATTGATCGGACCACTCAGCATTTTGCCGTCCTGAACTGCTAACTGGAGAATAGAGTTTTCTCTCTGTTCAGATGTGGAAGTTGGCCATCTCTGACTTTCAGTCTCCCCTGCTGCTGTCTCCATCTTTGCTTGCTCCTGCCTTGTCCGATGGAATACTAGCTGCACTGTGTCTGTACATTCTTACTGTTGTTGCACATCCAGCATGAGCAATGGGAGCACAGAGGAGACAATGTTATGGACCCATGGCAGATGCCATGGTGATAAACACAGCACACTTACGAATCATGCCCTATATTCAGTGTGCCATTGTTCGATATTTTTACCCATGAGCTCCATTGACATTCCATACTATAGTTAACCATCTCGATTGGGTGATGACTTTTGCACAATGGCAGCAAGAACATGCAGGACGGAACTGCAGGAATTCCAAGGGCTTTGTGTGAAGCTTTTCAGTCTAGGATAGCCATCTTCTCAACTGGCCAGTGTAGCTGTGCCTTTCAACAGCAGCTTGTTTATTGTATCCTCCCTTTCCTCCAATTTGTCCTTGGGAAGCAAGCCCAGTTTCTTCCTCCTCCATTCGAACTTGAAAGTGAGGCAGTCTGAAAGGCCATGCAGCTTGATATGCAGTCATGAGCAGGGAAAAATGGCCTAAGTCTCAGACACCGGTCGTGCACCACTTCAGACTGCACCTAGGGCAGAGGTGGAATTGAGAGGGGATAGGGGAGCAACCTACCTGCTTTCAGGCAGGGGTGGATAAGCTGTGGCCCTCCAGTTCTTGTTGGACTCCACTATGACCAATGACCAGATGGAACGATGGAAGTTGTAGTATCCTGTTCTCACCGGGCTCGTTAAAGAGTTGAGAGACTCCCCAGCAGCAACACAAGCGAAGGCAACACCAGGGCAGTGTCCAGGGTCAGTCCGAAGTGAATGTGGCCTTTGGGCTGAACAAAGTTTCCCACCCTTGTCAGCAAGAATAAAACTATGTGATACTGAATAGGGATGGGGGAGAATATTTGCTAAATCGGATTTATTAGCAGATTTTGACATAATCCGACAATCCATATTGTTTTCGGGTTGACATTGATTTCTTGCGGTGGGCTGCAGCTGTCATTGGCATGTTTTCTTTTTTTAAAAAAAGCAAAATCCACTCCGAATGTTATGTTATTGTCTTTGTAATCAGCTTTCCTCTAAGCTGTTGCATTCTTAACTTAACTCATTGGAACAAGCGCCTACAGCATAAGCATTTCCATTAGCAATTATGTTTTTCGTCACTGGAAAAAAAAACCCTGCAAATCAGCAATTGCGCAAACAATTAGAAATAACAAAATGTCAGATCAGTACTGAAAGCCAAACTGTCTGAATCCAAACAGAGAGGAAACAGCTACCGAACCCCATCCCTAATACTGAGGCTGTGGAACAGTTGACCTACCATATCCTGGTGATCAGTAATTTAGAGAAGCCATAGGCATTTTATTTATGCTGATACGATTTTGTTAGGTACATGAACAGCACAGAAACAATGAGAGAGGTCTTCTCCATGGTTTTGGAACAAACAGTAGGTCTTTTTCTCTTTCCTGGGTTCAACATCCTTCTCTGTTCTTTGATCTTCTAGAAGTGGTACTTGACCACTTGCTGTAGTTGTGCCTTTTTTGGGGGTGCCGCTTGGGCCAATACTATTTAGGTTAGCCCTTTGACTATGTGAAATTGTTCCATTGTTAGTCTGTTTCTCTATACTAACATCATGAGTCTGATTTAAAGGGATCGAGATGTGCGTTTTGGGGTGGAGGGCCCAAAGTTGCGTTGATTTTCCAAATGATTGCATGATTGGGTTTGATTTATATACACACACACTGGCCACGGCCATACATGTATTGTAGTGCTGCCTCAATGGGTTTTTTGGGGGGGGGGTGGCTTGAGCAAGCTGCCCTCCATGGTGTCCTCCCCCTGAGTAGCCCCTCACTAGCCATTCAGTTGCTGTCTCCCTCTTGGCCCAGTCTATTTCATGGGGGATGAAGGTCACTGCGCCTGCTCCTTCTTCTCCCTGTCACCTCTCACATGGTCCTAGGACAGGTGAGCAGATGAAGCAGCAAGAAGGACCATCAGCAGTTGCCAGGTTATGCTGGCTCCTGATGCTGGCCCTGCACATGTGCTTTGTTCTTGTCATTGACTCCCCTGAGCAACCTTGAGACAGTCCTGAGTAGTGCAATTGTGCAGTACACTCTGTTTTAAGACCCGTGGTCTGGACTGGGTGAATTTGTGGGAGGATCATGTAGAGCAGACCTGGGGAACCTTTGGTCCAGATGTTGTTGGACATCAATTCCCCTCAGCTCCAGCCAGCATGGTCGGTAGCAGAGCTTGGAAGTAATTTGTTACAAGTAATTCCGTTACATTTTGATAGTAATAGAATTAGGAGTAGTTTTATTACTTTTGTGGAGTAATTATAATGTCCCCAGCATTACTTTTGGGCATTACTTGGGGGGGGAGCATGGGGAGCCTTCTGCTCCTCTGATTTGTGGATGAAAACCATGTGCTTCAAACTGGGCTTCTGTGCAGCGTCGCTCTTCCCTCATGCTCTGTGGGTGGGTTGAAGACGGTGAGGGAGGAGGTGAAGAGTGAGGAGTGAGACAGGGTGGAGTGGAGAAAACAATTGTTTATAAAAATGGATGGTGGTGGTGGAGAATGGAGTGGAAGGAAAAAGGAGCCGGAGGGCAAGAACATGGATAAAGGAGGAGAAGGAGGCAGCAGCAGAATGGAAATAAAGAACTATGGAGGTGAAAGATGATAATGTGTGTGTGTGTGTGTGTGTGTGTGTGTGTGTGTGTGTGTGTGTGTGTGAATACTGTGTTTGTACTTGGCACACAAAGTGGCCTCCACCACCTTCTCTGGCTATTGTGCTGCATTTGCAGTATTTTAACTTTTTTGCATCTCAGGGGAAAATGTTTGCTTGAGTGAGTGTCCTGTAGTTGGTGGCAGGGCAAGGTCCAGGAGGTGGTTAAGTGAGAGAGATGATGCTTGCTGGCTGAGTGGGGGGGGGTTGCACTTGTTTTGATGTGCAAAGAACTGAGTAGTGGCCTCTGCCTCCCTCCCTCCCTCCCTTACCAGCAGAGAGACTACCATTGCTATCATGGATAAAAAGAATTATTCTACTACCTCTGTATGTGTGTGTTTATTTTTAATGTTGTTGGCTGGCTACTTAGATGTGCAGCAGCCAAGGCCATCACCTTGTAGACTTTTTAAAAAAAGGTAACTGAAATTTAACTGTAGTGAATACTTTTGTGAAAAAGTAACTAGTTACTTTCACAGCAATTGTAATTAGGGTTGCCAGGTTCAGGGCCTGAGACTGATCCTGTATCTTTAGGAGAAGAGAAAGTCAGCCAAGTGCAGGTGTTCTTGCAACTCTGTAATGGGAAAAACCACAAGATGGAATTCTCCCTTCCCCCTGCACAACTTTTAAAGATACAGATGACCTCTTGGTTGCCAGGCCAAGCCTCCAAGAGGACTTCTGTATCTTTAAAAGTTGTGCAGGGGAAAAGGAGAATTCCACCTTGTGGCTTTTGCAAGACCCAGGTGGTGGATGTTCAACCTGTTCTGGATGGGGTTACACTCCCCCTGAAGGAACAGGTTCGTAGCTTGGGGGTCCTTTTCGATCCATTCCTGTCGCTTGAGGATCAGGTGGCCTCGGTGGCACGGAATGCATTCTACCATCTTCGGTTGGTAGCCCAGCTACGCCCCTATCTGGATAGTGATGACCTCGCCTCAGTCGTCCATGCTCTGGTAACCTCAAGATTGGACTACTGCAATGCACTCTACGTGGGGCTGCCTTTGAAGGCAATTCGGAAACTACAGCTAGTGCAAAACGCAGCAGCCAGACTGCTGACGAGGACCAGATGGTCCGCACACATAACACCTGTTCTGGCGCGTTTGCACTGGCTACCTATTTGTTTCCAGGCTAGATTCAAAGTGCTAGTTTTGACTTATAAAGCCTTACACGGTGCGGGACCAAAATACCTTGCAGAACGCCTCTCCCACTATGAACCTACCCGCTCACTACGTTCAACATCTAAGGCCCTCCTCCGAGTTCCATCCCATAGGGAAGCTCGGAGGGCCGTTACTAGATCCAGGGCCTTTTCAGTGGTGGCCCCCGAATTATGGAACAGTCCCCCCGATGAGGTGTGCCTGGCGCCTACTCTTCTATCTTTTCGGCGCCAGGTGAAAACCTTTTTATTCTCCCAGGCATTTTAATGTTTATTGCTTATTGTTAAGTTATTCTATATTAAGTTGTTAAATGCTCAATGCTGTATGTTTCTAGTGATTTTATCTGATTTTTATTTTACTGTATTGTATTTTATTCCTTGCTGTGAACCGCCCAGAGAGCCATTGGCTAAGGGCGGTATAGAAATGGAAATAAATAAATAAATAAATAAATAACACCTGCACTTGGCTGACTTTCTCTTCTCCTAAAGATACAGGATCAGTCTCAGGCCAGGAACCTGGCAACCATAGTTGTAATTGTAACAGTAATTACTACTTTTTGGGCCATGTAACTGTAACTGTAATTTATTACTTTTTAAAAAGTAATCTTCCAAGCTCTGGCCAGTAGTCAGGGATGATGGGAGTTGGGAGTCTGGAGGGCCAAAGTTTCCCTAGCCGTAATGTAAAGGAAGCTGCCTTAAGCTGAATGAGACCATTGGTCCATCTAGCTCAGAATGGTCTACACTGACTGGCAGCAGCGTTTCAGGGTTTGAACTTTGACACGTTCCCAGCCCTACCTGGAGATGCTGGGGATTGAACCTGGGACCTTCTGCATGCAAAGCAGATCCTCTACCCACGGAGCTATGGCTTCCATCCTTGAGACCTTCCTGGGGCTCATAGTTTTCTCTCTTAGATGTGTCAGCCAAATATTCCTTGAAGTCCTTCATGCAGACTGGTCAGGCTGGGTCTCTTCATAGGATTCGGCAGACGTGTGGGCTTGGGCAGAGGTCAGTTCTCAAAGAGGGGAGAGGCTGGATGAAGATTAAGGCAGACACAGGAAGCAAATGTGGCTCAGGTTGAATTTACACATTGGGCGGAATCCTACCATTCTTTCCTCTGCATTCCTTTTTAACTCCAAGCAACTTGGGCAGACTGAGAATCTGACTGGAGGAACTGTGGCAATGAGAAGCTGTTAATAGCCCTTCCCGGCAAAATCCCCCTCTCTGGAGACGATTTAGGGACTCACGCACGCACACCGTGCACACACAGCCTAACAGTGCAGAAATCTGCCTTTGTAAGCCTTTGGAATTCCACCCTGCAATGCAGTCTAAAATAACTGGATATCAGACCTCACTTTACATTTATTTATTTATTTTTATATATCCTGCCCTTCCTCCCAGTAGGGGCCCGGAGCCCATGTGCCTTACACACAAACAGGGTCATTACAGTAGTTCAGATTGCACCGGCCAGATAAGAATATCCCTTCTTCCTCTCAGTGGTGTAGCACGCTGCTTGTTTTGGAGCTTGTAAGTTATTTATGTTAGCTAAAATTGCAGGTTTAGTGTCCCAAGCTCCCCCGAGACCTCATGAAATTATACTAAAAGGCTGGATTTCCTCCTTTTAACCTACATAATAATCTTCAGGTTTTTAAAGACACAGTGTTACACTAGGCATCAAATGGACACATCAGCCTAGTGCATCATGGGTGCCTTGGTGTCAAAAGGCATTTTTGTATGATAACCCACTTCATTACTCTTGGCCTGTGCTTGGAGGTTTATACCTTGGGTGGATTAAGGTTTAATTTCTCAGAAACCCTGCCTTACACAGGAAGAGAAGACCACTTTCAAACCAAAGAATCTATGGTCAGTTCTAGGCAACCTGTTTATTGAGCATTCATCCTGATTTGTTTAAACAAATTTTGCAGGGATGTTAGATGATGTGTCTATTTACTGAGTATTCATTCTGATTTGTTTATGGAGAGGTTACATGACATTACATCACGCAAGGACCATCCCACACTTTCTAGTGCATTTTACCATCACTTTCCTTATCACAAAAAGTTTGATTTTGCAGGGAGGGCTTGGTACACAAGAGCGCCAAATCCACTTTATTTGTGCAACCTGAATTTGGTGGTATGTGATTGAATCCCACCCAGAAATTATGAGAGTCCCAAAGCTCCTTATGAATGATAATGAAAACTGCCCTTTGAAACTTAGGGAAGAGTCTGTATCTAAGTTTGAAACTTGGACAAGGCAGTCTAGGTGAGCTGAAAGTAGGGCTGGGATCCACTTGCTGGTCCTGATCTGCTAGCATTCCATCGAACTGTGAAGCAGTTCCTGACTCAACTTTGTTTCTGCTATGTTTGGCTTTCATTGGGTTTGAAACTTCAATTAGGAACAAGGTTTTAAGGGGTTAATACCGCTTTACTCTCTAGTCTATTAACCCTTTAAATGCCTACTGCCCCCAATTCTTACAATGCTCACTTCCTGCCAGCTCCAGTGGCCAGGGAGCCAGCCTCAGCCATCTCTCTCTCTCTCTCTCTCTCTCTCTCTCTCTCTCTCTCTCTCTCACACACACACACACACACACACACACACACACACACACACACACTTTTTTAAAAAAGTTTCATGTAGACTTCCTATTTAGCATACCAGCCTTAGTGTACTACTTAGGTTTAAGCCAACTGATGTCAGAGAGGACCCAGCATGAGCTCACTGGCGCCCTCTGCAGGCTCCTTGGAGGAGAGTGAGGGAAGCAGGATGGCCCACAGATCCACCTCCACAGCCCAGGCTGCAGCCTCTTCAGCCCTTTCCAGTGCTAAGAGGTGGCCAGGGGGCTTGGGAGACCATGTGTTGCCACAGGAAATCTGGCAGAGCCAGTAGTAAGCAGGGAACAGGAGGGAGGAAGGCCTGGGGTCCCTGCCTTCTGTCCCCCCCGAGCCCCTTCTTATTTGTGAAAACTTTAACAAATCCATGAATTTTCCATGGAAACTTGAAGCAGTGAGGATTGGTCTTTGAAAAAAATCCAATATCAAGTCTGAGGTTTTTTTAAAATTTGTGCTCATCCCTAGCTGAAAGTACTCATTTGGAGGGGGGGCGTGATTGTTTTTGACCATGTCATGAAATATGCATGAATATAGAATCATAGAATCATAGAAACTATCACCCTGTTGATAGTTTTGGGATGCACGTCAGCTTGTTGGGAGTTTGCATGGGGTTAAAGCAGATCGATTGGGGAACCTTCAAGCTTCCTAAACTGATTCACTATCCTTTGATCTCTGGGCTGACTTTCCTTCAGGTGTTAGACTGATAATCTTAGAGATTGCCCACCTCATCTCCTGACTCCTCCCCCTCCCCCCCCTCTCTCTCTCTTTCTCTCTGCGAGATCAAAGGAGCAACCATGGCTCCTTGCATCTCCAACTCCAGTTGGGCAAAACTCTTTTCTATCCAAGTATGTCCTTCTTATAATAAACTAATCTTTCTTATTTTGAAGGGCAAAAGTCTCTGTGTGATTGGAACCAAAAGAGATGTCTCCTTACACAGCATTCAGTATATAGCCACCTTCCAAGCTCTGTGTACTAACTCTGTTATGTTAATCCAATACACCCTCCACTTGATGATTTTTCAATATGAAAACTCTTTGAAAGAGTTTGCCTGTTGAGGAAGCCAGGCACTCACAACTTCACTGTGTATAGCCAAAGGACATTACAATAAAATTAAAAATTCAGTAAAATCAAGTTTACATTTTTAAAAAGAAAGAAAGAAAATAAAATCAATGTCCTCACTCTGAATTTTATTTATTTAATTATTTATTAGAATTATATTGTGCCCTTTCTCCCAGTAGAATTGACTTTGTTTGATCTCGGGGACATCAGCATTTAGCCAGATTTGAATGGCATGTAGAGTCACAATATCATGTTCATTACATGGTTTCTGATGCTTGGGGGTCACTTATATGAATAATGCAAGGATGAGGAAGAAGCCCTAGACAGGGGAAAAATGATGCAAAAGTATTTGCTAGGGAAAGGAATAACACCAAATACTTCTCTGTCCGATGACTGGCATTTCTGAGGAATGTTTGCTTGTTATATTTATACTCAGAGGATATATCAGCCATGACAGGGTCATACAAAATTGGGAGGGATAGCTAATATGTTGGAAAACAGAAAGAAAACTCAAAGGGATCTTGATAGAATGGACATTGAGCTGAAAACAACAGATTGAAATTTAACAGAGATAAGAGCAAAGTTGTACAGCTAGGAGAAATAAACCAAACACACAGTTATAAGATGAGGGATATTTGGCTCAGCAATACTACATCTGAGAAGGATCTTGGATTGTTGTTAATCACAAGCTGAATATGAGCCAACTGTGCAATGCGTCTGCAAAAAAGGCAAATGCTATTTTAGGTTGCATTAACAGTGGTATAGTTTCCAAATAGCATGAAATATTAGTTCGGCAATGATTAGGCCTCATCTTGAGTACTGTGTCCTGTTCTGGACACCACACTTTGAGAAGGATGCAGACAAACTGGAACAAGTTCAGAGGAGGACAATAAAGATGATCAGGGGACTGGAAACAAAGCCCTATGAGGAGATACTGAAAGAAATAGGTGTGTTTTGTCTTGAGAAGGGAAGACTGATAGGAAATATAATAGCACTCTTCAAGTACTTGAAAGGTTGTCACATGGGGAGGGCCAGGATCTCATGCCCAAGTTGCAGGAAGCCAGATTTTGGCTGAACATCAGTAAAAACTTCCTAACTGTAGAGCAATGGAACCAATGACCTAGGGAGGTAGTGGGCTCTCCAACATGGGAGGCCGTCAAGAGGCAGCTGGGCAGGCACCTGTTTGGGTATGCTTTGATTTGGATTCCTGCTTTGAACAGGGGGTTGGACTGGATGGCCTTAGAGGCCACTTCCAACTCTACGATTCTATGGTTCTATTCTATATTACAGGATGAGATGGGGAAGGTGGTCCCTTTAAATGATCTAAGTTGTCCCTTTAAATCTTCTAATGAGTTGTATTCAAAGAGAATATATGGAGCCCATCAGTAAATCTGTCGGTGGCTGCCAAAATGTTGTTGGCAAGCAATTGGAACAATAGTGCAAGGAAGTACGCTGTGCCATGGATGGCCATATATAAAATGATGGTTTAAAAGCAAGGATGAGTTGGCCAGGGCCAAATGTGGCCCTCTAGGCATCTCTATCGGAACCTCAAGACATCCCTCACCACTAGGGATGGGCGAATTTGTCAATTTCAGTTTCTCTCTGTTTTTCATTTTTCTGACCATAAGCTCAGTTCTCCACATTTCCACATCAGTTTGCTGTTTTGTTTTTCCTTATGAAAATTCACCAGCCATTTGGGTGCTAATTTTTCCTAATGCATACATTTTTGTATGCAATTATGTCAAATGCACACAACTTTGCAAATCAATTTCCCCTAATATAAAGCATTTTTATATGTTGTTTTCCCTAATATATGCATTGCTGTGCACACTTTACTCCAATATATGCATTATTGTACACGTTACTTTGCTGGAGAACTGCGCTACAAAATTCAGAATGGTGCAAATTTTTGAAGGATGGGTGAATTTCAGTTTGCATAGTGTTTCAGAAACTGTGGATTAGGTAGGTTTGCCTTGGAATGTGAACTGAATCAACATTCTCCCCCAACCCTACTCAATAGTTTGGCTCCAAACCCTCCTCAAGGGTTATTGCCTGGTTGGAACTTGTCCTTGATTTGTGATAATGCAGCTTGTTTGCCTGGATGGAGGGTGTGTGTATATTTTGTGTGTTTTCAGACACGTATGACTTTGCATATTCCACTTCCAACAATTATACATTTCATAGAATCATAGAATAGTAGAGTTGGAAGGGGCATATAAGGCCATCAAGTCCAACCCCCTGCTCAATGCAGGAATCCAAATCAAAGCATTCCCGACAGATGGCTGTCCAGCTGCCTCTTGAATGCCTCCAGTGTCAGAGAGCCCACTACCTCTCTAGGTAATTGGTTCCATTATCATATGTCCAGTCGAAAGCTGGCTTTCTGCAACTTGAGCCCATTATTCCATGTCCTGCACTCTGGAATGATTGTGAAGAGATCCCGGCCCTCCTTTGTGTGGCAACCTTTCATGTACTTGAAGAGTGCTATCATATCTCCCCTCATTTAAAGCACTCTTCTATCACTTTAAACAGGCATGACTTTCCCCAAAGAATCCTGGGAACTGGTGTTGGTTATGGGTACTGAGAGATGTTAGGGGACCCCTCACATGGCTACAATTCCCAACCGCCTAAACAAAATAGGATTCTTTAGGAGAAGCCATGACTATTAGAGCAGCATGAGAGGACTTTAAATGTATAGTGTGGATATAACTGAGGAACAAATGAGTTACTGAGCTCTTTCACTCCGTTCATGTCTTCCAGATAGCCTTTCAGAGTGTTTCTTGCGCTGACTGGCTCTGTGCTTCTTCCTCGTCCAAGAGCTCCACTCCCAGTTTCAGAGTTCCTGCAATGTCACAAAATTATGAACTCCCCCCCCTATTTAGAATACTTCTCTGCCCCCTCAGTGCCATTCATGAAGCCATAACATCCCACACAAGGCTGGAACTGCCCAAACATTTTGTCGTCTCATGGGTCCTCAAATGGCTTTTCCTTGCCATATCCCATTTCAGCCCTCTAGCAACTTTGCAGTTTACAAAGGCTTTCTCATTTCAGCTAAATTCCTGAGGGACTGACAGGAATCTGGAGAATGAATTGAGGTTCTAAAGCTTCACTCTCCCAGATGCGCTGGCATACCACAGGCGATGTGGCAGAGCACTCCATTCTCCTTGGTTTGCCCATTCAGTTGGAATGGGATTCAGTTCAGCTGATCATATGGCCCAATTCTCGTGTTCATTCCTGATAGTCAAATCAGTGCAATGTTTACATGTTCCAGTCTGGATGGTTGTTGGGAACAAGAAAGTCTTGACTCATTTTGTGCATCATGTGCTCAGTTGCCTCCCCAAAACCCAGACAGTGGTACAATACATTGCTGGCTCTGTTCATGTATTTAATGTTAGTAGCCCCTCCACAGGGTAGTCGCTGGACTGATTTCTGTTCTGGGCATGGGACGAATAAGCAGACATTGGCAATTTCCACTTCTGTTTCCATTTTTGTTGGAATTCTCTGACACCTTTAGGAGAAGCTGCATAGTTGAGTGTATTGTCAGCCATTGGTCTGAACTGTTTGCCTAACTGTGGGGCAATTTGTCAACAAGTTGTGTATCCATACAAGATGTAACAAAGCAAACGTGAGCGTTAAGTTCAGAGGACTACATGTAGTAGAAGCAAGACTGTTGTTGGCCGGGAGGTGGATAGCAACCATAGCCTCCCCCAGCCTTTTCTGTTGCAGCGGAGGAGACAAGGTGTGGGCAGCTAGCCCCAGTGGAGACCAGTGGCTCCAATGTCAGTGGCACAGTGAATCTGCTCCAGCTTTTAGTCCAAATGTTTGAGAAGATGTCCACTGGCTAGCCCCACCCCTGAAGTGCAGGAACTTAGCCACAGTTGTAGCTGGCTTTCCCAGGAGATGCCTATTTTTTGGAGGTTACTGTTGGGTGATTGATTCTGGATGGGCTTGCTCCTGGGGAAGAGACTGAAACAGTTGGTGGCAGGGGGGTGGAGGAGGGATATGTGAATTAATCTGATTTCCAAGTGAGAACTGGAATGCTGGGGAGCTCCGTCCATAGTGAGAGCATGAATGCAGCTCATGGACCCGTATTCAATGCTAATTGGTGGGTATTTGGTGATGTTGCTATTCTGTATTGCTTTGTATTTGTTTTGATTTATTATCTATTGCAATGGTTCCACACACACACCCAACAAACACATGAACACAGACCACTTGAGCATTGCTGATGGTCTTGACAGACCACTTATTATTCTGTGAAATGATTATTCTGCCTGTTGCAGCAATGGTAATGCGCAGTGCTAGACACTGCATGATTTTTAATTGGATTTTTCCAGACATGCCGTGGACCACCGGAATGACACTTGTGGTCCACTGTGGTACGCGCACCACAGCTTGGGAACACCTATTATGCTTCTTTTGTATCTTTCTTTTGTATTAATATGCTGTTCACTATTTTGGGTGCCCAAAGGAGATATATAAATAAGCCATAACCTCTAATAGTGTAATGTTCAAAGGCAAGATCATGGTAGTAGTGATAGCAAAAAGCAAGTTCTATGTTGCTCCTTCCCAGTGCTGCCAACGAAAAAGCAGCATTTTATTCTGAGCATAAGGTTCTTCCTAGAATGTAATTCTAATGTTAGCATCAAAGTGGAATGGAAAGCTCTGATCCTCCTGGTTTACTGGTTCAGGCTGTATGTGGCATCCTTTTAACTGTGTGTTTACTTGGAGGTACAGAAGCAAAAGCTGATCTCAGAATACACCAGGCTCTCCTGAGTTTTGTCTGCTAGTTACCACAAGGCTAGCTTGTTCCCCTTTTTATAGCTCCAAGAAGAGGAAGGCTTGTTTTTGTGTGTTTAAATGGGATTTGTCCTTCCACAAAATGCAAACATAACCTAGGACCTGAGGCCATATTGGTCACCAACCTTGCTGTTCATGAAGGGTGGGGTCAAGGAACTGCTGAGACAAGTATTTGTCCTGGTTTCAGAATATCTTCCTAAGGATGTGCACAATCAGCTCTGTGCTAGGGAAGGGGAACAGAGTGCGTCATTTGCAAAGGGCTCTTTCCGCCTCATGGGAGAGATGCTGCCATCTGTGAACACAATTTCCAGTGGAATGTTGCGAAAGCTTCCTGTCAACGGGCATCTGCCAATCCAGCCCAATTTGTTGAGCACCCATCCAGTCCCAGATCCAGAATTGCAGTGCATGGCACCTGGGTTGCATTCAGCTGGTTGGTCACAACTTGTGCAGGCTGAACTATACAAATGACAACATTACCTACTGCCCTTCTCCTTCTGATGAACCCATCTTCCCTTTGGATGCACCCCCCTTTCCAATTCTACCTTCTCTGTTAAGTGAGTCTCTAAAGGAAGCAACTTCCCTGAATGTTATATTCTCACAGATGACTTCCTTTCCACCATCCAGACTTTTGTGGGAGGAGTGTTGCTCATGTCTAGACGTGTAAAGCTGTCTCTTTGATTGCTTAAGCAGCTATAGCGAATTGATGCCTCCTAGGAATGGAGGGTGTAGAGGAGGAGGAGGAGGAGGCAGCAGCGGTGGGAGAGTGGAAACAGCAAACTTGCACTGCCTATTAGAAGGCAAGGCATGGCACTATGGAGATGACTGACGACAAATTGAAGGCTTTGCTGGCACGTAGGACTTGTGGAGGAGGATATGGGTTCTGCGATTTGGGAATCTGCCCAGGTGTGTTTAGTAGCAGTGTGTGCAGGGAAAAGCAGTGAGGCAGAGCAAGTGTTTTGCATACCACTGTTGGCTTCTCCAGGTGTTCAATAAAGGGATGCGTTGTTAATTTAAATTCCTTCTTGTTTTAAAAATCCTTCCTCTTAAAAGCTCCTTGGGATTCTCAAAGTACAGTGCAATATGTTAATAAAAGGGATGCCATGAATGAAAGACTTCAGGATAGGGTCCATTTCTTGACCATGATAAAGTGCAACATTTATTATTATTATTATTATTATTATTATTATTATTATTATTATTATTATTATTATTATTATTATTATTATTATTATTGTTGTTGTTGTTGTTGTTGTTGTTGTTGTTGTTGTTGTTATTATTGCCCTTCATCACAGGGGCTCAGAGCTGGTCACAACAATGTAAAATACGACATTTAAAAAGTTTAAAACAAATATTAATTACAACTAGAGTAGGTTCTAAAAATAAAATACATCTCAAGTGTCAAAGGGGAGGGTAAACAGTTGCATCTTCAGTGTTTCATGAAAGCTGCACAATGAAGATGCCAGACACACCTTGGTGGGGAGGGAATTCCACAACTTAGGGGCTGCTACAGAGAAGGTCCTTACCTGGGCTACACACATTCTCAGCTTCTGAGGGTGGAGGAACCTTGGTACCTGATATTTTGTTCACCATGACAAAGAAATGGACCCCATCCTGAAGTCTTTCTAAATAAGAGTAGGTTGATTCAGTGGGAGGAGTCACTAAGGCCAAGGAGTAGGCTTGCCACCTTCTTCCCCAAAGGGACTCCAGATTATTGTTATGGAAAGGGCGGTGAGGGAACCCCCTCCCCAGCTAGGATTGCAATTTGCAAATTTCTCTATCCATGCTTACCCTACTCATCCAAACAATGGGGATTATTCTAGTGTGGTACAAGCCAGCAACTTGCCAGGTTGGCCTTCCTGCCCTCATAGACTCCTTTGTCAGAATCCCTTTGTAAACAAATCAGGGTGGGATTGCATGTAAACTGGCAACCCAGTAGCACATGCCATGCTGCATTACTGAAGGCACAGTAATATAAGAGAGGGGATTTGAATGCACAGACTCTGGACTCCCGGCCAGGCTCTCCTCCCTACTGTGCTATACCTGGATGTCAAGGGCCAGCTAAAGATCACCCCCCCAGTGAGTGGCTCAGGGGTTACATGCCCTGCCACCTGTGCAGCTGCATAGTCCCAAGGAGCCCAGTTGCCCCCCAACTCACAGTTGCAGACAAGGAAGGAGCTGGCTTGTGCAGCTGTGGCAAGCTGAGCAGGCCCTAGCCAGCTGGGGAGGACTAGCCTCAGAGGGAGGCAATGGTAAACCCCCTCTGAATACTGCTTACCATGAACACCCTATTCATAGGGCCGCCATAAGTTGGGATCTAGTTGAAAGCAGTCCAATATAGGAGAAGGGAGCATTGTTGGCTTACAGCCTCAACATCCTAGGAGCCAGTAAAGCTGACTACAGGGAAAGGGCTGTAGCTCAGAGGATGTAGAAAGCAGTACTGCCCCTACACACCGGGAAGCGACGAAGCAGGGCAGCTGCCCCAGGCCCCACACTTTGGGGGAGGCATGTGGGAGCATGCAGGCATGCAGGTGGGCAGGCGGGCGAGCAGGCGGGCGAGCACGGGAATCCTGTGAGGTACTGAGAAAGAGGCGGCCGGGGAGGTGGCATTGCAGTCCTTGGGCGTGAAATCGTGAGCGGCACTTTCTGATCCTTGTCTCTATGAGCTGCGCAGCCTGAACTTCCCATATTCAATTGGAAGTCGCTCTCGGCCGTGGTTCTCTGTGGACGCTGAAACTGACATCTGCCGCTCTAGCCTTTTACGCAGCTCTGTGCTGAAAGCCTTCACTGCTTTGCATTAGAAAATGAAGGAGCAGGAAAACCTCGCATATCAAGAGCGTGAATAGCTCTAAACTATACGCTGCTCCCTTATATTTAGTGTTTTAAAATGAGCCCTTCCTAGTCATTGGTTCAGCTGCTCAGGGGTTATTCTCACTGCTCAGAAGGTCTCTCTCTCTCTCTCTCTCTCTCACACACACACACACCACACACGAGAGAGAGAGAGAGAGAGAGAGAGAGACTTAATGTTTGTATAATGACCTCAAGGTTCTCATAAAAAACCTAGTAGAACTCAACTCACAAGCCTGAAGTCTATTTTATTTTTCTTGTTCATATATGGTATACCCCCTAGGAGGTAACAGCCACAGAATGCACATGCATCTAGAGTTGCCATTCTGTTATGCAGGAAGTTGTTGAAAGTAGTTATTATCCACTGCATGCAATACAAATTTAGTATTTTTGGTTTATTGCCACTTTTATTTTGGAAGCCTATGCATTTAGCAAGCTTTTAAAGATAATCTTGGTTCTCAGAATTTCTTGCTCATTCCCCACTGACTTCAGTGTTTCATGTAAATACTCATAGCATTTCAAAATACTTAGATGTTTTGAGAATCTGGTAAGCAGCATTTATCAGTAATCTGATAAGTAGTGTATCAATTTTTAAAGTAAATTCAATGTTTGTTATGGTTTTAGAAAACACAAGATTTCTTCACATCAATAAATGGAGCCCTAATACTCCGTGGCACAGAGTGGTAAGCGGTGGTAACGCAGCCGAAGCTCTGCTCACGGCTGGAGTTCGATTCCAACGGAAGGAGGAAGTCGAATCTCCGGTAAAAGGGGTCGAGGTCCACTCAGCCTTCCATCCATCCGTGGTCGGTAAAATGAGTACCCGGCATATGCTGGGGGGTAAAGAAAGTCCAGGGAAGGAACTGGCAATCCCACCCCATATATACGGTCTGCCTAGTAAACATCGCAAGACGTCACCCTAAGAGTTGGAAACGACTTGCACTATAAGTGTGGGGACACCTTTACCTTTTAATACAGATGAACCTGGGTGGTGGTAGCTGGCTCAGTCATACATCAATTTTAAAATTGTAGTGTAGCGTGAAAATAGTGTATCTAGACTAATACTGTTCACATTGAGAAAAAAAACAGTGCCAAGACAACAGAGGCATGAATTTGATTATAATTAATTGTGCCGCTAGTTCATTTGAGTGTTGACAACTAAAACGTAAGTACCACTGCATCTCCTTTTTTCTTAATTCATTTTTTGTTTACGTTGTGATAATTTCATTTTAATTTTGTAGATCTATCTATAATTTATTATTATTTTAGGTATTTATAATGAATGCAAGTCTAGATCGAGATAAAAACAGAAAATACGAAAGTGGTGCTCGTGGGGGGGGGCAACTATGCTTTTGCCCCGGGCCCCGCACATGCTAAGGGAGGGCCTGGTAGAAAGTCCCAGAGTCAATCCATGGCATCTGCAGGTAGGGCTGTATGAAATCCTGGCGAGCAACTGGGAGTTAGTGGAGACAGTCCTGAGCCAATGGTCTGACTTGCTATAAGGCAGTCTCCTATGCTCGTGGTTAAGGAATCAATGAAGAGACTCACAGGGTTGGAGGAAGCCTTTTATGGGCCTCCTAGACCATCCCTTTGACCAATGCAGGAAATCCAGAATTTGAGGATCCCCAACAGGTGGCTGTCCCCTCTGGGATCTAGAGTAAGGAGATGGTACATGTTTAGGGGCATCGGTGGGTTAATTGCCATACCTGTGTTGCGTTCTCTGAGATTTGGGGCCCATCTGCATCACACATTTAGAGCAGTATCATACCATTTAAGCAGTCAAGGCTTCCCCCAAAGAATAGTGGGAATTGTTTGTTTGTTACTGATGAAATAAGAAAAATCAACTCATTTGAAATGTGGTTTTGGAGGAGAGCTTTGCACATACCATGGACCACAAAAAAGACAAATAATTGGGTGTTAGAACAAATTAAACCAGAACTATCACTAGAAGCTAAAATGATGAAACTGAGGTTATCATACTTTGGACACATAATGAGAAGACATGATTCACTAGAAAAGGCAATAATGCTGGGAAAAACAGAAGGGAGTAGAAAAAGAGGAAGGCCAAACAAGAGATGGATTGATACCATACAGGAAGCCACAGACTTGAACGTACGAGATCTGAACAGGGTGGTTTATAACAGATGCTCTTGGAGGTCACTGATTCACCAGAAGTTGTAATCGACTTGAAGGCACATAGCAACAAAGGGTACTGAGATTTGTTAGGACACCCCTGTCCCTCTCCGAGAGCTACAATTCCCAGAGTTCTTTGGGAAGAGGGATGGGTTGTTAAACCACACTGAGAATTGTAGTTCTCTGAGGGGAATAGGGGTCTTCTATAAAATCATAATCAATTCCTATGTCAGCAGACAGCTGATATTTTGTTGAGAGGTTTCAGGTTTATCACATGGGTGCTATCCCGCCCCCCGAAAACACTTATGTGTAAATAAGATGATTGAAAAGACACCACATAAAGTGCTTGTGACGCCCTTCCCTGGCTTTCCCTGTCAGGTTCCTACCTGCTCGTGGTTACTGCCTGTCCCTAGGCACCACCAGGGACTCCACCAGTCCGGACTGTCCTTTTTTATGGTTTCTCTCCCCACTCTAGCACAGATCTCAACAGATCCCCCTGCTAGGCAGCACCACCAGTCACGTCCTATAACCAGTAGTCCCAGAGACTCGGCCTGAGTCTCCCTCAATTAGGTTACCTCTGTGACTGCGTGCTTAAGCTGCCCCAATCCCTTTGATTTACTCAGACTGCTTGTGGTGTTATTCTCTTCACCGCTGCCACCATTTGTTTCCCTTCAGCTTTGGTATTTACCTTACCCTCCCTTCTGGTCTGTGAAACCCCAGCCAAGGATCAGGCCTTTGGTAACCCAAAAGTATTTATTGAATAACAAAGATAACAAGATTTCTTTAAAAGGCACTTAAGCATATGGTTACATCTATTCCTGAGGTACTGGTCTTAGTATTAATCCGAACTCCACCCTCTCCTCACATCCACCAACTCTCCACACAATCTCCTCTCAAAACCCACCAAAACAACCCTCTCAAGTCCACCAACGTCCACCCAGATTTACCTGTCATTCTTCCTTTTATACTGTCAGCCATTTTAAACATTCAGCCAATCATCCAACATTCTACTGCCCATTCACTCCCCCTTCCTCTTTCATTCTACTTACCATGTATCTCCTATACAAACAGCACTTACCCTATTTACACTAATACAGGAACATCACAGTGCTCCCCCCTGTTTTCCGTTTCTACCACTTCTCTCTCTCTCTTAAAACATGAAACAATAGTTTTGACTCAATCCTAATGGTCTAAGAGAGTCTAGGAAAATGCTTTGGTGAGCTGTAGTGACACTTGCTGGAGGTTTTTAGAAATTCCAGGTCCCCTTTCTAGTCAATTCTAGGAAGCAATGTTCAGGTAATGCTATATGACCAATGACAAAATTTGTTTTAATCATTTTTATTTACTTTTAACTTACAAAGTGTATGTGCAGCCCAACAGAGTGTAATAGTCATTCTTCTATACAAGCTGAGCTGGAACACTGAACTTTAAGAAGGATGAGGACAAACTGGAACAGGTTCAGAGGAAGGCAGCAAGGATGATCAGGGAACTGGAAATAAAGTCCTATGAGGAGAGACTGAAAGGACTGGGCATGTTTAGCCTTGAGAAGAGAAGGCTGAGGGGAGATATGTGAGTGCAGGAAACAGAATAATGGGCTCAAGTTACAAAATGCCAGATTTCGGCTGAACGTCAGGAAAAACTTTCTAACTGTTAGAGCGGCACAACAATGGAAGCAATAACCTAGGGAGGCAAAGGGCTCTCCATCCTGGGAGGCTTTCAAAAGGCAGCTGGACAGCCACCTGTCGGGTATGCTTTAACTTGGATTCCTACATTAAGCAGGGGGTTGGACTCAATGACCTTATAGGCCCCTTCCAACTCTACAATTCTATGATTCTATTCCATAGATACTATGCTCGGCCTTTTAAGATTTGAGGGGCTTCAAAAAAAGTTCAAAACAATCATGCCACAAATATTCATGATTTTGAGCAATCTTTGTAAAAGGCACAATTTGCATATGAGGTCAAATGTCTGAGGACATCAGGGCACATATTTGAGACTACAACCAGTGAAGCTGTGTTTGGTAGTGGTGAGATGTGCAAATGGACATCACAAGTGTCTGATATTAAAAATAGCTTGGATCTATACTATATAGCTAAGCAGTCTTTGCTTTTGACTAGGGGGATGATCTGTGTTATACCTTCAGTGTGTCCTGATACATAAAATGGAAAATTGGGGAAAAGCATATATATCCTGATAGTATGAAAATTGTGTATTAATGGTTTGGCTGAATATCCCATACTTGCAATGCTACACACACACACTAGTCAAATGGCCAATATCGGACAGTGGGGTCAAAAAATCTACACGGCCCCAGTAATCGACAACTGCCTATCTTACACTGTATCCTAGCATGGTCTGTGCCTGGCTGCTATGGATGGAAAGATCTGTCAATTTCTGTACTTTCAGTTTCTCATTTTTCCATCTTAAATTCAGTTCCCCCTATTTCTGCAACAATTTGCATTTTTTTTTAAAAAAAATCCTCATAAAAATTCTCCAACATTTTAGTGCAATTTTCTCCTGATAAACAATTTTTTGTAAGCAATTTCAACAAAGGTACACATTTTTTGCAAGCCACTTCTCGTTATCTAATGCATTTCTGCATATTATTTTCACTTATATGTTCATATTTATGCACACATTCCCCTCATATATAAAGTTTTGAAAATATTGTTCAGTTGGCGAACTGCATCACAAAATCCTAATAAATGCGAATTTCTAAGGATGGCTGTGTTTCAGATCTCATACTGATTCGGAAAGAGCAAATTTGATAAATTCTGCTTAAAAGGCTTTTGGAGTAGAAGTTGTTTAAGACAGCACTTCTAGAGGTATCCTGTATTGTTTTACTGTTTGATTACATTATTTTTTAAATTGGTTTTAGGTATTTTTAGGTGATGTTTAATTGTTTTAATGCTGTAATGCGTTTAATTCTATTTTAAATGTAGATTTTTATATGAACAAATTATATTATTATTATTATTATTAATAACTGTATTTATACCCCGCCGTTTTTCCAAATTGGAACTCACGGCGGCTTCCAGATAAAAAACAGATACAATTAAAACCTACCAAAGTTAAAAGCATATAATACATACATAAATAAATATAGACAGATATAATTAAAAAATGAACTCTAATTTAAAATAGCATTAAACTGTTTCTGATAATTAAAAACTATACTCATAAAATCAGAATAATTAAAAAATAAACAAGCAAGAACAATATAACCTCCTTTTGGGCCTATCCTTAGCCGCCTTCGGAATCAAAGGCTTGCTGAAAATGTACCCATTTTTAGTTGTAAGCCACCCTGAGTTCCAGTTTTAGAAAAAGGGTGGGGTATAAATAAAGACAACAACAACAACAACAACAATAATAATAAATAATAAATGTGAACTGTATTGAAATTCTCACCCATCCCTACAAGCTACCAATCTCTGAAGAAAGATCCAGAAGTTTAAAGAAGCCCATTTTCTCCCTTTCCCTTCACAGACTCACAGCGCTTTCGTGGCTGGCCCTCTGTTCCACCCCTTCCATCCAGGACTGGGTGCAAAGGCAGTTGCTCGCCTATCAGCAAAGCATGAAGTAGGCTAAGCAGTGCTCTTCCAGCCTTCAGACAATCCATTAACCACAATTCTCTGCACAATCATTTGAGGAAGTGTTTTATATATCGTAGCTGGCTTGGTGTGTTATCAAGCCTGGACCCTACCGTGCCCCTAAATTTGTATTTGTGCTTTCCTATAGCTGCAATCAGCAATTGTGCCAACCAGTTCATGGCATCATTGGCTTGCTAACAGTTTGCATTTTCTTAAGTTCTTTTTCAAGGTTATGATACCCCTCAAAATATTTACGTAAATTCTTCTGATGACTTTTTTTTGGGGGGGGGGATTAAATGCTCTCGCTTAAAGTCATCAAGTGCATCTTTTTGTGCAGCTTAACAAAGAGAGAGGAACAAACTGACCTTTGATGGTCTTTGAGCAGAGACCGAGGAGGAGGAGGAGGGAGAGTGTCTACTTAGACAAATGTTGGCACCTGGCAAAAGAGACAGAGTTCAGCTTGTTGCCTCGCTGTGATTTATAACCTAAGGCAGTAATCGTCCCACGCAGGCAGGAGGCCATTAGGTTTAATCCTGGCATCCTTGTCCTGAGAGGCAAAATAAAGAAGGTGATGTCTTTTATTGGGCAGTTGCCGCTATATGCACTTTGTCTTTTTCATCCTTTGGGGCGAACGTTTGGCTTCTAAGCAGCCCTCTTACTAAATGGTTCTTAACAAAGTGCTGTGAAGTACAGCAAGAGTCTAAAACTCTGGTGGCTGTTATTAATGTACCCAGGTTTAAACAAGGTATCGGGATAAGCTGTGGTCTTGCTACTAACCACTTCCAGATCCCAGCATCTAAATTCTGAATCTCAGATGCCGGATCCTGAGATCAAATGAATTAACAGCTGTGTGACAAGCTAACTAAAATCAACACATGACACTTTCCCCCCATCACTGAATTTCCAGGTCAAGAAAAGTTTCACCTGCAGATACAAATGTGGGAGGGAGATTTGCTTGGAACATATCTTTTGCATGTATGACAATCCAGGTTTGATTTATCAGGGATGCTTGAAGAATCCAGTCTTTGCAAATTCTGATGAGAACCGAGTGGATCTGCACCTCCCAAATGAATGTGGAGAATGGAATGCTGCCATCCTTTGGATTTTGTACTTCAATGGGTTGCAGTTCTTAACTCAGAAAATTGACCAAAATTTCAGGGGGGGGGAGGGAATGCATTTAGAAATGCATACTTTGATAGCATATAGACAGACAGACAGACAGACAGATAGATAGCAGCCGCAGGATCCGTATAGGGCGGCTTCTGCTCACAGACATCTGTCCATGACACATTGGACAAAATTACAGAGCTTTTGTCTATTAAGAAAGTATCCTAGAACTGACCCTGTGCCATATTATAGAGCTATGTCCACATTGTTTCGGTTCAATCCTTCAGAAGTGGAGGGATGAGATTCTTGCATGAGTGCCTTCCCTCTTCACCCTCTGATTTTGTCCCAATAGCATTTTTCCCCACTCCCAAAGAAAATAATTGCTCTTTTCTGAGGTATGGGAAGAAAACGTTTTCTGAGATGGGCATAGTTTTCCCAAAACTGGCTTGGAAAACTTATCCAAGTTCATCCTTTCCACACCCCAGTAAAAATCTAAGATAATTTCAAATTTAAACCACCAAGAGATTTGGGAAGCTCACCCATCTTTACATAGTATGTAATTGTGCAAAGGTGGATTTCTTTTTTAATATATGTTTTTGGGAGCCAGAGAGGAGCAATGATGGAGCCACATTCATAGGGATGCTTATGGAATCGATCTCTGCCAGATTCCACTCGCAGGTCTTGAGGAGCCAGTTTACTGGAGATCTTTTCCAGAATGGAACTCAGAAAATCAGGATCGGCCATACTTCAGGAGGTATAGTTCTGGAATTTTGCAAGTGAGATGTGGAGGAGGATCCCTGTAACTTTGCCCCTTGATTCTTTTGAACATGCAGGTTGGCCTAACATAAGCCTGAGGCTTTCAGAGGAGTCAATTAGTGGTGACTTTGCTCAGCCAAGTGAGGCCATCCTTAGCTGATTCCAAAGAGCACAGGCTTTGTGGAAGGGCCTCCCTCCCTCTAATGGAGGGGAGGTGTTAATGCGCAGGGCATGCTGGCTTCAGATTCCTCCTCTGCAGGCCGTCCCTGAAAGTACACTTTTCCCTCTGTGGCCACATCATTATCAACTTCTCCTCATACCATTGACCTGTCCAGATCCTTGCAGGGCGAACAACTCAGTGTTCAGTCTGGCCATGGCCCCTGGGTGTCAGCTCTACACTGCGTCAGCAGTGCCGGTGGGGGCTGGAAATTCCTGGGTGGTTGGCAGGGAAGCAAAGTCCTTAGCCGGCAGTCTGGCCATAAATCTGCCAGGTCTTAGGAGGAGGGAATCTGATAAGGGCCAGGCTTGTCCGAAGCGTACTTGCCGAGTCAGGAGTCCAGAAGCGAGGTCAGTAGAGGTCCGGGATCAAGTGCCAAGGGGTCAGTACAAAGAGGTTGCAAGGAAACTAGGAACACACGAAGCCACGCCTGACGTTGCATTCAGCAACAAGCTGCAGCCAAGGTGTGCCTTATAAAGAGCAAGGTTGACAGCAGGTGTGAGCCCTCAGCGTTTGGGCCTTAAGGAGACAGGCCTGCCTCTCTTCTGCCTGACCTTCTGTTGTCTACGTTCTGTAGGTGAGGGGGGAGTATCCTGTTCACTGTCTGTGTCTGGCTGCAGGGCCTCTGCTGTATCTGGGGTGCTCTGCAGCTGAGGGGGAGAAGGAGCTGGATTCTCAGGAGGCTCCTCCGTGTCTCCTTCTGAGTCTGCTGCTCCTGGGTCTGATGCTGTTACTCCCGAGTCATCCTCATCTGAGGAGTCCTCTGACGGGGCCATGACACCGGGAGCCAGCCGCTGCAAAAGGGTGACCTGCTCATACATCCCTCTGAAGTATGCCACTGGGCTTCAGAAAGGCTATTTGTCTTTTGTTTCATTTTGGGAATCTGTCAGAATTTCAACAACAGCAGGTTTCATCGCCAGGCTAGACAAGGTCAAGCTGTGCAATCACAGCAGCCCTGTGACTCTAGGCTAGGCACAGCTGTGTCAGAGTCCACATTGCACGGAAAGAGCTCTGCTGTTCATGGTGATGTTTTACTGCAACACTTGCTATGTGCGTTCTGCGACCATTCAGCAATTTAACTGCTTAGTGGGTGGTCGAGTAAAATTATGTCTGTGCCTTTTTCCTTGATGTTGTGCAAAAGTTTGTGCTCGTCTGATAATTCAGCTAAGGATTTAGATTAGGATGTAAAACTGGAGTTTCACCTTGCATGTTCAATGCAGGGGCCAGATTTGAACGGGAAGCTCCTTGGTTATAGCTCTTTGCCTGGAAGACACTAACTTCCATCTGAAGCATCTGTAAGGATTTCAGGAGAAGTCCAAAGAATTTTAAAATGGCTAATGTGCTTAGGCCAGGGGTGTGGAACTTTTCCCAGCCTGAGAGCCACATTCCCTCATGGCTATTTTTTGAAGGCCACATGCCAATGATGGCAGAGGCCAGAGGGAAAAATGGAACAAGGGGAAAATGACATGGTGTAAAGATACATTCTGGACAAGTGTCGAGGAGATCAGGGTTCAAATCACCACTCTGCCCTGAAGTTCAGTGGGTGGTCTTAGGCCAGTCCCTCTCTCTTAATTTAACCCACCTTAAGGGGTTGTTGTAAGGACACAATGGATAGAGGTGAGCCATGTACATCAGGCGTGGGGAGCTGGATCCTTACCTCCTCCACCCTCACGGGCCAGCTTTGACAGGTGGGTGGCCCCCCGCCTATCAATTATCTGGAGTCAGCTGATTGGCAGTACCTGAAAACCCAGCGGGAGCTGCATCTTTACCTGCCCCTCACCTGATGCTACATATGATTTGGGAAGATCCATAGCTCAGTGGTAGAGCATCTGCCTTGCATGCAGTAGGTTCCAGGTTCGATCCCTGGCATCTCCAAGTAGGGCTGGGAGAGACCCCTGTCTGGAGAACTGTACCAGTCAGAGTAGACAATACTGAGCTAGATGGACCATTGTTTCCACTCAGTATAAGGCAGCTTCCTGTGTTCCTTTGATTTCAGGTGTAGGGCTGGTGGGCCCACTATGCTGGTGGTCATAGCTTCCCCCAGATGGCCCAGTGGGCCAAATGGACAGGTGGGCCTAGTTAGGCCTGCAGGCTTGAGGTTCCTTGCAGGTGATGTGAGTCATCCTGAGAAGGAAGGACACACTAAGAGTGTAAAGCATGAGGAAAAGAATCCTCTGCAGCGCATACTGGTCTTCCATAGTCGATGTGTAAGGGTTCTATGGAAATAGCCAATGAAAGCAGACAATATTGAACATGACAATCAAAAGGCTTGTGGGGCTGTAAGTGGCTCCTGCTTTTCATAAGGCTGGTACGTCTGTTCTTTCCTTTCTTTTGCAGAATAGATTTCTGCAAGGCCCACGGGCTTCAAAGGAAAATCAAAGTTAATGTGCAATTTTATGCTACTCATACATGACAGACTTCCTTTGTCAAGAATAAGCAGTCTTGTTTAAAAACTGATTTTGGTTCCAAAGTATATGCATCAGTTTCTCATTTCTTTTTGACAGGACCATTAAAGAAATCTTATTTTTTTGAGATCTAGCTTTCAGAATCTGGAGTTGTGAACTGAACTAGAACGAGACAGTTCCTGGGGGGGTGGACAACTCCCCTTTCAGAATACGTTATATGGCTACAGTTGCCACTGACTTTTGGACTTTCTTCCAAAATATATGAATAATTTTGAAGGAAGCCAAGAGTTACAGCCTAACTTATTAGGAATGTGTCAGTAGAATCACAGAACCGCGGTTAACATCATCCTGGCATTGAGTCATACCCCTCTGTAATTTGTACTAAAACTTATCCTATGTCCTCATATCATTATACCACATCAATTTTCCTCTGTTGCTATTGACAGCTAATTTATGTACCATACACATCAGGACTCAGAGCAAATTTAGTTATTTGTTACAGAGGAAGAGTGCTCAAGTGTGTGTCCTAAGACCTCTCCTATAGATATCTGGTTGACCACTGTAAGAACAGAATGTTGGACTAGATGGGCCTTTGGCCTGATCCAGCAGGCTCTTCTTACATTCTAGTAATGTTTCTCCAGTGAGTTCCATACACATCACTCTTTAACAGCTATCCGAACTCTCCATGTTAGCTAGACTCTAACTACAGATAGACCACTGCAGATTAGGGATGGGTGAAGATGTCAATTTTGGTCTCTTTCAGTGTCTCGTTTTTCCAATCTTACATTCAGTTCTCCACATTTCCACGTCAGTTTGCATTTTTTTTAAAAAAAAATCTCTTCCTTTTAGTATGAATTTCTCCTAATATATGTCTTTTTTTGCAACGCAAGTTTTCCTAATTCAATGCATTTTGGATGCTACTTGCACCAATCTATACATTTATATGCACACTTTACTTATTTTTGTACACATTACTTGATGGGAGAACTGCATTGCAAAATTTGAAGAAGTGCGGATTTTGAAGGAAGGCTGTGTTTTCCATTTGCATATTGATTCAGAAATTGCAAATTATGTAAGTTCACCTCTAAATGCAAACTGAAATAAATCCCCTTCCACACACACTGTAGATTGAATTTGGCTGTGTTTATATGAACAGTTTTTTCAATCCTTAATGCTTTTCACCCCTGAGGCCATGAAGGCCTGAATCACACATTACTGGAGTATTAGCTGGCACAAGACGTTGGCCAGGTTAGGCGTTAGCTGAGGGCCTCTGCAGCCCAGTGGGGCCCCTGAAGGGCTCCTTCTTAGGGTGGGAGGGTAGCACTCTCATTCCGTGATCAGCGTTAGCTGCCAACCCTTGTGGGGATCACGGAGAGGTAATTCCCAGGCACTCCCTTGATACAGACAGCGCCGGCTTCAATAAGCCTTTGCACATGCCTCACCTACCTCTCCTGTTACTGTGAGTGTCATCTGCACATGTCCAACATGAACCAAGATGGCGGCAGGGGCTTCCTTAAGGGACTGACACCCCTGTGGCTATCTTGGTTGATGGCAGGCATGTGCACACTGCACACACAACATTCACAGCAACAGGAGAGGTAGGTGGGATGTGCAGGTGGGTGCCGCAGACTCAGGGCAGGCTGGTGCCCAAGGGCCTACTCATGCCTGGCTTTGGCCCTGAGCATCATGAAAGCCACTACTGCATAATCTGATCCTAAACATCTCCTGTTGGGACAGCTGCATGGTTCTGTCCCACACACTGGTGTTGCCTAGGGCTACACAATTCTTCTAGTGAGAAAGTAGCTAATGCTAGGAGTGAACTTAAAGTATCACTGGCTAGAAGATGGGGAAATGTTATATCTGTACTCCAGAAAAAAAGGTATTTTTAGTGGGAATGGTACTATAGTTCAGGGATGGAGAACCTGTCACCCTCCAGATGTTGCGGAACTCATACTTTAATGCATGTGAATCAAAACACAGCTATCCCTTGAAACGTGCAAATTTTGTGAAGCACTTCTGCAACTAAATAATGTATACAAAAATTAGTATATCAGGGAAAATATTGCATTAAAATGCATACATTAGTGAAAATAATATTCAGAAATGCATTGGAATGGAAATGGACTTCCTTCAAGTCGATTCTGACTTATGGTGACTCTTTGCATAGGGTTTTCATGGTAAGAGGTATTCAGAGGTGGTTTTAACATTGCCTTCCCCTGAGGCTGAGAGGCAGTGACTGGCCCAAGGTCACCCAGTGAGTGTCATGGCTGTGTGGGGATTCGAACCCTGGTCTCCCAGGTCGTAGCCCAACACCTTAACTACTACACCACAGAAATACATTCTATTAGAGAAAATCACTTGCAAAAATTTAGGCATGAAATTTAAACATGAAATTACATACACAAATGTGTGTATCAGGAGAAATGCACACCAAAATGCTGATGCATATTCACGAGGACTTTCTTTTTTATGAACTCAAGACTAAAGATCTAAAGACCAGAGCCAGCATGGCTGATGATCAGGGATGATGGAAATTGTAGTCCAGCAACATCTGAAGAGATTCCATTAGATTATAGAGTCTAGCTAAAATTATAGCCCAGATTCTTACTGCAAGGTTGCTTTCTGAGCCTATGCATTCTGAATTCCTATGAAGAGAAAGGAAAACATGAATGTCCATCAGCAATGTATCCGTTACCTCAACCTTCTTAGATTTCTCTTGTAAACTCTCTTGGTTTATTCTGGTAAATCCTGACAGCTACACATGTCTGACATTCATTACAGACCAGTTCCCAAAGGAATCTTTGACAGATGAAGGCTTGCTGACTCTTCAAAGGAAACAAAAATCCAAGCAAATGTGAAAATAAAATGTCAGTTTAAAGAGGATGTGGAGTCCGAGGATCTTATGTTCACATGTGGTGGGAATGTGAACATATTCAAAGATTCTGGATAGAGGTCTTTGAAGAAATATCCAATATAACGGAAACGAAAGTAATAAAAACACCGGAATTGGCATTACTTAATAAATTTGATGGTCAAAATCAAACTATACTACACAAAAAGCAAATTGAGTATCTCCTAATAGCAGCACGTATGCTGATAGCCAAATGCTGGAAGGAAGCAAAAGGATTAAATATTAGGAAATGGTACAGTATAGTATGGGAAATAGTGCTTACAGAGAAACTCACTCAACGTCTGAGAGTGGTAAGAGGACAAAAGAAAAAATATAGTTTTGCTACAGAATGGTCGTGTTTTATTACATATACAAACAAAACATCAGCACCAACACAGGTTCCAACTGCCTTTAACAGCTTATGGTTGTAATAAAAATAATATCTTGATTTGAGATTTGTCAACTTCTAAATTAATCATCATCAAATAACCAATGTTAAGTAATATGTATTGTATTTGTATTGTAAGTGGATAGCGATAGACTGAAAACAAATACATATATAATGTATCAATCTTTGTATATATGTTCTATGAACTATGTTAATATTTAAACTATACTTTATCTATATATATTCCCATAAAAAAATTAATAAAAAAAAGTCAGTTTAATACAGGAGGACAAGGTTTTTGGTAGAGATGAAAACATTTTTGGAGAGAAAACATTTCATGCTGCAACAAGAAGGGAAAAATTATTCAACTTTTTACAAATGAAAATTGGGATATTTCTGTACTACTAACACCCCAGTTTTTCAAATAAATGACTGCTCCCTGGGCTCCTGCATTTCACATCGTGGAATGATATTCTTGGTCTTCCCTATTCATTGGTTTGCCACACTAATTTAGGGGTAACCAATGTGGTGTCTTTCGGATGTTGCTAGACTAATTTCCCCCTCCATCATTTCTACCCATTGGGCATGCTGGCTGGGGCTGATGGGAATTCTCTTCCAACAAGATGTAGTGATGGGAACCAACCTGGATGGCTTTTTAAAAAAAGGATTAGAGAAATTCATGGAGGATAAGGCTATCAGTGGCTACAAGCTATGACTATGTTCTACATCTGCTGTTGGTGACAGCATGCCTCTGAGTACCAGTTGCTGGGAATCACAAGTGGGGAGAGGACAGTTGCACTCAAGTCCTGCTTGCAGGCTTCCCAGAGGTATCTGGTTGGACACTGTGAGAACACGATGCTGGATGAGATAGGCCCTTGACCTTATCCAACAGGACTTTTTAAATTATTGGTATTGGGACCTGTACTTTTCAACTTGTTCATTAATGACCTAGAATTAGGAGTGAGCAGTGAAGTGGCCAAGTTTGCTGATGACACTAAATTGTTCAGGGTTGTTAAAACAAAAAGGGATTGCGAAGAGCTCCAAAAAGACCTCTCCAAACTGAGTGAATGGGCAGAAAAATGGCAAATGCAATTCAATATAAACAAGTGTAAAATTATGCATATTGGAGCAAAAAATCTGAATTTCACATATACACTCATGGGGTCTGAACTGGCGGTGACCGACCAGGAGAGAGACCTCGGGGTTGTAGTGGACAGCACGATGAAAATGTCGACCCAGTGTGCGGCAGCTGTGAAAAAGGCAAATTCCATGCTAGCAATAATTAGGAAAGGTATTGAAAATAAAACAGCCGATATCATAATGACATTGTATAAATCTATGGTGCGGCCGCATTCGGAATACTGTGTACAGTTCTGGTCGCCTCATCTCAAAAAGGATATTCTAGAGTTGGAAAAGGTTCAGAAGAGGGCAACCAGAATGATCAAGGGGATGGAGCGACTCCCTTACGAGGAAAGGTTGCAGCATTTGGGGCTTTTTAGTTTAGAGAAAAGGTGGGTCAGAGGAGACATGATAGAAGTGTATAAAATTATGCATGGCATTGAGAAAGTGGATAGAGAAAAGTTCTTCTCCCTCTCTCATAATACTAGAACTCGTGGACATTCAAAGAAGCTGAATGTTGGAAGATTCAGGACAGACAAAAGGAAGTACTTCTTTACTCAGCGCATAGTTAAACTATGGAATTTGCTCCCACAAGATGCAGTAATGGCCACCAGCTTGGACGGCTTTAAAAGAAGATTAGACAAATTCATGGAGGACAGGGCTATCAATGGCTACTAGCCATGATGGCTGTGCTCTGCCACCCTAGTCAGAGGCAGCATGCTTCTGAAAACCAGTTGCTGGAAGCCTCAGGAGGGGAGAGTGTTCTTGCACTCGGGTCCTGCTTGCAGGCTTCCCCCAGGCACCTGGTTGGCCACTGTGAGAACAGGATGCTGGACTAGATGGGCCACTGGCCTGATCCAGCAGGCTCTTCTTATGTTCTTAAATATTCTTGAGTTGTAGCCCTACAACATCTGGAGGACACCACATTGACTAGTCTGATAAAGAGAGTGACCAATGTTCATTCTGTTTACAGATATGCTTGGGGGGAAGGAAATATGATTACTCCTGTCTGGGAGTCCAGAGTCTATGAGTTCAAATCCCTGCTCATGTCTCCTGGGTGTCAAGGGCCAGCTTAAGATCACCCCCACAGGGAGTGGCTCAGGGCTTATGTGCTCTGCCACCTGTGCAGCCGTGGGCAAGCTGCACAGTCCTAAGGAGCCCAGTTGCCCCCCAGCTGGCAGTTGCAGACAACGAAGGGGCTGGCTTGTGCAGCTGTGGCAAGCTGAGCAGGCCCTAGCCAGCTGGAGAGGACTAGCCTCAGAGGGAGGCAATGTAAACCCCCTCTGAATACTGCTTACCATGAAAACCATATTCACAGGGTCGCCATAAGTCGGAATGGACTTGAAGGCAGTCCATTTCCATTTTCCTCTTACATTGTCAACCATTCAGAATAAACCTTACTATCTAAACAGGTGAAATGCCAGGGTGTGCACCATATGGAACCATAATGTTCATATGTAAGCATTTGCAGGGATGTGCATTAGAATCAAGATGCCTCCTCCCCCCCCCCCCTGAGTTTGAATTTATGGAAACCTAGGAAAGGCATCGGAAAGCTAATGAAATCTATCTCAAATAATTTCTTAAAAGGCATCCATCCTCAATAAGAAAAAAATGGACAATGATTCAACAGAGAGTGATTCTATAAAATTGGGAGTGCCTCTAGTAAATAGAGGCCTGTCAGATCATATGACTTCTGTCACTGCAGATAATAATGGAACATTTTAAGTTTGTCATTCCTATGTATCTGGTATAAATGAGGGGCCCAATAAGGTGTGATGTACTGTTCACAAGCCCTGCTTTAACTAGTTTTAACTAGATTAAGAGGCTGAACGGTGTAGCAAAGAGACTGAAAAGAAGTCAGAACAGTAATGAGGGAAATTCACATTAAGATGACAATAAAGCAATGCATAAATAATATCCACCTACCCCGTGTTTCACCTGGATGAGGGCAAGGCATAACAGTCTTCTTGTATTTCTGAGACTCTTGGGTTTTTCCCAAAGCTGCTGACCTCTCCCCATTTGTGTGTGGATGGTGCCATTTTGGCTATGAAAGGATTGACACTCAAATAATGAGTTTGCTATTGGTGTACAGCAAGGCTGGGGAACCATTGGCCCTCCAGATGTTGTTGGACTGCTGCCCTGGGATCCTGCTGGGAGGAACGGCGGGATACAAATTAAATGATAAATAAATAAATAAACTCCCATCAGCCCCTACCAGTATGGCCAATGATCAGGGATAATGGTACTTGGAGTTCAATAATGACTGGAGGGTCAAAGGTACCCCACCTCTGGTATATAGGATAGAATGGTGGTATTGCTGCTAGACGATGGATTCAGTTGATGGGCAGATTACTCATTAATAGCCCAGAATGATCAGTGGATGACTGCTAAATTCATTAGGAGGTAATAGCCTGATGTCTGGAGATCACCATTGGAAAAAGGCTGCAGATCTCTGTTGGAAAAAGACTGCAACGCAGTGGTAGAACATCTGTTTTGCATGCAGAAGGACCCCAAATCATGTGGTTAGGCCTCATCTTGAGTACTGCATCCAATTCTGGACACCACACTTTAAGAAGGATGCAGACAAACTGGAATGAGTTCAGAGGAGGGCAACGAAGATGATCAGGGGACTAGAAACAAAGCCCTATGAGGAGAGATGGAAAGAACTGGGCATGTTTAGCCTTGAGAAGAGAAGTCTGAGGGGAGATATGATAGCACTCTTCAAGTTCTTGAAAGGTTGTCACACAGAGGAGAACCAGGATCTCTTTTCGATCGTTCCAGAGTGCAGGACATGGAACCATGGGCTCAAGGTACAGGAAGTCAGATTTCAGCTCAACATCAGGAAAAACTTCCTAACAGTTAGAGCAGTACAACAATGGAACCAATGACCTCGGGAGGTGTTGAGCTCTCCAACACTGGAGGCCTTCAAGAGGCCTCTGGACAGCCACCTGTTGGGTATGCTTTAAGTTGGATTCCTGCATTTAGCAGGGGGTTGGACTTTATGGCCTCGTAGTCCCCTCCCAACTCTATTATTCTATGGTTCTATGGTTCAGTCCTTGGCATCTCCAGGTAGGGCCGGGAAAGACTCCAGCTTGAAACCCTGGAGAGCCACTGCCAGTCAGTGTAGACAGTACTGAGCTAGATGGACCAATGCTTTGACTCATTATAATACAACTCCTTATGTTCCTCTCTTTCGAAGGATATGACCATTGGAGCTTAGTTAGTGACCTCTATCTGATAGAAAGGAAAGAGCTTTTGCGTGGAAAAACAGTTTTGTGCTTTTGAAGATACAAAGAGGGAGGTTATGAGTTGACTAAGGATGCCTGGATGGTGCAAGACCTTTCTCTCTTGGGATGTGATGTGGTGGAGGTTGTGGATTTCCTGCTTTTGTAGGAATGTCTGCTGTTTCCCCAAGCAGTGAGGAGGTTTTGGGGCAGCGCTGCCTGGATTTCATCTCCTTATGGTATCCTCACTGTCAGCTCTACACTGCGTCAGCAGTGCCGGTGGGGGCTGGAAATTCCTGGGTGGTTGGCAGGGAAGCAAAGTCCTTAGCCGGCAGTCTGGCCATAAATCTGCCAGGTCTTAGGAGGAGGGAATCTGATAAGGGCCAGGCTTGTCCAAAGCATACTTACCGAGTCAGGAGTCCAGAAGTGAGGTCAGTAGAGGTCCGGGATCAAGTGCCAAGGGGTCAGTCCGAAAGAGGGTGCCAGGAAACTAGGTCTACACAAAGCCATGCCTGACGTTGCAGTCAGCAACAAGCTGCAGCCAAGGTGTGCCTTATAAAGAGCAAGGTTGACAGCAGGTGTGAGTCCTCAGCATTTGGGCCTTAAGGAGACAGGCCTGCCTCTCTTCTGCCTGACCTTCTGCTGTCTACGTTCTGCAGGTGAGGGGGGAGTATCCTGTTCACTGTCTGTGTCTGGCTGCAGGGACTCTGCTGTATCTGGGGTGCTCTGCAGCTGAGGGGGAGAAGGAGCTGGATTCTCAGGAGGCTCCTCCATGTCTCCTTCTGAGTCTGCTGCTCCTGGGTCTGCTGCTGTTACTCCCGAGTCATCCTCATCTGAGGAGTCCTCTGACGGGGCCATGACACTCACAATATTTGTTATATTGACAAATATATCAGAGCATAAGTAGAAGAAAACGACCGACAATAGTAATAATGCAGAAAGAAAAAACATGGGAACAAGAGGCAGATTGATTTCACTCGAGTCTGCGAAACTCCCCATCATTTTATTTCAGTTGCCAAATTTGTTTGTATGGACTTTTTTGTTTTTCAGGCTTTAGACACTCATGATCAGTGATGCACACTACCGACCTGATCCTCTACTGAGGCACTGCACCATTCTGGGCCTTTTGTTGTGGCTCAGTTTTTGCCTACACTGAAGGCAGAAGCCAAATGACAATAGCAGCTGTCGGCCTGCCTTGCCTTTAATTTTGCCTCTGGAAATAGCACTTAAAACAGAGCTGCAGCTGGCACTGATTGATGTGCTGCCCGATTGGCACTTGCTCCATACAGACACAAGTGGCTGAGCCGTGAAACTTACAGGCTTGGATTTTATAGGAAGACACTCAGTCCACATAATTGTTTGCCTGGTTCCCTGTAATTTATAGGAGACAAAGCAGTGAAAAAACACTAGCTGGTTTTAGGTGAGCATGAGTAGTTTCATACCATCTTCGTTTTTGTTTTTGTTTTGCTAACATGGGGGTTAGTTGCTTAGCTTAGTTACTCAATGGTGGTTTTGTTTACTAATTTGTTGACTAAAAGTTTTTTTTTCTGCAGTAACTAATCAGGTTTATAATACTGTATATGCTCTTCATGCCGCACAAGACATGCAGCCGCATAAAAACAAGAATGTTACTGTGTAAGGAGAACACATATAATATCTATAGCTGGCATGGGGCACCTTTGGCTCTCTAGATGTCGCTGAACTACAATTCCCATCTGCCCCAGTAAGCCTGGCCAATGGCCAGGGATTATGGGAGTTGTTCTAGAGAGAGGGCATTCTCAGTGGCAGCCTCCACCCTCTGGAACTCGCTCCCACAAGATCTACGGCACGCCTCTTCCCTAAATGTATTTCGTAAAGCCTTAAAGACCTGGCTCTTTCAACAGGCCTTTGGGATTTCCGGGGAGGGTTAACTTCTATGACTGAAATGCCTCTTACCCTGCACTAGTATTGTTGTTGCTGCTGTATTGTTTATATATTGTATTAATGTATTTTATCGCATTGCGTTTTAACTGTTTACATGTATGTCGCCTAGAGTGGCCATCGGCCAGATAGGCGACACATAAATTAAATTTTATTTTATTATTATTATTATTATTTCTTCAACAGCATCTGGAGATTCCCCAGACCCGATCTATAGGAACAAGAAATTTTATCAATATTAACAGTACAACAAATCCTTATTTTTTCCCTAACTACTAAGTACATGCTGAAAATTGGGAGGGGCACACAATTCTATGCATGTTTACTCAGAAGTAGGTCCTGCAGCGTTCAGAGGGGCAGGTAAAAGTACACTGGATTGCAGATGGAGGCACACCTGCAGCAGGTCCCATTGAAATCAGTGGGATTTCTGAATGGATGTCCATAGAGTTGTACTGTTTATGGAAGAGGATTAAGCTTGGGGTTTTTGTACAGCCTCAACAGGAATGGACTATCCTGAACATGTCCAATCTCGTTTGATCTCGGAAGCTAAGCAGGGTCAGGCCTGGTTAGTACTTGGACTGGAGACCGCCTGGGAATACCGGGTGCCGTAGGCTTAGAGGAAGGCAATGGTAAACCACCTCTGAATACCTCTTACAATGAAAACCCTATGAATATATCCAAAAGATTCATAGGGTTGCCATAAGTCATAATCGACTTGAAGGCGTATAACAACAAACAACAGGAATGGAGTCCTGGAGGTAGGAACAATCTGTACTAATGACCACTTCTATGAATTGCCCTGGTTGTTCAGATGAAGCTGGCTGTAGTCAGGCCATTGGTTCATCTTGCTCAGTATTGTCTACTCTGCCTGGCAGCAGTTTTCCAGGCTTTCAGGCAGAGGTCTTTCCTGATATGTTTTTTTTAATAAGAGTTGGCAAAGAATTTGAACCATATACTTTACCTTTGAGCTATGGTCTCTTCCCCAAGTAGCACCCCCTCAGCCCCTGCCTAGATGACAAAAGCTGTCATTAAAAATCTGGAAGGAAACAATTAACTAGTTATTCCTAGCCCTGACCTATGGGGAACACCACAGACAACCCAACGCACAAAAAAAATCCCAGTATCGATCCGTCACACCTAATAACCCAACCGAGCACACTGGCAATCCTTCCGGTTAATTAAAGGTCACAAGACATTGAGTCAAATGCTGTAAGCTTCAGTGCTCACTATATGAGAGGCCCATATGTTTTCCACGGGGACGACCTCACCTCTGCCTCTATCAGTGTCTGGCCTTCTGTTTCTTGTCACCCTTCATTTCCTCACATCACTTCCAGTCCTGGCTCTTTCGATGGCCGGCTGGTAAGGAGGCGGCTGCTTGCACTTGTTAGCCGTGGAATAGCCTTGGTTCTCTTGGCCATGGCAACTTGAGCCTGTGTTGGAGGGGAAAGGTTTGCTCCACATTTAGGTGGGACATTAGTGAAGCTGAATATTGGTCCTCAGTGTCTCAGGTAGGGGTGGGAAAGAAATTCGTTTTTGGTTTGCAATCTAGGAATGTAGGGAGCCACCTTATACTGAGTCAGGTTGTTGTTCCATCTAGCTCAGTACTGTCAACACTGACTGGCAGTGGCTCTCCAGGTTGGGGTCTGTCCTAGCCATATCTGGAGGTGCTGAGGAATGAACTTGGGACCTTCTGCATGCAAAGCAGATGCTCTAAAACTGATCTACAGATTTCCCCTATATTTAATTTTAATCTGAACCTAGCTAATTCACAGTTCCCCAAAACAATATGCAGTCTGAAACACAACTATCTTTTGACATTCAGACTTCTCCATATTTTATTATGCAGTTCTCCAACAAAAAACTATGTACAAAGATGAGTAAATTGGGGGAGGGAGTGCATATATTAGTGAAAATAACATACAAAACTGCATTATGTTAGGGGAAGCAGCTTGCAAAAAAAGAGTGCACATTAACAAAATTGCAAAACTGCAATACAATGTGCAAAACTGCATACAGTAGGGCCCCGCTTTACAGCACTTCGCTTTACAGCGATTCGCTAATGTGGCAGCTTTCAATTAGGGAAAGTCCGCGCATTAAGGCGCTTGTTCCGCTTTTACGGTGGTTTTTTCCATCGTGCCCCATTTTGACATCATTTTCGCGTGACGTGCCCCATTATCCTCAATGGGTTCCACTATATGGCGATTTCCGCTTTACGGCGGCAGTCCAGAACGGAACCTGCCATATAAGCAGGGCCCGCCTGTACAAAATATTTGGAAGGCTTTTTATTATTTAAAAAAATGCAAACTGATGCAGAAATATGGAGAACTGAATTTAAGATTGGCAAACCCAGAAACTTGAATTTGATAGGTTTGTCCATTCCTGGTCCCAGGGGGGTTGTTTTTAGGCATGTCACATGGTGAGACATCTGTATACCCATTAAAGCGTGACACAATTAGGAAACTGGAGTGGTTACATAGTATGTATTTACAGGAAGCGCCATGTTATAACACTTGCATGTAGTAAAGGGCAAGGAAGAAATTAAACATACGCCAGTGAGGCTGGTCACTTTCTTGGATTTTGACCAGAGAGAGGAAATATCTGAGATTTTTCAGTTTTGTGTGTTTGTTTGTTTTTAAAGATTTAAGGATGTATCCAAATCATTGCCTGAACAGAATGACTCCCATAAGTGCAACAAAAATTCCACCTCATGCACCTCTGCACTTCCCATAAGTTTGCTCCGGAGAGTTGGGAGAACCCCTAGAGCAGATGTGAGGAGCACATATATGGAGGAGAGGCAGGGGAAGTCCCATGGGGCTTGTGGATGTAGCATCTGGAGAAGTGGTTGTTGCATCAACCATTGCTAAACCCTGCATTGACCTACCTAAACTCCACCATCCCTCTAGTGCAGCCATTCCCAACCTTTGGGTCCCCAGATGCTGCTTGACTACTATTGCCATCATTCCTGACCATTGGCCATGCTGGCTGGGGCTGATGGGAGTTGTAGTCCAGCAACAACTAGGAACCCAAAGGTTGGGGAAGGCTGCTCCAGTGCCAAGCTCAAGTTGCAATTCTAAATGCACTCTCTGAGAGTAATTCCCACTGAAGACAGTGGGACATATATCTGAGAAAAAATGTGCAGGACTGCACCATAAATTCCCAGCTGTCCTAAATGCTTAATGTTTGAGTTTAAGAGACCCACATAGCTACCAATCCAGAGTGGAATTACAGGGACCAGGCTCCCATTGTCTTTAATTCAGGTTAATAGAGATCAGTCAGGTGTGCATTCCAGGATATAAGATCCAGGGATATCCGAATCGAAAAGTAGTTCGGGGGGGGGGGAGAATGATTTAAAAAATAAATAAATAAGAAACCTGTTTGACAGTCACTCGGAGTAGAGCTTTTAGTGTGGCTGTCCCTGTTCTACAGAAGAACATTCCTGTTGCGATAGAACAGGTGCCCACAATCTCCGACAAGCTTTCCCAGCTGGATGAAGAGGTCTCTGCCATGAGTGTTTGCTTTATACTGTTTTAAAATTAATCCTTTTGTGTGTGTCTTGTTTTTAACTGTTTTTCATTTGTTTTTACATTGTACGTTATTTACTAAGGCTTAAATTTCTTTCCTACATCCTTCACTCCTTGTCAAATAGATCTTTCTTGGAGCATGTATGTATTCTGCTAGCAGGCAATAATATATTTATAACTACCCAGGCGGCAAAATTTGCTTTAGCTGGGGGGAAACTAAGAGCTAGATACCGAAAAAACCTTGTGGGGTGAGTGGGTTGTGACCCGGCGCCATTATGGCTGTAATACTTATCCACTAAGTTATGGGGTGGATCAATGTATCTTTTGCTCGGGAGAGGAAAATTTATTTGAAATTTAGTGTCGTTGTCCCTTTACTGTATGCTGTTGAACTGTGTTTGTTAAAATATGACTTGTATTTTAATATGTATTTTTTTCCTTTTACATGTGATGGATTGTGCTAGCCTATAGCTTTGAGCAATAAAGATTCATTTCATTTGCTTTTATCTTTTTTTGTCCATCACTTTCAGTTATATATGTGGAAGATGATAATGATGATAATAGAGCAGTGAAGTCTAAGCATTACTCCAGAATGAATAAAACAAAAAAGGAGAAAAAAATAACTTATCAAAAGCAAAGCCGTTCAAAGTTGCCCATGGGTCTAAGCTCAGGGAAAGGTAGCCCTTTAGAAAAATCACCAGGAACAGTTCTTATAAGGGAGAAGACACAAAATCTCCCACAAGCAGTGACAAAGATTAACCAGAACTATATAAAAAGCCTGTGGAAAGCTCAGCAAAGAAAAAGTTAACCCAGTGTAAAAAATATGACAAGCAGCTCAAATGAAATCTAAGAGCAAAGTTTTCATCTCTTTTCTAACACTAAATCTAAATGTACTACCTTCATGTTGATTCTGACTTACATCGACCCTATGAATAGGGTTTTCATGAGGCCGAGAGGCAGTGACTGGCCCAAGGTCACCCAGTGAGTTTCATGGCTCACTTTTTAGTTTAGAGAAAAGGCGGGTCAGAGGAGACATGATAGAAGTGTATAAAATTATGCATGGCATGGAGAAAGTGGATAGAGAAAAGTTCTTCTCCCTCTCTCATAATACTAGAACTCGTGGACATTCAAAGAAGCTGAATGTTGGAAGATTCAGGACAGACAAAAGGAAGTACTTCTTTACTCAGCGCATAGTTAAACTATGGAATTTGCTCCCACAAGATGCAGTAATGGCCACCAGCTTGGATGGCTTTAAAAGAAGATTAGACCAATTCATGGAGGACAGGGCTATCAATGGCTACTAGCCATGATGGCTGTGCTCTGCCAGCCTAGTCAGAGGCAGCATGCTTCTGAAAACCAGTTGCCGGAAGCCTCAGGAGGGGAGAGTGTTCTTGCACTCGGGTCCTGCTTGCGGGCTTCCCCCAGGCACCTGGTTGGCCACTGTGAGAACAGGATGCTGGACTAGATGGGCCACTGGCCTGATCCAGCAGGCTCTTCTTATGTTCTTATGTTCTTATGGCCTTGTGGGGATTTGAACCCTGGTCTCCCAGGTCGTAGTCAAACACCTTCACCACTACACCAGTGGTTCCCAACCTGGGGGCTGGGACCCCCAGGGGGGCCACGAAGTAATCCAGAGGGGGCCGTGAACAGTAAAGAAATGAATTATTTATTATTATTATTTTAAAAAGTCTTCACTCCCTCTACACTGTCTGCTTCCCACGGGTGCTGCAGATGACACCTCCCCCTTGCTCCAAACAAGAGGGGAGGCCTTTTCCTGAAGCGCCAAAGCATCTTTCAGGCGCACTAAGGGCAGGCATCTGCCTATAAAATACATGGCAGATGCCAAAGGAGGCTGAGGGTGGAGCTACCAGGAAGAAGAGGGGATTACTATCACTGATTCCCGTCTCCTTGCACTGCCGCTACTGGCAACACCCTTACTTAGAACGAGAGGAGAGAGCTTTTGGTGAAGCAAGAAGAAGCAAGCCTGCAAAGAAAGGCTGCTTTCCCCCTTCCTTCCTGGCAGCCAGCCTGCCTCCCTGCGGGGAGTGGGGTCACAATTTTTTTTCAGCTTATAAAGGGGGTACCGTGCTCATAAAGGTTGGGAACCACTGCCCTACACCACACTAGTTCTCCCTGCTTGTGTGAAAAAGAGGTGAAGCTAAGAGGGAGTCCAGCGAATAAAATAAACCTTCCCCAGCACCCCAAAATCTCTTCCCACTTGCTGATTGGTTCCTTTTCTATTCCCCTCCCCCCTTCGCTCACAGCTAAAGTTGCTTCTGTAAGGCGAGGAGGAAAAATGTTCATTACATTATTTCACTTCAATGTCAAGAAGTGATTTCCCTTTGCCTTGAGGCAACTGACACTCTGGGCCCAAAGACACTACAAGTATCTAACATTGTATATTCTTCCATTGTGGTCCATTGTGGTGCAGCATGTGCAAGGCCTAATCATAACAGCAGCTGCTTACCTCTCGTTCCCCTCATTTTAGGATGAAAAAAAATGCCTGTCCTTTCCAGCAGGAAGCAGACAGACTGGTTATGAGCCACAGCTTGAAAGCAAAGATTCCTTCCATTCCATGTCATTGCTCTTTAAGCCTTTTCTTCAGTACCCCTGGACCACCCAAATTAAGAACCAAGTAATAAACATGCTTGGGAGTGCACTGTTAGGTTTCCTTTCTGCTAAGACCATCATTTTGCAGTTTGCACTCATTGATGCAAGACATCCCCTAGGGATGGATGAATCTCAGTTTCAGTCTCTCATTTTTTTCAGTCTTAAGTTCAGGTCTCTACATTTCTGCAGCAACTTGTGATTTTTTTAAAAAAAATCCTAGTGAAAATTTGTCATTTAGTGCAAATTTCTCTAATATACACATTTTGGGGTGCAGGTTTGACCAATGTACACATTTTTATAAGCAAATTCCCCAGATATATTGCATTTTTGTTTGCTGTTTTCACCAATGCATGTATTTTTATGCACACTTTTCCTTAATATGGACATGCTTGTACACCTTTTCTGGTTGGAGAAGGGCATCAGAAAATTCAAAGAAGTGCGAATTTCAAAGAACAGTTTTTCAATTTATGGATTCGTCAAACAGTGCATTATATTAGGGAGAATTGTTTGCAAAAATGTGTATATTAGAACTGCATATAAAACTGCTTATTAGGAGAGAGTCACATTAAAATGCTGATAAATGATCATGAGGACGTTATTTTTTAAAAATAAACACATTGCTGTGGGAATGTGGTGAACTTAAGACTGTAAAAATGAGAAACTAAGAGAACCAAAATTGACAGTCTGTCAATAGGGACAATCATCCATCTCTAGTATGTGCATCCAAAATAGGTCATTTAGCCTCTCATGCATATTTTTTCAAGCACCTCCATGCAACATCTCTCCATGCAACCAACTATACTTCAGTTTTTCCATATTCTTTCCTGGAGCTTCCTTTTGGTTCTGTTAAGTGTACCTGTAAAACAGGTATTACAGCTTTTTCATCATCCCATTTGTATAGTAATGAGGAGGGAGGGTGGGACTTGTGTTTTAGTCCTCCAAAGGCTCAATCACAGTTTTCAGTGACTGACTTGTTTGATGTCTTTATACATTCCCTGCAGGGAACTCTCTGATTTAAAGTGTGATGTTGAGGTCCAATTCTCCAAATACTCTTGTGATCCATGCTGGAGATCTGTGGCCAGTATACATCCTCAAATTTTTCGATGGACATTTTCTCTCCTTCGGAGTTCATGTGTTCACCGCAGAGAACGTTGCTGTAAATCAGCCTTCACTAACCTGGTGCCTGCTAGAAACTTTGGACTACAACTCCCATCAGTCCTAGCCAGCTTGTAGTCCAAAACATCTGTAGTGCACCAGAGTGGGGAAGGAGGGGTGTAAATGAAGCAAATATTCATCCTTCCATAAAATGTGAATTGGACCTTAATGGGATGCAAGTTGTTTTCCATATGGAACATGACAACTCTAAATGCCCAGTGCACCCTTACGAAACTCTTATTAAATGACAAGTAGATTCAACCACTGGAAGGGAAGACAGTGTTGGAAAGGAGTGTATGTTATGTGTGTGTGAAGTCTGTGTTGAGTTGGTGTTCCATTAGGGGTGCTATTTGCGACTGCAGCTTCTTCCTGCCCGGGTGAGTCATCACACAAGCTTGTTGTCTGCTTTGGTGATTGATCCCATTCTAAGGATTGCCTTGCAGCAGCAGAAGGTCAGTGAAAGGGGTTGTAAACAGTCCTGTAAAATAAGAGCTTGGAAAAGTTACTCTTTTGAACTACAACTCTCATCATCCCAATCCAGTGGCCAAGCTGGCTGGGGCTGGTGGGAGTTGTAGTTCAAAAAAGTAACTTTTCCAAGCTCTGTTAAAATATATGGAAACTCTTAAGGGTGATCTTATCTAGATGTCCAAGGAGCACTTTGGAATAAATGAAGAACTGACCTGGCATCCTACAGAGTTGGGACAGGTCTTTCTCATATATATTCCTTTGCTACTACTCATGCTGATAAGGACTTCCTGAGGTCAGGCTTGAAGGCCAGGCTCAACTCAGGAACAGACATGCCTGCCCCATACTCAGGATGGCAGTAATGGCCCAAGCTATCAGTCAGGGATGGGGTGGGCCTCAGCTTGCCTTCCACCCCCTTACATTTTTTCCCAGCCATGCAGGCTGGAGTAGGGGATTATTTATTTATTTAAAACATTTTTAATTTGCTCCTAAGATTTAAAAAAAGGCTCCCAGAGCAGTTTACAGATCACACACACACACACACTTAAAAAAAGACCCGACACAAAAGAAAAATGGATTGGGAAAGAGCCAAAGGTTTTCTCGTTTTTCGGCAAGGCTGATTGAATCCCCCTGCAGCTCCACCTGTCACCTTCTCCTATAGCTGATGGAATGTCTGCTATAGATGATGGTGGTGGTCAGCGGTCAAGTTGTCCAGGGTCTGGATTGTTGTGCCATGCCAAACCTGGTGTAAGCTGTGCGCTATAAAAGTTGTCTGCATTTTAACCCATTTCCTGCCACAGCCGAACACTTGCTGTCCTCCTCCACCCTTGCTCTATGCTGGGCTGGAAATGTGTTTTGAAATCATTGGTAGCCTCCAGCCACATTTTCCTTGCATTGCTACTAGTATTGGCACAGTAGGCCATGTCCTTGCACAGATGCAGAACACCAATGCTGGTCTAGGGCAGGAGTTTCTCCTTGCTTTGCTGTGAATAGGATGTCTTTAAAAGAGGGTTAGGCCTACGGCCATACTACCCTGAACATGTCCGATCTCATCTGATCTCGGAAACTATGCAGGGTCAGGTCTGGTTAGTACTTGGATGACCGCCTGGGAATACCGGGTGCCATAAGCTTAGAGGAAGGCAATGGTAAACCACCTCTGAATACCTTTTACCAGGAAAACCCTATGAATATATCTAAGAAAGATTCATAGGGTCGCCATAAGTCACAATCAGCTTGAAGGCATAAAACAACAACAAAAGAGAGTTAGACAAATTCATGGAGGATAAGGCCGTCATTGGCTATGATGGCTATGCTGTACCTCCACTGTTGGAGGCTGTTGGCCTCTGAATTCCAGTTGCTGGAAATTGTAGGTGGGGGGAGTGCTGTTGAGCTCAGGTCCTGCTTGCTAGCTTCCCACAGGCATCTGGCTGACTATTGTGAGAACAGGGTGCTGGACTGGATGGGCCTTTGGTCTAACCAAGCAGGGTCCTTCATATGTTTTTAGTTGTATACTGGTGAGGAGGCCATACTAATCTTCCAGCAGAACACTGACTCCTGGCTTCACCAGTGCCCATTGCCTCTCTTCCGGATGAAGCACAGCCGGTCTTGTGACTTGCTCAGGAGTTCAACTCATGTCCTCTATTGTCTTCTCTGTTCCAGCTTTTAGACTGTAAGCTCCTGAGGGCAGGGACTTGCCTTTCTGTTGTTGCTCTGTAAAGAGCTATGCCCTGATTATTAGGGTGGCCATTTGTCCAAAGAGGACAGTCCTCTAATTTGAAGCGCTGTCAGAAGACAGTCCTCTATTTAAAGGTGTCTTCTGTTTCAGGGCTGGGAATCTTATGGCCTTCCAGATATTGTTGGACTACTAATCTCATCATCCCTGACCCAGAGCTTGGAAAAGTTACTTTTTTGAACTACAACTTCCATCAGCCCAATCCAGTGGCCAAGCTGGCCGGGGCTGATGGGAGTTGTAGTTCAAAAAAGTAACTTTTCCAAGCTCTGCCCTGACCATAGTCCATGTAGGCTAGAGTTGATGGGAGCTAGTGTCAAACAACATTTGGAGGGCCATGAGTCTACCTCTGACTCTTTTTGAAGGGCTATCCTGTTTTTGCGTTGTAAGTTGTGCTGCTCTTATGCAGAGTAGACCCACTGAAATGAACAGACATGACTAACTTAGGTTCATTATTCTCAATGGATTTAGTGTGGGCAGGACGTACATGACTATAACCCTATTTTCTGTTTATATTGTAGTAATTATTTCCAAATTTGCATCTATACACATGAATTAACATTTATGCAAATAAGTGTCTTCTTTCGTCTTCTTTTTGGGTGATGCATGTCCTATTTTCTCGCAGTGCCTAAGTAGCCATGCTGCTAATGATTATCATGTAATACCCTCATCCCCACAGAGAAAGGTAGGTGAACTTCAGATCCTAGCAAGCAAATATTCTAATAAATATAGCTCTGCATTTTGGACATTCCTTGACAAATGTGGCAAATGCACTGTTTATTTCTCCCATTTGAAGACATGCCACAACAGCAGCCTGTTACTCAGCCTTGAGCTGGATCCATCCACTCACGATAATTTGGTATAGTACGGTGATGCCTCTCATGTGGTAACCAAATGCCTACAGCCATTGATAATACTAGAACTCGTGGACATTCAAAGAAGCTGAATGTTGGAAGATTCAGGACAGACAAAAGGAAGTACTTCTTTACTCAGTGCATAGTCAAACTATGGAATTTGCTCCCACAAGATGCAGTAATGGCCACCAGCTTGGATGGCTTTAAAAGAAGATTAGACAAATTCATGGAGGACAGGGCTATCAATGGCTACTAGCCGTGATGGCTGTGCTGTGCCACCCTAGTCAGAGGCAGCATGCTTCTGAAAACCAGTTGCCGGAAGCCTCAGGAGGGGAGAGTGTTCTTGCACTCGGGTCCTGCTTGCGGGCTTCCCCCAGGCACCTGGCTGGCCACTGTGAGAACAGGATGCTGGACTAGATGGGCCACTGGCCTGATCCAGCAGGCTCTTCTTATGTTATTATTTTAAAAATAGAAGTGATTTATCAAACAGCAGCTTCCAAGCATCTGGTTGGCCCACTTAATAATGGCTTTTGTTGATTTGGTGACTACCTGTAGCCAGAACATCTGTCTTCATGGCAGGGTTATTTTGTTATTTGGATAACTTTTGTGTCAAGCAAAGGCTCTTTGCAAAGAAAGAGGAAAAAGAGAAAATATGAAAAGAATGGATCCCAATGACAGGGATTATGGGGAAATGACGATGCCGAGAGTGCAAGACTGGGATAGCCAATTCATAGCATTGCCTTACCAGTTCCTCACCTGGCTATTCATTAAAGACTCAGGGAAGAAATTTAGATCCCCCGCCTGCCTGCCTTCCATAGTACCAGACACTAGGAATGTGCTAGAATTCCACCCAGTTCGTATTGTTGCAGATCGAATTTTATGCAGCAATTTTCTGTGGCTGTTTTCAAAAAATGTGAATGATCTGGGGAACTGCCTATCAGCTTCCTTCCTCCTCCTCCTTAGTCTCACCGTTGCCCTTGTAGAACGGAGCAGAGAAGAGAACAGGGACAAAATTAGAATTAGAATTGGCTCTGCCTCTCCTTGGCTGTGGCCCCACCTAGTGTTTGGGCTCTCTGCCTTCCGCCTTTCCAGTGCCAATGGGCACCATTGATTTTCCTTCTTCCATTCAATAATCCTCTTGATCCATTTTCACTGCTAAATTAGTTAATGTTCTACTGTTTCCATGGTGTGTGGTTGGGAAGATAGAGGGAGAGCTCAGGAGACCCAACTGTAGCAGGCGAAAAGGTCTAGCAATTATAAAAAGCATTAAAATGGCCTTTTGTTATCAGATATGCGTCTATCTATTCCACATTCTCTTGCAGTCTGTCTGGCTACTGATACTAGGAGGCTTGCGTGAAGGACACAAAAGTGACAATCATCCCCTGTTCCTTGTTTATCCCATCTGGTGCTAACGCTGCCTCAGAGCATTTAGTTATCATGGCTGATCACCAATAGAAGAGATTTGCTGGCCCTGTTCATTGGCCAACAAATAAATGGTTATAGTGTACCACAATGCCAAAAGTCTTACATTGCCATCACAAGTAATATATTGCTGCACAAATAAGGGCCTGGCACCACTATCCTAGGAGTCAAAGGCATCATTACTAGATAAGCCACTGTGGCGTCACTCAAAGCCTTTATATTCCACATCAATATATGATACATATTGGTAGGGGTGGGCCAATTTCAAAAATAGATGGTTGCTGGCCAAAGTAGACAAGTTTGTTATCTGTAGGGTAGCTTATATGTTCTAGCAGCGAGAAAATTATGGACCACTTTTTTGACCCCAAATAGTGTCTACTGCCTAGAGAATTTTTTTTTTAATGTGAATGATTTGGGGAACTGTGCAATTTTAAGTTTTGATAATTTGTACTTCTGCAGATTGATGTGTTTTAGCTTAACTCTTGGATTGTCTTGTTTGTTTTTGGACATTTATATTGTAATGGCCACTGGTTAAAAACACTAAAAATCTTACTAGTATTGATATTTTACATACATTTTTTTTAAAAAAAAGTTTTTGAAAACAGCCACAGAAAATTACTACATAAAAATTCGACCTGCAACAATCCAAATTGGGTGGAATTCTAGCACATCCCTAATGTCCCGTACCATAATTGTTCAGCTTCTGCAACATGCTGAAGATACTTCCTTTGACTGTTAAGGTTTTTTTGTTTAACCTATTCTGTGCTGGTTGTTGATTCATAGGGTCCCCATAAATCGTAATTGACTTGAAGGCATAAAAAAAAACAATTCTGTGCTGCTTTTGTTTGAATAAATGCTTTGCCTGTTTTTATAATTGCAAAAATATATATGCTTTACTTGATTTTTAATTATACAATTACATTATTGTAACGTGACTTGGGACCTTATGGTGAAGGGTGGGCAAGAAATCAAATAAATAAATAATTTGTTTTCTCCTAATGAATCTAAACTTTGGCTCTACCTTGCCCAGTGTTTCATGGTGAGGAATACAAGGTGCAATGACCGCTAGGGATGGGATCCGTTGACCAATGCCAGTTCATAAGCATTCTGTCAATCTAACAGGCTGGTATAGATTCGAGTTCATTCTGTATCCACTAGGCTTTGCTTTTACCAATCCATTTTTTTCACTTGGAAAAATGTTGATATTAATATCAATATTTTAAAGGACATATCGATATTTTGAAGGAAATTATATTTCCTTTAAAAACCTATATTTTGAAGGAAACATAATAAATTATCATTCTTACAGTCAATGATTTAGAGGAGAATTGTTTTTCAAGAAGTCACTTTTCAAAAATAGCCATGGAAATTTGCTACATTACAATCCGATCCTCAGTGATTGAGAATAAGTGAATTAATGGAAAATTCGGTATCAAATCCGAATTGCGTGGAATTCTAGCACATTCCTAGTGACCACCACCAAACTGGATGGCTTTACAAGGGGGTTATACAATTTCATGGAGGACCAAACTGTCAATAGATACTAGGCATGATTTCCATTATTACCTCCAGTATTAGAGACTGTATGAATATCAGTAGGTGGGAATCACAAGGGGGAGAGTGCTATGGTACTCATGTCCTGTTTGTGGGTTTTCCATATGCATGTGGTTGGCCATTAAGAGTAGGATGCTCAACTAGGTGGACCTTTGGCCGGATCCAATTGGGCTCGTCTTATCTTTTTGTCAACCAAAAATTTTAATTATTCTAAGCCATCCAGAGAGCTTCGGCTATGGGGCGGTATACAAATGCAATAAATAAATAAATAAATAAATAAAACCAAAGAAAGAATGTTTCCAGTCTAAATAATGACTTTATTTTTAATTAATCTTTTCCCCCTTTTATTCTCAGATGTGCTGTGTCCCAGTGTCCATGTAGAAGGAGACAGGTTCAAACACACTAATGGGGAGACTGATGACATTCCAGGTAATGAGACGCTATTTGCCATCTGTCTACAATTGTTGTAAACCATTCTGATTTTTTTAAAAAAAATGAAATTGCAGCATATAAATATTTTGTATAAATAAACACACCGGTTGTTGTCATGCTTTCAGCTACCTTTAAATAAAAGTATCATTTGATGCGGACTAATATAGTGCTGTTTCCTGACAAGAGAGGGCAACTATTTAAGAAAAAGCCAATTTGTTTAGCAAGCTAGGAGTAGAACAGTGTAAACCTGCATTTGTTTTCTCATGGGCTCTGCACCAAGTAGGGACATGTTACCCCAGGTACTGTGCCAAGGGCCATGGCTTGGTGAAAGAGCACTTTTTTTTCGAATGCATGTGGAAGGTCCCAGGTTCCTCCTCCAATGTTTCCAAGTAGGGCTGGGAAAGCCCAAGACCCAGGACAGCTGCTACCAGTCAGTGTTAGCAGTACTGAACTAGAGGGGCCAGCGGTCTGGCATTATGTAAGATAGCTTCATACCTTCCTATGATGAAGACATTTTGGGGGGAGGAACTTTTCTCTGATATCATTGCGGGCAGGTGTAGGAAGAAGGGAAACGAAAAGCTGGGGAGACAATTTTCACAGGCTTTCAGGGGGCAGGGGTTTATCAAGAGCAGTGGTGAAACTGGCTTCTGCTCCCTCCTCATCCTCCGTGTTCAGTTTCACCTATCCTAAGCATGACTGCAGTGGAGTAAATCCCACTGAGCTCAATAAGCATGCAAATGATCAGACCTTACTTTCCACTCCCCCTTCCCCTCTCCCCTCCCCTCCCTACTTCTCCTCTCCTTTCCTCCTCCCCTCCCCTCCCCTCTTCCTTCTTCCTCCTCCCCTGCCCACTCCAGCACTTCCTCCCTCCCTCCCTCCCTCCCCCTCCCTCTTCTCCTCCTCCCCCCATGGTCAGTTTCCTATCCTAAGCAGGATTCCAGGGGAGTAAATCCCACTGAACTCAATAAGCATTCAAATGATCAAACCTGCCATTCCCTCCCCCTCCCTCCCTCTCCCTCCCCTCCCTGCCCCTCCTCCAGGTCAGTTCCACCTATCCTAAGCGTGATTGCAGGGGAGTAAATCCCACTGAACTCAATAAGCATGCAAATGAACAAACCTGCCCTCCCCTCCCCCTCCCCCCTTCTCCCATCCCACTCCTCCCCTCTGCCCTTCCTCCTCCCCTCACTCTTCCTCCCCTCCCCCTGTGCTTCCTTCTACTCCCCTCTGCATCCCCCTTTGGCCAGTTTCACCTGTCCTAAGCATGGTTGCATGGGAGTAAATCTCACTGAACTCAGTAAGCCTGCAAATGATCAATCTGCCCTCCTCCCCTCCCCCTCCTGCATGCTCCTATCCCCCTCCACCCCTCTGCCCTTCCTCCTCCCCCTTCGCTCCCCATTCCTGAGCATGATTGCAGTGGAGTAAATCCCTGAATTCAGTAAGCATGCCGATGATCAATCCATTCTCAGCAAACTTGCACAGGATCCCATTTCTTACCACCCAGATTAAAAACAGATAAATTTACTTACTGGCCAGAAAAACCCCTTGTGGTTTAAGAACGTATCTATAGCCCACAGATATTTCTATCAAACTTCAAAAAGCTGGGAAATTGAGCAGCTATACACACCAGGGGAGCAGGAGACCTGACCTCCTCTCTGAGATATTGTACTGCCCCACACATTTGTCAAAATGCAAACACAATTTGGGTTGGTCTTTCACAGTCCAATCCACTTCCTGTGTAACTTGGAAGAATTTGGTATCATGTGCCTCGGAGCATATGATGACTGGTTAAACTCTTGCTTTTGCTTCTGCTTGTAAGTGGAAGTGGCCCTTGTGATGTTCCTATATTAATGTATATATGGTGAGTGTTGTTGTTTTAGAAGATACATGGTAAGTGGAGTGAAAGAGGAGGGGGAGTGAATGGGCAGTAGAATGCGAGATGATTGGCTGAGTGTTTAAAATGGCTGAGTGTATAAAAGGAAGAGTGAGAGTGGAATCGGGGGGGGGAGAAGAGAACTGAGTGGGTTGGTTGGTGGGGTTTAGAGAGTTGTTTACCAGGAGGCAGGTGGAGTTCGGATTAGTATTGAGTAAAACCATATGCTTATGTGCCTTAAGAAGAAATCTTGTTAATCTTGTTAGCTTTGTTATCTGTAATAAATACTTAATTTGGTTTACCAAAGGCCTGATCCTTGGCTGGGGTTTCACAGACCAGAAGGGAGGGTAAGGTAATGACCAAGGCTGAAGGGGAACTGTAACAAATGGTGGCAGCGGTGAAGAGAATAACAATACCAGTATTCAGAGTCTCTGGGAATACTAGTATTGGGACGTTACTGGTGGTTGCCTAGCAGGGGGATCTGTTGAGATCTGTGCTAGAGCGGATAGGTAAACCATAAGAGAGTGTGGTCCGGACTGGTGGAGTCCCTGGTGGTGCCTAGAGACAGGCAGTAACCACGAGCAGGTAGGAACCTGACAGGGAGAACCAGGGAAGGACGCATCACAGCCCTCCTGTACAATGCCCATTTGCAGAGTGACTCTATGTCATGATGATGTAGTGCTGTTCCACTACACTGTTGGAGGGGGAAAATGGCAGCCCCCACTGGCCAGTGCTGGTGAAACAAGAGTTTAAGGAGGGGACGGAAGAGGGACAACTCGTTCTCTCCACTGCTTCCAATAAATGCCCTGGAAGTCCTTGAGAATTCTTCTCCTTCTTGGAGAAATCATCTGAACAGAGTCCCCAGTGTAGCAGCATCCAGAAAGGACTGTGAAATTGGAAGGACTTTTTCCTCATAGTCCTAGGAATATACTGTAATCCTTGCCTCCCACTCTCACTGGCCTTTAACAACAATAACAACAATTTTAAAAATCACCTTTTGGCTTTGCTCTTAGGTATTTCACCTGAGGAGGAGTCTCCGGGTTTGCTTGATTTGTTTTGTTTTCAGTGGAAACACAAGTATCTGCAGAACCACCTTCCCCACCAATCTGCCAAGGAAGAATCACAGACTTCTTACTAAAGATATACTGTACACCACTTACATCTTGTCTTTCATTTGTCGCAGGCAGTTGGTCAATATTCAGCATTTCCACTTAATGGATGAAGAATGATGCAATGCACCTGGCCAACTGCATGGGAGATGAAAGCGGCGATGATGTTCCTCTCTGTCGATAGGGAGTGAAAACAAAGCTATCAATAGCCATTCAGTGACATTTGGCTGACATTTGTGGGTGTTTTGTTTTTCAAGAAACTTGACAGCTTTGATTTCTTAGTGGTTGACTTGATAGCAGCTTCTCCATGAAGCTACAACTTCATGTTTATGATATTGCATCATATTACAGGTTAGCTATTTTGCCTGTGCATATTCAACCAGAGTGGTATGAAGCATTGTTTTATTTATTTTATTAAGAAATTTGTATCACATTTTGGCCAAAGGCTACGGGGCAAAATATTTAATATGTATAAAGGGGGAAGGACTGTAGATGAGTAGTAGAGCATCTGCTTTGTATACAGGAGGTAGTATGGTGGAGCTTCAACCCTTTGCCTCCAACTGTGGTGTTAGTCTAGATTGGGGACCATGTCCCTGCAACTGCTGCAGAATGGATCCACTTGAAACCAATGGGATCCTTTTTGAATGCAAATTTCCCAAAAAATTGCAGGCATGGAGCGATGTGATCCAGAACATGAGCACGGTAGTGGCAAATTACTCATCTAGTCATGCGGTCCTTCAGATGTCTGAATCCTTCGTTGGCAAATAATTAAATAAACATATTCATGCATCATGAATGGGGAATCTGTGGCCCTCCAGACATTGCTGGACTTCATTTCCCATCATCCTTGATAATTGGCCATGCTGGCTAAGGCTTATGGGAGTTGGAGTTCAACAAGAACTGGAGGGCTTCAGGTTCCCCATCCCTGTTAGACAAACACATGAAAAATAAGGCCATGAAAGACAAGAGATACAAGCTTGCTTCACATATTACTCACACTGAAGGACATTAAGTGTGTGGGGGGGAAGGCTGCAGGGCTGTGCATCTGGCCCCACACCTGATGATGTGTATCCACTCACACATTAGCAAGGACACATCAACGGCAGGAAATATTTTGCACATAGGTGTCCCCAGACTCTGGAACCCTGACACTGTGAAGTTCCAAGGTCACATGCAGAAATCTACACACGTGTACTCTCCAGCTTCAGATGTAAGATATCCATGTCAATATGTGGATGATGGGGAAGGCATGGCTAATGGGGAATGTGGATGATGGGGAATGCATGGCTAATGAGTGAAAGGCAGATGCTTATTGTCTGCAGAGGTGAAAGGTACACCTGTGGAGCATAAGGGCCGTAGCTCAATTTTAGATATCTGCTTTACATGCAGAAGGTCCCAGCATCTCCAATCAGAGCTAAAAGTGACCTCTCTTTGAAATCTAGGAGAGCCCCTGCCAGCCAGTGTGGACAATACTGAGCTTGATGGACCAACGGTCTGACTCGATATAAGCTTCCCATGTTCCTATGCATCGTGACTATTCCTGGTAGCAGCAGTTGCCATTCACACACTCGTACTAGTTTTACTTTGCTGATTTAACATCTGCAGTCGGTTTTCTTTTTTTCACATCCATGCCAAAAAAAAAAGGAAGAGATTTTACGTAAAATGAAAATGGAAGCACACTGGAGGGTTTTTAGACAGAATCAGGAGACATTACTTTTAAAAAAAGGACCAAGAAGTGGCAGGGGAATTTCAAAAGAGAGCATTTAGCAGGAAGACAATGACCTGTTTACTGAGATTTGACTTCTGTTTAGTCTCAAAGGGGAGTCCAATAGGGAGCAGTTATAATTATGGGGACGCAGGAGTGCAGCCGAGTAAATAAGTATGTGGTTCTCCTTGGAACAGGAGGTTCTGACCTGTTGTCTTTTTGCTGCGCTTTCGACAAAGCAGGGGAAGAATAATGAAGTTAAAGTGGAGGCAAATGGAGACAAATAGTTCTCTGAAGTTTCTTTTATTAGGGTTTTCTTTATTGTGAGCGCATAACTACAGAGGCCCGCAAATAGAGAAAAAGCCATAACAAGGAGTCTGAGTCAGTCTTAATGACAAAGCATTATGCAGCAAGCTCCAGGCAAATTCAAGACACTCCCCGTGTCTCCGGCCTGATGCACAGAACACCACTAGAGATTTGACAAGCATAGCAATAGCGAGTCGTGACTCAGGCTGGAATCCTGGCAGCAGATCAGTGCTGGGACTCGGGGCAGTGGGATGGAAAATAGCTCCAGCCTGTTTCTGGAGTGGGTGTTTTTATTTATTTTTTCTGTCTTAGTGGTTTTCACGATTGTCGAAATGCAGCATTTATTACCAATGCTCATTCCAAGCAGAACCTTCTGCAGAGTGCCGGACGTTGCACATAGGAACGGTGAAAAAACTGCATTGGGATTTTCTTTCATCGGGGAGTCGGGTGCCTCTGTAATAGCACTAAAAGATGTTACATTGCAATACTAAGAATAATTCTGGAAAATTATATTTTCTTTCCTTTTCCTCTGTGGACATCAGAAGCAAACATGGGTAAAATCCATCTGAGATATCTCACTATTCTCAGTAGCTCATTTTGCCTTCCTTGCAATTTGTAACAGAAATGACAGGCAGGCAACATATGCTGGGTTGAAATGGAAACGGACTGCCTTCAAGTTGCTCCCGACTTATGGCGACCCTGTGAATAGGGTTTTCGTGGTAAGCGTATTCAGAGGTGGTTTCACCATTGCCTTCCTCTGAGGCTGAAAGGCAGTCACTGGCCCAAGGTCACCCAGTGAGCTTCATGGCTGTGTGGGGATTTGAACCCTGGACTACCAGGTCATAGTCCAACACTCTAACCACTATGCCGCGCTATTTACCCCTATTCCAAACTCCATTGAGAAGCGGAGCCAGTGCTGGCTGAGCCAGCCTGAGCCTTGCAAGGGAAAACAAGGCTTCAAGGTAGAGTTCGACTTAGACCACCCTTTTTGCCAGTGTAATGTCAGCTGGGTTGCTTCATCATATGACTGAAATGAACAGAATTTGGAACAGGATATGTCTTCCCCTGCCCCATCCCTCCCTCGTCCTCTCTAGGAAGGCCCCTTTTTGGAGACTTGGCAAAGCTGGACATCTTCCTGTCCAAACTCCACTTGTCCCAGCAGAATTTGGGTTTGGATAGCTCCCTAGGATAGGACATCTGAGAAGGAATTCTATGGAATTCCAATTGTAATAATAATAAAAATTATTATTATTATTATTATTATTATTTTATTTATTTATTTATACCCCACCTGCAAAGGCCTGCAAAGTGGCTTACAAGAAAAACACAAATACAGGAATACATCCATAAAACAATACAATTTACAAAATTAAATAACAAATAACATTATTAAAAGACAGTGATTACAAAACTTCCAATGAAAATACAGTGTGGTGCAGGTGCCTGGAGTGGCAGAAACATCTCAGGCTACCCCCAACAAAGCTGTGGGTTGGTTCTCTCTCTTTCCTTCTATACTTGCAAGTCCGACACCTTCAGCTGAACTTCTAATCAGATTCTCTGATGGCAAAATATGAGTAAGCTTTCCCCAGCACCAGAGGTCCCGCAGCGGCAGCGTGGGTCATGGCCTGGATGTCGTTCCCCATCCCGCTGCCGTAGCTGTAAATGGCGGCAGCGGCTCCTCACTTGGCGGCCGCGTTGATCTTCTCGGAGAATGTACAGCCGCCGCCCCGCTAGATGAGGGCGAGCCACACCGTACAGTGAAAAATACAGTTAAAATCAATATGAATAATCATATGAACACATATAAATGTGGACCACCTGAATGAAGCTCATGAGCCGCTGGTGGTCCACAGACCACAATTAGGGAATCTTTGATATAAAGTAATTATTACCGTCATCGTCACCGTCACCTTGGCCTTCCTCCTAGACAGTTTACGTGCCACCTTTTCTATTCTTACAACAGCCCAGTGTGGTATGTTAAGACCAGAGAGTGATCAGTTCACCCACTAAGTTCTGTGGGTGAACGGAGATTCAAATCCAGGTCTCCCCAGTCTAGGGATGGCAAGATCTGTCAGTTCTGGTTGTCTCAGTTTCTCATTTTCCCAACCTTAAATTCAGTTCCCTGCATTTCTGCAGGGATTTATTTATTATTTGATTTATATCCTTCCTCCCAGTAGGAGCCCAAGGCGGCAAACAAAAACACTTTAAAACATCATAAAAACAGACTTTAATATATATTAAAACAAAACATCTTTAAAAACATTTTAAAAAATTAGAATAAAAAAGCTTTTTAAAAAAAAGGTTTTAAAACATATTAAAAAGCAATTCCAGCACAGATGCAGACTGGGATAAGGTCTCTACTTAAACAGCTTGTTGAAAGAAGAAGGTTTTCAATAGTTGCCGATAAGATAACAGAGATGACGCCTGACTAATATTTAAAGGGAGGGAATTCCAAAGGGTTGGTTCCACAGCATTGTAGGTCCGTTTCCTATGTTGTGCGGAACAGACCTCCTGATAAGATGGTATCTGCAGGGGGCCCTCACCTGTAGAGTGCAAAATCCTCATGAAAATTCTTCAGCGTTTTAATGTACATTTCTCCTAATAAAAGATCCTCCGTGGCTCAGAGTGGTAAGTGGTGGTAATGCAGCCGAAGCTCTGCTCACGGCTGGAGTTCGATTCCAACGGAAGGAGGAAGTCGAATCTCCGGTAAAAGGGGTCGAGGTCCACTCAGCCTTCCATCCATCCGTGGTCAGTAAAATGAGTACCCGGCATACGCTGGGGGGTAAAGAAAGGCCAGGGAAGGAACTGGCAATCCCACCCCATATATATATAGTAAACGTCACAAGACGTCACCCTAAGAGTCAGAAACGACTCGCACTACAAGTGCGGGGACACCTTTACCTTTTCTCCTAATAAACACTTTTTTGTAGGTGGTTTTGAATCATGTACGCATTTTTGCAAGCAATTTCTCCTAGTGTAATGCATTTTTGTATCGGCACTAATATATTCATTTTTATGCACGCTTTCCCCTAATATATGCATTTTTGCATACATTGCTTATCTGGAGAACTGGATCACAAAATTCAGATAAGTGTACGTTTTGGAGGATGGCTGTGTTTTGATTCTTATGTTGTTTTGGAAAGTGTGGATTTGATAAATTCAGCTTTAAATGCGAACTGAATTGAATTTATCCCCCATCCCTACCCCAGTCTCAAGTCCCACACTCCCAAGCCCCTATACCATGCTGGTTCTAGTATGCACAGTGCTGGTGTGCCTGGAATGGGAGAAGGCACCCACTGGCTGAGAGAGAATCTGTGCCAGCCAGCTATCACACTTGGTTTGCACATGCACGCACATGCTCACTTGGCTTGCAGCTGCCCATTGTGCTTCTGTTGATGTGAGGCAGCATTAATGCACCATCATAATCCACGATGGCTTGTTCACATCCATAAGTCTTAGCTTGATTTTGCAGCCCCTGGATGATGTGCATACATGATTTCTGAGGATGCCAAATTCTATATCATGCAGGGAGCCTCCCTGCTTCAAGCAGTTGCCCTCCAACCCAGAGCTGCTGACAAGGGACTGAGCTAGCATAATCATCCCAACTGCTCCTTCTTGTATGTTCATTTAACATACAACCAGTAGTTGCGCTGTGGGGTGCCACAGGATATCATCTTGTCCCCAGTACTGTTTAATGTCTATGTGAAGCCGTTGAGAGTGGTCATCAGGAGATCTGGGCTGAAGTGTCAGCAGTACGGTAATGACACCCAGCTCTGTTTCTCTGTAACATCTGAATCAGGAGAGGCCGTGCAAGCCCTGGGCCAGTACCTGGACTCGGTGATGGGCAGTATGAGGGCCAATAAACTGAGTATGAATCCTAGCAAGGCAGAGGTTCTGTGGGTAGGTGGTATTGGTCAATTGCCTGCTCTGGATGGGCTCATACTTCTTCTGAAAAGAGCAGGTTCATAGTCTAGGGGTGCTCCTGGATCCATCTTTGTCACTAGAGGCCCAGGTGAACTCCATGGCTAAGAGTGCTTTTTACCAGCTTTGGCTGGTAAGGCAGCTGCAGCCATTCCTGGACTGGGATAGCCTGATCACTGTTGTCCATGTAGTGGTAACCTCCAGGCTGGATTACTGTAATATGCTCTATGTGGGGCTGCCCTTAAGGCTGGTCTGGAGTCTGCAGCTGGTGCAAAATGCAGCACCACAACTGCTCACTAGGGCAGGATATCACCAACATGTCACACTGCTGCTGAAAAAATTGCACTTGCTACCCATTAGCTACTGGGCCAAGTTCAAGGTGCTGGTTTTGGTGTACAAAGCCCTATGCAGCTTGGGACCAGGATACCTGAAAGACCATCTTTCCCCTTATATGTCTAGTCGATCACTGTGCTCTCCAGGTGAGAGCCTCCTGCAGATACCATCTCATCAGGAGGTCTGGTCTGATGAGACAGGTGCCATCTTAGTTACCTTTTTGGCACTCACTGAAGACCTCTTCCAACAAGCCTTTTAAGTAGAGGCATTATCCCAGTTCACTCCTGTTTGGGAATTGCTTTTTAGGATGTTTTAAAATATTTTTTAAAAAATATGTTTTTAAGATAGTTTGTTTCTTGTTTGCCACCCTCGGCTCCTTCTGGGAGGAAAGGCAGGACAGAAATTTAATTAATAGCTCTGGGATCAGATGGAGGCCTTTTAGGCCTCTGTCTCTAGACTACCTCTTCAGCCTCCACCCTGGAGGGAACCTCAGAGCCTTAAAGGCCCATCCCTGTGGCCTGAAGGTGGGCATTCTGTAGCCTCCCTCCTGGCGCACTCCTTGCACCCTCTGACTGGTGATGTGCGATGGGAGGGATCTGCTTCTTCAAGCTCAGGTGAAGGTGCCGAGGAGGGTCCAGGCTCTGGCCCTACAAGCCCTGGTGCTCTGGGAAGTTCCTCCGGGGCCTCCTGCCCCATGTGCAATGACCCCTGTGATGTTCCTGTATTAATGTATATATGGTAAGTGCTGTTTGTATAGAAGATATGTGGTAAGTGGAATGAAAGAGGAGGGGGGAGTAAATGAGCAGTAGAATGCTGGATGATTGGCTGAGTGTTTGGATGGCTGAGAGTATAAATGGAAGGATGACAGTTGAATCTGGGTGGACGTGAGTGGGTTGTTTGAGAGGTGTTAGGTGGACGTTGGTGGGTTGTTTGAGAGGTGTTTGGTGGACGTTGGTGGGTTGGAGAGGTGTTTGAGAGGTGTTTGGAGCTGGGTGTTTGGAGGTGGATGTGGGGAGAGTGTGGAGTTTGGATTAATACTAAGACAAGTACCACAGGAATAGATGAAACCATATGCTTATGTGCCTTTATAAAGTAATCTTGTTATTTCTAATATTTAATAAACACTATTTTGGTTTACCGGAGGCCTGATCCTTGGCTGGGGAATATACAGACCAGAAGGGAGGGCAAGGTGCTTACCAAGGCTGAAGGGAAACTGTAACAATTGGTGGCAGCGGTGAAGGGAAGAATATAACACTCATTTTAACGTTTTGTTTGGGTGTGTGTGGGGGCTAATGTGGGATGAATGATTGGTATGTTTGCTTGTCTGTGTGGTTTTGTGTATTTTTAACATGTGCCTGGGAGATAAGATTCCATCCTTCGTGGGGGGGCTCTCGGGGGCCCCAATTAACGTAGTGACGGGTAATGGGAGGTATGGCGTTAGGAGGAGAACAGGCCAGGTAAGGGGAACTCGTCCCAGACAAATTGTGTCTGTGCCTTGTTCCGGTTCTCCTCATATCCACAGGATTGTTGGTTGTCCTATCAGCCAGCTCTCGGATCTCCAAGTGTTGCTTTTGAATGCCAGGTCGGTACATAATAAAACCTCACTTGTCCATGATTTAATTCTGGAGGAGCGTGCCGACCTGGCATGTATAACCGAGACCTGGGTGGCTGATCAGGGAGGAGCTGCTCTTTCCCAGCTTTGCCCGCCCGGGTATTTGGTTCAGCACTGTGGTAGATCTGAGGGCCGGGGAGGGGGGGTCACTGTGGTCTATAGGAGTTCTTTTCCTCTCACCAAGCACCCTGTCCAGACGGCGACTGGTTTGGAATGTCTCCACCTTGTGTTGGGCCAGGGAGACAGACTAGGAATACTGTTGGTGTACCGTCCACCATGCTGCCCAACAGCTTCCTTAGCTGAGCTGACAGAGATAGTCTCGGAGGTCCTTTTGAGGTCCCCTAGACTTTTGGTACTGGGGGACTTCAACGTCCATGCCGAGGCTGTCTTATCTGGCGCAGCTCAGGACTTCATTGCCTCCATGACAACAATGGGGCTGTCTCAATTTTCTACTGCCCCAACACATGTGTCGGGACATAGTCTCGATTTGATCTTCGCCACTGGACATGGAGATGGTGATCTGATGGTGGGGTGTTTTTCATCTACCCCATTGTCATGGACAGATCACCGCTTGCTGAGATTTAGACTTACAGCGGCTCTTTCCCTCTGCAAAGGTGGAGGATCTATTAAGTTGATCCGCTCCCGGAGCCGGATGGATCCCGTAGGTTTTCAGAGGGCTCTGGGAGATTTTCCGGCTGATAGGACTGGTGCTCCTGTCGAGGCCCTGGTCGCACTGTGGAATACAGAAATGACCCGGGCTATTGACACGATAGCTCCCGCGCGCCCCCTTCGCTGTAGAGCTCATACAGCTCCGTGGTATACCCCGGAGCTGAGAGTGATGAAACATGAGAGGAGGAGGCTGGAGTGCAGATGGAGGAAAACTCCCAGTGGATACAATCATGCCTTGGTAAGTGCCACCAATAAGTTGTATACAAAAGTGGTAAGGACAGCAAAGAAACTCTATTTTGCTGCCTCTATTAGGTCATCTTTAAGCCGCCCAGCGGAGCTTTTTAAAGTCGTGCGAGGGCTCTTACACTCTGGCCCCCACGATACTATGGAAACATCTGAGACCCGCTGTAATGAAATTGCTGGACACTTTCAAGATAAGATTGCATGTATCCGCAGGGACCTTGACTCTGATGTTGTGACAGATGAATCCATTGAAGTGTCCGGAGCATGGCCTTGTCTTTCTTTATTGGATGAGTTTCAGTTGGTGCAGCTCGAGGAAGTGGACAAGGTGCTTGGAATGGTTCGGGCTACCACGTCTGTTCTGGATCCTTGCCCATCTTGGCTAGTGAAAGCTAGCAGGGCTGGAACCACCGGTTGGGCCAAGGAGGTGGTTAATGCCTCCTTGAGGGAGGGAGTGGTCCCTGGTAGCCTCAAGGAGGCAGTAGTGAGACCTCTTTTAAAGAAACCCTCCTTGGACCCAGATAATTTAAACAACTATAGACCGGTGGCGAATGTCCCTTTTTTGGGCAAGGTTTTGGAGCGGGTGGTTGCCAGCCAACTCCAGGCGCTCTTGGATGAAACCGATTATCTAGATCCGTTTCAATCCGGTTTCAGGCCCGGTTTTGGCACCGAAACAGCCTTGGTCGCCCTGTATGATGACCTGTGTCGGGAGAGGGACAGGGGGAATGTGACTCTGTTGATTCTCCTTGATCTCTCAGCGGCGTTTGATACCATCGACCATGGTATCCTTCTGAGGAGACTCGCGGAGTTGGGTGTCGGGGGCACTGCTTGGCAGTGGTTCCGCTCCTACTTCGCGGATCGTCACCAGAAGGTAGTGCTTGGGGAACATCACTCGACACCATGGACTCTCTATTGCAGAGTCCCTCAGGGGTCGGTTTTGTCCCCCATGCTTTTCAACATCTACATGCAGCCGCTGGGTGCAGTCATCAGGAGTTTTGGAGTGCGTTGCCATCAGTATGCTGATGACACGCAGCTCTATTTCTCCTTTTCATCTTCTTCAGGTGAGTCTGTTGATGTGCTGAACCGTTGCCTGACCGCGATAATGGACTGGATGAGAGCTAATAAACTGAGACTCAATCCAGACAAGACCAAGACATTGTTGGTGAATGCCTTCCCTGCTCAGATGGTGGATGTTAACCCTGTTCTGGATGGGGTTACACTCCCCCTGAAGGAACAGGTACGTAGTTTGGGGGTTCTTCTCGACTCTTCCCTGTCTCTCGAGGCCCAAGTGGCCTCGGTGGCACGGAATGCATTTTACCATCTTCGTCTGGTAGCCCAACTACGCCCCTATCTGGACAGGGACGACCTCGCCTCCGTTGTTCACGCTCTGGTAACTTCAAGATTGGATTACTGTAATGCGCTCTACGTAGGGCTGCCCCTGAAGACAATTCGGAAGCTTCAGCTGGTGCAGAACGCAGCTGCCAGACTACTGACGAGGACATATAACACCTGTCTTGGCGCGTCTGCACTGGCTTCCTATTTGCTTCCGGGCGAGATTCAAGGTGCTGGTTCTTACCTATAAAGCCTTACATGGCGTGGGACCTCAATACCTTGTGGAACGCCTTTCTCGATACGAACCTACCCGTTCACTTCGTTCAGAATCTAAGGCCCTCCTCCGGGTACCAACCCATCGGGAAGCCCGGAGGGTGGTTACTAGATCTAGGGCCTTTTCTGTGGTGGCCCCTGAGTTGTGGAACAGCCTCCCCGAAGAGGTACGGCTGGCGCCTACACTTCTATCTTTTCGGCGCCAGGTAAAGACCTTTTTATGCTCCCAGGCATTTTAATTTTCTTAACCATTTTAATCTTTTAATCCGTATTTTTAATTTTTGTCGTACTGTGTTTTTGTAGTGTTTTTTGTTGTTTGTTTGTATATGTTTTTATGATTTTTATTATGATATATTGTATTTTATCTTGTTTGTTCACCGCCCTGAGAGCTACTTTGCTAAGGGCGGTATATAAATTGAAATAAATAAATAAATAAATAAATAAACACCACAAGTATCCAGAGCAACCCAGAGTTGTATGCTTTGTATATAAAGATCAAAGGGACTGGGGACAGCTTAAGCACACAGTCACAGAGGTAACCTGATAGAGAGACTCAGGCAGAGTCTCTGGGAATACTGGTTATAGGATGTGACTGGTGGTGCTGCCTAGCAGGGGGATCTGGTGAGGTCTGTGCTAGAGCGGAGAGAGAAACCATAAAAAAGGACAGTCCGGACTGGTGGAGTCCCTGGTGGTGCCTAGTGACAGGCAGTAGCCACGAGCAGGTAGGAACCTGACAGGGAGAGCCAGGGAAGGGCGTCACAACCCCCCTACGTTCAGCAGTTTGCTCTGAGCCCTGAGCCTGACCTGGCTCTCCGCCTGCTACTTCTGCAGCCTCTGACTCTGTGTCTAGATCATTTCTAGTTTCAGGGGTCATGACCCAACCTGGCGTTTCACGGGGCTGTAGTGAAGTCTCTTTCCCACCAGCCAGAAAAATAGACCATCTGCCTAGGCCTCTCTGCTTATTTATAGTTTGTTGTGGGATGGTCAGGGCCTTGCATCCAGGGATGCTGGGCCAGTGTGCAAAACGAATAGCCTATAATTATAGCCAGAGATGGCTGGGATTGCTTAAAGTGCCTCTCTCTGTGGGCCTGTGGTTGGCAGAGAGCAGATAGGATTCCAAAGATGCCAGTGACTCACCAGCTAATTATAACATTCTTCAGAGTTGATATGTATTTTACATGAGCAAAGAGGAGTCGGCAGTTCGTTGATCCTCAATGGGGAGAGGCACATTAAAGCAGTGTTGTGTTGCAGCAGATGTCTGCCCTGGTTATTGTTTGGCTGCCTCGAAACAACACTAATTCTGCCCTTCATTTGCATCTGTGCGGGAAAGCCCTCAATATCACGGAGTCTCATTGGTGGATCTCCCTTGTAAGACAAATTGCCTACTCATCCATAGCTGCAGGCCTCGTTAACGGATCCTTGGCTGTAAAACGCACATGCTCAGGCAGAGCTATTTCCTCTTAAGCTGTGTGCACTGAAAAAGGTTGTGTCGCATGCCAGTTAAGTTCTGTGCAAGGCTCTTTGCTAATTGATGCTGTGAGATCCTTTCCAACCAGCCCAATTATTCATTGTTTGTCTATGGCCCTGTTTGCATTATACATTTAAAGCACTATCATACTATTTTAAACACTCATGGTTTCCCCCAAAGAATTCTGAGAGTTGTCGCTCCTTTTGGGTGTTCAGAGTTGTTAGGAAGCCCCTATACCCCTCACAGAGCTACAGTTCCCAGAGTACCCTGGGAGGAAGGATTGATTATTAAACCACTCTGAGAACTATAAGCTCTGTGAGGGGAATGAAATGGAAATGGACTGCCTTCAAGTCGATCCCGACTTATGGCAACCCTATGAATAGGGTGTTCATGGTAAGCAGCATTCAGAGGGGTTTTACCATTGCCTCCCTCTGAGGCTAGTCCTCCCCAGCTGGCTAGGGCCTGCTCAGCTTGCCACAGCTGCACAAGCCAGCCCCTTCCTTGTCCGCAGCTGCCAGCTGGGGGGCAACTGGGCTCCTTGGGACTATGCAGCTTGCCCACGGCTGCACAGGTGGCAGGCCACGTAACCCCTGAGCCACTCCCTGTGGGGGTGATCTTTAGCTGGCCCTTGACATCCAGGAGACACAAGCCGGGATTTGAATTCACAGACTCTGGACTCCCAGCCAGGTTCTCCTCCCCACTGTGCTGTACCAGCTGTTGTGAGGGGAACAGGGGTCTGCTATTAAGTCTCAGCACCGTTAGCAAACTACAGTTTCCAGGATTCTTTGGGAAAAGCCGTGTCTGTTTAAAGTGGTATGATACTACTTTAAACGCATAGTTCTGATGGAGCCTTAGAGAGAGAGAGTGATAGAGGGTGTGGGGGTGGGTCTGTGTGGGGAAGGGATGTTTGACTAGCACACCCACTCATTCAGATTTCAAAATTGTTAGGATGCTTCCCCAACAGATAGCTGAAATACGGTGCACTTTCGGGATGGAAAGAGTGATCAGTTTCTCATTTGTGATCGCAGCAATTTGTGAATTTTTTTCATCCTCCAGCATTTTAGTGCAAATTTCTCCTAATAAACACATTTTTGTGGGCAGTTTTGACTAATGTAAACATTTTATTTATTTATTAAACTTGTATACCGCCCCATAGCCGAAGCTCTCTGGGCGGTTTACAATAACTAGCAATTTCTCATGACATAATGATTTTTTTGGAATTTATTTTTATTTATATATTCATTTTTTATGCACACTTCCCCCTAACATATGACTGTTTGTAAACATTGGTTGGTGAACTGCATTGCAAAATTGGAATAAGTGTGAATTTCAAAGGGTGGCTGTGTTTCAGTTCCCATATTGTTTTGGAAAGAGCAAATTTGATAGATTCAGCTTGAAATGCAAGCTGTATCAAATTTCTCACCCATCCCTAGTTCACATCCATCCTGAGCACACTGTCTATGGCAGGGATGGAGAAACTTTTTCAGACTGACGGCCGCCTTTCCCTCTGTACAATATGCTAGTTTCTCCTTTTCCCACACACAGCCGTGTCCAGACACTAATTCAAGCAGTGAATTATGGGGGATCTACAGTGCATATGTATATAATGGGCGAGGGATGAAAACAAGTCAATGTCCTTTGCAGCCGTGTGAAAGGCAGTTGCGTGAAATGCCAGTATATCGGCTGAAAAAGCCACATTTCTGTAATGCAACAGATACTGCTGTGCGAAAAGGAATTTTCAAAATTGGGACAGAAGTGCTATAATTTTAATCCTTTAGATTAACACAATAAACTCCAAGTCTGAACACAGCCTCAGAAGATGTTTTTATTTCAATTTGTGTTCTTTTGAAGTGTGGTGTGCTGAGGATTATTGCTATTACTCTTTTCAGATTGGGGATGAAGTTGTTTTAATGAATTTATTTATGTTCTTTTAGTTTTGCAAGCAGTGTTTGCAAGGCTGTTTGGTGAAAGGCAGTGAAAATCCATAAGGATCCATACTATTTTTTTTAAAAAAATCCACAGAGCATGCTTCAAAGATTTTTTAAATTATTATTTCCTTTATATCCTGTTCTTCCAAGAAGCTCAGGGGATTAACTATTCCCGTGTCTCTTTCCAACTAGGAATGTGAAACAAATCCTTTAGCAAATGTTGTTAGGTGCATGGGAGATCTTCTGGCTTCCCCTGAAATTGTACAGATGGTTCAAATGGTACAGAACCTCCCAATTTGCTTTGATTTAGCTTTTGGAAAAATCCACTGACAACTCAGTCATGTGCAATTCCACAAGCTTTATTCTACATAAAGTTGAAAGGGATCTTGGAGGTCATCTAGCTCAACCCCCTGCCCAGTGCAGGATCTGCATTATAGGATGCAACTACAATATCACTGACAGGTGGCCATCCAGCCTTTGCTTAAACCTTCAGCCAAGGAGAGCCAACAACTTCCCAAGGCAGACTATTTGATTGTTGTACAACTCTTAACATTAGGAAGTTTCACCTGATATATATAGTAGCCAAAACCTGCTTCCTGGCCATTTGCACCCACTGGTTCTACTCATGACTCCTGGAGCAACAGAGAACAAGCCTGCTCTATCATCTGCCCAACAGACCTTCAGATATCAAGCCTCTTTTTGTTGTCGTGCCTTCAAGTCGATTACGACTTATGGCTACCCTATGAATCAGTGACCTCCAAGAGCATCTGTCATGAACCACCCTGCTCAGATCTTGTAAGTTCAGGTCTGTGGCTTCCTTTATGGAATCAATCCATCTCTTGTTTCGCCTTCCTCTTTTTCTACTCCCTTCTGTTTTTCCCAGCATTATTGTCTTTTCTAGTGAATCATGTCTTCTCATGATGTGTCCACAGTATGATAACCTCAGTTTCATCATTTTTGCTTCTAGTGACAGTTCTGGTTTAATTTGTTCTAACACCCAATTATTTGTCTTTTTTGCAGCCCATAGTATGCGCAAAGCTCTCCTCCAGCACCACATTTCAAATGAGTTGATTTTTCTCTTATCCGCCTTTTTCATTGTCCAACTTTCACATCCATACATAGAGATTGGGAATACCATGGTCTGAATGATCCTGACTTTGGTGTTCAGTGATACATCTTTGCATTTGAGGACCTTTTCTAGTTCTCTCACAGCTGCCCTCCCCAGTCCTAGCCTTCTTCTGATTTCTTGACTATTGTGTCCATTTGGGTTAATGACTGTGCCGAGGTATTGACAAGTTCAGTGTCCTCATTGTCAACTGTAAAGTTACATAAATCTTCTGTTGTCATTACTTTAGTCTTCTTGATGTTCAGCTGTAGTCCTGCTTTTGTGCTTTCCTCTTTAACTTTCATCAGCATTCATTTCAAATCATTACTGGTTTCTGCTAAGAGTATGCATATCTTAAATTATTGATGTTTCTCCCTCCAATTTTCACACCATCTTGGTCCAATCCCACTTTCCGTATGATATGTTCTGCGCACAGATTAAACAAATAGGGTGATAAAATACACCCCTGTCTCACACCCTTTCCGATGGGGAACCAATCGGTTTCTCCATATTCTGTCCTTACAGTAGCCTCTTGTCCAGAGTATAGGTTGCACATCAAGACAATCAGATGCTGTGGAACCCCCATTTCTTTTAAAGCATTCCATAGTTTTTCATGATCTACACAGTCAAAGGCTTTGCTGTAATCTATAACGCACAGGGTGATTTTCTTCTGAAATTCCTTGCTCCATTCCATTATCCAACGTATGTTTGCAATATGATCTCTGGTGCCTCTTCCCTTTCTAAATCAAGCTTGAATGTCTGGCATTTCTCTCTCCATATATGGCAAGAGCCTTTGTTGTAGAATCTTGAGCATTACTTTACTTGCATGGGATATTAAGGCAATAGTTCGGTAATTACTGCATTCTCTGGGATCCCCTTTCTTTGGAAGTGGGATATATATTGAACGCTTCCAGTCTGTAGGCCATTGTTTAGTTTTCCATATTCAAAACCGTGGAAACTAGTAGCTCCAATGTCAGTGGGGCACTGAATCCGCTTCAGGCTTTAGTCCAAACTTTCAGTGAGCTGCCCAAGGGGCAGCAGGAGGGGCAGTGGCGGTGGGATGGGTGTCAGGACTGGGAAGGGTGGGGGACAAGTGAACAGCAGCAGCAGCAACAAGATAAGCTGTGGAGATGGGGCCGCAGCAAGTGCCTGGAGGTGGTTTAGGGAGCTGTCTGAGGGTGAGGGGAGCTTTGGTGACCCATGGGAGGGGGTGGGGGAAGCATTGGGACCTGTGGGGGGCAGGGGCAGCATCAGTGAGCCATGGAGGGGGTGGAGGGGGTGGAGGAGGCTTGGTGACCCATGGGAGGAGGGGTCTTTGGCAATGGTAAACAAGGTTGGCAAGTGAAATGAGCAGGGACCGAACCCCTTGTATTGTGCACATGTGGAGACCATTTCATGACTGGAATGCAGTTTCTTGTACAGAGCTAAGAGCCACATGCGTTGTTGTTACTTTTGGTATATAAAGCCCTGACCAGCTTGGGACCAGTTTACTTTTGGAGCCATGCGCCCACTTGAGCACGTCAATCTGTGGAACAGGTGCTGTTACAAGTGCCCCATAATGCTCGTTCTGCACTTGTAAGAAATGGTTCTTTTAGTGTGGCAGCACCTACACTCTTTGGAACTCCCCGCCTATTGACGTCAGGCAGGCGTCTTTGGTGTACTCTTTTGGGGGGATCTGCTTCAAACGTTTCTGTTTAAGCAAGCCTATCCAGACATATAGCTATTGATGTGTCTTATTCTTTTTAGCCTGTTGCTGTTTTAATTGTTTTTAAAAAGTTTTAATTACTTTTGTTTAACTGTTTTATCAATAATTGTAGTATCTTTTGTAAACCACTTAGCTTTTTTTTTTACAGTTAAACAGTATATAAATTTTGTTAAATAAAAAATGTTTCCGCCCATTTTTGCCTTTGGGCCCACCCACCTCTGTGACATGTGGCCCATGAAAGTTTATCCACAGGAGAATATGGCCCACAGGCTGAAGAAAACATTTCCTTGCCCTTGCTTTACCAAATCAGTCTCTTTTCTAAGCTAAGAAGCTTTTGATCACCATTATCATTTTCTCAGGAAACACTCCATCTTGGGAGACAGAACATATAAATATCACCTGTTGGGATAACAGAGCTGAGGACTCTTAGAGTCATGGTAAGTAATATATTGGCTGCACTTTATAAGAGCAGCTGGGGCCAATGGCAATATGTCAGAAAATTCTCCAATTAAAATTGTTCTCAGGGTCTTTCATGGGGTGAAGCCACAGGGCACGGGACAGTAATAAATGCCTTATTTCGTCTGCTGATTGAAAAATGGAACAAAGAGCAAAGAAAAAAAGCTGCAACAAACAAAGAAAATAGCTGCAATGCAATTACCACAACCTGTAATATAAATGCAATTACAAGCTTGGCAAGCGACCAGAATGGACCTTTCCACTGTGCGAAAATGGTATTGATTTTTATTCTGTACGAAGTTGTGGCCTTAGGAGAGAAGTTTAGTGTAGGGTGCAGAATATGTGTCATGTATAGGCCTCTTTAGAGACTCAATTACCCTAGGATAACAACCCCAGAACTCACTTTGATGGACTCGATCAGTTCAAGGAGTGAAGTGAAAGGGAGAAAGCAATCCCTGCTGAGATCACGGGTACTTTCCTTACCTCCATTTTATTCCGCTATAAGTCAGTTTGCAAGCAATAGGAAGGTTGTCGGCTCTGGTGCTGTAAATTCACTGCTCCCCTGGATTAAAACACTGATCTCTAAATGATCAGATAGGGTGGTCTAAAACGCCCTGGCAATCTTTGTTTGTGTAGACCAGCCTTCCCGAGCCTGCTGTCTCCCCGATTTTTTAGACCACCACTCACTTCATCCCTGACCATTGGCCACACCAGCTGTGGCTGGCACCTGGAATGCATCAGGTTGGAGAAGTCTGGTGCACATGGAGCCTGTGGCCCCCTCGATGCGGTTAGACTCCTAATTCTATGAGCCCCAGCTGGCATGGGCACTAGGGATGGGTGAGAATTTCGATTCAGTTCGCATTTCAAGCAGAATTGATCAAATTCACCATTTCCAAAACAGTATGAGAGCCGAAACATAGCCATCCTCTGAAATTCACATTTATTAGAATTTTGGGATGCAATTCACCAACTAAACAACATTTACAAAAATGCATATATTAAGGGAAAGTGTGCATAAAAAGGAATCCATGAGTGAGAATAACATGCAAAAAGGCATGAAATGATGAGAAATGGTTTGCAGAAATGTGTACGTTTGTCCAAACTGCCTAGAAAAATGTGTTTATTTGGAGAAATTTGCACTAAAATGATGGAGGATTTTCATGAGGATTTTTTTTAAAAAAAATCACAGATCACTGTAGAAGTGTAGAGAACTGAATTTAACAATGGAAAAATGAGAAACTGAGAGAACTGAAACATCCCTAATGGACAGACACTGACACATACACACACACTGAAATCTTCAATAGCGTCCACCGTGAATCACATTGAGGAAGAGGGGAAACATTCCCCCCAAAGCTAACCTGGACTCTGACTTGATTGTCCCAACCCCAGCCTCTCCTCACCTGTTTCCCACATTTGTATCTTCCTTTTCAACAGGGTTTGACCTGATGGAATCATTCAGCGTGAGGGAGATATTTGGGATGAAGGACAATGGAATCCACAGCTCTTACGTTCGCCTTGGGAGCTTCCCCATTGTTCAGAAAACAGAGTAAGCTCCCCCCCTTCCTTCCTTTTTAGCTTGCTTTCTGCTTGACGTGGTCCCTTCAAATTGGGCGAGGAATCTAACATCTGGATCAAAGCCTTTGTGCTCTTGGGAACATTGTCAAAGCGTTGGCTTTTCATGTGTGCTTTTACATTCATTTAAGTGGAGGACTTTCAAAAGGCATTCCCTGGTCATTTTAAAACAGCAAAATGGAAGGTGAATGTGCATTCGACTGTTTTGAGTGCAACTTATTCAGACATAAGGAGGAGCTGCTGCTGTCAGTTATACCCATTGACTCCCGTCATTCTGCACAAGTAACTAGACAGAGGTCTGCAACCAACAGGGGCAACACAGAAAAATTACACATGACTAAGTCTGGTTTAAGTCAATCAGATTTAGGAGCACAGTCAAGAGCTTAAGTATGTTCACTTGATTTCCCTAGGGCTTAGGCATAGGGTATGAGAGCCAGTGTGGTATAGTGGTTAAAGTGCTGGACTATGACCTGGGAGACCAGGGTTTGAATCCCCACATAGCCACGAAGCTCACTGGGTGACCTTGGGCCAGTGACTGCCTCTCAGCCTCAGAGGGAGGCAATGGTAAACCACCTCTGAATAATGTTTACCATGAAAACTCTCTTCATAGGGTTGCCATAACTTAGGATTGACTTGAAGGCAGTCCATTTCCATTTTACGCATTGGGTGGCTTCAATTACACATTGACTGGTTCAATGTGTCTTCTGGTAATGACAGAGGTACATTTGTAGGTACTGCAAATGACTGTTCCCTAGAACAGTTGGAACTAAGCAGAGAGGATGCAACCATGGGCTTAATCTTAAGCAATGCTGGTATGAGACGGAGGTGTTGTTGAACCATCTGGAAGCAGACAGATCATGAAAAAAATGGAAATAGACTGCCTTCAAGTCTTTTCCAACTTATGGCGACCCTATGAATAGAGTTTTCATGGTAAGCAGTATTCAGAGGTGGTTTCCCATTGCCTTCCTCTGAGGCTGAGAGGCAGTGACTGGCCCAAGGTCACCCAGTGAGCTTCGTGTCTGTGTGGGGATTCAAACCCTGGTCTCCCAGTTCATAGTCCAGCACTCTAACCACTATACCACACTGGCTGTCATAGAGAGATCACAGTGCTAACAAATTCATCCTGTGTGTAAATGGCCAATTGCCAAGGAAAGTCCGACACAGTCGGATTTGAATTCAGAAGAGAAAACCTTTCAAAAATGAGAACAGTAAAAAGGATAATACAATTGAAAGGGAACATCTAAAGTGTAACATCTCTCCTGAAAGCTTGGGGGTTGTTCAAAAACCACAAAAATAGAACTTCAGGTAGAACATGTACTGCAGATCAGGAAGGATAAAGGTGAGGACAAAAGGATGCAAGTGTAGTTGATGAGCAGAGCCAGGGAAATGATTAGAGCCAAGGAGGCTTCCTTCATTCAATGGAACACAAATGAGAAAAACAAAAAATAACACAAACCTGCATACACAAACGCCCTGTAGACAGACAATGGATTTTTTTTAAAAATAAGTTGAGAAGCATGTTGCTACAAACATTAAGAGCAAAAGTAAATTATATATATATATATATATATATATATAATTATGTATATATATATAATTATGCATATATATAATTATGTATATATAATTATATAATTATAAATATATATGTATATATATTAACATCATTGGATGAAGAGCAAGTATTTTTTTTAAAAAAAGAATGGATTGCATCTGACGCTTTGCTTTCGGAAGCCAACAGAAACAAATGACTCTTTCTGTGCAGCTGACTGTGAAAAGTGTCTCCCTGCCATAGGTGTTTTGCTGCCACTTTCATTTCCTGCTTGCAAAGGATGCATCCATTTCAACTGCTCGCATTCCAGTCAATGTTGCCAATCACCATTGCAACAGCAAGATGCCAAAACAGAGTGTTTTCAAACACCCGGTGTTGATCTGGGCATGGCAGCAGAGGAGGTCCCAAGCTGTTTGCAGCCAATGTAGCAGTCTGCAAGCATCCAGGGTTTGTTTTTTAAAAATTAAATCAAGGAGCAATTAATTCCTCGCTATGTAAATTGAGAAGGATCCTTTGAAGACAGGGGTATCGGTCATAACCCAGCTGCTCCAGGCTGCCAGACAGACTGCTCTCAGACGTTGAGTTGAGTAAGAAATTCTCAAAACAACTGTTCAGGCCTTTTATTTGGGGGGGGGGTTCTCCAAAGGAGAAGCAGGCTCAAGGAAACCCTAAGCCATTTCATATATGGGAATGTTTTTTAAACTTTTTGTATAGATTTTTTAACATACAGTATATGGAATTGTTTTGTTGCTGATTTTTAAATAAAATATCGCTTCAAGATATTTAATGGGAAGAGATTCATAAATGGAATAGAATCAAGTAAATAAATAAAATCATAACAGGAACCAAATAATCAATGCTAGTAAACATGCCTCTCACTGTCCCCTCAGTGGAGATGTAATGGAGTATCCTGGAAGGGGCAAAGCTGGCTAGCTGGCACCTTGAAGAGGGCATGCTGCACTATTTTGTTGCAGGTCCCTCCAGAGCCCAAATCAGAATGTGCAGGAAAAGGAAGTCATGTTTCTTGACTGGTAAGAAAGGGATGGCAATAAAAGGCATCCAGTTAAGTGCACCCTTTGCATCCCTTTAAATTGCTGAATCTTTCCCCCTCTCTAAACTTTGCATGCTGCCATGGGTTTGGTGAATTGGAGGGGACTTTGACTCAGCTCTGAAGTTTTTTTTTAATTAATACTAAATGAAATAAGTCATAGCTGGTACATTCCACAGCTCTTGTTCAACTCTCTTTATTGTTAATAATTAAGACTGTATATGGGAAATTGTTTTTCAGAGATATGAGGGCTGTATGATAGAGCCATTGTTGCCCATGGTATATGCATTCCTTATTAATTGGTTAGCTAGTTATTTACTTGTTTGCTCTTCTACCATGTTGATCTTGGATCTAACTGGTAGTTCTTCCAAAGCAATCAAAACCTGTTGGTTCAGAGACCATGAAGGGGCACGGTTGCGGAGAGAAAAAGTGGAAGAAGGCAGTGACTATGTGGGAAACAATGGATATATAATGCTACCTTAAATCGGTGAAGAACGGCTGCTTGCCCAGATGCACACAGCCCCAATGCTTCTCATTTCTTCCTTTTGCCCTCCGCCAGAGATGTTTTCCCACAAGGCCTTCCTGATGAATATGCCTTTGTCACCACTTTCAAGTTCCGCAAGGCTTCCAGGCGAGAAGACTGGTATATTTGGCAGATCATTGACAAATACGGCATACCTCAGGTAGGAGGTGTATCCCTTTCCAGTCACCTCCAGCCCTAGTCACCTCCTGCTGCCCTTCCCATATTGGATACTAATTAGTCCTGCCATACTCCTTGGTAACAATACTATTTGAAACAAGGGCGCCCTGTCAGGAGGGCAGATTAGGTGGGGGTGGGAATCAGGGCTGGCCCTACCTTGCTTGCCAGTTCATTTCCGAGCTCAGTTTAAAGTGCTCACATTTGTGTCTAAAGCTCTAAATGACTTAAGCCCCAAATATCTGGAAGACGACCTCCTTCACTACAGACCTATTTGGGTATTAAGATCTGAAGAGGGAGGCCTCTTGGTAGTTCCACAGCCCTCAGAAGATCAAGGAGCGGTGGCCTGGGAGGGGGCATTCTCTGTGGTAGTCCCTAAGTTCATTAATGATCATTAAGTTGTGGAACTCCCTCCCCAGAGAGGTACATATGTCACCTTCACAATACAGTGTTTGTCGTATGCTGAAGACGCATCTCTTCACCCTGGCCTTTGACATTTGAGATGTATATTTTTAGGACCCACCCTATTCTTGTGACTGTAATTTGTTTTAAACATGTTGTATTTAAAATTGTTGTGATCCACCCAAGGACCTTAGGGTGAAGGATGGGTAACCACCACCACCACAAGGTGCTTGTTTTGACCTATAAAGCCTTACACGGCTTGGGACCACAACACCTGATGAATGCCTCTCCCGATACGAACCCACCCATACACTACTTTCAAGATCAAAGGCCCTCCTCCGGGTGCCTACTCCAAGGGAAGCTTGGAGGGTGGCAACAAGGGAGAGGGCCTTCTCAGTGCTGGCCCCCAAATTATGGAATGATTTCCCTGATGAGGTGCGCCTGGCACCATCAGTGTTAACTTTTCGGCACCAGGTGAAGACTTTCCTCTTCTCCCAGGCATTTTAGCATGTGTTTTTAAATTGTTTTAAATTTTTAAATTGTATTTTAAATTGTTTTTAAAAGATGTGTTTTTAAATTTGTATATTTGTTTTTATGTTTTTAGTTACTGTAAACCACCCAGAGAGCTTCGGCTATGGGGCGGTATATAAATACAATAAATAAATAATAAATAAATAAATAATAAAATAATACTAACAACAATGACAGCAACAATAATAATTATGCAGCCCAGTTGCATTCTAGATGAGAACAGTCAGAATGTGCATGGGTTTGGGCCATGTGCCAATCCAGAAAAGGCTAAACTGTTTTAGGCTTTCTAGTTTGCAGAAAAGATTACCTAGTGGGACATGGTAGAGATTTACAAAATTGTGCATGGGGTGAAGAAAATAGAGAGAGATTTAGGGGGTCACTCAGGGACAGAGCTTGGAAAAGTTATTTTTTGAACTACAACTCCCATCAGCCCAATTCAGTGGCCATGCTGGCTGGGGCTGATGGGAGTTGTAGTTTAAAAAAGTAACTTTTCCAAGCTCTGCTCAGGGGATATGATGCACAGTAGATTCAGGACAGACAAAAGAAAGAACTTCTTTACATAACACATAATTAATTTATGGATTCACTGCCACAAGATTTGTGCATGGCCTTTGGCTCAGGAAGGGTCCTTCTACCATGTAGACCATTGGTTCATCTAGCTCAGTATTGTCCACACTGGCTGGCAGGGGCTCTCTGAAGTTTCAGACAGAGGACATTCCCAGCCTTACCTGGAGATGCCGTGGACTGAACTGAGGACCTTCTGCGTGCAAAGGGAATGACAAAGAGACTGGATGAATTAATGGAGAAAGATAGCTCTGTCAATATCTTTATATATATGAAGCCACCATTTCTTCAGAGGCAGTATGCTACTAAATGCCAGTTACTAGGGAGAAGCCAGAAGAGAAAGCTGTTGACCTCTGCCATGCTTGTGGGCATCTGAGAGGCAACTGGTCGATCTAAGTAGATGGATCTTTGGTCTGATCCAGCATGGCTGTTTCTATGTCCTTATGACCCACGCTTGTCAGTCTGACAACCCTCCTCTAAACAAACTTGCATTTACAGTGTCTTTGTTCATTTATTTCCGTTTGTTATGCGCATGTTTGTTTGTTTTGTGAAGGTGTCTATCCGACTGGATGGTGAAAACAAAGCCTTGGAGTACAATGCTATCGGATTGACCAAAGACGCTGTGAGAGTGGTCTTTCGGAATGGCCGGGTCAGTGACCTCTTTGACCGTAACTGGCATAAGATTGCTCTGAGCATCCAGTCCCAGAGTGTCTCCCTGTACATCGACTGCAAACTGGTCCAGACGCTGCCTATTGAAGACAGAGAAAATATTGACATCCAAGGGAAGACAGTGATTGGCAAGCGCCTCTACGACAGTGTGCCCATTGATGTAGGTACCAAGTATGCAGAATGGCCCACTGGGAAAAGGGGATCAGCTACCTATCTGCTAGGCCATTCTGTCGCTGTTGTGCTATGATTGCAAAATCTGTTTCTTCTTTGGCATGACAGATTTCTAAGGATGTCAGTCTGTTAAAGATATTTTAAGGGATCTGCCATCTGGGTTGCTTTCCTTTTTTTAATTGATCGTTCAGTTACATTTAGGCAGATGTACATATAGCAGAAAACCAATGGAAGGTCTTTTTTAAGATTCTGAGAGAAGGGAACAGTTGTGCTCTTCACTGTCAGATACCTTGCAATTCGATAAACATTCCTTACCACCCTTTAAAAGGAAAGGTCCTCTTTTTCGTCTTTTCTGTTTCACCAAATTTGAGAACATGCTGTCTTCCAGAAAAAGTAACTTCACCAAAAAGTAACCAAACCAAAATAGTTAAAAATAATAATAAACAAATAGAATCATAGAATCATATAATAGTAGAGTGGGAAGGGGCCTATGAGGCCATTGAGTTCAACCCCCTGCTCAATGCAGAAATCCATCTTAAAATAGAAATTTATCATTATAGTGAAGGTTTCAGTGTTCTTCATATTTTGACATGGATTTCAAAGGAGCTCTATCACTGAGAGGGTGGGACTGGTGCATTTAAGGTTCAGGGAACTGGATAATGGATATGCTTGTCCCATTTTTCTCCCCAGTGCATGCCCATTCACCGCTTCCACACACAGTTCACTGTCACAGTCCACTGTGATTCTCCAAATACCATCCACAGTCTCCTTATGTATGTTCGGCTTCCCAAGATATATGAGTAATAATATATGCTTTTATATTCTTTCCTTGTTCTTTGCCTATGTGGATATGATTGATGTGTAGGATAAGTGTCATGTATGAAGTGGCCCGCTATTGCCCATCATCCAGAGCAAGGGAACAAAGTCAACTTCCCTGACAGCTGACTTCCATTATTTCCTTTTGTTTTAGTTTGATCTTCATCGGATGGTTATTTACTGTGATGCAAGACATGCTGAACTGGAAACCTGCTGTGACATTCCCTCTGGGCCTGTAAGTTTAAATGTGTTACCTGTGTCTCAGTGTGTGTGTAAGAGTGCACACATACAACAGTGATTCATTGAAATCTGCTATCCAAAATGGAACTATAAGTTGGAAGTGTACAATAAAAACAATTGTGGAGCAGTTTTTTTATATATCCTCATGAACAAAGAAGACACAAAGTAGTTATGGTAATATTATGTTAGGGTGATGTCATTCACTATGGTTGATTATGGTTAATGAGCCTTTAGAGCACTGCCAGCAATTCTCTGGTTTTGATTATCAAGTAAGATCTAGCAATTTATGTAGGATAAAATCCCCCTATCCCCCCAAAAACCCTGTTTAGATTTAGTGAACCTTTTCCTTTATAAATGTTTATATCCTGTTGTGTGCCATTGATTCCTTCTGTCTTTTTCTGCCTTGGTGCCATTTTTCCTGTTCCTACATTCGTCGTGTGGGTGGTCCCATCCAACCAGAGAACATGCAGTGAACGTATTGATGTCCCAATGATACATCATCAACCAGGTTTAGCTAATGATGATGTCACTGGAAGAAGTGAAGAGAATTAAGAGGAAGGGCAGCATAAATGAACATTTCTTAAATGAATACTGGAATTAAAATTAAAAATTAAAAACATTTTTCTTGTTATGTGCCGTTCTTGATCTTTTCTAGATACAGTGTCAAGTTGTTACAGAAGCTCCTCCCGCTGAAATAACATCCACTGTCGGAAGTGAACAAGTTGGCCCCACGGTCAACTGCTCCTGCCTACCTGGAGAAAAGGTGTGCATTTAAATCACTTGGGATGGGCTTAGAGGCTACTTTTTCAAAAAAGTATTTTATAGTAGCAATAGCAATAACAAATATTAATGTTATGGCTTTAATACTAAAATAATCATCAATATTATGTGCACAATTTTCTGTACTTGGGATTCCTCTACCAAAGACCATTTTTCCATATGTGGAAAAGCAAACTTACATGATGGTTGTGTATTCACATTGCCTTGTGCAGAGTATTACTGGATTATGCTTTATGACTGCCATCATAAGTGTTCTCTCCTGGAAGACAGGAGGGACATTCCAAGGATTGCTAATATTACAGGGATAGTGCTATAGAATTAATTCTAGATAAGCATAACACAGTCATTATCCTCATATGCAGGTGAATGGCAGTCACACTTACAAATGGGGATCTCTGGCTGAGAGCTACTATATTATCTAAGGCAGGGATGGTGACAGACTCTAGATGCTGGTGGACTTAGACTACAATCAGATAAAGCCAACAAGGCCAGTGGTCATGGATGATGGGAGGGCCACAGCTTTCCCATCCCTGATCAAAGGCTTACATGAGTGTTCCAGCCTGCACAGTTGTTCAAAGCCTTCTAGGTTCAGACTTACTGCCTTAATGTTGAGGATGCCAAGACTTTATAGTCTTGTTTGACTGCAACATAGCTGGCCCAGGTAGATTTTTTGGTGCCAACAAAAGGATGTCCTCTTTCTTTGGAGCACCATAGATGTTTCCAACTGACAATTGGCCCAATCCATTTGGTAGGGCAAACCCTGGTGGGCTTTATTGGCTTAGAAATAGATAAACTTATGAAAGCAGGGTCTGAAGACAACACCATTATTTGTTATTATTATGTTTTGTGGACACAGACAATCTCCAGAAGCTTCTAATTCTGTCAGGATAGTAGGTCATTTCAGTACTGGCAGCACAATCCTAGGCATGTTTACTCAGAAGGAAGACCCATTGAGTTCAATGGAACTTTCTCCCAAATAAGTGTTCATAGGATTGCATTGAGGGTGCTTACATGATGGTGGTGGTTTATAGCACATCAACAGGGTTAACAGCGTACGAGCAAAGTAAAGAAAGTCACCGATCCAAGGAGTTTCCAGTTTTGTTTGACATTGGAGAGAAAACCAAGAGAGGGAGAGTTAGGAGAAGTCAAGGAGGTTGTCACAAAAATAAAGTTCTTTGTAGGTGTTCCACAGAACAATGCAAGTGCAGGGAGACAGAGCATGTACATAAACTCCATTCCAATTGCTCCACACATGCCAGAAATATTTCTGGTGTGCAAAGACCTGACATGAGATTCTGAACAGATGAATGCAGGTAGACGATTCCATGTGATCAAAAACCCTGATAAGTAAGGTTCTTTGTTTGCAGGGAGGCTTCTATGCTCATTCAGCTGCTTAGAATCCCCCTTCAGATCTTTGCACCCAATGTGCAAAGGTCTGAAACATCCTTCCAGTGTGTGAGAGAGATGCTGGGATGAGTCTTATTGGTGCAACCCCTACAAATGTTCATTTGCAGTGCCCAAAGGGGGGCAGATAGCAGGAGCAGTTGATATGTTGTGGAGGAGCTCAGGAGGCATCGTTTCCCTTGACAGGGATGATGTTGGGGACAGGAGACAGCAGCTGTGAGGTCAGGGCTGTGTGGGCGCGTTGGCAAATCCAAATCAGTTCTCCAATGGTGTGACCATGCCACCACGACCTCACTGTTGCAGTGCCCCATTACTGCACTATCCTAGTGGGCAGCAGCAATACCAAAGTTGGGATGGCAGAACTGCAGCATCACTCCACCCGTCAGCCAATCCTACAGAGTGCATGCAATTAGACAGACTTTGGTTTCATTGAAGATGAAAACAGATGGGAGAGAACCCTGACCGTACCCAAAAGTGAGCCTAAAAGTTAGAACTTGGAGGTCTTATAACGGCAATGGTAAGTTCCAGAGCTTGGAAAAGTTACTTTTTTGAACTACAACTCCCATCAGTTCCAGCCAGCATGGCCACTGGATTGGGCTGATGGGAGCTGTAGTTCAAAAAAGTAACTTTTTCAAGCTCTGATAAGTTCTGATACGCCACCTCATTGCTAATGTGAGCAATTAAGGAGATATAGAAAAGGATTCTTAATGTGAAGGAAGCAATGAGAAATTATGTTGGAAAATAATCTGTCTCTTTCATTTCAGGGTGAGAGAGGCCTACCTGGGTTTGAAGGTCTGAGAGGCCAGAAGGTTAGTTTTGCCTGGAGTACAACAGAACTTTCTTATTTTTTAAAATAAAATAAATCGATAGATTCATTACAGACATCATAGATAGCTTCTTAATTAAAAACAGAATTTGGGATCAAATTGAAATTTGTTTGTGGAAAGGAAGCAGACATTTAACTGTATTGTTTCTATGCATCCTGAGTGATCCTGTTTTTTAAAATCATAAGGACCTGGATACTCTAATGCATGCTCACTTTCATCACACTCACACTGCATCATGGATTCTGTAGTCCATTGTACTTAAAGTATATGTTCAGGAGATCATTTTGGCATGGAAGGTATGATTACTTTCATACAGGGAGGAGATACAATCCTAAAATAATATGCTTTATGTTTGTCAGGCTCCCCACCCAGAGCCTGGACGAGTTACTTTTTTGAACTCCGATCAGCCTCAGCCAGTAACTTTTTCAAAAAAGTAACTTTTCTAAGCTCTGACCCCACCACATTTGATGTTATGTACCACAAAGAGATAATGACCGAGTTGTAATGTCACATAGAAGGTTACTAACGTGAGTTAAGTGACAAGTGCAAATTCCTTATAAGCGTGCCTTTACTGGTGTGCATTTAAACACCTGAAGCCACACTTACAAGCAAACCATTGTATTTGAGGCTTGAAGCAGAACTGTTACAAAAATGCATCCCTTAAGGATTCATGCTTCTTACCGCTCTCTGATCATTGCTGAGCTGTAAACCACCAGCTCACTTCATCAGCATGAGAACAACAAAGGGATAGGAAACCGTAAATAATAAACAACGTGGCTTATCTGTTGTTATGGCTAGAACCATGAGATCATAAACTAAACAGTGAGAACAAGAACAGTAAACTCTTGGAGCATATTGTCTTGATGTAGCAGTGCCATCTCTTGGCCACTTAAAAACACAAGACAGAGTGACTTAGCAAAATCAATCATTCTTCCACTATATAAGGCCTGTATCAAACACAACATATGAGACATCAGATTGTATCTAGAGGGCCTAGAGAGTGTGAACAATCTGGACTCACAGGAGATCAGAACAGCTGTTTTCAGGTGTCATAACAGCAATCAAGGTAACTATCTGCTGTTTCTTAACCCTGTCTTCCAATAAATATTTTGTTACAACTTATCAACTTGATGTCTTAGGTTGCCTTGCCGGTATTGAATGTGAATCCTGCAGCGTCACAAAAATGGGGACTCACTTTTGTATACATATCATGAGAAGCAACTCTAAAATACTTCTCCTACTGAAGATTTAGGCATAGATCTGAATTTGTTGGCAAATAGAAAACACAGGAAGCTGCCTTATCCTGAGTCAGACCATTGGTCCATCTAGCTCAGTATTGTCTACACTGACTGGCAGTGGCTCTCCAGGGTTTCAAGCAGGAGACATTCCCATCCCTACCTGGAGATGTCAGGAAATGAAGCTGGGACCTTCTGCATGCAAAGCAGATGCTCTACCATTGAGCTGCGGCAGAGGAGCTTTGGAAACTGGTAATTTAAAGGCCAAGGAGGACAAAGCAAACAATTCTGCCAAGGGCAGGAGTCCTGTTCAGTATAAATTGCTACCCTGGGCTCCTACTGGGAGGAAGGGCAGGATATAGATCAAACAAACAAACAAACAAACATACGAATGAATGAATGAATGAATAAGGAATGCCACTTGCTGCCTCACCCAGGAGACTACAAAAAAGAAGACTGATGCTGAGCACAGACCTCCTCTCCTCTCCCTCTCCCCCCCCCCGCCAGCTCTGCCCTGACTGCCTTTCTCTTGATACAGAAGAAGAGATGGTTCACTTTTGGAGCCCCATTATCCGTTAGTTCAACATGGTATACAGCTGTATATTTGCCTTCATTGCCCCCATTTCCCTTTAAAGCAGCCGCAGGACCTGGCCTTGTCTTTCTCTGACTCTGTAAATAGACAGTCCCCATTTTAATTGGTGACAGTTTAATTGATGAAGGGCCCTTTGCACAATGACATGAGAAATTACTGTAAAAATAAAACTATAGTCAGGCAGCAATTGAAAAGGGCATTTTTTTTTAATGGCCACCATCTCCCATGTGTATGGATCCACAGAGGCTTCTAGAAATGCTAACGCAGAATCAGTTTAATGTAACTGAAATGCAATACTCCAGCAGGATACCTGGGTTGGAAGTGAGCCTTTGGAAGCTGATTACATTTAGAACATCCCCTCTCGCCTCTAAAATCGTGCAGGGGACAATGGTGATTCCTGCTTAGCACACAGAGTAGATTATCTATCTGCATCTCTCTTTAGCTGTGTTGAGTGGTTTCTCTGGCGTTGACATAAAAAGCTTTTTTCTAAAAAAAAGGGGGTGGAGATTACTTTTTCTCTTCTTTGAGGATTCTAAAGGCAAAGAGAGTGGGAGTGATGGCCGAGTGATCAGATTTTTCACAACTAGTTTTGCAGGCTACAAACAGAACAGAAAGCAGAGAAACACATTTTGCTTTCCTGTTGTTATATTTTTATTCACTATGGGTTTTCGTTGTTGTATTGTTAAATAGCTCATTTTGGAACCAAGAATTGCACACAACATGGAAAGGAACTATAGCTGAATAGCAGAACACACACTTTCCATACATAACATAGGGGTTCAATTCCTGCAGTTCAAAAGCTTGGGTGGCTGATCCATGAAAGGTCACCACTTTAAACCCTGCGAAGCTACTGCCAGTCAGAGTAGATGGGACTGGGATAGGTGGACATATGGACTGACTCTGGTTTAAGGCAGCTTCCTATCTTCAGGGTCTTTATTAGTGGACTCTATAAGGTGGGAAGTTATTTTTGGGAAGGAGTTGAATGTTAGAGCACATGATGTGCACTCAGAGTCCCCGATTCAGTTGCCAGTCTGTCCAGCTAAAAAGATCCCATGTAGAAGGCATGTAGAAGCTGAGGGTCTCAGGAGGTCTTAGATCCTCTACTTTTTTGGGAGTAGAGTCCCAGCGGGGCCCCTATGTCTCCAGCATCCTACGAGCCAATCTGTGTGAAAGGGGAGTGTATTAGCCATGGAGAAGAGTCTTCTAATGTGCTTCCTGGTCCATTCCTGCTGATTGGAGCCAATCAGAATGAAAGGAGGTGAGACAACCACTGAGAAGACTCTTTTCAGTAGCTAAAGCTATCCCCTTTCATGCTTATTGGCTCCTAAGGACATGTGTTGTAGTGGGAGAAGGCATTAACAAGGATCTCATTCAGCAAACTGACATCAGACTGTGACTATGATGAAGGGCATCTGCGCTTCTGAACTTGTCACTACATTACTGGTAGAAGGTTTGGTAAAGACCTCTGCCTGAGACCTGCTGCCAGCCAGAATAGGACAACACTAGGAACAATGAAATGACTCAGTAGAAGGCAGCCCCATCTGCTTATCTGACCCGTGACTTCTTTTCTTTGACATCTAACTGGATAAACATTTCCCTAAGCCCTCCGTTTCACTTTTTCCCCTGTCTTTGCTCTGAATTCCTGTTAGATGAAGAAGAATATGGTTCACAAACCTTTTAATGATTTCGTTGAATAGTTGACAGGGATGTAAAAGGGCATCATTTTCTGTTTCATATCCATTGCATGCTGCACCCTTTCTCTTCTGCTGCAGTTAAGGTTCAGCAAACAAAACAAAACAAGTTATTTGGCTTGCTGTTTGCTGTGGCCAAATTGTTATGCGATTCCACACCATTCATATCAAGGGTATGTGTGTGTGTCATCAATAACATACTTGAAAAAAATAATAATGCCAGCAAATTGCAGACTGAAAAAAATGACAGTGATTAGCCATCATACTGAATTTCTGAATATTCGCTTTCCATTCCTGTTTGCAGACAGACATGTGGACTGACACAATTTCTGGTATCTTTTCCCATTTAAGTGGGATTGTCTGACATCCCTATTAGTTGCTCTAATAAAATTCTGGGGGCGGAGAAATCATTGCACCTTGTGCTCCAGAACTAACACGTCTCTTTTCCTTTTCATCAAGGGAGAAATTGGATCAATTGGACTTCCTGGCCCAAAGGGAGAAAAAGGAGAACTGGTGAGAAAATATATCAGAGTTCAGACACTCTGGATTATTTCTCTTCCTGCTCTAACATGCTCACAGCAATTGGCAATGTAACACTAAACCAGGGATCAGAATTGCTCATGGCTGACTTGCTTTAAACCAGATTCTGGACCCGTGAGTCAATGTTTGTTTGTAAATTATTGTTGCAGAAACCTGAAGAGCTAACTAGGAATATAAAATAGGAAGAGAGGACAATAGGTTTGAAAGTGACTTCACACACTTGAATAAATTGTTCCCAAGTCCAGCCACTGCCCTGCAGCTGGAACTCTGCTATCAAATTCCTTCAGCTGGACCATTTATCTAAATCACCAATGAAGGAAATCCCATGAAATGATCTCTAGGGCCATTCAGCTATCGAGACACATCATACATCATCTGCCAAGACTAATCTAATAAATGGTTTCTCCAGTCTTCCCATAAAGTGGGGATAGCCAATGTGGTGCCCTCCAGATATTGTTGGATTCCAACATCCATCAGTCCCAGCCAGCATGGTCAATGGTCAGAGTCCACCAGTATATACACAGCACTGTGTTATGTACCCCTCTTCCGGCGATTATGACTGTAACACTAGCAGGTGATCTTCCACTTACAGTTAAAAAAATAGTGCTGAAATGATTTGGCCTCCAGTTTGAGGTCATCATCTACATCAGATGTGGAGAACAAATGGTCCCCATCCTCTTGAATGCAGCTCTTAAAGCATATGACAGTTGTTTAGATTGGTACTCACACTGATTTGCTAGCTTTCCCCATGCAAGGAGATTTTGACTTGGGGTGGCTTTCAAATAGATAATTCCCCAGGTGCCCTCAAAGTTTGTCTGGCTGCGCATCTCAAAATGTCTGTGGCTATGGATATGTGATGACACTGGACAGTGGAGGTTGGTCCGCTGGGGCAAATGGGGCACTGCCCCCTCAACCTCAGTCTGCCCTCAGCCATCTCTCACCTGACTTCTTACATATATTCAGTCCAGGGGGTGGCAGTACTGGCTGTCATCTTCCTCTTCCTCAGTCTTAAGAGTTGCCTTTGCAACACTCAGCAAGGAAGAGGATGGGGAACAAAACTAGAATTAGTTGATTCTGTCCATCATTGGCTCTGCCGCCACCTACTGTTGGCTTCCCTGCTTTCTGCCCCACCAGTCTCTTTTTTTTTTCAATTAATTTTTATTCAAATTTTCAAAATCAAGACAATACAAAAAGAAAAACACAAATTAAAACGAATACCATAAAAAAAACTAAAAAAACTATTGACTTCCGATTTGTCGTAGTTCAGCTATAGGTGTATAATATATAACAAGCCTGTCTCTTGATAAATTATAAAATCACCTTCCTCCAGCAGTTATCTTAGTTGGTATCAAATCTCATTAACATCATATCATTTTATTCTTCTACAAAAAGTCAAAGAGAAGTTTCCAATCCTTGAGATATATGTCCATCATTTTTTTTTCTAGATAGACATGTCAATTAATCCAACTCATCAAGTCTGCTAAATCCAGTAATTTCAAATCGCTCTTCTTCCATTATCCGTGTTGATTCCATCTTCCATCTTTGTGCACCCAATAATCTTGCTGTCATAGTCATATAATAAGAGTCTGATAGGAATTTCCTTCATCACAAATATTTTCTTGCCATCATTTCCGAACGTATCACTGTATTGTTGCAAAACCGCATCTCTGTTCCTCTTTTTTACAGAATGCACTAGCACATCTCTTGAAGGGTTTTTCATTGTCACAAAACAGGAATTAATTCTGTAAACTTTCTCCATTTCAAATTCCATCAAATCCTTCCAGTCCAAGAATTTTTTCGAACCGATGATATCTTTATCTCCAATCTCTTCACCAATTCCTTCAGGGACAGCGCTGAATTCCAAACAGTAATATTTGTCTCCAGGATCCATCACAGCCAGGAAATCCAAATCTTTTTCCAAGACCATATTTAATCCAATCTCCAGGGCTTGAACCTTCCCTTTAATTTTTCTTTCATCCTTTTTTGATTTTCCAGATTTATCTTTGTTCTCCTTTCTCATAAAATCCTGAATTTCTTTCAGCTCCTGTTTCATTTCACCAAATTCAATTTTCATCACATGTCTATTATTTCTCAGTTCTTGTTTTGTTAGCTTAATCCTATTCATTATTTTCTGAAACATATCTAAAGAGAAAGTCCCTTCTTGTACATCCATGATCTCAACCACCTTCTTGATTGTCATTCTTAAAACCAAAAAAACAAAACCCCTTCAATTTCCAATGTCCCAAGCAAAGAACAGTTTATTTCTTTATCCAGTTACAAAGGAGTTAATCTTTCAAGCCAGCTGACGTCACCTCTAGACAGCACGAACTGCCTTATCTCTTGTATGTCCGAAAGTGCAAAAACAATTTTAATTCACAGCCTCCAAATAATTAGTGGCAGGAAGAATGAGCAGATTCGTCAAAAAAAAAAAAGTAAACTGGAAAAATAGTCCCAGACATATATTACTCAAAAGTCTTATAAATCAAAAAAAATGTTTCTCTTTGAATTAGAAACCCCTCATCCGTTTGTAATCTTTATAATGCTGAATTCCATGCCAGCTTTTTGCAATAAAAATAAAGATAAGCTATTTCTATTTTCTTCCCCTTAGTTCCGTGAATAAAAGTGAAAGTTATGACTCACCCAGGGTTTCTTAATTGCTGGTTCTTTGACAAATCTCTTTAGCTATATTGATAACAAAATAATGAGAAAAGACAGGAGAATGCTTGCCTGTTAATCCGTTTTTCTTTGAAGAAAAAAAAAAGTCTCACTTAATCAGTTGAGCTGGTTGGAAATCCTAGCTCCGTCCGAGCTGCTGGAAGACCTTCTTTCACAGAAAATTCTAATGAATTCCAGCCTCCAACAAACAACAAAGCTCTGTGGAAAATCTCTACGTTTCTTCCTTATCCGGAAGAAATTTTCCCCAGTCAAAAAGCCCTTCTGACTGGTTTTAAAACTGAAAAAGTTCCATCCAAGACGGGAGCCCGTCTTAGAGGCAGCACAGGCGGAGCAATCCTCCTGGGAAGTCCCCTGCCCCACCAGTCTCAATGGGCACCAGCCACCACTGCTCTGGCTACAGATTGCATCATGAGAGGGAAGCGAGGGAAGCCAGCTATCCAAACCAACCAATCCTTCTTGTTAGTTTCACTGCTCGCAAGTGGATATCTTTATTTTGTTCTCTGGCTGCCTCTACAACACTTTACCTTGCTTAGCCTCCTCCCTGAATTGGGTAGAACAGTATGGCACTTAGGCATGGGATGAATAACAAGTGTATTTTTCTACTTAAGGTTTTAGTTAGGTAACAAGTAAAGCTGTTTTTGATAAAATGATTTATTTGGGAGGGGGTTAATTTATCCATACAAGCAAAGAGAGAGAGAGAGAAGCACATACAGCTATACCTATTCTGGTGTGTTTCCCTAACCCAGCCAAAGTTTATCAGTTTGCTTCTGAGTCCCTTGTGGCCTTCTCTAGGCTTATTTCTGATGCAGGGCCCATCTGAGTGTTCTAACACATCCCAGCTCTCCAGCCCTCTTCAAGTATTTCAGCCCTCTTGCAGCTCTTCTGACTTCACAATTTTCTGACTTCCTACCTTTTTTTCTACCTTGACATATATACAGTATTTTCACTCCCCCTCCCAGACTTTTAGCCAATCAGGAGGAGAAAATAGTGTTTGTTAAGCTTCTGTTTCCTCTTAATTGCCAGGTTCCTATGCTGAAGTTTTGACCCTCCTGTGCAAAACCTCCTGAGCAAAACCTCCCCTTGTACATTTCCTCTGAATGCTTGACCTTGCTATGCAAGAGAGCCTCTAAAGCAAAATCAATCATTTTCCAAATAGAAAACGAATACCAAACGTTTGAAAGGCCTACTTCTTCACAATATCAGAATAAGCTTTTTCAAGATGATCCAAAGGCTTTGTTTTCTTCATCTCTGAAGGCTCCTGTTTTTTTTGGGGGGGGGGAGGCTTAAGCCACACCCCCAAGCCCTGCAGCTTTTCTACATTTCTTTTCCATGGGTCTACTCATGGTTGAGATCTACTGGCTTATTATTATTAGTTTTGTCTTAGCTGCTCTTGGAGTGTCTTAGAACATCCACTGGCAGTGATGGCTCACTGTCAAAACTGCTGAGAATTCTTATGTTATAGTTAGCAAAACATGGATTTATCCTCTTCTTTTAGGGTGGAGGAGCAGCTGGCCAAGGGGACAGAGGAGAAAAGGTATGATCATACTCAGAGCAAATGAAGAATGCTACTTTATTATTGTTGTTGTTGTTGTTTGTCCTGCCCTTCCACCAAGGTGGGATCTATGGTGCTTCCTGTCTCATTTCACCTTTGCAACAAAACGATGAAATTAGCTGCAGGTAGCTAATGTGGTACCCTCCAGAAGTTGTTGGATTCCAACTCCCATCAGCCCAACCAGCATGGCCAATTATTAGGGATGATAGGAGTTGTAATACAGTGATATCAGGAGGGTACCAACTTAGCTACCCCTGTGTTATGCTGTACAAGAGTGACTGGCCCCAGGTCCTTTGGAGAGCTTAGTTATTGAACCAGGAATTAGAACCCAATCCCAATCAGGGACACTAAGCACTATATCACACTGGTGTAATTTGCAGGAATTAATATTAATTTACATTGGGAGTTAGAGTGAAGAGGGAGAGAGAGGGAGAGCTATGCAGGACCCTCCACCCCCATTTTGAGAGTAGCATAAGGGGATTCAGTGCTCATGATACAAACAGAATTTGAAGCCCTGCCTGCAGGGATACATGGGGGCTTGCAGTAGCAGGATCATTGTTGGCTGTGCCACTGGGTCTGATGAAGTGGAGCCATGGTGGTGTCATTTTGCATGCTGTGTGTGTGATGCAGGACATGTGCTGTGAGTTCATTGGCTCCCTCCATGTGTTGGCGTCACATGGGCTCATCACTACCACAGTCTTTATTTTGATGGGCACTGATGATGTTTCTGGGCTGCTGGGTGTGTGTCTACCATTTTTACCCCAAATTTTCAGGTTTTCTGTGCTGTTTTTTTCTTCCCCTCCTGAGCTGAACTTGCATAGAGTACAGAGGCTATTTCACAGGTCTGGCAGTGGAAACTTTCAAAGGATGCTGAATGTTCTTCCTTGTACCAATTTCTGTTCAATAGCTCTGTGTTCTTGGAATCAAAGAATACAGAATGGTAATATAAATTAGATTGTATACATATACAATGCTTTCGATCCAATCATGTTGCAGGCTATCTGAATCTGGCAGAATGCAATAGGTCTTTGGGGATCTCAGCATTAAAAAGGAGAAGGGCCAGTGGGCTTGCCACGTCAGCTACCAATATATGTATTTATTTATTTATTAAATGTATACCCTGCCTTATGGCCAAAAGGCCCTCAAGGCGGCTTACAAAAGACACGAATATAGCAATACATCAATAGAACATAATACATCAATAAAACAATACAATTCTCAAAATTAAATAACAAATAACATTATTAAAAGAAAAACAAACAAACAGCAATTACAAGCTTCCAATAGTAGGTATCATACTGTAGGAATCATACTGGATCCTTCTGATCTTGTTGGAATTCTGGCTTGAGTTGTCACGGCTTCTTCTCCTGCATGGTTTATATCCAGCTTTTCCAGCTGTATGTCGGTGGCCCTTGATGGAGATGACATGCTCCACCCAGTTCCAGGCATCAGGAATTGGATCTGACCAGCAGATGGATCCTTATCTCCCCATCCCACTCCCCAACTTTTACACATGAGTGGGGCCACCCATTTGGCAAACACCTAATGAGGTGACCCAGTTTTGCCCATGTGGACAATCAGCTACAAAAGAACTCATGCTCTAGAGGACATCTGGTGAGCAGTGCTTGTTGGAGTCAGCTTGAAAGGACAATGTGTAAGCAAGCTCCCATTCATTCTATGAGCTGTTGGCCAACACAATATTTTAAGACCTGGGTTATTAATCAGATTACCTCAAAAACTGGCAAAGATCAGCTATGAGGTTCTGTCTGGGAACCAGATGCTGCATCTGTACAAAATATCCTTGAATGGACAGCAAAGGGGGTGTAGGCAGCAAATGATCTGATCTGCCGTTATCCTGCTGTGTCACTGCAGTCCTCTTGCCAGTAGAAGACTCTTGGGGCCGTTCTTCAGTGGCCAAGGGGGTTCTTCAGAAGAAGTGCACCTGCTGGCCACATTTTGCCGACATCTGTCTGACAGGTCTGGCATCGGTGCCAGCGTGCTTGTGCCAAGTGCTGCTTCTGTTTTATATTTGCTTGGCAAAAGAACTAAGCACCTCTTCAAAATGCAAAGAGGTTTTGGATCTGCAGAGCATTCAGCTGTAGCTGTATTATAGGCTTGTTCTCACCCACTGTCTGGCTGAATTAGCACCTAATGCTATTGACCTGTTCTTTTGTTCTGACATCAGGGAGTTTTGTTTTTGAAAGTTTTGAAAGAGGCTTTCTTTGGTGTTCTCAAGGTGTGGAAAAGTTCCCCAAGAAATGTTGCTGGTCTTGTCAGAACTCTCTGTTCTTCCCTCGAAACTCCTTAGAAGTTTCTTTTGAGCAACTAAGGTTGCTGACCAATGAACTCCCCCCACCCCACCCCACCCCACCCCACAAAATCCTGCCTAACTGGAACTGCAAAAAATGTTCCCTGAGTTTTAGACTTAAATTACTTGCTGTTTGTTTCCTCTGCAGTACAAAGGACAGCTAATTTACTGCTCCTAACGGCTGGCCAAGGGGAAGAAGAAGGTTATGGGTCATAGGGCTTCCTCCTGAGTCCAGTCCTCCAAAAGGCTGCACCATGAACGGCTCTTCATCACCTTGGCCACTTGGGCTGACAGCAGCAAAAAGATGCTTGGGGAATTCAGAAATTTGCAAATTCTGACTTGACCTGGTCTGCACCTCCCAACTAATGTATGGATCAGAATGTAGCAAATCAGTCAGGATTTGCATCAAAATTTGCGACACAGTTCTTGCCTCAAAAAAAAAAAAGTAGTAAAAACATGCAAAATAAATGTGAAAAAGCAATGGAACAGACTTATGAATAAGCACCTGCAAAAGTGATATGGACTGGAAATAGACTGATCGGTCGATTGCTACGAGCAGTAGCACTTGTAGCTTAATGGTAGGAGAGGTTTTTATTTTGGAAACAGTTTGGAAGGCAGCATTGCCTTCCGTAGCTTTCTTTTTCCTTTGCCATTTGGGTCACTGCTACCATCATCCTAGTGGCAAAGGGGAAACGGGGTTGTGAAGGCTGTTGTCTGAAGATGAACCACTTTGCTTCTCCAACACCACTGTTTACACTAGGGGTAGTCATCATGGTGCCCTCCAGATGTTGTAGGATTCTAGCTCCCTTCACTCATCACCAATGATCATTCTGGCTGGAGTTGATGGGACTTGTAGTCCATCAATATCTTGAGAGTACCAGTGTAAGTCTAGCTTACACTGATTTTAGTGCCTGCTGGAGAATGCAGGAGGGGAGAGTTGCTGTTGCACTCAGGTCCTGCTTGCAGGTTTCCCGCAGGCATCTGGTTGGCCAGCATGCAGGATGCTGGACTAGTTCCAGCAGACTCTTCATATGTTCTTAGTAGCCACATGAGTGATTGAGAAGAGGAGAAGGCTGGAGATATCTACAAGGTCATCCCTCTGTCCCAGCTCTGTGAATTATTATCACAGGTCCCCACATTCATTCATTATAGTGAATTTCTGAGATTTGTTGAATGCCAGTTAAACAACTGTGTGGATGTCCAAAAATATCACTATCTGGTACTTTCTCTCTGCCATAAGCTTAAAACAATGGAGTATATATGTTTCAGTTCTGCTCAATTTTATTTGTTTTAGTCATAGGCCATAACAAAGTTCAAGACACAGATTAGTGCCGTCAGTTTCAAGCATGAAGAGAATTGAAATGGAAATGGACTGCCTTCAAGTCGATTCCGACTTATGGCATCCCTGTGAATAGGGTTTTCATGGTAAGCAGTATTCAGAGGTGGTCTGCCATTGCCTTCCTCTGAGGCTGAGAGGCAGTGACTGGCCCAAGGTCACCCAGTGAGCTCATGGCTGTGTGGGGATTTGAACCCTGGTCTCCCAGGTCATAGTCCAACACACTAACCACTACACCACACTTATCAGAAATCATGAAGCTTCAACAACAGCAACACGTCAGAAAGCCAATGTTCAGTCTGCAATGTGAACTTCATAAAATAACTTGGGCTGCCACAGCAAAATTAGCTACATTCTCTCCTTATTACTATCGGCAAATGTGGCCATTTCCGCTTGGCAAATTATACCAGTGCACTTTTCCTGCGCATCTTCAAAACTAGGACAATGGGACACCAAATGAGGATTTTTTTTCTGTTACACCTTCTTTGCAAATATAATGGAGGATTAAAAGAGGCATCTTCTGTTAGCATTTTAAACCCGTGATTAAACTAGGGCTGGTCTCCTTTTCATTATATTTCAGGAGCTTGCCCAAATCTAAGGGGCTCTGTGAAGCAACTGTTCATTGCAACACACATCAGGTCAGGCAACAGTTTTTAAGAGGCCCTCACAAATGATCCTCTCATGGGAACATATAATGAGCCCAGGTAGATCAAGCCAAAGGCGCATCTAGTCATAAGAACATAAGAACATAAGAAGAGCCTGCTGGATCAGGCCAGTGGCCCATCTAGTCCAGCATCCTGTTCTCACAGTGGCCAACCAGGTGCCTGGGGGAAGCCCGCAAGCAGGACCCGAGTGCAAGAACACTCTCCCCTCCTGAGGCTTCCGGCAACTGGTTTTCTGAAGCATGCTGCCTCTGACTAGGGTGGCAGAGCACAGCCATCATGGCTAGTAGCCATTGATAGCCCTGTCCTCCATGAATTTGTCTAATCTTCTTTTAAAGCCATCCAAGCTGGTGGCCATTACTGCATCTTGTGGGAGCAAATTCCATAGTTTAACTGGCAGGAGATGGATGGCTGCTTGGGTCCCATTATTGCCAGGCAACCATCATGTTAATTTTTCCAGAATACAACATCACTAGCCACTATGGTATCAAATTTCATGCAGTTGCCCTGCCCCAGGGTTGGCTCACACGTATAGATGTTTGTAACCTGGCCTTTCCATTTAAATGCTCAAGCTGAGTTGCAACGTAGTAAAATAATAAGATATCAAAATGCAGATTACTACCAGTAGCAAAGATGAAGCAGTAGATAAAACAATTTCAGAACTAAATTTACTAGGGAGATTAAAAATTAGCGGGGGACGCAGGTCAAATGCCTGCTAAAAAAGGAAGGTCTTGCAGTGGAATGTGAGAAGGGCATTATCAAAAGGGGGTGGAGTGTGCCTTGTTAAGAAGGGACTTCAGGAGGGAGGCTGTCCTCTCTTGTGTCTCAACCAACCATAGTTCAGGTATTGATGGCACATCAAGGAGAGCTTCTACAGAACAGTTCAGGGAGCAAGAAATCATGCCCATGTAGGAAAAGGTGATTGTTCTGTTCCCAAACCACTTAGGGCAGGGATAGCCAATGATGCTACAACACCCATCAGTCCCAGCCAGCCTGGCCAATGGTCAGGGATGATGCAAGTTGTAGACTGACACATCTGAAGAGCATGATGTTGGCTGCCCCTGATTTAGAGCTTTTACAACTGGAACAGAGCTACAATTCCCAGAGTGGTTTAACAATCCATCCTTCTTCCCATGAAACTCTGGGAACTGCTGCTGTTTGAGGAGAACAGGGAATCTTCTAACAACTCCCAGCATCCTTAACAGACTAAAGCTCCAGAATGCTTTTGGGGAAGGCAGTGCTGTTAAAGTGGTACAATAGTGTTTTTATTATTATTATTAGTATTAGTATTATTAGTATTAGTAGTAGTAGTACTACTAGTAGTAGTAGTAGTAGTAGTCCCCACCCTTCACCCAGAAGCCCTATGACAATTTTAAAACACAAAATGAAAACAGTTAAAAACACCCTAAACAACATCACAGAATATAGGGTGGGTCCTAAAAATTTACATCTCAGCTGTCAAAGGCCAGGGTAAAGCAGTGCATTTTCAGCATTTGCCAAAAGTTGTACAGTGAAGTTGCCAGATGCGCCTCGGTGGGGAGGGAGTGCCACAGCTTAAGCGCCGCCACAGAGAATGCCCTTGTGACGCCCTTCCCTGGCTCTCCCTGTCAGGTTCCTACCTGCTCGTGGTTACTGCCTGTCCCTAGGCACCACCAGGGACTCCACCAGTCCGGACTGTCCTTTTTTATGGTTTCTCTCCCCGCTCTAGCACAGATCTCAACAGATCCCCCTGCTAGGCAGCACCACCAGTCACGTCCTATAACCAGTAGTCCCAGAGACTCGGCCTGAGTCTCCCTCAATTAGGTTACCTCTGTGACTGCGTGCTTAAGCTGTCCCAATCCCTTTGATTTACTCAGACTGCTTATAATTCTGGTTTGCTCTGAATACTTGTGGTGTTATTCTTCCCTTCCCCGCTGCCACCATTTGTTTCCCTTCAGCCTTGGTATTTACCTCACCCTCCCTTCTGGTCTGTGAAACCCCAGCCAAGGATCAGGCCTCTGGTAAACCAAATTAAGTATTTATTAAATCACAGATAACAAAGATAACAAGATTTCTTCATAAGGCACATAAGCATATGGTTTTATCTAATACTAATCCGAACTCCAACCCCCTCCTTCTCCACGCTCTCCTGACAAACAACTCTCTCAAACCCACCCAAGTCCACCAACGTCCACCTCACATCCACACAGATTTACCTGACATCCTTTCATTTATACTGTCAGCCATTTTAAACATTCAGCCAATCATCCAGCATTCTACTGCCCATTCACTCCCCCCTCCTCTTTCATTCTACTTACCACATATCTTCTAAACAAACAGCACTTACCATATATACACTAATACAGGATCATCACATTCCCCCCCCTTAACATAATGGCAGAGTATTATTCCTGTTCCAGGATTTATACGTTGCGTTAACAATATAACAAGTCTCTCTGGGGAAAATGTCTTTCTTTGTTCCTCCGTCTGGTCACGTCACTGCAGTCCCAGCCACCTGCCTTGACAGTCCATCGGCCAATACATTGTCCTTGCCTTTTATGAACTGGAAGTCCACTTGATAGTCTTGTAGGGCCCAGGACCACCTCTGCAGCATAGTATTATGGTTTTTCATAGTCTGCAACCATAACAAGGACCGATGATCCATTGTTACCGTGAATCTTCGTCCCCACACATATGGGCGCAACTTATTCAGTCCCCACACGACCGCTAGGCACTCCTTCTGGACCGACGAGTAGTTTTTCTCCCTCGGCGTCAGCTTGCGACTCAGATACGCCACTGGATGTCTGGTGCCTTCTCTCTCCTGCAGCAAGACGACTCCCAGCGCGAGGTCCGACGCATCTGTAGCCATGATGAATGGTTGCTCATAGTCTGGTGCTATTAATATGGGTCCTTGGCACAAGGCTTGCTTCAGCAGATCAAAAGCCTTCTGACATTCATCCGTCCATACCACATGCTCAGAACACTTCTTCTTTGTTAATTCATGCAAGGGGGTTGCTATTTCTCCAAAATTTCTCACAAACTTCCTATAAAAACCAGCCACACCTAGAAATGCCCTTACTTCTTTTTTGGTTAAGGGGATCGGCCACGCTTGTATTGCCTCCACCTTGCTCCATAAGGGGGTGATTTTCCCACTCCCCACCTTATGTCCTAAATAGGTTACTTCCTTTAGCCCAAACTGGCATTTCTTAGCTTTTATTGTGAGGCCTGCTTTTCTTAAGGCCTCTAATACTGTTGTCAGGTGTTGGACATGCTCAGGCACCGATTTGCTAAAAATGGCCACGTCATCGATATAGGCCACTGCAAAATCTGACATGCCTCGCAACACAGTATTGATTAGCCTCTGAAATGAACTTGGTGAGTTCCTTAGTCCCATGGGTAAGGTCACAAACTCATATAACCCATCTGGTGTACTGAAGGCAGTTTTGGCTCTGGATTGCTCGTCTAGTTCCATTTGCCAAAATCCTTTACAGAGGTCTAACGTAGAGATAATGGTTGCTGCCCCCAATAACTCTAACATTGCGTCTACCCTGGGCATAGGATACGCATCTGAGACCGTGATTTTATTGATTAGCCGATAATCAATGCAAAACCTGGTCGTTCCATCTTTTTTCGGAACCAGGACAATACTTGAGGCCCAGGGACTGATGGATTCCCTGATCACTCCTAATTCCAGCATATCTTCCACCTCCTTTTTGATCTCACTCAAAACTTTCCCATTCACACGGTATGGCATAGATCTGTTTGGGGCATGATCTCCAGTATTAATGGAATGTTTGGCTATACTGGTTTGGCCAGGTCTATTGCTGAAGAGATTCCCATAGTTTTTCAAAACTCTCAGAATCTCTTCCTTTACTTCCTCCTCCACCTCCTCTGACCATTCCACTTGATCTACCCCTCCTTTGTCTTTGCTTTCCTGTACCAAATCTGGAAGTTCAGGCCCACTTTCCTCAGGGAATAAGGTAACTTATTGGCACCAATGACATGGGGAAATGCAGCCGTGAGGTTCTGGAAGCAAAATTTAGGTTGCTAGGTAGGATGCTGAAAGCCAGGACCTCCAAGGTGGCTTTCTCTGAAATGCTACCGGTTCCACGTGCAGGACCAGCCAGACAGGCCCAGCTTTGCAGTCTCAATGCGTGGATGAGACAATGGTGTCGGGTGGAAGGGTTTAGATTTGTTAGGCACTGGGGAACATTTTGGGACAAGCCAGGCCTGTACAAAAGGGACGGGCTCCACTTGAACCAGAATGGAACCAGACTGCTGGCACTTAAAATTAAAAAGGTAGCAGAGCAGCTTTTAAACTGACTGAGGGGGGAAACCCGACAGGAGCTGAGAAAGGTCCGGTTCGGAATAAACCTCCCCCCTGGGATAAAAACCAAAGAAATGATGAAATTTTAAAAGGGGTAGGCCTAGAAGTAGGCGTTGTGAGAACAGGGGCACAGGATATAAATTCAAAAGAGCAAAATTACCATAGGCCAAACCACAAGTGCCAAAGACACTTGAAGAGAGACACTGCTTACAAGTGCCTGTACGCTAATGCTAGGAGTCTCCGAACCAAGATGGGAGAACTGGAGTGCTTGGTCTTAGAGGAGAGCATTGATATAGTGAGCATAACGGAGACCTAGTGGAATGGAGAAAACCAGTGGGATACGTTTATCCCTGGATATAAACTATATCGGAAGGACAGGGAAGGACGTATTGGTGGCGGAGTCGCTCTATACGTGAAAGAAGGCATTGAATCCAGCAAGCTCGAAACCCCAAAAGAGGCAGACTCCTCCACAGAATCGTTGTGGGTGGTGATACCATGCCCCAGGAGGGACTTAATACTGGGAACGATCTATCGTCCCCCTGATCAAAATGCTCAGGGAGACCTTGAGATGAGATATGAAATTGAGGAAGCATCCAAACTAGGAAATGTGGTAGTAATGGGTGACTTCAACTACCCGGACATAGACTGGCCGCATATGTGTTCCAGTCATGACAAAGAAGCAAAGTTTCTAGATATTCTAAATGACTATTCCCTAGACCAGTTGGTCATGGAACCGACCAGAGGGACGGCAACCCTGGACTTAATCCTCAGTGGGGACCGGGACCTGGTGCGAGATGTAAGAGTTGTTGAACCGATTGGGAGCAGTGACCACAGTGCTATTAAATTAAACATACAGGTAACTGGCCAATTGCCAAGAAAATCCAACACGGTCACATTTGACTTCAAAAGAGGAAACTTCACAAAAATGAGGGGATTGGTAAAAAGAAAGCTGAAAAACAAAGTCCAGAGGGTCACATCACTCGAAAATGCTTGGAAGTTGTTTAAAAACACTATATTAGAAGCTCAACTGGAGTGCATACCGCAGATCAGAAAAGGTACCACCAGGGCCAAGAAGATGCCAGCATGGTTAACGAGCAAAGTCAAGGAAGCTCTTAGAGGCAAAAAGTCTTCCTTCAGAAAATGGAAGTCTTGTCCGAATGAAGAAAATAAAAAAGAACACAAACTCTGGCAAAAGAAATGCAAGAAGACAATAAGGGATGCTAAAAAAGAATTTGAGGAGCACATTGCTAAGAACATAAAAACCAACAACAAAAAATTCTATAAATACATTCAAAGTAGGAGACCATCTAGGGAGGCGATTGGACCCTTGGATGATAAGTGAGCCAAAGGTGTACTAAAGAACGATAAGGAGATTGCAGAGAAGCTAAATGAATTCTTTGCATCTGTCTTCACAGTGGAAGATATAGGGCAGATCCCTGAAGCTGAACTAACATTTGCAGGAAGGGATTCTGAGGAACTGAGACAAATAGTGGTAACGAGAGAGGAAGTTCTAGGCTTAATGGACAATATAAAAACTGACAAATCACCGGGCCCGGATGGCAACCACCTGAGAGTTCTCAAAGAACTCAAATGTGAAATTGCTGATCTGCTAACTAAAATATGTAACTTGTCCCTCGGGTCCTCCTCCGTGTCTGAGGACTGGGAAGTGGCAAATGTAACGCCAATCTTCAAAAAGGGATCCAGAGGGGATCCCGGAAATTACAGGCCAGTTAGCTTAACTTCTGTCCCTGGAAAACTGGTAGAAAGTATGATTAAAGCTAGATTAACTAAGCACATAGAAGAACAAGCCTTGCTGAAGCAGAGCCAGCATGGCTTCTGCAAGGGAAAGTCCTGTCTCAGTAACCTATTAGAATTCTTTGAGAGTGTCAACAAGCATATAGATAGAGGTGATCCAGTGGACATAGTGTACTTAGACTTTCAAAAAGCGTTTGACAAGGTACCTCACCAAAGGCTTCTGAGGAAGCTTAGCAGTCATGGAATAAGAGGAGAGGTCCTCTTGTGGATAAGGAATTGGTTAAGAAGCAGAAAGCAGAGAGTAGGAATAAACGGACAGTTCTCCCAATGGAGGGCTGTAGAAAGTGGAGTCCCTCAAGGATCGGTATTGGGACCTGTACTTTTCAACTTGTTCATTAATGACCTAGAATTAGGAGTGAGCAGTGAAGTGGCCAAGTTTGTTGACGACACTAAATTGTTCAGGGTTGTTAAAACAAAAAGGGATTGTGAAGAGCTCCAAAAAGATCTCTCCAAACTGAGTGAATGGGCGGAAAAATGGCAAATGCAATTCAATATAAACAAGTGTAAAATTATGCATATTGGAGCAAAAAAATCTTAATTTCACATATACGCTCATGGGGTCTGAACTGTCGGTGACCGACCAGGAGAGAGACCTCGGGGTTGTAGTGGACAGCACGATGAAAATGTCGACCCAGTGTGCGGCAGCTGTGAAAAAGGCAAATTCCATGCTAGCGATAATTAGGAAAGGTATTGAAAATAAAACAGCCGATATCATCATGCCGTTGTATAAATCTATGGTGCGGCCGCATTTGGAATACTGTGTACAGTTCTGGTCGCCTCATCTCAAAAAGGATATTCTAGAGTTGGAAAAGGTTCAGAAGAGGGCAACCAGAATGATCAAGGGGATGGAGCGACTCCCTTACGAGGAAAGGTTGCAGCATTTGGGGCTTTTTAGTTTAGAGAAAAGGCGGGTCAGAGGAGACATGATAGAAGTGTATAAAATTATGCATGGCATTGAGAAAGTGGATAGAGAAAAGTTCTTCTCCCTCTCTCATAATACTAGAACTCGTGGACATTCAAAGAAGCTGAATGTTGGAAGATTCAGGACAGACAAAAGGAAGTACTTCTTTACTCAGCGCATAGTTAAACTATGGAATTTGCTCCCACAAGATGCAGTAATGGCCACCAGCTTGGATGGCTTCAAAAGAAGATTAGACAAATTCATGGAGGACAGGGCTATCAATGGCTACTAGCCGTGATGGCTGTGCTCTGCCACCCTAGGCAGAGGCAGCATGCTTCTGAAAACCAGTTGCCGGAAGCCTCAGGAGGGGAGAGTGTTCTTGCACTCGGGTCCTACTTGCGGGCTTCCCCCAGGCACCTGGTTGGCCACTGTGAGAACAGGATGCTGGACTAGATGGGCCACTGGCCTGATCCAGCAGGCTCTTCTTATGTTCTTATGTTCTTAACTTGCAACACCTGTGCATCCCTGGTATGGTAAGGCTTTAACATATTTACATGAACCACTTTGCTTTTGTTTAATTGGTCTGTGGTGATTACATACGTCACTGTGTCAAGCCTTTCTCTGATGGTATATGGTCCTTCCCAGTTAGCCTGTAATTTGTCATGTTTCCTGGGTATGAACGCCATAACCATATCTCCCACATCATACACACGTTCCCTGGCTGTTCTGTCATACCAGTAACTTTGCTTCTGCTGTGCTTGACTCAAATTCTTTTTCACCACCTCCATCACTGATGTTAATTTATTGCGGAATTCCAATACAAAATCTACTACAGATGTTTTGTACTCTCCCAGGGTTCCTTCCCATGAATTTTTTAACAGTTCCAAAGGTCCCCTCACTTTTCTAGTGAACATGAGTTCAAAGGGTGAGAAGCCTGTTGACTCTTGAGGGACTTCTCTGTACGCAAATAAGAAGCATCCCAACCGTTCATCCCAGTCTTGTGGGTGATCTTGAACATAGCTTCTGATCATGCCCTTCAAAATGCCATTGAATCTCTCTGTTAACCCATTAGTGGCGGGATAGTAAGTAGTGGTCTTTAGATGTTTTAGACCACAACATTTCCACATACATTGCATCACTTCTCCCATGAATACAGTGCCTTGATCCGTCAGCACTTCATGAGGGAAACCCAGCCTCATAAAGATTTTTAATAAAGCCTCTGCCACTACAGGGGCTTCTACAGATCTTAGTGCTTCTGCGTCTGGGTACCTGGTGGCAAAATCCACCACCACCACTAGATATTTCTTGCCATGCCTTGTGGGTTTGGAAAAAGGTCCCACCAAATCTATTCCCACTCTATAAAAGGGTTGTCCAATTATAGGAAGGGGCTTTAAGGGTGCCTTAGTCTTTACTCCACTTTTCCCCACCTTTTGGCATATACCACAAGATAGACAATGTTGTTTTACATCTTTGGAGATGTTTGGTCAATAATAGTGTGCAGCCAATCTCCTCTTGGTCTTTTTTATTCCCAGATGTCCTGCACATGGGACATCGTGGGCTACCTCTAGCAATCTGGTTCTGTATTTGCTAGGTACTATCAATTGCTTCACTGGTTCACATTCATCCTTTCTCTCAGCAGGCATCCACAGTCTATATAAAATCCCATTCTCACACAGAACTTGATTCCTCAGTTTGTCAGTGAAAGGAATCTGTTGGGTCAGGGCTTGCTCCTTTATTTGATTCAAACTTATATCCTTATTCAGTTCTTCTCTGAAATGCTCTGTCTCTTCCCCAGAGACCAGCTGATACAGTTTGTCTCCTTCAGCAGGCCTGCTAGTGGTTGGTATGGCGACCTGAGGCTGGCTAACAGATTCCACCCTGTTTGCTTCAGCCCCCCTTAACACAGCTTCTGTTTCTCTGCCAAGGTGCTGTCTGGTCACCACATATATTTTCCCTTGTGCCCCCATAACATCTCTTCCCAGTATCACTGGTTCTTGTTGTTGGGCATTAATGCCTACTTTATATCTGCCCTCTCGGCCTCTCCACGTCATTTTCACCAGGGCCACAGGCAAGCTTTCTGGTTGACCCCTCACTCCTTGGATATTCACCGTTTCCTGAGGTAATATTTCCTCAGATTTTATTAAATCTGGCCTCAGCAATGTCTGAGCGGCACCAGTATCAAGCAATGCCCAATAATTTGCCCCTTGTACACTCACTTCCTCTCTCAGACTTGAATCAAGGTCTGTTACTTCTGTCCAGTTTATCTGGCAAAACTGAACCTTTTTCGCTGTTTCTAAAGCCTTGGGCTCTGTTTTCACTGCCCTTGGCTGAGCAGGATTACTAATGGGATTGGCAACCTCACATTGAAAACGTAGGTGCCCCGGTCTACCACATTTGTAGCATAATTTCTCCTCTGTTTTAGGGTACACAGATCCACTCTGGGGTGTCCTGTGCCCTTCGGATTTTACTGGAGGACTCACTCGCTGTGGCACCACATCCTTTCTGCCACCATTATATGGTCTGGGTTTAAACTCTCTTGATGTTTTCCCCACCCAGCCAGTTCTGTTGGAGGCAAAGTGATCCGCCATCTCTGTGGCCTCCTGCACCGATGTAGGGGAACGGTCTTTGACCAGGAGCCTTATTTCTGGTGGTAACTGATGGTAGAATTGATCCAGTATCATGAGGCTTTTCACCTCTTCCACTGACTGAGCTTTGGCACTACTCATCCACTTTCCAAATATATCCATCAATTTTGCTCCCAGTTCAACAAAAGACCTCCCTGCTTGGATCTGACAGTTTCGGAATAACTTTCTAAAATAGTCAGGTCCCAGTCTGAATCTTTTGTAGACTGCCTCTTTAAACTCAGCATAGGTGACGGGCTTGTCTGAGGGGAAATATTGGTATACCTCTGCCAATTCCCCTTTGATCAGGTTTGATAAATACTGCATGTATTTATCTTCAGGTAGCCCCCACAACTGAGCTGCCTTTTCAAAGGTTGTGAGATAAATTTGAGGATCTTGACCAGGCTCATAGACAACAAAGTTCTTTGGAGTAATTTTTATTTTTGCTCCATCTCTGTCTTTCCTTGTCTCCTCAGAGTGAAATTTCTCTCTATCCAATTTTAATTTTTCTGCCTGTAATTCCGCATCCACTCTCATTCTCTCAGTTTCCATCCTAAATCTCTCAGTTTCCATCTTCAACTTCTCAGTCTCTAACTCTCGCTGTTTATCTTTCCCATCAGCTTCCATCCTCAATCTCTCAGTTTCCAACTCCCTGTGTTTATCTTTTTCCTCAGCCTCAAAGACCCGCTGCTTTTCTTTCTCATCAGCCTCCCTCCTCAATCTCTCAGTTTCCAACTCATGTTCCCATCTTAACTTTTCTCTCAAATACTCTATATAAGCGGGATTGCTTGAGTATCCTTCTGGGGTCGCTTCCCTGACAGGTTGTTTTTGCTGGGCAGTTGCAAATCCTATAAGTGCTACCCTCAATTCATCTACCCCTTTACCCTCGTGAGGTAAATTAAATGTTATGCACTTCTCCACCAGCTCCTCTCTTTTCATTTTTATATATTCAGCCATGGTGTTTGAGTTCACTCACTCTTTGCCACACACTCTTTGCCAGTCACTCTCACAAGAAATCTTGTTTTGTTATTTCTGTTTGTCACACCACTGTTAGGGATTCTCTAGTATTCGTACCACCGCTACAGCAAACACCTGTGACGTAGTCTCCTTTGTTTGTATCCCACCGCTACTGCCACCACGTGTGATGCCCTTCCCTGGCTCTCCCTGTCAGGTTCCTACCTGCTCGTGGTTACTGCCTGTCTCTAGGCACCACCAGGGACTCCACCAGTCCGGACTGTCCTTTTTTATGGTTTCTCTCCCCGCTCTAGCACAGATCTCAACAGATCCCCCTGCTAGGCAGCACCACCAGTCACGTCCTATAACCAGTAGTCCCAGAGACTCTGCCTGAGTCTCTCTATCTGGTTACCTCTGTGACTGAGTGCTAAAGCTGTCCCAATCCCTTTGATTTACTCAGACTGCTTATAATTCTGGTTTGCTCTGAATACTTGTGGTGTTATTCTTCCCTTCCCTGCTGCCACCATTTGTCACTCTTCAGCCTTGGTATTTACCTCACCCTCCCTTCTGGTCTGTGAAACCCCAGCCAAGGATCAGGCCTCTGGTAAACCAAATTAAGTATTTATTAAATCACAGATAACAAAGATAACAAGATTTCTTCATAAGGCACATAAGCATATGGTTTTATCTAATACTAATCCGAACTCCACCCCCCCTCCTTCTCCACGCTCTCCTGACAAACAACTCTCTCAAACCCACCCAAGTCCACCAACGTCCACCTCACATCCACACAGATTTACCTGACATCCTTTCATTTATACTGTCAGCCATTTTAAACATTCAGCCAATCATCCAGCATTCTACTGCCCATTCACTCCCCCCTCCTCTTTCATTCTACTTACCACATATCTTCTAAACAAACAGCACTTACCATATATACACTAATACAGGATCATCACAGCCCTCTCCTGGGCCATCCCCTGAGCTTCCAAGGCTGGCAGAACTACCAAAAAGACCCCCTCTGCTGACCCCTGAGATGGTCTGCCGGGAAGGAGGTGGTCTTTCAGATATAGGGATGGGAAGATCCGGCTGTTTCAGTTCTCTGTTTCCCATTATTCCAATGTTACATTCAGTTCTCTACATCTCTGCAGTGATCTGAGATTTTTTTTTAAAAAAAAAAATCCTCATGAAAAGTCTCCACAATTTTGGTGCGAATTTCTCCAAATAAACACATTTTTGTAGGCAGTTTTGACAAAGGTGCACCGTTCTGCAAGCCGTTTCTCATCATTTCATGCCTTTTTGCGTGTCATTTTCCCTGATGTATTCATTTTCTATGCACACTTTCCTTTAATTGCTGCCCTGGGCTCCTGTTGGGAGGAAGGGCAGGATATAAATCAAATAATAAATAAAAGAAATAATATATCCATTTTTATAAACTTTGTTTAGTTGGTGAACTGCATCCCAAAATTCAAATAATTTCAAAGAGTAGCTGTGTTTCGGTTCTCATATTGTTATGGAAATTGCAAATTTGATAAATTCTGCTTGAAATGCGAACTGAATTGAAATTCTCACCCATCCCTGTTTGGGACCTAAGTCATTTAGGGCTTTAACCACTAATGTGAGCAGTTTGATATGCACCCGGAAATGAACTGGCACCCAACGCAACTGTTTTAAACCAGGGGTTATATGAGATCTAAATGGAACCCCATCTTCTGCATTGTGGACCAGTTGAAGTTTCCAAGTCATCTTCACAGGAAGCCTCACATAGAGCACATTCCAATAATCCAGTATGGAAGTTACCAGAGCATGGAGCATTGTGGCCAAGTCATCTCTTTCCAAAAAGGGCTGAAGCTGGAAAACCATCTAGAAAAAGGCACTCCTGCCCACTGAGGCCACCTGAACCTTCAGTGACAGTGTTGGCTCAAGGAGTACCCCCAGGCTGCACACCTGCTTCTTCAAGGAAAGAGCAACTCCATCCAGAACAGGCCGTCTTCCCACCTCCTGGACGTGAGAACTCCAAACCCATAACACATCCGTCTTTTCAGGATTCAGCTTCAATTTATGGTGTTCATATGGTGTATGGTGCAGATGTGACCTAAGGCATGTGCCACAATAGCCAGATTGGACTTTCATAGAATTTGCCCTTTACTTTTTTGTCTGAGCCAATTATACGTATTTATCTTCCATGCTTTGCATTTTTTTCCAAGGGAATCGTGCACAGGTGAAATTCCTCTATCATAATGTTGCCACTTGAGAAGCACTCCTCCTGGAGGTCTTCTAGTTTACAGAATAGTTCCCATACCTGGGAGTTGCAGTTTCATACTTAGATAAAAGAACTGAGGTTTAGTTTATTTATTTATTTTTAAATGCTGTAATTATAGAGTTTTATTTTGGTTTTATTCACTGCCTTCTGTGACCCAGAATAATGAGCACATAATTGTCTCAAGGCCACGTAATTGTGTATCTCAGCAGCCGAACTCTCAGCACTGCAGGAATCGCAGGGCTTGCTTGTTTTCAGCTTTATTTTGTTCTACATCACTTTGGACAACAGCGCAGCTGTTTCTTTCTGCTTTACTGCTTCACCGGGAAGGCCGACAACCCTTTCTGAGGATGCACTGACATCTACTGGATGCTTTGGCGCTGTGAACATCGTTTTCACATGGCTCCTTCAAGTGACAATTGGGATGGTGTGACATTCTCTCAATAAGTTCAGGTGCATTATCTGTTTTGGTAGAAGTCTTTTTTTAAATTTTCATTTAAGGAACTGAAGCTAATCTGGAGCAAGATCATGTCCATGAATCCTGTTAGAGGGAAAGGTGTAGGGGTACTACATTTGGATTCAGTATTTTTCCTTCCCTCTCACATGGCTGGGCACAGAAGGATCATTTCTAGCTGAGCTCCGCAGCAGAAGTGGCTTTCCCTTTCCCCTTCCTTTTATCCTCCATCCAGGGTTTGGGGTCATGATATGGAAGGGGAGACAGCAGTGAATATTGGGTGAAAAGGAATTGGGAGTGTGCATCTGCTGCAGTTTAAAAGCACATGTTGCTGCTCCGAATTTATTGGAAGCTGTTGAAGGACATAGGCAATCCCACTTTGCGGACACAGGGGCTATATTACGGAGCAAAAGGGTACACCCTGGGAAGTGCATAGAAATAAGAACATGCATAAGAGCAGAGGAAGCTGCCTTATATTAAGCCAAACCATTGCTCCATCTAGCTTAGTATTATCTATTCTAACTGGCACTGCTGTTCTAGGGTTTTGTTAAACAGGATATTACCTTTAGTATTACCTTTATCTTCTTTTCTGTCAGCCCTGTAATACCATTAAGCTTTGCACATCAATAAACTGGTGTATTTGTTTTATTTACAACTTCGACTTTCTTTTTTTTTCCATTGCTTTGCTCCTTGTTCTCCTGGGTTGCTGCTAAGCAAATGAACCCTGACTGAAGGATCCAATGAAGGTTGATGCACAGGCCAGAATTTGGCATGGTGTGCACATGGGTGTAGTTGTCCCGGGTCTCGTAGGGACTTAGACCCCTTACTTTTTTGGGAGCAGGGTCGCAGCAGGGTCCCTATGTCTCTAGCATCTTACGAGTCAATCAGTATGAAAGGAGAGTCTGTTAGCCTCTGAGAAGAGACTTCTAGCACGCTTCCTTGTCCTTTCCTGCTGATTGGAGCCAATCAGAATGAAAGGTGGTGAGTCAGCCACTGAGAAGACTCTTCGCAGTAGCTAACACTCTCCCTTTTCATGCCAATTGGCAGCTAGGGACATTTGTTGTTGTTGGAGAAAGGCATTAACAAGCATCTCATTCTCAACCCATTAGCAAAGAAAAAAAGAGGAGGGGTGTGGCTGTGAGTGTCATGAAGATACCCTGCACTTCTGAATTTGCCACTACACAACTGGCTGTGCACGACCCCTGATTGGATCTCCTGATTAACAGATTTCAGTCAGGAGCTTTTCCCAGCCTTACCTGGAGATGCCAGGGCCTGAAATTGGGACCTAGTGTACCAAGCAAAGCAGATGCTCTACCACTGAGCTATGGCCCTTCCTATGGCCTTTTGTTCTTAAAAAAAACAACCCAACACTTGAGCACCTGCGAGCTCTGGGTGGTAGCTTGGGTGTGTGCAAAAGAGAGAAAGAGAGAAGCATCCCAGGATGCCTCAGTGAAATTGATTTGAATTACTACTACTGGAGAATTACTTGGGAAGATAGGCAGACTAATGTTAGCGTATTGGAAGAAGCAAAGACCACCAGTGTTGAAACAATGATCCTCCAACATCAACTTCGCTGGACCGGCCATGTTGTTCAAAAGCCTGATCACTGTCTTCCAAAGCAGCTACTTTACTCCCAACTTAAGGATGGAAAACGGAACATCGGTGGACAGCAAAAGAGGTTTAAAGATGTTCTTAAAGCAAATCTAAAAAAATGTAACATGAACATCGACAACTAGGAAGTCTTGGCCCCTGAACATCCAAAATTCAGGTCGGCTATTATCAAAGGTGTTGTGGACTTTGAAGAAACACAAATACAGGGTGAACGGGACAAACGAGCTAAGAGAAAGGCACGTCAAACAAGTGCTCATTGTGACCATCTTCCATCCGGAAACCTATGTCCTCACTGTGGAAGGCTGTGTGGATCCAGAATTGGCTTCCACAGTCACTTACGGACCCACTGTTAAAGACCTTATCTTGGAAGACAATCTTACTTGGCCATGAGTGATCGCCAATGAATGAAATGAATGAATGACTGGCGATCACTCATGACCGAGTAAGATTGTCTTCCAAAATAAAGTTGGTTGGCAGACACCTGTGCGTGAATTTGTTTTATGTGGGGAGATCGGCGCACAACAATCAACACACAATCTCGACAGAAAAAGGCTTTGATCCAATGGCATGGGTACCACAATGATTGGAAGTCTTTTATCTGCTGCAGCCTTCATCTGCCTTCACAGCCATTGTAACATATGCACTGTTATCCTCTGCCTGTTCTGCTGTTGAGGACATTCTTGGATCGTTCTTCATCTGGTTCCTCTCCCTTGACCTTACCGCCATGGGTGACCCTGCTGGGAGTACATGACTCCCGATGGCATCGCTCATAGGGTTCACTGGAACACACAAGCCCACTCACCACTACTAGGTGACGATCCAGCGAGGGGATTTGAAGTAAAGTACCCCACACCTGAAAGTCATCCCACTTTTGTGAATCATCCCACCTTCCCAGGGGACCAAAGACTCTTAAAATGGAGGTAAGGAGAGGTTGGATGAAGAAAATTTTGGGAGCATCACCAATAAAGGCGATGAGTCGAGCCCCTGGTGAGCTCATTGGCAGAGCACCTGCTTTGCGTGCAGATTGTCCCAGATTCAACCCGCGGCACCGCCAGGTAGAGCTAAGAAAGACCCCATGTCTGGAACCCTGCAGACCTGCTGCCAGTCAGTGGAGACAATCCTGATTCAGATGGGACCACTTGATATAAGGCAGCTTCCCATGTGACTAGAAGATGGCTGAAAGTCTAGAGGCCAGCTTGTTTTTAAAGCTGATTTTCAGTGTTGTACCTTGCCTTGTGTTTTTGAGATAGGGCAATATGAGATCTAAATAGATAAACAGACTTATTTTGAGCTGAAATTTTAAAATTTCCCAGTCTGCATCTGTGGGTGGAATTGTTTTTAAGATTTTTTTTTGGAAGATGTTTTATTTTTAAGATGTTTTTATTGTTTGTTGTTTGCCACCCTGAGCTCCACTGGGAGGAAGGGTGGGATATATATTTACTAAATAAAACAAACAAACAAACACATGTTTTCCCATTCTGAATCTGAAGTCTTGCTAATGAATTTTGAGACAGAGCTGCATATCATCTGGTCAAATGCAATACGCCCCATCTCCCATTTTTAAATTCAGAATTCTGTTGGTTAAACATACAGGATGAATACTTTGAAAATACATGTTTCAGCATTCCATTAGTGGGGAAATTGAAGAATTTTTAATTGAGTAAATAGAAATTTCATTTTTTTCAAGCAATTATGATTAAGAATCACCCCCCCAATTATTTCACTCTATAAACTTATGCATCACCTTGAATTCCAGGTTCATGAGAATTGCCCTTGTCCTTTACCAGAATCACCTCTGTTTTCCCTGTATCTCATGTTCTTTCATGATTGGCCGCTCAAATGGAGGCAACTATCTTGCCTAACTGCTTTAAATTAGAATGATGTGCAGTTGCTGAGCTGGAGACTCTTCCCACATTTTTTGACAAATATTCTAAAGAAAACTATTAGCTGTGAAGAATCATTTTACCTCTGGAAGAAACTCAACCCCCTCTTTGGCACCACTTTTGCCAAGTCACTAATAGCATTTTAATCTAATTAAGTTAATAGATTTCTGCACCTGGGCTTCCAAGAGGGCAATGATTTGTGCAGCTTCTGTGTACAGAAGCTTTGTGTAGCAGCTTTGAGCATTCATCATAACTGTTTATTGCAGCAGTGTCAACACACTGTTGTTGAGTTCACAGCCCATTTGCAAACATGAATGCAATTAATATAGGCCAAAAAGAGAGAGATGTGAATCAGCTCATTCATGAGCTTGAAATCTGCAGAGAGTTTTTGTGATTGGTTACGAATTACTCCCTTCTGGTGGATGCAAATATGTTAATATAAAAAAGATGTCCGAATCAGGAAAAATAAACCTATTTGACTTGTTCCAGATTTACCAGGAGAAGATGGATAACTTTATGCATACCAACCTTCCAATATTCCTCAGATGAAAATAGTGACATGTTTGCAACATTTCAGGGCCAAACTAGATGCAGCATCCATTGAGTGAATGCTATTCACGGGCAAGGTTTTGTTATGCAAATAACAGCTGCAGAGACGTCTGGGCAGCCTCAAGACTCATAAAGTCCACTGACAGATATCCCTTTCTTCTTATCCACGTGGGAACAAATGATCCTGACAAGCACAGCTACGAAGAAATCATGTCAGACTTTGAAGTTCTGGGAAGGAAAACTCAAGGACTTTGGGCCCAGATAGTTTTCTCAGTTGTCCTTCTGGTACTTAGAAGAGGAGTGGAAAGGGAAAGAAAATACTCTGAGTGATTGACTGGCTACAAAGGTGGTGCTGACGCAAGAGATTTGGATTCTGGTATCATGGGCTACGCTTCCTGGAAGATAGACTGCTGGCAAGTGATGGGTTGCACCCCACAAGGACTGGGAAGAATGTGTTTGGCCACAGCATGGAGAAATTCATCAGGAGAGCTTTAAACTGAATCCTAAGGAGGAGGGAGACGTAACATTGTCGGTAAGGCCTAACAAAGGCTTGTGCACAGTAAAATGAACTGAGGGAACAGCTCTAATGGGACCCAGTAATTGTCTTCACAAAAATGTAGGAAGGAAGCCAGGCTGTAAATCACATGGTCTTCAATGTCTGTATACTAATGCCCAGAGTATGGGAAACAAACAGGATGAACTTGAACTCTTAATACACGAGAGTAAATATGGCTTGATAGATATAACTGAAACTTGGCAGGATGACTCCCATGACTAGAATACAGTGACTGAAGGATATAACTTGTTCAAAAAGAACAAAAGAAATAAAAAGGGAGGAGGATCAACTTGGTAGCTACACCGAGAATATCTGCATTAAAATAAATGGGACAAAGAATAAAAAGTATATGGTGGTTGGAGTCTACTACTGTCCACCCAATCAAGGAGAAGACAAGGATGAAACTTTTGCAAAGCAAATTGCCAATGTTTCAAGGAGGCATGATGTAGGGGACTTCAATTACCCCAATATCTGTTGGGAGACAAATTCTGCCAAACATGGCCCCTCCAAGAAATTCCTGACTTGTGATCGAGATGACTTTCTTCTATAGGAAGTGGAGGAAGCAACTAGAGGATCAGCTATCCTTGACTTGATTCCAACCAACAGAGATAACTTGGTGGATGAAGTGGCAGTTACAGGAACTCTGGAGGAAACTGACCACATTATGGTAGAGTTCTTGATTTTAAAGGAAGCAAAAGCTGAGAGTAGCCATATGCTTACCCTGGACTTCAGGAAAACAAATTTTAATAAACTTGGAACAAGGGTAAGTAAGGTTTCGTGGCAAGCTACTCTAATGAGAAAAGGAGTCCAAGATGGGTGGGAGTTTATAAAAGAGGAAATTCTAAAGACACAATGACAAACAATTCCATCAAGGAAAAAAGGGGGAAGATGGCAGAAGAAGCCAATGTGGTTTCACAGAAAATATACAAATGACCTGAAAACAAATAAGGACACATACAGGAAGTGGAAGGAAAACCATGCCACGAAGAAAGAGTACAGACAGGTGGAATGGAATTGCAGGGATGGCATCAGGAAGGCTAAAGCTGAGAATAAGCTGAGGTTAGCGAAAGATGTCAAAAGTAACAAAAAAGCTTTCTTCAGGTACATTCATAGTAAAGACAAAGAATTGTGGTACAGCTACTCAGTGAGGATGGCAAAATGATAAGAGATGACAAAGAAAAGGCAGAAATGCTCAATTCCTACTTTGACTCAGTCTTCTCCCAAAAGAAGGTCTATGATCCTCCAGGGAAATATGAAGTTAAAGGGGCAAGATTGCAGCTTGAGATAGATAGACCAATGGACGAGGAATACCTAATCACTTTGAATGAGTTGAAAGCTGCAGGGCCTGATGAACTGCATCCTAGAGTACTGTAGGAACTGGCTGAACTCTCAGAACCACTGTCTATTATCTTTGTGAAATCGTGGGGAATGGGTGAAGTGCCGGACGACTGGAGGAAGGCTGATGTGCCAATCTTCAGAAAGGGCAAAAAGGAGGAACCTAGGAACTACAAACCAGTCACCCTGACATCAATTCCTGGGAAAATTCTGGAGTAGATTATAAAGCAGTCAATCGGTAAGCACCTTGAAAACAATGCAGTGATTACTAGAAGCCAACATGGATTTATCAAGAACAAATCCTGCCAGACTAATCTCATTTTTTTTATCAGATAACCTTCCTGGTAGACTGTGGGAATGCTGTGGACATAATATATCTTGACTTCAGCAAAGCTTTTAACAAAGTGCCCCATGATATTCTGATTAGCAAGCTAGCTAAATGTGGGCTGCATGGAACAACTATCAGGTGGATCCACAGTTGGCTCCAGCATTGTACTGAAAGAATGCTTATCAATGGTTTCTTCTCAAATTGGGGGGAGATAACAAACTGGGTGCCACAGGGCTCAGTCATGGGCCCTGTGCTCTTCAACCTTTTTATTAATGACTTGGATGAGGAGGTGCAGGGAATGCTTCTCAGATTTGTAGATGATACAAAATTGGGAGGGATAGCTAATACCTTGGAAGACAGAAACAAAATTGAAAGAGATCTTGATAGGCTGGATCATTGGGCTGAAGACAACAGAATGAAATTGAACAAGGATAAGTGCAAAGCTCTACAGCTAGGAAAAAGAAACCAAATGCACAGTTATAAGATGGGGGATACTAGCCTCAGCAATACTGCATGTGAAAAGGATCTTGGAATTGTTGTTGATCACAAGCTGAATATGAGCCAACAGTGTAATGTGGCTGCAAAAAACGTAAATGCTGTTTTAGGCTGCATTAAGAGAAGTATAGTTTCCAAATTGTGTGAAGTATTAGTTCCCCTCTATTTGGCACTGGTCAGGCCTCATCTTGAGTACTGCGTCCAGTTCTGGACACCACACTTTAAGAAGGATGCAGACAAACTGGACAAACTGGACTAATCGTTACTCTACCTCTCATGATCCCAACAAAAATGCCTCTCTGAAGCTGCTACCCACATTTCAAGGGGAGCCCCTATTGGTGTTAGTGGGGGGGGCTTCTATTGAAATGCAAATAGCAGCTTCAGAGATGAAACTTTGTTGGGACTATGGCAGAAAGAGAAAGCATTCCCTTTCCCGTCCCACTCTACAGTCCTAAGGCTGCTCAGGTTTTTTAATGACAGCTATTTAAAACCTTTCACATTAATTGCATTCATGCAATTAATATAACATCTAGTTTGGCTCCCTTATTATGGTTTGCACCCTGAGCCTCTCCACACCATCACACATTATTGAAGCCTCTGATATTTAGCTATTGCATTCCATATTCATTTATTCTGCAAATGACATGACATTTTGGATTTGGGCGGTTCAAAATAGCCTAAAAAAATACAGTTGACCTCCAGTGGTTGTTGATAGTTCCAAACTTATCCTCAAGAGATGCCATGTGTGAAACTAAATGACATGCTTTGCATAAGAAAATAAGATGTGCCCTGTGGATCTGGCGAAAGGCCTATCTAGCTCAGTATCCTGTTCTTACAGTGGCCATCCAGATGCCTTTGGGAAGCCTACAAGCAAGACTTGAATGTGCTACATGTTGATTTAGGGTTGATGTCCATACATTGCTATTTCAGATGATGCATTCACTGCCCCCTCTGAGATTTAACTTCAAGAGCAGTTGAACTTTGAATACAGCTTAATAACATTTTAAGAAGTCAAAGAAGAGGCAAAATAGGGGGCAAATAGTGACAGTGGTTTATTGATTGTTTGATTGCATTTATATACCGCCCCATAGCCGAAGCTCTCTGGGCAGTTTACAACAATTAAAAACATTAAAAACAAATATACAAATTTCAAAAGCACATTTTAAAAAAGCAATTTAAAATGTTTATCAGAAATGGAGGCCAGAAAATAAGGGGAGAGTACGCTTTAAGTAGGCCAACACAATGTGTAAGTATATCAGGTTGAACACCACCTGATCCCCATCTATTATGACCAAAGAGATGCTTGATCCCATCTCCCCATAATTGCAGTCCTGCATGGCAAAACCAGGAACCTCAATATACACTTGGTGAGCTACCTTTGGTTTGATGGTTCACAAGATGTGGACACCTGCCTTTATGAAGAATATAGTTAAACTAAGGAATGCACTCCCATGAGATATAATGATGGCCACCAACTTCAGTGCATATGATTTGGAATTGTCAGTATAATTTTGAGTTTTGGCACACAGTCATTAGCGAAATTAGTTTAATTATTGGATGGGAAGTTACTTTAGATCCAAGATTTTGTCTGCTCTCTGTCTTTGTTAGCTCTAATTCAGAGTTACCATGTAAGGAGTTAATCATGATTAACTTTAGCCAAGGGCTGGAAAGATGCCTCTTTGGTTTCATTTGGTTTCAAAAATCCCTGAAAAACTAACATCGCCTCAAGGAGCTAAAAAGACTAGTGGACCCTATGGACTTTGCTTCCATATGGTGACCTTGTATGACTTATGTGGAAAGACAAACACATGGATGGACAGTTCTGACAAAATATGTCTTTGGTTCTCCTGAAGTCTGGTAATCAGCTCTCCTCTCTTCTTTTTAATACTAGACATTCTACTTTCTTTCCCCTTTCTGTCCCCATAGATATACTTGGTGTTATATGTTTATAATCGGTATTTCCCTCTGTATTATTAACAATATCAGTTCAATTTTGTTCCATCTGTTCAGCTGAGATTTATGTTGTTTTATATTTGCGGTGTTCAAAATATCTCTTTTGTTTCTTGCTTAATCTGTATGGTATGAGATTTTGAATACAAGTTGTTAAAAAAAGAGGGGATTAGACAAATTCATGGAAGATAAGGCTATTGGTGGCCACTAGACACAACAGCTATGTTCTCCCCCCATTGGTGGAGTCAGTATGCCTCTGAACGTCAGTTGCTGGGAATCTTGTATTTGTTTATTTCGGTACAAGACCAGCTGGGAATCACAATTGGGGAGATTGTTGTTGCACTCAGGTCCTGCTTGTGGGCTTCCCACAGGCCTCTGGTTGGACACTGTAAGAAACTGTGAGAACAGGACTCTGATGGGCCTTTGGGTTGATCCGGCAGGAGTCTTCTTATGTTCTTAACATGGCTAGAGTCTTCCTGCCAGTTCTGCAGTGAAGAGAGGTTTTCTTCCTCGTGTTCACAAGAGGGCACCATAGGTCATCAAGTGATGCTGTATGGTGGGAGGAATATGAACATTTTGGGTTAGGGTGTAACTACTTCTCTCCTCCTAGGCCAAAGAGTTCATTGGGTAGAACATCTTTTCAAATGCTCTGTCACTTTTACAAAGAACAATGGGGGAGCCAACAATTTTATTCGTGGCCTGGGAAGGAAGCAGAGAGGAATGGCACTATTTTCCTTCCTGCAAAATGGCTGTGCAGATGCTCCAGAAGTGCATCATTTTAAACCATAGTAAATACAGGAGAACGCAACTTATGTTTGGCAAAAGGGGAGATCTGAAATATACACCCTGCTTTTGAGTGAGAACAAAGGGGAAACGCCATTGAAGGGAGGATATTAGCAGGTGCAACAGTTCTTTCTGTCGCAGTGCTAGGAGTCCCTGCCAAACCTCTCCCTTTGGCTTGGCTGTGGAAGGCCCAAGAGACTAAAGCCAGCAGCTGTAAGCGAGAGCAATTACCTTCCTGTAGGCTTTAATGGCCTCAGTAACAAAGCTGTGCTGTCTGACACTCCTGGGAGGTCTTCTTTGCCAGAATGCTCTGTCACTCAGTAAATGACTGTTCCTTCTTTCCTGATGCATCCTCCACTTTCCACGCTGTTCTTAAAGGGCAAACCCACTTTTGTGGGTTTGATACAGAGGGCTGGACATGGCCCTATATCCTCAATCTGCAGTTGTGCAAATGGGCCTCTCTTTCAAGTCAACAGCAGGTGAGGCTCCTGATGCAAATTGGGACCCTGGTGGTGGTTGTGGTGGGCATAGGTTGGCCAGATCGGGATTCAGGAGAAATTCGATTCAGCTCACATTGAAAGGCAAACCTGCCTAATTCACAGTTCTGAAACAATGTGGAAACTGAAACACAGCCATCCTTCAAAAGTCACATTTCTCCAAATTTTGCAGTGCAGTTTTCCAGCCATGTTTTGTGTACAGAAATGCATATACTGGGGTAAAGTGTGCATAGAAATGCATATATTTGTGAAATAGCATACATTTTCTAGGATAAATTGCTTTGCAAAAATAGGTATATTAGGCATATATTAATGCATACAAAAATGTCCATATTAGAAAAAAAATGCACTGAAATGTAGATGAAATTTCAGGAGGACTTTTTTTTTAAGTCACAAACTGCTGTGGAAATGTGGAGAACTGGAATTAAGGGTGGAAAAAGGAGAAACTGGGAGAAGTGGAAATTAACAGATTCATCCACCCCTGTTAGAGGGATTTAACCTTTTTCTTCCCACTGAACTGCTGGTCCAGATCACCCACCCTCCAGCCATCTGTTTGCATTGAAAGGAAAGTCTCCATTTGCATCAATGGAAGTTTCCCTTCCAATACAAGTAGCAGGGTAATGGGGGGGGGAGAGATTTGAATTAGGCAATTCCTACTTGTTGAAATAATTTGTTGATCTCTATGTATTCCCAATCTCTATGTATGGATGTGAAACTTGGACAGTGAAAAAATGTGAAATGTGAAAAAATGTGATGCCTTTATATCCAAGATCCTGTGCTGAGTGTGGGGAATCACCCAGGCAAAGTATGTCCCACAGTCTATCACTGCCACCTGTGGGCCCAGGGCCACCATTCAGTCTGTGCTCTTGAAAGATACCACTTCGTCAAGCAGGGACTTTGTGGTAAGCGTGTGCATGTTCCCGATTCTGTGCAGTTTCCTCTGGCTCTGCTAATACATTTCTAAAATTCAGTGTCCTGGGTTTGCAGCTTTCCCCCGAAAAGGTAGCCCAGTTTGTAGGTCTTAAGATTCAAAGCTTAGAAACAGTCTACACAAAACAGCGCTTATAGATTTCAGCTAGCTGTTGTCCCTTCATCCATTATAGGATAGTGATTTATTTCATTTTTTTTACCTTTATATTTTAACATTCTAGGGTGAAAGAGGACCCCAAGGATTACCTGGGCTGATGGGCGAGAGAGGAGAAAAGGTAACAATCTCTTCCAGCCAGTGACAGAGGAAAACATTTGTCAGTTATTGTCACACGAATGGTGGACTAATACCAGTGGGTTAATAGTATTTGGAATCTGCCCCCAAACCCCCAAAGAAGACTTGTGAGACAGTTATTTGTAATAATGTTATAGTTATTGAGATATAACAAGAAATTGGAGAAACTGCAGACCAAATAAACCAAATTCAAACTGTACGGGCAAGTGAGAATATAATCTCAGTCTGTTAGGAAAGCATCCCTCCAGCCCCCTGGACATGTTATTCAGCCAAAGGCTCTGGCTCCCCAGGAAAGAATGGGGAAGAAATTCCTCCCTCCCTGCTAAGTGAGCCTTGGACAGGCACCAAACTGTGCACCAGGGCCCTGTTGTATTGGTGTTCACCCTAATGCTCAAGTCAGGTCATGAGGGCACCCCCCAGTTCCCCCCAGGCATAAAGCACTGGCAACTCCTTGAAGGGTGACCTTATTTATTTATTTATTTATTTATTTATATCCCGCCCTTCCTCCCAGCAGGAGCCCAGGGCAGCAAACAAAAGCACCAAAAAACTCTTTAAAACATCATAAAAACAAACTTTAAAACACATTAAAACAAAACATCTTTAAAAATGTCTTTAAAAAAGCTTTCAAAACATCTTCTAAGATTGAAAACATTTTTAAAAGAAGGTTTAAGAACATGTTAAAAAGCAATTCCAACACAGACACAGACTGGGATAGGTCTCAACTTAAAAGGCTTGTTGAAAGAGGAAGGTCTTCAATAGACGCCGAAAAGATAACAGAGATGGCGCCTGTCTAATATTTAAGGGGTGGGAATTTCACAGGGTAGGTGCTGCCACAGTAAAGGTCTGCTTCCTATGTTGTGCAGATCAGACCTCCTGATAAGATGGTATCTGCAGGAGGCCCTCACCTGTAGAGCCCAATGATCAACTGGGTATATAAGGGGCAAGACGGTCTTTCAGGTATCCTGGTCCCAAGCTGCATAGGGCTTTGTACACCAAAACTAGAACCTTGAACTTGGCCCGGTAGCAAGTGGGCAGCCAGTGCAATTATTTCAGCATCGGGGTGACATGTTGGCAATACCCTGCCCCAGTGAGCAGTCTCGCTACTGCATTTTGCACCAGCTGCAGCTTCCGGACCAACCTTAACCTCCAAATGCCTCAGTGTGCCTCCTATTTACCTACCAATTTCCTCACCTTCTGAACTCCATGCCACAAGGCCAACACCCAACCACTTCAAAAGCTAACAGAACTCAACCCCCCACAGGGTGAAGTAGGCAAACCAAGAAGGATCCTTGAAAACAGAATCCAACTAAAACATTCCTACTTGGCCCCTAAATGGCTTATAAGCCACACTCTGCCCCTGTGCAATAGGCTAGAAGCTCCCTTTGGGAGGGATCCTCCTATGTCTCCTTTGTTAAGGAGGGAAAGTGGAGGCATACATGCCCCTTTAAGGGCAGGCATGACATTGTGAATGGCTTATCTGAAATAACTTCAGTTCAGCTTATTGGTCAACCACAGAGGCTTTAGGACTACAACTGTCCCTAAAACATTACAAGCAACATGACCCAGAGCACAGGGTAACACAGCAATAATAAATCCTAGTGCAGATCATCAGCTTGGACAATCAGTCACTCGAACCTCCTTGATACCATCCTGAAGTTTCTGGGCCTGGACAATGAATCTGGCACCTATAAATGCAGTAAGTCCAGCGGGAAAGTAAAAACCTTAATCTGACCAGTATCATTGAGCTCCCTGACCTGAGTTAACAACTCTCCAAGCTGTTTCTTCCTTGGGAAATTACTTAACAGAACAATGCACTGGACAATGACAAAATATCTTCACGTTTCAGTCATGCCCCCTATAAAAAAGTTTTGCTGCAATGGTAGCTTCTTGTATGTGTCCTTCTCCAAAATTGAGTGAACACAGTTTGAAAGCAGTGAATTGTGGATGCCTGACAACAGCGATTCCCAAGCTTCCCCCCCCCATGGACCACTTGAACATTGCTGATGGTCTTGGTGAACCACGTAATGGTTTTTCTGCCTGCTCTAGCAACTGTCATGTGCTGTGCTAGATGCTGCCTGATTTTTCATTGTGTTTTGATTGCTTATTTCTGGTATTTTAATGTATTACAATTTCCGTTCCATATGATTCAAAATGTAATGCAAATGTACTGTAAACCGCCCAGAGAGCTTCGGCTATGTGGCGGTAAACAAACAAATAAACAAATAAATAAAGCAACAAAATACAATACAAGAAATGAAAGCAGTTAAAGGACAATGAAAAATCAACATAAATATCTAATATGGGCACTCCACAGACGACCAAAATGAAGCTTGTGGACCTCTGGTGGTCTGTGGGCAACAGTTTGGGAACCCCTCCCTTCCAGAGGAAAAAAAACTTTTCTACTCCCCTCAGACATTTTTCCAGCCTCGTTGAATATTTTAATAACCAATGGAAGTTGATGAGCATTTTGAATAATGTTCTATGCATGTAACTTTTCCAAAATACTATTTTGAACTTGAGCAATTCCCCACAGTTAATTCCATACAGTCTAAATTGGAAGTTCTTAATGAGGGTTCACATCGACGCAGCCAATTATTATTTATGTCACCACTGACCAGGCATCTTATTTTTCCCCCCAAATGGACCACCTTCTGAACTATTCATTGGCGGTTTCTTCTCTGAGGCTGTGGGCAGAAGGGCCTCAGCTCAGCTTTATTCCATGTCCTAAATATCTTAGATGCTTATTTACTGCGTTGCTCGTTTATTCCATGTTGGTGCCAGCAACGTCTGAGAAATGGTGCATGATAGCAAACACATTTTCAATAATAATGTTTTCAATAATGAATGGCATGAATATATAAGTGCACAGAGATGTTCAGGCATTGATACATATAGGAAATAGACAGCAAATATACTTTCATTCTTGTCACCTAGTGAACACAGATGCATGATACAAGCAGACTAAAATTGGGGCTTCTTGCATGCACACGTGACAGTTTCCCAGATACCCACAAAAATGAGTCCACGGCTTAGATTGCTTCCCAAATGACAGCCCTCTTGTACATATCGTGCAAATCAAAGTTCTCTGTGTGCATAGCTGCATGATACAAGCAGTGGAGACTCGTCCGTCAGGGCAAATGGGAGACACCCACCCACCAAGCCACTTGGAAGTGGAGAATTTGGAGTTGAGGAACAGTGGTTTGTAGGTCTCACTCCCTTAGATTTTAGTGTTATTGTTGGAATGTTAAGGCTCTAATGTGAATTGTATGTTTTTATGTTGTGCGTCGCCCAGAGTGGCTGGACAACTGGCCAGATGGGCAACTAATAAATTTAATAAATAAATAAATAAATAAAATGTCCGGGAAGGAAGATGGGCATTCTCAGGCTCCTCTGCAATTTAGTTTGGCACCTGCAGTTAGGGATGGAGGATAAACTCAATACAGCTTGCATATTAAGGTGAACATACCTAATTAGCACTTTCTGAAGCAATAGTTGAACTAAAGCACACCCATCTTTCAAAATCCACACATGTCTGAATTTTGCCATGCAGCTCTCCAGAAAAGTAATGTGTACGAAAATGCATATACTGGGGTAAAGTGTTTATATAAACACATATATTTGTAAAATTATATAGAGAAATGCATTCTATTAGGGGGAATTGCTTTGGGGAAAATGTGTATTTTAGGGAAAATTGCATACAAAAATGTGTATATTAAGCAAAATTCACACTAAAATGCTGAGGAATTTTCATGAGCACTTTTTAAAAAAAACCACGGCAAACTTAATGTGGACATGTGGAGAACTGAATTTATGATTGGAATAATGGGAAACTGACAAAAATTGAAATTGACATATTCGCCCATCCCTGCCTGCAATCTAAAGTGCAGCAGTCCAGCAATGTGGCAAGTGGTTGTGCCTGGACCTGGCCATGCTTGAAAAGGAAAAGGGAAGGGTCTCTTGTCAGTCCAGGCCATGGTGACAACCCCCACCAGCATTTAGCTGGTAATGAATGTAGTGCGTCATAGCAGAAATTGGGGTGGGCAGGCAATGAGCCCCCTTTGAGACCTCAAATTAATTTAGCTTCTGGTGGGAATGATTAGACCTGCCAAAGTGCGTTATTCATGTGCTTCTGCTTTCAGCTGGTGCTAATTCGATATGGATGATATTAATGCATTTATGTTAATTCTTATTCTTTTAGGGCTCCCTTGGTGCACCTGGCATCCCGGGGAGAGACGGTGCCAAAGGAGAGACAGTAAGCTTTTCTCTTCCTCCCTTGTAATCTCCTTTTCCTTATATCATAAGCCAGATGCTGCAAATCGATCTCTATTGAGTGGAGTGTGTCTTGGGGATTAGTGTTGCCATTTTAAATGCAGCCCAAACAAATGACAGCAGGTTAATAACCTCAAGCAGCCCTGTCTTTCAGCCAAGGCAGCAGACAGACTTCATATGGATTAACTGCTCTTGGGGGCTCAAAGGAAGAATGTGTATTGACATTCATTAGAGTGTTGTTAGAAAGGTATGTTGTTATTATCGTCTTTACTAAGGCATGGGGGGGGCAGTCAGCTTTGCAAAGCTCCACACAAAATTTTCCCAGATAAAATTTGGAGGATCAAAGTGAATGGGCTCAGATGGGATCTGGAAGCAAGTGTTATTAACTTGTACCCCCAAACAAGCAAAGGATCCATTTTTTATCCACAGTGCAAAATTAAAGAATCGTACTCAAAGAGTGTTTATCAAAGCACTTATCAAAGGTTTCTTCTCAAACTGGGGAGAGGTAACAAACTGGGTACCACAGGGCTCAGTCCTGGGCCCTGTGCTCTTCAACCGTTTTATTAATGACTTGGATGAGGAGGTGCAGGGAATGCTAATCAGATTTGCAGATGATACAAAATTAGGAGGGATGGCTAGTACCTTGGAAGACAGAAACAAAATTCAAAGAGATCTTGATAGGCTGGATCATTGGGCTGAAGACAACAGAATGAAATTTAACAGGGATAAATGCAAAGTTCTAAACCTAGGAAAAAGAAACCAAATGCACAGTTACAAGATGGGAGATACTAGGCTCAGCAATACTGCATGCAAGAAGGATCTTGGGATTGTTATTGATTACAAGTTGAATATGAGCCAACAGTGTGATGTGGCTGCATAAAAGACAGATGGTATTTTAGGCTGCATTAAGAGAAGTATAGTTTCCAAATTGTGTGAAGTATTAGTTCCCCTCTATTTGGCACTGGTCAGGCCTTATCTTGAGTATCCATTTCTGGACACCACACTTTAAGAAGGATGCAGAGAAACTGGAATGGGTTCAGAGGAGGGCAACAAGGATGATCAGGGGACTGGAAACGAAGCCGTATGAGGAGATAGTAAAAGACCTGGGTATGTTTAGCGTTGAGAAGAGAAGACTGAGGGGAGATATGATAGCACTCTTCAAGTACATGAAAGGTTGCCACACAGAGTTGGGCAGGGATCTCTTCTCAATCATCCCAGAGTGCAGGACACGGAATAATGGGCTCAAGTGACAGGAAGCCAGATTTCAACATCAGGAAAAACGTCCTAACTGTTAGAGCCATACGACAATGGGAGTATGAAGCAGTATGACAATGTAACTAATTACCTAGGGAGGTGGTGGGCTCTCTAACAATGGAGGTATTTAAGAGGCAGCTGGACAGTCACATGTCGGGGATGTGTTAACTTGGATTCCTGCATTGAGCAGGGGGTTGGACTCAGAGCTTGGAAAAGTTACTTTTTTGAACTACAACTCCCATCAGCCCCAGCCAGCATGGCCACTGGATTGGGCTGATGGGAGTTGTAGTTCAAAAAAGTAACTTTTCCAAGCTCTGGTTGGACTCAATGGCCTTATCTGCCCCTTCCAACCTATGTGTCCAAAGTATGATAACCTCAGTTTCATCATTTTAGCTTCTATTGATAGTTCTGGTTTAATTTGTTCTGACACCCAATTATTGGTCTTTTTCACAGTCCATGGCATCCGCAAAGCTCTCCTCCAACACCACATTTCAAATGAGTTGATTTTTCTCTTGTCCACTTATTTCATTGTCCAACTTTCACATCCATACGTAGAGATTGGGAGTACCATGGTCTGAATGATCCTGACTTTAGTGTTCAGTGATACATCTTTGCATTTGAGGACCTTTTCTGGTAGGGAGTAGAAAAAGAGGAAGGCCAAACAAGAGATGGATTGATTCCATAAATGAAGCCACAGACCTGAACTTACAAGATCTGAACAGGGTGGTTTATAACAGATGCTCTTGGAGGACGCTGATTCATAGCGTCGCCATAAGTCATAGATGACTTGAAGGCACATAACAACAACAAGGCAAGCAAGCAAGAGTTCAAGGACATGTTCAAACTGGGCTAAACATTAAGGGAGGATGCAAAGCAAGGCCAGTGAGGGATGTGGCCTGGGGAGAGGATGAGGCCTGGAGAGGCTTCCAAGGGTAAGACAAAGGGGCCTGGAGGGGGATCATTAGCCCTTGGCCTGAGGTTCCCCATCCCTGAGTTAGAAGATCTTACCAGATCAAGGGTCAGCAAGCTCTCTCTGCCCCAGACTTTAGAAAGCTTGTGAGTGCACTAGGCTACATTTTTAGCATTACATGATTTCTAAAATGTCTATAACAAGCCTTTGCAACAAAAGTTTCTTGCCTTTTCTTTTGAGGGAGAGCCTGGTGTTCCTGGAGCAGTTGGACTCCCTGGGCCACCCGGCCTACAGGTGAGCACATGATGATTTACATTAAGAGGATCATGAATGAGAATCATGACACCTTTGCCACTTAATAACTGATTGATTAGTTATTAGAGCCTACCGTTAGGCTTTGGGTGTCATCCAGCTTTTGCAAAACACAAGCACCCTTTTCTTTTCCCTTGTTTCCCCCATGCCCTCTCTTGTCTCCTCCTTTCCTAACTTATCCTCAAACCCAACAACGATTCCTTGCCTCATATTCCCTTCCTTATCCTTCCCTTCTAACCTTCCCCAAGTTCACCTTTTGCCCAGCTCTACTTAAAGCACATATCCTGTCCAGTATGCATATCCTTCCCTAAAAAGCGTCAGTAATTTTAGCATTATTCCAGTGACCAAATTGGCTTATGCCAATGGCCAGTAATGGCAATAACTGGTTTATTCCAATAACCACTGTAGCTGATTCGTCCTTCCTTCTCTCGTTGAAGTACAGATCAAGTGGGTGTTGTATGTCACATCACTCTGTTATGCCATCTAGCTCATGGGTCGCCACTGTGGCATCCAGGGCAACGGTGTGCCTGCCAGTACCTCCTCTGGTGGCTGTGAAAGATCTTGGGAAATATCCCTTCAAAAACTCACAACACATGGGAGACTCTTTGCTCTTCTTGCATAGTTCCTATTTGCACTGGCTCAGTCTCTCCTGCATTGAACATGTTCCTTTAAACATGGCACATTTTAGTGGATGTCAGGATAGGACATCCACCCTCCCTTCCATTTTGAACAGAGGAGAGTTGCAAAGAGCTTCCCTCTGTGCGTGACTGTGCTGCTGGCTGATGTAGGTGCCCCTTGCTCTGCATTCACACATAATTTGGTAGTCTCATCTCTTCTTCTACTCTTTCAGATGTGGCGGCCATGCCCCCAGTGGTGGCCATATTGCGTTTTGTCATGCCCCCATAGAAATCCATGTTGTGATAGGCCACACCTCCACTGCAGCCATTTTTTAAATTGTCACCCATGACACTTCCTGAAAATTCTAAATATGTCCACTGTCCAAAAGGTTCAGTGGGCCCTGCTCAGTGTCCTGGCTGTGTCTGTTCAAATGGATATTTCGTACTAAAATTTGTGCATGTGATTGCAGTAGCTGACCAGATGAAAGCATCATTACCAGCCCCGCAGTCTCTTCTAACCAATATGAACAAATAAACAAGTGTTCTATAATTGTGCCAGCTGACCCTGAAGTGTCAGGCTGGTGATGTGGGGCTCAGCAACTGGTTTTAGGATTTAAGCAGTTTGCTTGTCAGGAACAACACAGGCATGCCTTTGCTCACTGGATTGTGGAATTACCCTTCAAATAGGCTGGACTATGGTGAGGAAGGTCAGAAGAGAAGATGTACATTTGTTATTTTCTCTTGTATGCAAGCTACTATAGGTGTCTTCTGTGGTGGTCCTGATCTTTGTTTCTCTCTCTTTAAATTTCTGTTCAGGGGGCAGAAGGTCAGCCGGGGGGCCCAGGACGCCAAGGTTATGTTGGAGCACCTGTAAGTTGTGATTCTGTTTTTTACTTAAACTGCCCAATGTTCTGTAAGTAAACCAAAGTTGTCCTTGTATTCAGTGTGATTTGAAAAATTAATTCACATGGTAAATGGATGCCCGATCCTCAAGAGTGGACTGTGCCAGCATATCAGGAATGTGTCATCATGCTGAATGCATATGTATACAGATGCCAAGATTCTGATTCAGGCTGGAATCCAATATACACTTACCTGGGAGTAAGTCCCATTGAACCCAAATGAGCTTATTTCCCAGTAGACATGTATTGTATTGCAGCCCCAGTCTCTAGGACAGCCTTTCCCAACCAGTGTGCCTCCAGATGTTGTTGGACCACAACTCCCATCAGCCTCAGCCAGCATTGCCAATGGTCAGGAAAGATGGGGACAACATCTGAAGGCACACTGGGTGGGAAAGGCTGCGCTAGGACCTTCAGGTCTGCATGGCAAGGTTCTGGAGCAGGTGGTTGCCGGTCAGCTCCAGGTGCTCTTGGATGAGACCGATTATCTGGATCCGTTTCAATCCAGTTTTAGGCCTGGTTTTGGCACTGAAACAGCCTTGGTCGCCCTGTACGATGACCTCTGTCGGGAGAGGGACAGAGGGAGTGTGACTCTGTTGATTCTCCTTGATCTCTCAGCGGCGTTTGATACCATCGACCATGGTATCCTTCTGGGGAGACTCGCGGAGTTGGGAGTTGGAGGCACTGCTTGGCAGTGGTTCTGCTCCTACTTGGCGGATCATCGCCAAAAGGTAGTACTTGGGGAACATTGCTCGACACCTTGGACTCTCCATTGTGGAGTCCCTCAGGGGTCGGTTTTGTCCCCCATGCTTTTCAACATCTACATGCAGCCTCTGGGTGCCGTCATCAGGAGTTTTGGAGTGCGTTGCCACCAGTACGCTGATGACACGCAGCTCTATTTCTCCTTTTCATCTTCTGCAGATGAGTCTGTGGATGTGCTGAACCATTGCCTGACCGCGATAATGGACTGGATGAGAGCTAATAAACTGAGACTCAATCCAGACAAGACTGAGACACTGTTGGTGAATGCCTTCCCTGCCCAGATGGTGGATGTTTACCCTGTTCTAGATGGGGTTACACTCCCCTTGAAGGAACAGGTTCATAGTCTGGGGGTTCTTTTCAATCCTTCCTTGTCTCTTGAGGCGCAAGTGGCCTCGGTGGCAAGGAACGCATTCTACCACCTTCGGCTGGTAGCCCAGCTACACCCCTATCTGGACAGGGATGACCTCGCCTCAGTTGTTCATGCTCTGGTAACTTCTAGGCTGGATTACTGTAATGCGCTCTACGTAGGACTGCCCTTGAAGACAGTTCAGAAGCTCCAGCTAGTGCAAAACGCAGCAGCCAGACTGCTGACGAGGACCAGCCGGTCAGCGCATATAACACCTGTTCTGGCCCGTTTGCACTGGCTACCCATCTGTTTCCGAGCCAGATTCAAGGTGCTGGTTTTGACCTATAAAGCCTTACACGGCGTGGGACCGCAATATCTTGTGGAACGCCTCTCCCGCTATGAACCTACCCGGTCACTTCGCTCAGCATCTAAGGTCCTCCTCCGGGTACCAACCCATCGGGAAGCCCGGAGGACAGTTACTCGATCTAGGGCCTTTTCTGTAGTGGCCCCCGAACTGTGGAACAGCCTCCCTGAAGAAGTACGCCTGGCGCCTACGCTTCTATCTTTCCGGCGCCAGGTTAAGACCTGGCTATGCTCCCAGGCATTTTAAGCGTTTAATGTTATAATTTTAAATTTTCTACTTTCTTTTGTTGCTGCTTGTGTTCATTGTTTGTAGGCTGATTTTATTGTGATATTTTGTATTTTAACGTTTTGTACACCGCCCAGAGAGCTACTCACTATGGGTGGTTTATAAATGAAACAAATAAATAATTAAATAAATGGATGCCTGTGCAGGACCATTCGTTTGTACCAACTTGGATATTTGTGTTCAACAATACATGGCAAGGGAAAAAGAGAGAAGGGCTAGCACATGTCAGATCCTCCAGAAGTTTACTTCCTGGGCACAAGTACAAAGGGCTGGCAGTGCATGAGGGAAAGGCTTGCTATAGGGATGAATTGTTATAAGCCCCCTTTATCCCCTCCCCTCAGCAAATGGTTGGACAGCACACACAGCCTGCCAGTAGCAGTTGGTGGCACAATATGGCACTACTGCTAGTGAGTTTGCACTGTGCTGACCTCATCTCTCACCATCTCCTTCCTGGTAAGTGGATCATTGCTGGTGACAGGAGGTCAAGGAAGCTCAGCCATCACTTCCTGCCAACCACTACTGCACCCTGTTTCATCCCCCATGCAAGGCTAATACAGGCAGTGCCATTGCTACCCAGGAAAGCAAATTGGAGGACTTTGACTCTCTTCAGATGTCGGTTATCCTTGGCAGGCGAAAACATCATTGCCAGCCCTGCAATCTTTTCTAACCGATATTGAGCAACAAGCATCCATGAAGCCTGGGCTGTTACTTTAAAAAAAAAATGCTGGGAAGACTACTGCAGTATATGACTATATCATGCAGGTGCCATATCAAGATTAGGAATGCCATGACATTTCATTGTGTTCGAAACGGCAACTCTTGCAACACAAACCTTGCCGTGTACCGGCTTTCTAACGACTTTGAGGATAAAATTCCCTACAGTTTGAGAAGTAGGGAATAGTTAAAGTATATTCTGGTCTTCATCTCAACTAGCTTCCTTCCTTCCTTCCTTCCTTCCTTCCTTCCTTCCTTCCTTCCTTCCTTCCTTCCTTCCTTCCTTCCTTCCTTCCTTCCTTTCTTTCTTTCTTTCTTTCTTTCTTTCTTTCTTTCTTTCTTTCTTTCTTTCTTCTGCCATACCATCTCACCCCCTCCCACTCAGGCACTCAGTATTTTTAGTGCATGATGTAAATTAGAAAGTATTTGTATCCCTCCTTTTCACTGCAAAAATGTCTCCTTTTCATGATTTCATTACTCAGATTCACAATATAACATTTGTATAGTCACTAGAAATAAACTTGTGGCATGCTGATTTGAGGATGCAGTGGTACTTTTACATGGGATCCCACACTCTCCACTGATTAAAAGATCACCTTCTCCTTGCTGAAATCTTCTTTTGGTTTCCATCAGCTAGAAATGTTTATTTCACTGGAGAAGGCCGTTCAGCTTTCCCCAGCCTTGTTATCTTGCTTATAAAGACTTTATAAGCATTCCTTTGGGGTCTTGGATGAGCTCAACAGTCCCAAGGGACGGCTGATCAGCTTGTTGAGCATTCTGAATCCAAGACCAATTAGCATATGCAAAGGTTAGTTCTTGGGAATAACGTTATTGGTATATTATAGACATCAGTTTAGTAGACAGAGCCCTAAATCAGCATTTCCCTTCCACAGTAGTTGCAGCAAGTAATGAGTCACTGGGTATGAGTTCCTAGCACATCAGTGACTCATCCAGGTTTTGCTCTGTGTAGTGGAGGGAACAATCTAAACAATCTTGTAATTTCCTCTCTCCTCCACCCCTTTTCAGGGCCTTCAGGGAGAAAGAGGAGAAAAGGGACCCCGAGGAGACAAGGTATGGGTAATGTGTTTCAGATAGCTTGTCAAAAATGTGAATAGACGCTCTGAATGTCTTTCCTTAAATGTAAATACAATACAGAACTGGGAAATGGAGGGCATACTGTGTTAAGCTTTCTCAAAGCAATAGATTTTTGTTAGTGCTAGATTTACACACAAGCGAAGAAAGCTACATTGCCACCACACCAAAGAAGACATGTGACACATATATGGAGTAATGTTATATTTATTAAAATATAACACATAATCAAATTCAAATCAGCCAAATAATTGCATATCAAATGCTTCGGGCAGGTGAGGCTCAACCTATCTGGGAGGGTATAGACCCTCCAATCCAGGAGGCAAGTCAGTCACATCGGACTGTAACTCCCCAGTCAAGGATGTGGGAAAACTTATCCCTCCTTGCAATTGGAGTCAGGTATATGGTTCTAACCTCTGCATCCTGGCCCCGCCGTACAGGCGTTCACCATGATGCGCAAGCCAGTCCCACGTGGACACTCCCCAGATCCACACCAGACTTTACGCCCTGATGTTTCCCTAGGGAGTGCCCTTTACCAGAATGCCTCAGCCGCCACAATTTTTAATCCCAATTACCTCACTTGCCCGAATTCGATGCCTGCCAAACCGGAATCACCGCAACCCCCCTCGAAGCAAGCCAATTGAATCAAACCGAGCAGTATGGAGTAGGAAAAACCAAAGAGCTTCTGAAATCAGGATCTCCAAAAAAAATTCCTACTCAGCCCCATCTTGGTGACTAGCAAAGCCCATACTGCAAGGGAGGGTGGGTGGGTGCCGCAAGGCAAAAAGGCACATTTTTAGGGAGGAGCAGACTATTTATAGCTGCCCAATCCCTCACCTAATTGGTCAAAATGCCCCACCTGACCAATTTGAAACCTTCTGGAACCTTCCCGAGTCTTCTCAGCAATGGGGTGGTGGCAAATACACCCCCACGCAAGGTGGGAACGACATTCTAGGGCCTTGAATAATGAGGGGCCTCTACATTAAAAAACAATAGTTCAGTCATTTGTTTTTAATTGAATACTTGCCTTGTACCATTGTATATGCTCTTGGAGGTCACTGATTCATAGGGTCGCCATACGTCTTGAAAGCACATAACGTGTTCGACTTGAAGGCACATAACAACAAACCATTGTATATGCACATATAAAGCTTTATTATTCTATTTTCATCATCCTTTGTGTTAAAATTATACACATTTTGAGTAATGTTATGCGTCTTCTTAAACTTGACATAGTTTCGGCCCCCATCATGTTTTAATCTGGCCTTGATTTCTTTTGCAAATCCCTTTCAAATTTCATTCAGTTACCATAGCTGTCATGGCTTCTATGCTGGTGATTCTTTTGTTTCTGCTGCAAGTATGCCTGTTTCTTTGTGGAGGAAAAACATGATGCAATCACAGTCCTACTGAATCATCGCTTAAGCCATTTTAAGACTGCATAGTTCACGGACCTGTATATTTTGGTCATAGTTGCATTGTATCGTATGTTTTATAGTCTTAACGCTTCATAACTTTAATTTGTTCTGTGATATTGTAAGAATATGCAGAATTTCCTGGATCAGCATGCAGGAGACCCTACAAAGACCATGCTTCAAAAGCATTCTCCTGTGCCCTAATTCCAGAATATTATTCTGCAGTATGAAAATCCCAGGGTTTGACTTACAGTACAGTGAAGCGGTAACCATTTCTAATTACATAGGAACTGACAACTTCAACTTGCCCTGTCCACATACTCTATGTACTAGAGTCTTCTGTAACCAAGGACAATTTTGTATAGGCCTTTGCCACATGACCAGTTTGGTGCCTTTAACCAAATTCATAAGAAGTCTGCAAACAATGCACTGTAGTTGTCAGGTTGGGCAGCTGTCAACCAAAGAGACTCAAACATAGACAAGGACAGGCCGGAAGTGAGGCAACAGGGGTCTGCTGTCACTGCTCATAAAGACAAGTCGCACACCTGAGGAATGCAGTTTCTGTAGAACCAGCCAGGTTCCTATTGATTCCTCTAATCACATGGACCAGGCTATACTAAAGAACTGCAGTTCTAGCTGTTGCCAGTAAATGGTTGGTGCTGCAGCATGGCTGAGACTGACACAGAAATGCTCTCAGGTTCAGAGCTGTCCTGCTGCCACAGGGTGTAAGATGCTCTGCTTCCTGATTCCCCAACATTTTACATTTTGATACCACATCCAAGAGTTAATGCTTTATTTCTGTTTCTTTGCTTAGGGAGAACCAGGCCTTGATGGTTTTCCTGGAAAGCCAGGTGTGGATGGGAAACAGGTATGTGGACAGTTCTATGTGGTGAGAATTAGTTGTGAATTTAGAGAAGAAAGTAGAAATGGGATTATTATTATTATTATTATTATTATTAAAATGTATGTCCCGCCCCTCCTCCCAGAAGGAGCCCAGGGCGGCAAACAAAACCACTAAAAACATATTTAAAGCATTTTAAAAACAAAACATATTTAAAACATATTTAAACACATCTTAAAAACACCTATCAAAATAAATTTGTAAGATATTTTTAAAAATACCATACAAACCTAAAAATAATTCCAGCACAGATGCATACTGGAGTAAGGTCTCTAAAAAGGCTTATTAAAAGAGGAAGGTCTTCAATAGGCACCAAAATGACAACAGAAATGTAGTCCCTGGGAACCTTGCACTACCTTTTGTGTGCTTCACAGTGCAATTCTGTAAATGTATCCGGAGAAGTAAGGTCAATGAACTGAGTGAGACTTAATCCCAGGAAGGTATATAACCAGTTGTAGTGCTAGTCTATAGAAATGTCTTTGACAACTTTCCATTCCTTTTCTCTATTGTGCATGTATTTTCAGGTCTGCATATAAGTCTACTCTTTTTGCATTTAAGTTTGTTTTATGTATTAGTATCAGTGTTTGTATGTTCTTTTTCCTTCCTGGTTCTCTTCCATTATACCATGGATTAGTCCCCTTTTTATTAAAAAATCAGAGGGGGGGCTCTATTCTGCTATATTGCCCCTTCTTCAAACTTTGCATTAGAGTGAGATCCATTTCTAACCGTACCCAATAATTCTCTGCTGCAGCAGCTGTTGTGGTGAGGTGGCGGTACAGCGCCCTCCTGACTGGGCATTGCTGCTGCTTAACTGAAGGGCTTGGGGATGGGGCAAAGCAACAGCAAGGTCAGGGCCATGCAGGCATACATGGGTGCCCACACAGTCCCGAACTTGCTGCTACTCTGCCCCACCCTCACGCTGCCTAGGTAAGTAGCAGCAATGCTGATCTTAGAAGGATGGTTCAGTACCCCGACCCACCAAGCATGCAACTCACTTGACACATTCTTTTCCAACACCACATTTTATATCTTTCTTTTTTTCTTTCATTTTACATATCCTCTGTTCTTTGCATCCATACAGAGATATTCTCTCCCTCTCCCTCTCTCTGAGATTTACAACCTGGGAGACCAGGGTTCGAATCCCCACACAGCCATGAAGCTCACTGGGTGACCTTGGGCCAGTCAGTGCCAGTCAGTGCCTCTCGGCCTCAGAGGAAGGCAATGGTAAACCCCCTCTGAACACCGCTTACCAGGAAAACGCCATAAGTTGGGGTCGACTTAAAGGCAGTCCATTTCCATTTTCATGTTTCTTTAAAAACATGCTTTTTTCTCCTACCTATTTGCTTCTTAATTTCTGCTCTAAATCTTTCATTGTGTATTATCTTCTTTTCCCATTATTATTATTATTATTATTATTATTATTATTATTATTATTATTATTATTATTAATCACTTTCCATATAAAACATCCCAAAGTGACTGACAATATAACATATAACATAAAACAGTTAAATACTTGAAAACAGTTAAAACAATCACATACATATATTTTTTTTAAAAAAATCAGTGATAAAAGCAATTTAAAACAACAGTATAAATTCAAATGCAAGGCAGATAACACCTGGAATAAAGCTTTTAGAAGGCTTGTTGAAAGAGGAACATCTTCGGCAGGCATCAAAAAGACAATAGAGAAGTTCTTGTACTTACTCAATTTGCTTAATGTATTCATATTATATGAGGGACAGAGCTTGGAAAAGTTACTTTTTTGAACTACAACTCCCATCAGCCAAATCCAATGGCCATGCTGGCTGGGGCTGATGGGAGTTGTAGTTCAAAAAAGTAACTTTTCCAAGCTTTGGGGCTGCAATCCATTTGCACAGTCACCTGGGGGTAAATCCCACTCAGTTCAATGGTATTTACTTCTGAGAGGACATACATACGATTGTGTAGTTGGTTAAATTAAGCCATAGATGAATGGGCTCTTAATTCCAGCCCTGGAATCGCAAACTCTCTTGAAACGTAGGGCTTGTGACACACACACAAACCCAAATACCTTTTAACAGCTGCTTGATTTGATTTCAGGGCATCAAAGGGAGTCCAGGCCAACCTGGCTTCATGGGACCCAGAGGAGAAAAGGTAAGGTGAAGACTGTGTGGGTCAAAGTGCTTTGACTGTGTGAAGCTTACCTCAGAGAGCTCCTTGCTTACATGCTGTATCATGTTCCTAGGAAGTTCTTTAGCAAGGATTCAGAAATCAAAGTCAGAACTCTTCCCTGTCCCAGGATGGATTTCACTGAGGCTCTCATTTTATATTGCTTGGGCAGCCCTGACCACACCCCAAACATACTCATTTTTTTTCCTGATAATCAGTTGGTCAGGATATGTAAGGCTGTACTGGCTACCTGCAAGCTAATATGATGCTCTGGGAATTGTGGTCCAACAACATCTGGAGGCCCACCGGTTGGGAAAGGCTGGTCTAGACTTTGATGAAAACAGATTTCAATACTATGAGACTGTGGAAGGGGAGCTGTTTCTATGTGTGTCCAAGAGATGAGCAGAAGCAGCTGTTTAGTGCCTGTACTTGCCTCCAGACTGTCACTAATTTGCAGGAGGGATTCAAGTGCATACCAGAAATTTAAATTTGGGCAATTACAGTAGATTAAAATGTTCTGTCACCCTATGATAATAAATCCAACAACACAGACTTTTTGCAACAGGTAAGCGATGGGGAAATGCACTGAAAAGTGCAGAATTAATGAATGCTTAACAGGAAGATGAGTAAACACTCCACGAACAAATTGGGATGAATGCTGGATAAAGACTAGGTATAGTTTAACCACTGTGCAGGCTTCGTGCAAGGAAATCAGGATGAATGCTTACTAGACAAATCATCTGAAGGAGCCTTATGTTTTGTTGCTTATATCAGAACGGAGGCATGCAGACACTGAACTGTTTTCCTCTTATTTCCTTCTCCTCTAGGGTGAACTAGGTCCTCCAGGAAAACCCGGCTCAGTGGTAAGAACCATTTAACATGAGATACGTGTTTGTACAGGATGGCCAAAAAGGTTTTCTTGAATTTGTGTGGATGCTCAGAATCTCGAAACCTTACAAATATCTGCTGTTTTAGGGAAATGCTAAGATAAAAGTAAAGGTGTCCCCACACTTGTAGTGCGATACATTTACTAGGCAGACCGTTTATATGGGGTGGGATTGCCAGTTCCTTCCCCGGCCTTTCTTTATCCCCCAGTATATGCTGGGTACTCATTTTACCGACCATGGATGGATGGAAGGCTGAGTGGACCTCGACCCCTTTTACCGGAGATTCGACTTCCTCCTTCCATTGGAATCGAACTCCGGCCGTGAGCAGAGCTTTCGGCTGCGTCACTGCCGCTTACCACTCTGCACCACGGAGGATCTTCAATGCTAAGATACTTGGGTATTAAATGCTTGAGCAGAACCTAACGTGTAGAACTGTAAAAATCAGGGTTCAGAAAAATAAGACACAAATGTGTGAGGTATTTGCCTGTAGAATAGTTGGTGAAGGATTTCTCTGAAGTTGGAAATGAGCAGAATCTGATGGAGAGAGGCGTGAAATCCTTGCACTCCATTAAATAAACTCCAGAGTGGATTGTGGAATGAAATAAAGAGGGCCCTTGGGAAGTGAGGTAAAGTTTTACAGTGCAATCCAACTCACCTTTCCGCCAGGCTGGGGTGAGTTGGATGCCGCAGACTCCGGGCTGTGCCGGCAGGCTCCCAGTTGCACCATGCTCTGCCAGCCCCCACTGGCAGCAGCTCTACACTGCGGCTCAGCTGTGGCACCACCAGGAGCATGCCGATGCTACCAGGGATCTGCTGGGGATGACCAGCCCAGCGGAATGAGGATCAGCAGAAGCTGGTGGAAGCCCCAAAGACAGGATGCTCCAGGGGTGTGGCATGGGAGGAGCCATGGGGGGACTTACCTGAGATCCTCCTCACATTCAGAGCCCTTCCCTAGGTCCTAACCCCCCCCTCCAGAAACTCCAGTGGCTAAAAGGCTGGCTCAGTAAAATATTTTTAATTACTTCCCCTTGTGGCCTACGGGGAGCTTGCTTACTCCCCAGGACCCCTGCTTGTCGGAGCTGGCACTTCCCAGCCACTAGTGCGTGCGACTCCCAACGGAACCGGTGTTCAGCTGGGCCAGCAGCTCCCAAGAGGAAGGAGGATTCCTCAGTGCTTTCTGCCAGCTCCTCCGCTACCGTCGCCTCCCCCTTTGCCGGCTTTCTGGCATTTGGATTGCTCTGTTAGTGATATCACTAACTAGACAGAGCTTGGAAAAGTTACTTTTTTGAACTACAACTCCCATCAGCCCCAGCCAGCATGGGAGCTGTAGTTCAAAAAAGTAACTTTTCCAAGCTCTGCACTAACATCACATTTCAATGATCTAACACAGTTCAGTTTTTTGCAGTTTGTCCTGCCCCCTTGGCTGCATAGCTTTGGCCAGCTGCATTTCAGGGGCATTGAGAATGGAGGGCTCAGCTAAGCACCCTTTCTCTCCCTGTATTTCTGGAGCAACTTGGAACCTGCTGGAAAGCAGGAGTCTAGAAGAGATGGTCTTTGCCCAGATTCCACTGTGGGCAGAACTCTGCCCTATATCTGGATTTAAGGCCATTGAACTGTTGGAAATTTACAGTTGTGATGTATGTTTCAGGAGCGTATCTAAGGAGCGTAGTATCTATTGAAAAAAACACCTCTGAACCAAGTTCTTTCAGTGCCTATAAAGTGCTGTATGCCAAAGGCTAAAGAATGTTTCCCTCAAGCCATTTGTAGTCATAGCCTTAAGGCATGCCTCACTTGCTTAAGTGAGGTATGGCTGCAGATTAGGGAGGAGGCCAACCTTGCAAATCTGTGGGAAGGTCTCACAGGACTCAAACGCTGGTCCAGAAAGTTGTGCAGGTCTGACTCATAGAGCTGTGATACAGAGAGCAGGGTATCCAGTTTCCAATTCATTTCCCTATTGCTGATTCTAGACTTCCAGGTTTTGACATTGACTTTATGTATATTCTGAGGCAACAACTTGCCCCTTGCATTCACCATTTGAAGAGTGCCAAGTAATATATACCATATTATATATAGTAATATATACTAGTCAGGAATGATTTGTGAAATTATGAAATGATGTGTGTGATGAGGTGCGCCTGGCGACAAAAAACCGCCCTGAGAGCTTTGGCTATGGGGCGGCATACAAATGTAATAAATAAATAAATAAAATAAAATAAAATAAATTCAGCCACCAGGGACTTTTTAAGGCAGCTCTTGAAGCCCTGGTCTATTGAGATATGACCACAGCACGGGTTATGTCCATAACTATCACACACATACATGCACAGTCTGGCATTATCTATGGCCACCATGTGCATCCTGTGGCTTCATCTATGACTGCAACTAAACATCCAGTTTGAGACTGTCCGAGGGCCCCTGGAGCCACAGTGGCCTCTGAGAGGCCTCTCAATAGGATGGGGAAGAAATAGTGCTGCTTTTCCATGATCTGCAGCAGAGTAGTTGCCTCGGATCGCAAAAATAGAGCTTCTTCCACCCACCTGTCTCTCCTATCTTTTGAGGGTGCGTGGGCTGCACACGCAGGAATGCCATTAACCAAGATGGCGGATGAGGTTTCCCTAAGGAGGTGAAGCCTCTGGCACCATCTTGATTGATGGCAGCGATGCACACACGTAGCAGCCCACGCAGCCGCAAAAGACAGGAGAGACGGAGCCAGCGAACGGGCGGGCGAAAGAAGCTCCCTCCCTGCGAAAGACAGGTAGGCGCATGTGTGTGTGAGTGTACACGTGTGCGCATTGGTGCCCGGGGCAAGCTGGTGCCCAAGGGCCCCGGCATGTCTGGAACCGGCCTTGGCTGTAGCTCAGTGGTACAGCATCGGATTTACATGCAGAAGGTCCCAAGTTCAACCCCTGATATCTCCAGGTTGGGCTGGAAGAGAATCTGGCCTGAAACCCTGGAGAGCCACTGCCAGTCAGTGTGGCCAATACTGAGCTAGATGGACCAATGGTCTGACACAGTGTAAGGTGGCTTCCTGTGTCCTAAGAGAATACAATCCTCAGGCTGAAGAATGTTCCCCACGCATGTGACAGATGGGGCAAAAAACAGACTTGTTTTTCCCTCCTGTCCTTATCTTCTTTTGTTTCAGGTGCAGATGGAAGGTTTGAAAGGGGAGCAGGTAAGGTCTTCCTAAATACTTTTGCCCTGTCAATAAGTACATCAGAAAGCCAATTCCCCCGCCTCCAAGAATGGCCATGCTGACTCTAAGGCTAAATGCCTACTCGGAAGTAAGCTCCATTGGGTTCAATGGGACTTACTCCCAAGTAAGTGTGTCTTGGATTGCAGCCTAAGTCGGTAAAGTCAACACAGAAACTGCAGAAACAATAAGTCAGGGCTGAGTGGCTCGGAAACTTTCTGCTACACATAAACTTTATTTTAAATCAAAGGGGATGTTGGCCGGTTGTTTATATTCCCCTTAATAGTTTTTATTCGAGGGTTACAGTCTTCCAGCCCACTCAGTTCTTGTTAGTTCCTGAGAACTCCAAAATGAAATTGCTCTGTCTGCTTTCATTACCTGAGGACAGCAGAGAGGAGGAAAAGAAGATACTTGAGTGAAAATAACTTACAAGAATACAATATATCACAAGTAATTGCTTGCAAAAATGTGTTTGTTAATCGAAACTGCCTACAAAAATATTCTTTATTATGAGAAATGCATACTAAAATGCTGGAGAATATTCATGAGGATTTTAGAAAAAAGAAAAATCCACAAATTGCTGCAGAAATGTGGAGAACCAAATATAAGATTGGGAAAATGAGAAGCCCAGAGAACTGAAATGGATAGATCTTTCCATCCGTAGTGAGCCACAGGTTTCCCACCCCGACGTATAGCATTTAGTTTGTAGACTTTGCACTAGAAGTGGCTTGCTTGCTTCCTGGCAGGTGAGTGGCTATTGCTTACCAGGAGGGCGAGGGAATGGGCGGCATGATGGGAAGGTTGGGGCTGTGCAAATGCACCAGCAGGAATACCATATTGCACTCCTCCATCCTCCCCACTACCTTGTCCCTTCCCCTCTCCTTCCCGGTAAGCAAAAGCCCAGTAGCTGTTGGGAAGGTAGCATAGCAGCTCTTCCCCATTTGGTGAGCCACTTCTGCTGTGAACCACCTGCAGATTGAACGAACTGAGTCTTCAAGTGTTTGCTCAGCCTTGGGCTCAGGTGAATCTGCAAAGGGAGAGAACCTACGCCTATGCAGCAGGTTTCAAAACATCTGTATATAAGTGTGTATCAAATGGACTTCACTTGCAGATTTGAACTCGGGAATGTGTAAGAGGATCAATAAAGAAAAGTGTGTGTGGAAGACGGTGCCAAAAATGCATCTTGTACATATCTATCTGGTAGTTTGGCATCTCTGTAACTTCTTAAAGATTCAGTTTAGGCACCTGTCCACAGCTGAGGTTCCCCAGCTATCTTGCTCAGATCAATACGATGCACTACTGATGTAATTCCTTTTAAATAGAACATAAAGTATTAATTTTACCGTCTAATTTTGATTTGTTTCCAGGGAGCTCCTGGCCCACGAGGTCCAATAGGCTCTCCCGGAACTCCTGGTAGCCTGGTAAGTAATTTGCTTCCTTCATATCCTCTCCGAGCTGTTCATTTGTGTGTGTTTTTTTTAAATATTCTTTGCACTGAGGGACTATACAAAGCCCTGAATGTGCTCAGGTCTGGCTTGTTGCCCTAGGAGTGTGATTCCTAACTAGGATGTGAGGGGTCTTAGGTCTAAATCCTGGATGAGCCCTGCCCAGGGGGATAAGATGGCTAGATCTTTTAAACTGAGAATTTAAACTGATCCTTGCTTCAGATGCAAAGGGTCCCAGTTGAAATCCCAGACCATGCGACTGATGTAAAAGAGTTCAGTAGCGTGAAAATTGCATTGAAATTTCACAGAAAAGTGTGTATCTTCAGCTTTAAGCCCATTTGGAGCCCATGCTTCAGTACCCCAATTTTACATTCATTGAGGTAAAGGCCTCTGCATATGCACAGAGGCTATTTCCTTTGCCTTCAGTCATAGAGGAAAACAGACTTAGCTAAACACATGATCCAGAAGAATGAAAGCATGTTCGAGAATATCACACTGGTTTCTAAGACATATTTCAAACCACCAGTGTAGCAAATGTCAAGCTATAGTAAAAGAAAAAACACAATGTCATGGTGAATACACTGGATGTGGTAACTGGTAATGCTCATTTGTTGTTGTTGTTATTATTATTATTACATTGTTTAAATGTGTGTTTTGTTTGTTTGTTTTGCAGGGTTCTCCAGGACTGGAAGGCAAGCCAGGACCTGCTGGCTTACAAGGTCAAAGGGTGGGCAACACTTCTTCTTTTGCAAGCCCAGTTTGTTTACAGGACATTCCCCTAGTTTGTTTGGCAGTGTTTAATAAACTGCTGTCAATAATTCTCACTTCCACTCTGTTTCTCAAAAAATGATGCATGTAGATATGTTTGTTTTCTTCCATGTTGAATGCCATAGCAAAAGGACCAAGCTTGATGAAAAGTGCAGTCCCACTGCAAGCACTAGAGTATTTGTCTCTATTTGCTGCATTTATAATATTCACTACCCCCAAGAAGCTCAGAATAGGAAAGAGTTGTAGCTCCTTGGCATGCAAAATGCCCCCAGGTTCAATCTCCTGGTCTGAAATCTTGGAGAGCTTATTATTCCATAGGATTTTGGTTGCACAAAGACAGAAAGGTGGAGGAAATGTGGTTTGGATCCAGAGAACCATCTGCTGCTTTCTACATACATTGTGGATTTCTCACCTCCTTCCTGCTAGACCCTCTTTTAATTCCTAAATGCGACACAGACACACATACTTTGGAACATAGAACACAGGAAGTTACCTTAAACTGAATCAGACAATTGGTCCATCTAGTTCAGTATTGTCTACACCGACTGGTAGCCTCTCCAGGATTTCAGACACTCCCAGCTCTACCTGGAAGTGCCAGGGACTGACCCTTGGACCTTCTGCATGCAAAACAGATGCTCTAGCATTAAAACTATGGCTGTTCCCCAAAGGGCCTTCTGCTTGTGCAAGGGGTACGTTGAACCCAATCCATTATATTGACTCAGTTTCTAATGCAGTAAGTGCTTTGTTATGCGTGGGAACATAGGATCCTGCCTTATACCGAGTCAGACCATTGGTCCATCTGGGAGCATTCTCAGCCATACCTGGAGATGCCGAAGATTAGGAATGAAAGGATCTGTTAATTTTGGTTCTCTTTTTTTTTCTGTTTCTCTTTTTTCCAGTCTTAAATTTGGTTCTCCACAATTCTGCAGCAGTTTGTTTGTTTTTAAAAAAAAGTCCTTGTGAAAATTTTCCGGCATTTTAGTGTGAATTTTTATTAAACACATTTTTGTATGCAGTTTTGACGAATGTACACATTTTTGCAAGCAATTTCTCCTAACGCAGTGCATTTTTGTATCTTATCTTCACTAATATATTCATTTTTATGCACACTTTCCCCTAATATATGCATTTTTGCAAACATTGCTTAGATGGAGAATTGCATCACAAAATTCAGATAAGTGTACATTTCAGAGGATGGCTGTGTTTTGGTTCTCATGTTGTTTGGGAAAGTGTGGATTTGATAAATCCAGCTTTAAATGCGAACTGAATTGAATTTCTCCCCCGTTGAACCTGGTACCTTCTGCATGCAAGGCAGATGCACTACCACTGGACCACAGGTCTTAAATGTTCCAAGCCAATCAGGAGGACTAAAATGGGAAAAAAGTTGGCGTTAATTATATTTATGCTCTGGGCTCCTCAGGTGCCACCTTGGGCTCCTCTGGAGAAACGTGTAGGATATACATCTGATAAATAAATGAACATAATAGTTCAAGCAGGCCATCTTTATAAACCCAAGTTATAAAAGTCCCTAATAGGGAAATGCATGATTTTGTACCCACCCTGCTGGAACTTTTGCAGTGGACTTGGATATACGTGGAAAGAACCATCCCAATGAAAGGCAACATTGGAGAACATCCCAAAGACAACAAAACGGCTCTTGCAATAGAGAAGGGTTTGTCAATCTAAGACATAGACTTGTAGAGGGAAAAAGTTGCAATGGAAAGGCATTCCCCCCCCCCATTCTCTTTATTGCATTGGCAGCTCTTTGGAAGCAGCTCTTCGTTGCATTCAACAAATGAGCACACAGTTCCACTGTTTAGTTGTGCATCATGTGTGCTAATCCCTGTCCCAGCAGTGCCATTGATTACAGCTCTTCTAACAAGATTTGCAGTCTTTGTTTATCAAAAGGCAGCATTCCATCAGCGGGCCTGTGACGCAACAGAAATTGCTTGCCTTAATGGCTCCCTGCGATTGATTCTGTCATTAGGTGAAATGTCTTCCAGTCTGGATTTTGGTGTATTATCTGACACCTGTCAGAAGACAACTTTCATTGGAATATATTGCATGGTGGGATCAGCTTTTATTTTAATAGTTGTCAGCTGTGACAAATGGAAAGAACTGGGAGAGGCCAATGGCTGTTGTGAGCAGATACAGAAATGGTACCCGGTTTTAGATCTAGTGGCTTGAGTGCATGCACAGCATCACCAGATCACAAACTTGGGACGCTGGTGGGTAGTGGTGGCTGGTGCCCATTGGAACTGGTGGGGCGGAAGGCAAGGAGCCCAACTGTAGGTGGAGCCAGAGCCAATGGGAGGCAGAGCCAACTCATTGTAGTTTTGCCCTCATCCTCCTCCCTGCTGAGTTCTACAAGGGGGACACTGTGACTAAGGAGGAGGAAGGGGACAAGCAGTTGTAAATAAAAAGACAGGAAGATGGGGGCTGGGTGAGGGTGGACTGAGGTTGGTGGGGCAGCGCCCCCATCTGCCCTAATCAGCCAGCCTCCACTGCTGCTAGGGGTGCAGCATGGCCCACCAGTGATTCCTGATCTGCGGCATTCTTTAAACACCTGTTTTCCAACCCTCCTGTTGTTATCTCTGTATCCAGCAGCAATCTAGACATGGAGTCAGAGGCTGCAGGGGCACCAGATAGGGTGACCATTGATTGTTAAGCCATTTGTAGCCCTGTGAGGGGACTTGTAGTTCTGTGAGAGGAACAGGGGTCTCCTGGCAACTCTTAACATCCTTAACAAACTGCATCTCCCAAGATTCCTTAGGGGAAGCCATGACTGTTAAAGTGGGATCATAATGTTTTAAATCACAGAAACACAGAGTTGGAAGGGGCCTATAAGTCCATCAAGTCCAACCCCTGCTCAATGCAGGAATCCAGATTAAAGCACACCCAACAGGTGGCTGTCCATCTGCCTCTTGAATGCCTCCAGTGTTGGAGAGCCCACCACCTCCCTAGGTAATTGGTTCCATTGCCATACTGCTCTAACCGGAGGTTTTTCCTGATGTTCAATTGAAATCTGGCTTCCTGTAACTTGAGCCCATTATTCTGTGTCCTGCACTCTGGGACGATCGAGAAAAGATCCTGGGTCTCCTCTGTGTGGAAACTTTTCAAGTACTTGAAGAGTGCTACCATATCTCCTCTCAGTCTATGTTTAGTGTCAAATGTTTAGTGTGGATATGGCCTCAGGCTTTCAGCTTCATGCAATTGCCCTCTAACTCATGGAGAACAAGAACACTAATGAGGGCAACAGAGCTGGTATGCTAAACCCCCCAATGAATATTCAATCTACATCAAAATCTCTGGTTAGGACACCAGAGAATTTTCATTGAGTTTTGACTTGGAAACTGTCATGCATTATAGGAACTTATCAGGGCCAGTCTAAACATTGAAATCTTTCCGGAGATTTATTCATGGAATCATGGAAGTTTGTCCCTGCTCTGACATGTAGAATCCTTTCACCCGTCCTTTCAGATGTTAAATGTTAGAGGGAATCATCTACCTGTTAAACCGACATGGCGCTTTACGCCTTGGGAAGAAAACTTGGCAGAACAGTCAATCAGCTCCTGGATGTCAGTGCTTAGTATTTCCTCTAGAAGCACCTGCAGGCTCAAGGACCTATGAGCTTCCATAGCCACTAATAAGAACCTAGGAAGCTGCCTAATACTGAGTCTGGCCATTGGTCCACCTAGCTCAGTGTTGTTTAGACTGACAGGCAGCACCTCTCCAAGATTGCAGATGGGCTTCTTCCAACCCTGCTTGGAAATACCATTTGGGATCTCTTGCATGCGAAGTTCTGAGCCATGGCCCTTCCCAATCTTGTTCGCCAATCTTGCAAATCCAACGTAATTGGATTTCTGTATGCACACCCCCACACACATGTACAGAGTGTATACATGTGTGCAAAATCAGGCTGGATCAGTCATACCCAGGGTCACCTAAAGGCCACCTTTGTATTCTGTGTTTACTGTGACTACACAATAAGCACAAAGCAACACTGAGACCCTGACGTTGGATGAGTTTATATCTGATTTGAACTAAGTTTCAGTCATCCGGTTAGAGTATTCCCATATGCATTTCAGCTTTGGGAGAATCCAACTGTTTGGGCCTAGTCTCTTTTCATAGCCTCACATCATTTATACATGCCAAGCTGGACCAGTATTTTAAATTACTATTCTTTACTGCCTGGGATCGAAACTGTAAATTCTATTTTATCCTGGCATGATTTCACCATGTTGTAATAATGGAAATTGCTCTAGGTGCCCAATAATTTAATGAACCCTGAGACAATAAAATCTCATTTAGAAATGAGATGATACCATCCCTAGTGGATTTTAAATCTATGCTTGAATACTCCCCCCCCTTGCTGCACTCTACCAGGGCCAAAGGAAAGCAGGTAAAATTGCTTGCAAAGAGACTGGCACTTCCTTTGTAACTATTTCCCGAGCTGATGCTGCTCATTTGGAAGGTAACCTATGCAAAACGACCTCAGACAAAAGTCTAGCAAAACAGCACAGTTGGGGGACGCTCCAGAGTTTGCCAGAAAGTTATTCCCTGACTGATCACCAAAAAAATGACAATTAGATTCTGTGAAGGCTGAAACAAATCTTGAGGAACAAGCCACTGTGATGTTCTCCCTTGGCAAGACTTCATGAGCTGCCCTGTTCCATTAGCCACAAGAGAACATGGAAGAACTTCTGTCAGATCCAAGACTGGATTAACTGCTAAAGGCAGGAAGTTCTGAAGTGCCGCCCTGGGCTTCTACTAGGAGGAAGGGCAGGATATAAATCATCTACTACTACTACTACTACTACTACTACTACTACTACACTACTACTACTACTACTACTAATATTAATAATAATATTAATAATAATATTAATAATAATAATAATAATAATAATAATAATAATAATAATAATAATAATAATAATAATAATAATAATAATAATAATGTGTTTGTGTGCTATATCCAACACTTGGCTCATGTAGCTCCACTGGCACAATGGGACATCCATTTCATCTCCTTCCCTGCACCCTCTCCCAGAGCTGCTCCAGAGGGTTCCTCAACCCTCTAGAGTGGATGTTGAGGATGCATAAGGGGAGGCCTGGAGGGGAGAGGAGAGGAAGAGGAATCTCCATTGCATGCACAACAGTCCATTGCGGCAGGAGAGCTGCAGCACTGGATACAACCCCATGTCTGTTTGCATCCCTTTCCATCACCATTATCTTCCCCTGATGATTTATATCTTGCAGGGAAAGTGCTTATTTAATTAAAATCATTCCTAACCTGCCAGGATCAAGACAGCTAACATAAAAATAACATCATTAGAATACAACAACTCAGCGGGAACATCAGACCAAGAAAGCAGCATAAACGGTAGCAACAGCAAAATTGGCAGCTAAGCACCTTCTGGAAGAAATAGGTTTTATGCCCATTATGGAAATAAATATAGGTAATCAGTGAACACATTCCAAATCCTCATGGCAATGTTAGCAAAGGGCCTATTGATGTTATTGTGTAAGAAAGTATGGATGGCAGAGACATTTGTTTCATTCACGCTTGAATGTGATCCTACCCAATTCCCACTTCCCAAACTAATGTGTTTACTGGAACACAGCTGTCCTTCAGAGTCTCCACTTGTCTCAGTTCCGTGATGTAGTTCGCAATCTGAAAAATGTGCACCAAACAAAGCAAATGCAAAATTGTGTGTATTGGTGGGGAAAATATACAAAAATGCCATTATATCAGGGAGAAATGGTTGGGGTTGGGGAAATGTATTTGGCAACGTCCTGTACAAAATGGGTATATTAGGAGAAATGTATTTAGATGTTCATGTCAACTTTTTTAAAAAAAGCAAATTGATAAAAAAAGGGATTGAATGGAATGTAATTGGAAAAATGAGAAACAGAGAAACGAAAATTAACAGATCTGTCCATCCCTATCCTTTGAATTTCTTTGTTGGTGAGGTTGTGCGGGGGTTTGGGGTTCGGTGGCATCAGTATGCGGATGACACCCAACTCTATTTCTCCTTTCCACCTAAAGCCAAGGAAGCTGTCCTGGTCCTGAACTGGTGCCTGGCATCAGTGATGGACTGGATGAGGGTGAACAAATTGAAATTAAATCCAGACAAGACGGAGGTGCTCCTGGTCAGTCGAAGGGCAGATCAGGGAATAGGGATTCAGCCCGTGCTCGATGGGGTTACACTCCCCCTGAAGACGCAGGTTCGCAGTTTGGGTTGCTCCTGGACTCAGCTTTGAACTTGGAGGCCCAGGTCTCTGCAGTGGCCAGGAGTGCTTCTGCCCAGCCAAGACTGGTGTGCCAGCTGCACCCGTTCCTGGAGACGCCTGATTTGACTACGGTGATGCATGCCTTAGTTACATCCCATTTAGATTACTGTAATGCGCTCTACGTGGGGCTGCCTTTGAAGACTGTTCAGAAACTTAAACTGGTACAAAGAGCTGCAGCCAGAGTGCTAACTGGGGCTGGTTACAGGGACCATACAACCCCCTTGTTACAACAGCTCCACTGGCTCCCAGTTTGTTTCCGGTCACAATTCAAAGTGCTGGTTTTGACCTATAAAGCTCTATACGGCCTAGGTCCAGGCTATTTGTCAGACCGTATCTCCCCATATGAGCCTGCCCAGGCGTTGAGTTCCTCAGGAGAGGCCCTTCTCTCAGTCCCAACACGTTCACAAGCGCGATTGGTGGGGACGCGAGATAGGGCCTTCTCGGTGGCTGCCCCCAGGTTCTGGAACTCTCTTCCTAGGGAAGCACGAATGGCCCCTTCCTTGCTATCCTTCTGTCGGCAGGCAAATACTTTTTTTATTCTGACAGGCTTTTGGACTAGAAGATGTTTAAGACAGGGCCTCATAAGGTCTGTTGTATTGTTCTATAGAATCATAGAATCATAGAGTTGGAAGGAGCCTTGTAGGCCATCGAGTCCAAACCCCTGCTCACAGCAGGAAATCCACAGCTAGAGCATCTCCCACAGACAGCTGTCCAGCCTCTGCTTGAAGACATCCAGCGAAGGGGTTCCCACCACCTCCCTAGGCAGTCGGTTCCATTGCCGAACCGCCCTTACTGTCAAGAAGTTCCTTCTAATGTCCAGTTTGAATCTACGCTCTTGCAACTTAAAACCATTAGACCTAGTCCTACCCTCTGGGGCAGCAGAGAACAAATCTGTACCCTCCTCTATGTGACAGCCCTTCAGGTACTTAAAGAGTGCAATCATATCACCCCTCAGCCTTCTCTTCACCAGACTGAACATGCCAAGTTCCTTCAACCTTTCCTCATAAGACTTGTTCTCCATACTGGCTATCATCCTCGTCGCCCTCTTCTGAACCCGCTCCAACTTGTCTATATCCTTCTTAAAATGATCCTATTCTTAATGTTTTAAATTGTCTTAGTATCTTAAGTGTATGTTTCATGGCTTTAATGTCACGAATAGTTTAATTCTATTTTAATTGTATGTTTTTGTATGTTTTTTTACCTATGTGTAGTTTTGATTTGTAAGCTGCCCTGAGTTCCAGTTTTGGGAAAAGGGCAGGGTAAAAATAAAGATTCATTCATTCATTCATTTGTTTATTATTGCATGCATATCCCACCTTTGAGAGCCAGTGTGGTGTAGTGGTTAAAGTGTTGGACTATGACCTGGGAGACCAGGGTTTGAATCCCCACACAGCCATGAAGCTCACTGGGTGACCTTGGGCCAGTCACTGCCTCTCAGCCTCAGAGAAAGGCAATGGTAACCCCCCTCTGAATACCGCTTACCATGAAAACCCTATTCGTAGGGTCGCCATGAGTCGGGATCGACTTGAAGGCAGTCTGTTTCCGTTTATCCCACCTTTCCTCCAAGGAGCTCAAGCTGTATGTGTTTCTCCCCCTCTCCATTTTATCCTCACAACAACCCTGCAAGGTAGGTTAAGCTGAGAGGCAGTGACTGGCCCAAGGTCACCCAATGAGCTTCATGCGTGAGTGGGGATTTGAATCCTGGTTTCCCACGTCCCAGCCCAACACTCGAACCACTTTGCCACGCAGGTTGTCATGAAGCAGAGACTCTTGGAGTAGGGCCTGATATACAGAGCATATCATATCCTGGGGTGGGGGTGTCAGATAGGGAGAAGCAGTTTTCTAATTCATGTGAAATTCTGATTGAGAAGGGCTTTTGAGAAAGAAGCACTCAGAGAATCAGGATGCTGTCTTCAATGGACCTTTGGACTTAAGCTGGGAGGGCTTTTTGTTTTCACGAGCATCACCCATGTGAGAAAATATGGACTTCAATCCAATGTACACAATCTGTCAGCGGCCCATGTTTGGTCGATGGTCTAAGCTCAATCAAGAGTAAAAACTATAATTGCCAGCAAAGGTGAATTGTATTTGTTCCAAACACAACATATATTTCCAACTGTCAAGTTGCTGATTGAAGCCATCCCTGTGCCTCTTGTTTATTGAAAGGGTACACAAGTGGGCTCTGCGTAGTGCCATGTAATTACCAGTTGTGTCTACCCTGCTCTTAGGCAGGATGTCATTTTGCACTGTTACATCTATAGATACAATTTATTGCCTGGTGAGTATCTTCAGTTGCATTCTAGGGGGAAAAACACACACACAATCTTTTGTATAAGCTGGCATACCTCTATCTTGATTATTATTTGTTCAGATTCCCCCTGGCTTGGAGCTCATGATAGGAAGTTAGAGATGCTGCCTCCACTTTGAGGGTAATTAAATGCAGGGTTAGGGGCAGAGCACCTCACTGGCAATCAAAAATCATGCAAGCCTACCATTTGTGTCAAAGTCAGGATGTATGCCGTGTGTGTGTGTGTGTGTGTGTGGTACAAGATCCAATACATTGTAGACCCCATGAAATAAGGACCACCACAGAATATGAAGATGAAGCTAGTTCATGCTTTTTCCCCCCTGACATGGGGCAGTCAAATGAAGAGTTGAGCTTATGTTCACCTCCTCATGTGATTAGTAACTTCTTTAATTTTCTGTTTCATTTTCAGGGTAAGAAGGGTGAAGTTGGTCCCCCAGGAGTTGATGGATTGCCTGGATCTCAAGTAAGTAACTTGCATAAATTATGCATTCATTGTCAAAAGACCTGGCTTTGCATTTTGCTGGTTCAAGGACAGCCAGCAAACCCAAGCTCTCTGAAATTAACATTTATAGTAGATTTTCTTTTTGCACTAACTTTGCTATGCTAGTTATTGGGGGGAGGGGGAGATGCACTCATTTTGGCATGAACGCATTATAGTTTGTAATTTGATGCTAATTCAGAGTGCACAGAGCTCAAAGCCAGGGAATGGTAATCCAATTAGCCATTAGCAACTCCTCCTTCAATGTTAATATTGGAGTTTAAAGGATATATCTAAAATGTGCAAAGAAAAAAAATGTTGGGGTGGGATGGGGGGAAGATGTTTAGCTTGTGATCTAGCAGAGATCAGGACATGGAGCCACAGGCTACAAGAGCACCAGACATGGAGCCAAGTCAGGGGTGAGAGCAGATTATGGAAAACAGGGAGACCATCGCACCTGATGTTGTTGGATAGTAAGCCCTGGATGAACCTCCAGAATCACCAGGGCTAGAGTTTAGACCCTCACAGAGACCTTCCCCTGAAGAACCAGATGACTCCAACCTCACATCACCAATCAATCTGTGCTGGGAGAGCACCAGGAGAGAGGCTATGGAACAGAGGATGAGTGCCCATCTTCAGGCCAGAGAGTTGGCCCTTTAAGGCTCTGGGCTTCTCTACAAGGGAACAGAGCCTGGAGGAGGAGGGGGAGAGAGGGAGAGAGAGAGAGAGGCTTAAAAGGCCTGAGTCTGCTCCCAACCATTATTGGAGCAAGTTGCTCTTTGGAGCTTTTCTCGGTCAGACAGCCTCCAGCCCAACTTTGTTCTCTTTAGGATCCACCATCAGACCTAGAATGTGACACTGCAAATCCTGTTGTAGAGAAATGCATGAATATTTCATGTGTGTGTGGTTTTAAAATGTGCCGCTTTGATTCAGAGCACAATGTTGAAAAGCAACAAAAAAGAAAATTAAACCTTTTCATCATGAGGCAAGATATCCCAGACTTGTACCCTTCTATTAAGTTACAAATTTAAACAAATAGCTCCTTCCCTTTCTGTCAAAAACTTACAATACTCTCCAGAGGAATCTGCTATTGCAGAAACACAGTCATGCTCGGCATTTTGATAGCATCTGGGCAATTCTGAGTGATCTTGGGTTTTTTTTTTGTTTTTGTTTAGTAGAAAAAGCTATTTATTTTCTAAAATAATGTTGGCCCTTAGCTCCTGAAGCTGGCTCGCTTAATAACCTGGCACTTGGCTCCATTGTGGTATTATAAAACAAGCACTTAAGATGATTAAAAAGGCAAAGCAGTCAGTTGCATTGGGATGTCACTATGAAATGCCCAAGTATTTAGCATTTTGCTGTAATTTTCTGGCTATTTATATTTTTGGCTAATGCGTTCAAGTCCGGTATTCAGCAGACAATAGCTATTGTACTTGACATGGTCTCCCATTAGCGTAAGCATCGAAGCCACCTGAAAAACCTAATGCTGTTACTTCAGTGGAAATTCCCTGGGGAAGCAAAATATATTATTAAAAAATATGTAAAGGCAGATTTGTATTTTATGTGGATATGCTTCATGGGATTAAAAGTATTTTCCCCCAAATACATGTTTGTGACTTATTTCTTTGAGGGTTACATTTTGGTCCTATGCATGATTACTTAGAAAGTAAGCTTCCGAAGTCTGCAAACTTATATCCCTTTAACCTGAGCATAAGTCCTATTGAACTGAGTAGGACTTACTTCTGAGTAGACAGGTATAGGGTTGCACACTAAGATTCTTATGGGACCTAATGTTTCATTTTTCATTTTCCTTATTATTTTTTAGCGAAACGTTTTGTGGAAGGGGGCAATTCCACCAGAGGTGTGGCATATCTGCTTTTTGATATCTACAATACCAACATTGTGTAGATATATTTTAATATACAGTATCTGCTTGAGCCTCGCCATGGAGTTGTGTACCACCTGGCCCATATTTTGTAGTAATTTTCTATCAAGCTCATTTTTTGCATTCTTTGTGTACCATTTTCCTGTGTATAATCCCATATTCCACCCAAAATTTCTTCCTTTACATTTCAGCAGACTGTTTAAAACAATATGCATTCATTTTCACAACTGGGTCTATTCATATATATTTTGAAAATTGTTATTTTATTTGTGCGTGCTTTAACAATTCTTCACATTTAATTTCTTTCCTTATTCTGTTTCCTGTTAGCTTATTTCCTACTTACTTCCTCATCTGAAAATATTGATCTGTTCGGAAATTTTATATGATCTATTTTCTTGACCAATTCCTGACATGAACAAATACAATTACTTCAGAACTTGGGTTGTATCCAACTCAGGCCACATCTGCACCTTATATTTAAAGAAGCATTATTCCACTTTAAATAGTCGTGGCTTCCCCCAGAGAATCTTAGGAACTGTAATTTCTGAAGGGTGCTGTGAGGAGACCCCTATTCCCCTCACAGACCTACAATTCCCAGAGTTCCCTGGGAAGAGGGATTGATCAATAAATCACTCTGGGAGTTGTAGCCCCTCGATATTGGGGGGAGTAGCACTCCCCTTCCACGGCAGGCTCCCTGCTGTGGATCGCAGGAAGGGAGCTTCCTGCCCGCTCACTGGTATGACCATGCCTGCTCGCTTGCTGTCTCCCCCGCCTGTTCCCTCGCTTGCCCTCCCCCTCTTCCCACTTGTTCTCCCCCTGCCTGCTCAATCTGCCCCGCTTGCTCACACTCCCCCCACCCCACTTGCTCAACCGCCTTCCACCCCCCACTCACTCACTCACTCGCCCGCCGTCCCGCCCTCTTGCCTGCTCGCTCACCCGCCTGCCTGACCTCCCACTCCTCTGCCTGCCTGGAAAGTAGGTAGGTAGGTGGGGTGTGCATGCATGTGTGCGGGTGCCAGGGCACAGGGCAGGGTGGTGCCCAAGGGCCCCTGCATGCCTGGGGCTGGCCCTGCTATACACAATAGGTGTATAATGTATTTTCAGAACTCAAAGCCACAATAGTTTTTGGCACTGGAGAACTTTTTTCCTTCCATATTATAGCTTTGTTCCTATTTCTGGTCATTTTGCCCCCTCTATTGGCAAGATGCTTTATAGCAACATTTCACAGTGTTTATTTACAGTATAATTCTGTGCAATTATTACTTTCCCCAAAATTGGTTTGAACATCTTCTCAGTCTTCATAGTCATCTCTTACTATAGGTTTACGTTCTGTCTCAGTTTTATGTTACTGTTTCATTGAAGTGTCCATGTGCTTATACATCTATGTAAATATGGCAGCTCCTTTTCTCTGGAGTTCCCTGCCAAAAGATGTAAGACTTAACCTTCAATGCTATTAAAACTTTTTTTTTTCTTTAGGCAGATCTACTCAGACGTGTAATTTTATGATGTGCATTGTTTTTTAAAATCTGTTGAATTAATTTATATTTTGGTAATTTCATTGTGTCAACTATTTTTAAACTTTGCTGTTTTTGCTATTTTAATGAATATTTTATATCATCTTATGTAAACCACATGTATTTTTGTATTTTATTTATTTATTTATTATTTGATTTATAATCCCACCCTTCCTCCCAGCCGAAGTCGTATATCAATCTTGTTAAATAAATAAAACTCCAGATTCTATAATACTTGATACCGGCATTGAAAGCACTTCAGTCCTGCCTCTGCCATGCCCTGATCCTGTTCAGTAAGCTGCAGTGATGACAGTGTCAGGAAGTTAGCTGCATGGCTCTGACCCACCACGCAGGCTGCTAATGACTCTGTGAACTTTTCCCCAAAAGTTTCCAACTCTAGCAAGCTGCCAAGGAGTGATATTTGCTTCATTCATGATAGGGAGGCCACATGTGTGTCTTACATTTAAAGCAGTATTATACCGCTTTAACAGCCATGGCTCCCCCCAAAGATTCATGGGGAATGTAGTGTATTAAAGGCACTGAAAATTCCCAGGCGGCCCCTATTCCTTTCACAGAGCTACAATTTCAGAGTTCCCTGGGAAGAGGGATTGATTGTTAAAACACTCTTGCAACTGTAGCTCTATGAAAGGAATAGGGGTCTCCTGAGAACTCTCAGCACCCTTAACAAACTGCATTTCCCAGGATTCTTGTGGGAGGGGAAGCCATGACTGCTGAAGTGGTATAATACTGTTTTAAATGGAAGTTGTGAATGCAGCCTGACATATGCCTTGCTCAGGAACACAAAAAGAGATGGGTTGAATGTGCCCCCAAACCGCACAACGTCAGAGGTTGTGACATCTGAAGATCCTTTGGAATTTGTTCATCATGAACTGAATAGTATGCTACCATAATCTAATTAGGGGAAAAAGTTAGAAATATAATTCAATCTTTTTAAAAGGTGAAAGGATATAAAACCAACTTAACCAAGCTTTGTTGTTGTATATATCAGAATAGGAACACTGTTAGTTACAGAGCCCCAACTGGCCTCCACTAGACGTTGGGTGTTTAGTGGCTCCAGTGCTATGCTATGGAACACGTTTCCAGCAGAGATTCAGCAGGGATCCTTGTTTTTGACTTTCAGGTGTCTCTTGAAGAATGTTTATGCCGACAAGCCTATGCAGTTGCTTAGAATGTCTCTTGAGTAGCCAGTCGTTTTAATTATTGTTTTGGGTTGCTTTTAAATATTTTTATGTTGCTGTACACCGCCCTGACAATTTTGTGAGAGGACGGTATATAAATACTATAGCATTATGTTGGGCTGGTTCACACGGCGATTTAATGTGAGATTGGTGCTACTTGCATCCCCGTTTAATTCGCAGGGTTCACATGACGTTGCAGGCAAGGTGAAGGTATGTCGCTGCTTTCCCCATTAAATCCATATTAAACCAATCCCCTAAAAATGCAAAAAGTGAAGGAAAAACCATCTCTGCTTCACTGCGTCCCTGCATGTAGGTGTTTTGTTCTGATGTTTTTTGCTAGGTAGTTCCTTTCTCCGCCCACTAAACTCTCCATGAATTTCATTTTGTCAGCTTAGCAAGAAAATTCTGGTTGCTGTAGCCTTCCTTTCCCCCCTTTCCCCCCCATGTGACAGAAGGTGTGTGTGCGCGCACACGCACATGGTCTCCCTAAAAATTGCATTTCATATATACTTAGTAAAAAAAAGCTGATAAGAGAAAAATCAACTCGTTTGAAATGTGGTGTTGGAGAAGAGCTTTGCGCATACCATGGACTGCAAAAAAGACCAATAATTGGGTGTTAGAACAAATTAAACCAGAACTATCACTGGAAGCTAAAATGATGAAACTGAGGTTATCATACTTTGGACACATAATGAGAAGAAGACATGATTCATTAGAAAAGACAATAATACTGGGAAAAACAGAAGGAAGTAGAAAAAGAGGAAGACCAAACAAGAGATGGATTGATTTCATAAAGGAAGCCACAGACCTGAACTTACAAGATCTGAACAAGGTGGTTCATGACAGATGCTCTTGCAGGTCACTGATTCATAGGGTCGCCATAGTCGACTTGGAGGCACATAACAACAACGAAAAAGGGGGGTTACTATAAATATTGCTGCAGGTACTTGTCTTGCTTTTCCATCTCAACCAGGTACAGCACCAGCTTCTCGCTGCGCTCTGTTGGACAGACCTGGCAGGGGCTTTTCTCCACAGCAACTTCCAGCTCAGCTTCTCAGCAGCAACTGCCATGGTCTAAGGGGCCAGCGTCGAGTGCCTGGCAGGCAGACCAAGGCTCAACGGTGATGCCTGGGTAACTGCTGGCTACAGCTGTCACCACCGCCTGCATGGGCTGGCAGTGGTCACAGAAGCAGAGGCTGTGGTTGCTGGGCTCCTGCTGAAAGTCAGGCTGAGCAGTCGCAGCAGCGGTGCCTCCGTCACTGTCCAGAAGCAACAAGGGTTTTACTATAAATATTGCAGGAGGAAATGAAACTGACAGAAAAAAAGTTTCTTGTGTCTATTGCACACCCCATGCCCTTCTGGCTTCAGCATGCAATTGACAAGAAACAATGAAACTGACCAAAAAAAACCTTCTTTTCCATTAGCAAGGTGGATACTCTGAAGGGACTCAACATCTAAATTTGGGGCGGGGCCACAAGGAAACAGCAATACTAAACCTTTCTAGAGGAATGTCAATTGTGTAAATGGAAAACAGCGGACTGGAAGGTGGGAAGTGTGAACCTTGCAAATCTATTGCGATGCCAAAAGCTGCATCTTTAATCCAAAGTTTAACCTCCGTGTGAATCAGCCCGTTGTGTTCTAATATTTTAAGTAAGATGCCTCAAGAGAGGGTTTGTTCTCTGAGGTAGCCTAAAAGTCCTTTAAATAAATTAATAAACAAGACAGGAGCTGCTCAGGGAAGCTATCCAACAGGTGCAGCTTTTCCTATGATGGAATTGTTAAAAGGGTGTTTATGTAATTCTCCTACGTTTTTCCTCGCAGGGTCCCCCAGGACCTTCTGGAGTCCCTGGTCCTCCTGGAATTGCTGGCCCTCCAGTAAGAAATCTTCATTCAAAACATCTTGAAACTAATGATATTGGATATCATAACTGCTTCTTTTTTCCACTTTGGGTGCAAAGGTAGCCTCGCTATGAGGCTGACTAGGGTGGCAGATTTGGGGTGCCATTACAGGTGTCATAGGAGGAATGGATGGATGGATGGATGGATGGATGGATGGATGGATGGATGGATGGATCAGCTATTTCCATGTTTATTATAAGTCCATTCCATCCCATTTCCTGCAGATTTTTTTTTAAAGCACACAAACTTTGCATTTAGACTGCTTGCATTTTCCCAAAATATATGCATTTTATATGCAGTTTCCCATAAAACCACATTTTGTATGCACTTCCATCCTAAAATACTCATTTTTATGCCCCCAAGAAAATAACCACTTTGCCAGGGAAGTGGAGAGACTTCAGTCTTGCATGAGCTGCATAGTGTTCTCCCCGAACCCCATGATCCACCAACCAGAGGCTGGTGCAAAAGACACTTAGAATTAAAGTATTCTGAGCTCAGGAATCACATAATTTTGGGTGGGGGAGGGAGTCATTTTGTTGCTGCTATTGTTAAACAAATGGAAGTCAGACCCCCTTCCCAATCTATTGGAAATCATCCAGAGATCTGCCAGTGTGTACAGATCTCCCTTCTGTCTACCTTTCATTAACCTACACAAGTTCTTTTTGTATGGATGGACGGTGCTGAGTGGCAAATATCTTAGCACCACAAAAGGCAAAATCTAATATATAGATAATATTTGTTGTTGTTGCTATTGTTCTAGGGTCTACCAGGAGAAATTGGCCGAAATGGACAGCCTGGACCACCTGTAAGTGCTTGTCGGGTTTCATTTAGGCAAGATATAATCTTTTAAAAAATGTATGTATTTGGAATTGGTTCTGAAATAAGCAATCCTGTTATCTTTTGAGGTTAGAGAAAGGTGTGTGTGTGTGTGTGTGTGTCTTGGGTGGGGAGAAAGCTCTTGCTTGCTTCCATGATAAGTTTTTTTTCCTATGCAAATTGTTAGTGCCCACCCTTGACATTCCAGAAGACTGTTCCTGGCGACCCGGAGATCACTGGACAAAATAATGTTTTTATCTGCAACTATTTTTAGAATGCTTTTAATTATTTCTTCTTCTTCTTCTTCTTCTTCTTCTTCTTCTTCTTCTTCTTCTTCGTTTTGTTGATGTGTTTGCCACCCTGGGCTCCTTTGGGAGGAAGGACAGGATATAAATTTAAAAAATCAGTAACGTAAATAAATATGGATCAGGACCATAATGGGCGATCAGTATCCTAATCTCCACAGTCTGGATTGGAGTACCTGCACTCATAGTAATTTAAAAAACAAACATCCAAACTTGCACACAAGGACAATCCATAAAGTAAGTGTCACTGGGAGTTTAATTCCCCCCCCCAAAGTCTTTGGGTGTTGCAAACTGTAAAACACGACACTCAGCTATATTAGAATCTGGGACTGAAACCAACCTGCCAGTTATCTCATTAGAGAGTTATTGGACTTTTCCACTTGGTTCCAACCTGCTGTACCACTTTGTTGACAGAGCTTCACAATTTGCCAAACATAACCAAGAAGACTTACCAGAACAAAATCTTTAAAACAGGGTGGGGGGCAGTCTCATGCTGCATAAAAAGAAAATCTAAATTATGTATTCCACAATTCTGCTGTTCAAAGAGCCTGGGAGTCTGGGATTGACTGGCCTTGTTTTATAAAAACCAGTGCTGTGCTAGGAAAAAAAATCCACTTTTTTTCAAACTATTCACCATCAACTAATGAGAAAAGAAATTATATTCAAAAATTAGCAACAGGAAAATAAAATTTCAGTGAGATCCTCGGGGGAGGGATGTAGGGTTTTTGTTGTGCTTACCTTCATTTTGAGGTGGCCAAGGGGTGTTTGTGATGAGCCTTTCATTCTGCAAATTCTCTCGCCAGGGGTGCTGCTCTCCTGGGTGCCTGCACTTCAGTTAAAGCCTATGGGAAGTCTTTCCATGTGGCCTTCTCAGAACAGGAAATGCAGGCAGACATGGGGGGATGAAAAATGAAAAACAGAGCACCACCCTTGGCCACATTGCAACGGTAAAGCAGAGTCAGATTTACACATCAAAATTCTAAGCAAAATCTAAAGTGCCCTGAAAATGAGGCAAAAAAAACAAGTATCAAAATAAATTTGTAAATTTTTTTTTAAAAAACCCATACAAAGCTTCATGGCTGTGTGGGGATTCGAACCCTGGTCTCCCAGGTCGTAGTCCAACACTCTAACCACTGCGCCACACTGGCTCTCACTTTAAATTCTACCATGCGCAAAATTGCCTGAATTTATCTGTCAGAAATGAGACAGGCTTCATCCCCTTAGAAGGGGCCATTATGCCTGCAAAGTTTATGTAGTTCTACCAAGAAATAAATAAGTTATCTGTGTCTCCTGTAGATAGATAGATAGATAGATAGATAGATAGATAGATAGATAGATAGATAGATAGATAGATAGATAGATAGATAGATAGATAGACCTGAAAGTATAAAGGTATCTAGCCAAGAAACAACTGCAACTATCTATCATTTACCCGGCTTCATCTACTTAGAAAAGGCTACCACACTATCAAATTTCATCCATTTCTGTCAAAAGATTTAAAAAAGTAGGCATTTCCCCAGGTAAGTTCCTAGGCATACATATATGAAGCCTTTGGTTTTCCAAAGCAAGGTTCTGATTTGGACCTTCGAGAGAGTGAATTAGTCCAGGTTGAATTAACCTTCTTTTTTGAATGCCAGAGATGAGTTTGAATATAGAATCTTGTCTTCAGTGCACATCCTTTGTACTTACTATATCACAAACCTTGTCTATCTATCGATCTGTCTGTCTGTCTATCTTTAGGTTCTTTTCCTTGGTGTTGCTGACATCTAGTGGTCTTTTCTGAGACTGCTCTATTAAACTGGAAACATGAAAAACATGACCCTCCTAAGCATAATTAGTCAGAATTTAGTCCTGCTAGGTCCAGTGGATCTTACTTCTTAGTATGTGTGCTTAGGATTGCAGCCTTAGTCCCATGCCATGTCCCAAGTGTGAAGTAGGCCCATAGAGGAACGAACATATCTTCTAACCCTCCCTAAGGCCTCTTAGTATTCATGGATTCATATGGTCCAGAGTTAGAGGCCCAAAAGCGTTGTGCATCTCCCAGTTTCCTGTTTTATTGATTGATAGGGTTGTGAGAGGGGTTCTTATATGACCTATAATCATGCCATTGAGTGGTTTATTTTCCCTGCTGTGAGTGTTTTACTTTTTATGTTACCTGGTTTCAATGGGTTTTTCATGAAAAATCTAATGTTTACTTTCAGCTTTTCATTTTCATTTTTTATATATATCAAGAATATTTTGCCGAGGAAAAAATGGTAGAAATAAATCATAAATGCAGGTGCAGACCCTCAGTTTCATGGATGTGGTTGCCAATATATTTTCTATTTGTATTCTTTCTCTCTCTTCCTCACATTTATATACAGCAGTGTGGTCATCTGGCATCTCAGGGGGTCTTAGACCCCTTACCTTTTTGGGAGCAGGGTCCAGCAGGGTCCCTACATCTCCCGCATCCTACAAGCCAATCCGCATGAAAGAGGAGTGTGTTAGCCACTGAGAAGAATCGTCTATCATGCTTCCTTGTCCTTTCCTGTCAATTGGAGCCAATCAGAGTGAAAGGTGGTAAGTCAGCCACTGAGAAGACTCTTTTCAATAGCTAACATATTCCCCTTTCATGCTGATTGTCTCCTAGGGACATCTGTTGTTGTGGGAGAAGGCACGTGCGAGAAGGACTGAGGGGTGTGGAGATTATGACATAGAGCAAGCAAGCAAGTGAAGGGGTGGGCTGTGAGGGGATGTGGCATGACTATCATGAAGAGACCCTGCACGTCTGAATTTGCCGCTACACTACTGCTCATATATTCACAATACTCACACACTCCATGCATGTGGCCCTTCTCTTGAACAAACACAGGCCTGTTTAGTCAGCCTAACGTGTGACTGTGAATGGTGCGACCTCCTTCCCCATCTGCAGCTTTTCCAACAAAGAGCCCCATCTTTGTGTGTATGTGTGTGTGTTGGCACTGCTCTTAAAACATGCAATGATGTAGGGATTTGGAGCTCTGCCCTGGCTCGGAGACTTGTTTAGTCTCATTACTGATGGTGTTTTGATGCCTTACCAAAACACTTTTGTTCCCCATGCTTCTGATCTAGAGCTTGGATCTGTGGTTTTACTCCTGTTTCTCTTTAAGGTTGGCTATACTGCACTTCTGTAAGTTTGTTTTATTTTATTTTGCCCATTTTCTTTAGGGTTTACCTGGGAAATCTGGTCTGGATGGCTTACCTGGATTGCCCGGCTCAAAGGTAGGTATCGTATCATTTGGCAAAATAATGGAAAAACAGAAGGGAGTAGAGAAAGAGGAAGGCCAAACAAGAGATGGATTGATTCTGTAAAGGAAGCCACAGACATGGATTTACAAGATCTGAACAGGGTGGTTCACGGCAGATGCTCTTGGAGGTCGCTGATTCATAGGGTTGCCATAAGTTGTAGTCGACTTGAAGGCACATAACAACAACATCATCATTCATTTAGTTTAGGTGTCACAATCAATTCATATCCTGAAGGATAAGCAACAAGGCTCTTGCATGATTAACCCATCCTAAGGTGGAGTTGGGAGTTGAAAGTTGATTCCAGTTTTGTCAAAAGCAAGCAAATGCTAACAGCCTCTTGCCCCAAACTGCTGTGTTGACATTGTTGTCAAGTTCATGTTCCAAACCTGCCATTTGCCAAAGTAACCAGAACGGGGAGGCTGAATGATGGGAGGGTCAACAAGCCAGAAGGAAGGGAGCTCAGTTTGTTACTTTCTCACCAGTTCTTCTCTATAAAATGCTCTCAACCCCATTTTTTTCCTCAGTTGGTACCACTTTCAGTTTTCAAGCCCATCTTTGATGTCTGGGAGGCAGAGAGGACATCTTACTAAAATGGCTAGGGAACATTTGCAGAGGCAAATTGGAAAATAGGGGATGATGGTTAAGTACTCCACACTCCTGGTGTGAGCACCTGATATATATATTTTTTTCGATTTTTACTTTGGACTCCTTGGAAGTAGGGGGTATATACCTACACTGTAAGAACCAGCTAACATGGCTAAGCTACTCTACAGTTTGGAAACTGTTTGCATTGGATGGGTTTGTACTGCAGGAAAAAACAAATTTTGTTGCATTGGAAAAGAGTGCATGCTCAAAATGCTTTGGCAATGGAGTTACTCTTGTCATGACTCTGTAAATACAGAGGTTCACTCTGTAAATAAATACAAAGGTGTCTTCCTCCTCTCTCTCTCTCTCTCTCTCTCTGAAAGATTGAGCATGTCTCCCTCCTCTTCCCCATACCTTTCCCATACATTTTCCCCACTCCCACAGTTATGTTACAAGGGAACCATTTGGGGAACAAACCTCATGTTTTCCATGAACCATCTTGTTCTGCCTTTAGTCAATAATTTTGTTCTATGGCAATGTTACTTCTTAAGGTGTATCAGGGTTTATTCTAAGCATTTTTCCCTACAACACAAGCAGGAAGCACAATCCCCGCCCCTGAACTTGTCAAGTGATGCGTCCCATAATATACTATTAGCAGGTCACCTCCTTTTTCACTGCCCATGCTAGCCATATTGTGCTGACACCCACAGTACTTTTACCAAGTTACCAGTACTGGCACCTCATTTTTTACAAAAAACAAAACAAACCCCCTGCTGACTATTAGTATAAGGTTATGAAGATTTGAAAGGAGCAAGTATTTATCTTCATTTTCTACTTCTATTTCATGTTTCTCATATATATTTACTAAATCCAATATGCTCAGTTGCACGAAAACTTATTTCACACCCCACAGTTTTTTGACATTTTGCACAAAATGTGTCTAGCTGTACTGTAGAATAAACCCTGAGGCATATGTTTATTGTATAAAATCTGTGTCTTTTGCTAACCTTTGCTTGCATTGCTTACAGGGAGAACGAGGAGAAAGAGGCGATGACGGATTCCCTGGGAAAATTGGCCCCAAGGTAAATAAATAAATAGTCTGCATTTCTTACTGCTTATATCAACCACATTTATTATCATCTGCTCTGCTCTCATGATCCTGTCAGAAGTAACTTACACCATGCTAGGGTTGAACCAAACACTTTTTAGTATTAGTTTTTAAAGGTTTTTAAGGTGCAAATGGGGATCCCCCTCCAAAAAAGCAAACAATAGCTTCAGAAGATGGATTTTCCTAAGGATGCCACAAATCTCTCTGTGTCAGCTCTGATACCATTAATTATTACCCCACTCCAAACTGATACAGTTTGCATATTTAAAAACCTGTGGGTCAAATGCTAATAGGTAAGGGAGAGAAATTTATTTAGTTCATATTGTAATGCGAACTTCTGAGATTTGCATTTCCCAAACAAAAATTTGCAGTTCTGCAAAGTTTCCAATGCAGTTCTGAAACCAAAGAATGCATATAAAAATGTCTGTATCAGTGAAAATAACTGTTGGGGTGAAATTGTTTGGAAAAATATTTATACTAGGAAACATTGTGGACAAAAACACATATATTATGTTGTATTAGGGCTGAGGGGAGTTGGATGTGGCAGACCCTTGGCTGAGTTGGCAGGGTCCCGGCTCAGCCAGGCTCCATGGGCTCTGCCGGCAGGAGCCCCTTGTCCTGGCTCAGCCACGGTGGTTGGCTGAGAAAGCCCAGCCTGTTGGAAGGAGAGCCGGTGTAAAGCCGAAAAAGGGGCATTCTGGGAGCGTGTTGGAGGAGGGACCAAGGGGGAGACTTATGCAGCATCCAACTTCTATTAAGAGCACATGTGCAGGTTCCAATCTGGGCCAAAGTTATGCTGAGAAGAATGTCGGTCTAAGAAAATTATTACAATGGAAGTCTATGGAGTGTGCTTACTCCCCTGTAGGGATCTTTGTGGGAGCCAGCTTTTACTTTCTGGTCCCTGCATGCAGCTCCTGGCTGAGCCCAGAGGCTCCCAAACAGCAATTGGATGTCCCAGACCTTCCAGCCAGCTCCTCTTTCGCTGGCACCCCTTCCGCCAGCTTCCCACAAGTTGAATTTTCTGCCTGTGTATTAGATGCTGTTCTGTTAATGTGCTGCCAAAGCTTTCTGTGGCTGGGTGGGGGTGGTTATTGTTTTGTTTTATTTTTGATTTGTGTTCTGTATGATACTTTATTTTGGCTTTTAATTATGTTTTATTGGAGACTTTTGGGTAACAAACAACTAAATAATAATAATAATAATAATAATAATAATAATAATAATAATAATAATAATAATAATAATAATAATAATAATAGGAGAAATGCAATGGGAAAGCCAAACTTAAAGACTAGAAAAATGAGAAACTGGGAGAAGCAAAAAAAGGATTGATTCACCCATTCCTAGATGCAAAGACATCTTTAAAGTCACATGTTCTTTTGATCCATTTCCCTTTTTCTACCATGTTATTTATACAAGATTTACAGAGCCTGAAAAATACTGCAACGTCTGCAACAGGTTGTTGCTTTTTTTCAACAGAGAATGGAATGTTGGGTACTTTAAGTTTATTGTGCTATAAAATACTACCAAATAAGAGAGAAAACGGCAGTTCCATGTAGTCTACACAATAAACATTTGCTTTTTTTCCCCCCAGGGTGAAGCAGGAGATGCTGGCCGACCTGGACTAGCAGGCGAGAGGGCAAGTAGTATCCATAAATATTGCTGCAAGCTGCAGCAACAGCAAGGACAGATTAGAGCAGCTTCTTTCCGGAGCTCCAGCTGTTTCAGATAGAGCTCTCTGGAAAGCTGATTCTGGGTAGAGTGCAGAAATCAACTCCTATTTTCTTGTAAACAGATGAAGAACCTAAAGGATTGGCTTGTTTGTAGCAACACCACCCTTCCCTCGCAGTCCACTTTAAGTCCACTCTGTTTCTATAGGACATCATCTATGCGGCCACTGTACTTTTTGCAAACACACCTGCAACTGTTTTTCTTTCTCCAATCCTTTGGACAACATAGTCTACTTTTTATGCCATTTTTCTACATGTAGCAGTGCCTCTGTGGTCTATGCAATTGAGTGTCCCTGCAAGAAACTTTACATAGGACAAACTAAGACAGCCCTTAAAAAATGCATTGGTGAGCACCTTAGTCATGTTCGTAACAATAGAGTGGGTTCTCTGTGGGTGACCCATTTTCAGATGAAGAGACATGCTCCCAGCGATTTGGTTTTCTGGGTCACAGAAAAAGTACAATGTGCCAATACTGAGATTTTATTGAAAAGGGAGCGTCTTTGCATCCTCCAGCTTAGGTGTGTATCCCCCACATGTTTGCTTGACCTAGGAATAGCACCCTTTCTGTAGCTAGTTCTACCATATGTACTTTCACTTTTTTCTTTCCTGATCAGTTCTAATAAAGATTCAAGATCTTTGCCCAGTTGCAGTCATTTTTTTATTTTTTTATTTTTTACTGTGCACTTCAGTTACTGTCACCTACATGGATATTTCCATCTACTTTCAAGAAGCAGTTACTTTCATTGAAATCAGTATCATATACTTTTTAGAATTTAGAAACCGTACCACTTTCAGTAAGTGGCTACACCTACGTGAGTGGGTGTGCTGTTTATCTCTTTTCTTTGAAGAGCCTGCTGCTTTAAGAATTTAGTTTGTTATATTGGTGAAAAAGCAGCTTGTTATTTGGACAAGGCATTTCTAGTCATTTATTTAATTCCCCTGATTTCTTGGTTATGGTTTATCCTACTCAGTTAATAGCTCTGTTGATATTTTCTTGGTTGAGTTCATGCGCAACTAGTTTTAGTCTTCGGAAGGTTTTTTTTGTGTTCATTTATTCTGGTTGTCCTTTCCTTATTAATTCTAGTATTTGGCCAGAATTATGCAGAGTGTTGTTTTGTTTACTTTAATGTATGCAGTTCTTTTTATATTTCAGAATTTACCAGGGCTTGGAAAAGTTACTTTTTTGAACTACAGCTCCCATCAGCCCAATCCAGTGGCCATGCTGGCTGGGGTTGATGGGAGTTGTAGTTCAAAAAAAGTAGCTTTTTCAAGCTTTGGAATTTACCCTGTGATTGATTTTAATGATGTTTATGTATATATATATTTCCAGATTGCCCTTGACAAAGGGTTGTGCCAACACCCGAAACGCATTGGGCTGCAATAGAAATTTCTCATATTTTCAACTCTCTGCCGTTTGCTGGTTTGGCACGTTGAGAGCCCCCCCCCACACACACTTTTTGGCTGGAATGCATGTGGGTGCTTCCTTCTTTGCTTTTTTTGCTGTAGTAGCAGAGCTTGGAAAAGTTACTTTTTTGAACTACAACTCCCATCAGCCCAATCCAGTTGACATGTTTGCTGGGGCTGATGGGAGTTGTAGTTCAAAAAAGTAACTTTTCCAAGCTCTGTTAGTAGCTATAAATGCGCACTAAACCACTGTGTAGATGAGCCCCTAGTGTTCTCTTATAGCTTCTTCTGCTCCTTTTTTCCCTTCTCATCTTAGGGTGAAGCTGGCCTTCCAGGCCCACCCGGTTTGCCAGGATCGAGGGGAGAGAAAGGAGATCAGGTATGCCATTTGGGGGCCTTTTATCTGGCCTGCACCAAGGAAAGAAGACTTCTGTATTAAAGAGCAGGTTGATTTGGACTAGCCTAGCAACCTAGAGTGCAGCTTCTCAGCGTTAACAATGGTTGCTTTTTGTTCTTTGCTACGATCCTCTATTTACTGCCCATGAGGCTATTGAAGATCCCTCCAATTGAACATTTGATTTACTGCCCCCTGCTGACCATTTATACTACGGCAACAAGTATTTATTGTCTGTTTATGCTGTGACTTCAAATACTTGGGATGTGTGTGCCTGTGTGCTGCTCAGCATGATAAAAGAAGCACCTATGCTGCATTCTGTCCCTTACAGGGTGAAAATGGTAGACCTGGACTCCCTGGTTTCAAAGGCGGAAGAGGTGACAAGGTAAGTTTTAACAGTGTAGGGCTTTTGTTGTTATGTTTAGGAGATATTTTAGAATGTGACTCCAAGACTCTCCAACACCAAGGAAAGGGATAAGATCTGGAATTTAGGAACTAGCTAGAAGATGACTACAGCTGCCTTTGGACATGGGGTTTATCGTGTTAGTTTTACTGATTATAATGATAATGTTTCTGTCCCGATTTCTAGCGTTCCTTTCACATTGCAGTACCTGTTGCTTTATGGAACTGTGACTCTTTCACTGATATGCCACCATGTTGCACCAAATTTCACACGTATGGGCTTGGTGTGACACACCAATGAGCATTGGACATGTTGCTATTCTCCCACCCTGTCTGCACATGCACACTCCTGTTCCCTAATGAAAATGATAGGGAAAGAACCGTATGCCACTATTCCACCCCAAATGTTGTCACATTACTCCCACAAGTTTCTGGGTTAATGGGGTTGCCGATGGATTTTTTTTTTCCTGGAAGCAATTAACATGGGACCTTCCACTAGATTCCGCTAGATTTTCAGAAGTGGCTTTTGCACCATGTGAATGATCTAATAAAATGCAGAAATTATCAGGTAAAGAAATGTCGGGAAAACAGAATAAACTGCTGTCTGAATGCAGCCTAAGTAAGCACAGGAAAGGAGAACCTGGTCTTAGACACATGAGAACCTTTGCTTGTGTTGTTTTTTTTGTGTGTGTGTTATTTCTTTCTTTATTCTGTCAATTCTTTCCTAAATCTGAGGATGGGACATAGCTCAGTGGTAGAGCAGAAGGTCTACCAAGTTCAATCCCCAGCATTTCCAGGTAGGGCTGGAAGAGACTCCTACTTGAAACCCTGGAGAGCCTCTGCCAGTCAGTGTAGACAATAGTGTGCCAGATGGACCAATGGTGTGACTCAGTACTAGGCAGCTTCCTCTGTTCCTATGTAGCTTAATAGAACTTTAAATTATGTTGCACTTGTCTGATCTGTCACTGCTTGGTTCAAATGGTGGAAAGACTCCAATGAACTCCAGGTTTACATCTTTCAGCAGGATAGTAGGAACCTTGCTGGAGAGTGTTGGGGGTCACATTATACAATATCTCATAAACATAAAAATAGTATCCCTGCACATAACAGCTAAAGGAATGCCAAAGTCTCTGTATACATACAAGCAAATTAGCTTGCATATAGCCACCAGGGATGGGGTTCGCTGCCTAGTTCTGATCCACTTGTATTCTGATAGTCCGTTGTTTGATCCCGGTCCACCCTTTTTTTGTTCCTGCTTTCTTTGGCACTTGCCGATTCAATCCGCTGTTTGGGGATTTTTAGTTGTGAAAAATTTGTATTATTTTTAATGTAAATGCCTATGTAAATGATCATGTGGTTTATTTTTTCCTATTTATCACACCTACACACTGCTACGAGGAAATTACGAAGATAATTATGTAAAATTGCAGATTTTTTTTTAAAAAAATCCATGCCACAGCCCACCCCAAGAATCAGTGCTGGTCCGAAATGGTAGTGGACTGTCGAATTGGAAGCCGCTGTCAGTTCCAGTTTTGGAAAAAGGACGGGGAAATGAAAAAAAATAATGAATTCAGTCGGAATCCACTACTAAGTCTGATTTAGCGGATATTATCTCCCATCCCTAATAGTCACACACATCCCATGCACATTCATGTATTTAACATCCCACCATTCAAATATACCACCTTTCATGCGGTAGCTCACCGAATGAAAGAATCACCTAACATAGTAGAAATGTGATGGAAACAATTGGATAACAGAAAATCAAGGTGGGATGAATATTTCCCCTCCCATTCATTCCCCGTGAAATGGCAAATTGGCAACTTTTGGTCCTCCAACCCTCTGGAGCAGGTTTGGAGAGTATGCGGGGAGCTGCAGGGGGGAGGAGAGGAGGGGGATGTTCCATTGAACAGGCAAGTGGAACAGAAGCACCAGATATACCTCCTAGTAGGTATCAGTGCTGATATCTAGGATCTGGTGATAATACTGGTGAAATCTTATCACCCTTCCCTATACTCAAATCATTGTTGGTCTCCCACTTCCAAGTACAGTCTAGTCTTCCAATCCAGTATTTCAGAATGAAAGCATAGAAATCATAGTCCCCAACTTGATTGGAACAGGTCAGGAACAGCCAACGGGGTGCCCTCCAGATGTTTTTGGACTACTGAACATTAGCCATGGTGGCTGGGACTGCTAAGAGTTGTAGTCCAGCAACTATGGAGGGCACTACATTGCTCCTCCCCAATAGAGGAGTTGCAACACTGTAAGCTGCCTTGAGGGCCGTTTGGCCGAAAGACGGGGTATAAATAAACATTAACATAACATAACACCTTTGTTTTTAAGCTGGTGTTGTGTAAGGTGTGGTGGAACTCAGGTGCAGCTCTGCTGATCCCACAACAATCCCCAGTGCATTACTGGGACCTTTGGTCAGAGCAAGGACCTTCAGGCAGTTCCAGCTAGGATACTAACACAGCAGGTCAGATGCCTACTAGTCTTTGCAGTCAGGTCATCTCAGAGAGAACATCCATCTATCTGATTTTTATCCCTGTAAGAAAGGTTAGTCTGACAGTGTCTAGCTTAAGGTCACATGGGAGTCTTTGTGGATGAGCAGGGGATTTGAAACCAAGCCATCCCATTCTACATTCAACACTATAACCATTATATCACTTTTTTTGTGGGTGAGGGTGTGGAAGGTACTTGTCACCCTCAAAGAAGTGGGAAGCTAGATATTGTTCTCTGTTAGTGTCCCTCTTCAGCACTTCAGCGTTTGGACTAAAAGCCGGAATGGATTCCATTGTCCCACTGACTTGGAACCACCAACTGCCACTGTGATTAATCTCATATCTAGTTTGATCCTAAACTGCATGAATATCTTGTCTGATGAGCTTGTTTAGGGTAGCTGCATCCCACAGGTATGGGTGTTGTTCTGTGTGTCCACTTCCTGCTTTTACCCCTTAACCCTCCATTGACTTTTCTAGGGCGATGCTGGTCCTGCTGGTCCCCCAGGTTTACCAGGAACAGTAAGTAGCACCTTTATTTAGAATGCTGCAGTGACAATTAAGTGGGCTGTAAATGGAATCGTAAACCCATAGCTCAGTGGTAGGCCACCTGACTTGCATGCAGAAGGTCCCAGGTGTAATTCCCAGCATCTCCAGGTCAGGCTATCAGGGAACCCCATCTGAAACCCCGAAGAGCCACTGCCAGCCAGTGTAGACAACACTGAGCTATGTAAGCCAATTGTCTGACTCAGTATAAGGCAGCTTCCTATGTACTTTTTTTGGGGGGGGTGAGGAGGCACTTACTTTCTTGTAAGACTCAAAGTGTGTTTTCTGTACTGAAATATTTGGAAAGGTAAAAGCAGGAGGTGGGGTTAGCTGTTTTGGAAGTGGGATAGTTACAATTAATACTACACAGTTACAATTAATAACATTGTCGCATACTGGGTGGCTGGTTGCTCCTCTTCATATTACAGCCTGGCTGTGAAAGATTTCGGCAGAAAGTGTTGTTCTGTGTGATGCAGCGAACACAGGTAGCACAAGAGATTGCTAAGAGTATCCCGGTTAAAGGATTTCAGGTCCGGTAGAGATTCAGACGCGTTAAAAGGTTTAAGAGTCTTTATTCCACAAGACATTCAGCTACAAGAATTACAAGCTCCAACACAACCCCCACACCTGCTTTCGGTTTGCCCAGCGCTTTTATCTCATTTCAGTGCCCTTGCTCAGTAACATCTGCAGTTTGGCCTTGGCACGAGAACATCGCTGGCTTAACCCAATAAGTGCCTGTTTTACTGTCCTTGTGGAAAAAACACTGCTTCTGAGCATACAACAGAAAGAGACATTGCTGTAAGAGCCTTTGAATTCTGGCATCAAGTGCTAAACTAAGATAAAAGACCAGCAAAAATAAGAGGTCAGGGGCTCAGTAGGGTGAAAAGTGCTGTATCCTATGGCAGGCTCCTGATCCAGATTTGGCTTTCAGTGCCTCTTATTAAATTTTTGGGGAAAGCCTACTACTACTGTGAATGGGATATGGACAAACCTAATATGTGAAGTGGGTGTCACAAACAGAACTGTCCGCAGTCGTAGTAATTACAATCATGTGGATTGATGAAATATCTGCAGTGTTCCAGCTTGCACATTGCATGTGTCCATGATTGTGTGCACAAGTGCCCAGGGATGGGGTGGGGCTGTTTGAATATATGGGAGGGCAGAGAGTAATATTTGGGCCAAAGAGTGAGCATGGAAGACACAAGTTAACGGGCATAATCCTTGTGCTATGGTTTTTGAACAATGAAATAGTTTGCAAAGATAGAGACTGTGGATCACTTAAGGATACACCAGAATTTTTATTCAGTTCTCATTCAAGCTGAATTTATCAAATTTGAACTGTCTGAAACAATATGAGAACCAAAACACAGCCATCCTCCCAAATTCGCACTTATTCGAATTTTGCGATGTACTTTGCCAACCAACCAACATTTACAAAAAATGCATATATTAGGGGAAAATATGTGTAAAAATGAATATATGTGAAAATAGCTTGCAAACATGCATTTTATGATAAGAAATTGCAAAAATGTGGCCATTATACAAAAATGTGTTTATTAGGAGAAATATGTCCAAAAATGCAAAAATAAATAAATTAAAAATCGCAAATTGCTACAAAAATCTGAACTGAATTTAAGATTGGATAAATGAGAAACTGAGAGAACTGAAATTGACAGAACGTTCAACCCCTAGATTCACTATCTATTTATTGTTTTCACAGTGTAAGAATTATTGTGTACTTTTTACAGAAATCTCTTTTTTCTTTGTTCTCCCTCTAGACATCCCTGTTTACTCCACATCCCAGTCTTCCTGTAAGTATCATAACTGATCCTTCAGCTTCTGTCTTGTTGCTCTAATACATTAAAGCTATCATGCTCTTGGGAACAAATTTCACATATCATTAAACTTGTGGTTTATTTATTTAATTTAATTTAATTTAATTTATATACTGCCCTAAGCCCAAGGGCTCTCTGGGCGGTGTACATAAAATAAAGCAATCAGGAATATATAAATACAATAAAACAATAGAATCAAACCAACAAAGGTAAACAAAAATAATCAAACAGTAGCAAAATACAACAATACATATAATAATACGCATTAAAATGCCTGGAAATATAAAAAGGTTTTCACCTGGCACCGAAAAGATAGCAGCGTCGGCGCCAGGCGCACCTCATCAGAGAGACCATTCCATAGTTCGGGAGCCACAACCAAAAAGGCCCTATTTCTAGTCACCACCCTCCGAGCTTCTCGATGGGATGGTACTCGGAGAAGGGCCTTAGATGTTGAGCGCAGTGTACGGGTAGTTTCATATTGGGAGAGGCGCTCCACCAGGTATTGCGGTCCCATGCCGTGTAAGGCTTTATAGGTCAAAACCAGCACTTTGAATTTAGCCCGGAAACAAATAGGAAGCCAGTGCAGACGAGCCAGAACGGGTGTAATATGAGCGGACCTTCTTGTCCGCGTCAACAATCTGGCCGCTGCATTCTGGACTAACTGTAGTTTCCAAACTGTCTTCAAGGGCAGCCCAACGTAGAGCGCATTGCAGTAGTCCAATCTAGAAGTTACCAGAGCATGAACGACTGAGGCGAGGTCGTCACTGTCCAGATAGGGACGTAGCTGGGCTACCAATCGGAGATGGTAGAAAGCATTCCCTGCCACTGAGGCTACCTGAGCCTCAAGAGACAAGGAAGAGTCGATAAGAACTCCCAAGCTACGAACCTGTTCTTTCAAGGGGAGTGTAACCCCGTCCAGAACAGGGTGAACATCCACCATTCACCATGAATACAACATGCAAAGAGCATCTTGGGGAGGGGTGGCAATTGGGACCGAGATTGTGGCAAGTAAGGAGAGGAATTTAACTCACTCCTTATGGAAATTGCAGTTGCACAGTTTGCATTTGCCCTTGAAAGGAAGGTACCATTGGCATCAATGGCCACTTTTTTTCCAATGCAGACAGCAGCTGCATACCTGCAAATCTTACCAAGATTCAAAAAAGAGCAACCAAAATGATTGAGAGGATGGAGTGGCTCCCCTATGGGGAAAGACTGCAGCATTTGGGGCTCTTTAGAGAAAAGGCAACTCAGAGTTGACATGATAGAAGTGTATAAAATTATACAGTATAAAGTGTTTTCCCTCCTCTTAATGTAGCACTAGAACCCTTGGACATAAATGAAGCTGAATGCTGGAAGATTCAGGACAGATAAAAGAAAGTACTTCATGCAGCACATAGTTAAGCTATGGAACTCACTCCCAGAGGAAGCTGTGTTGGCCACCAACCTGGACAGATTTAAAAGAGGAATAGACAAAGTCATGGAGGATAAGGCACATTAGTGGCTACTGGCCATGATGGCTGTGCTCTCCCTCCCCATTCAGAGGCAGCACGCTTCTGAAAACCAGTTGCCCAAAACCACAGGAGGGGAGAGTGCTGTTGCTCTCAGGTCCAGTATGCTGGCTTCCCTTTGGCATCTGTTTGGCCACTGTGAGAACGGGATGCTGGATTAGGTGGGCCATTGGCCTGATCCAGCAGGCTCCTCTCATGTTCTCATTGCAAGAGGGAGGGAAAGAGGGAAATCAGGGTTGGAGGAAACTCAGGCTTGGGGGCCAAATGCAGCTCTCCAGGATTCTCTGTCTGGTCCTCAGGACTCTGCTCAGGCTGCACCTCCCTCCAGGCCACATCTCTCACTGCCCCTGCGCTGCACCTTCCCCTAGTGATTTTGCCTGGCTGGAATGTGCCCAGGAAAAACACCTGTCACTTGCCTGGAGAGAGAAAGGGGAGTGTGTATCTGGCCATGCCCATTTTGCCACACACTGTCATTGGTATGAGGGTCCCAGAACATTGCCCACAAAGGAATGTGGCCCTTGGGATGAAAAAGAGGCCCTACCCTTGAGTTAAACTTCCCCTTTCCATCCAGATCAGCCCTCACCCCACCCTATGGCAGCTGCCATTTGTCGCTTCAAAAAGATAATGTAGTATTAAATAGGGTTGCCAGGTTCAGGGCCTGAGACTGATCCTGTATCTTTAGGAGAAGAGAAAGTCAGCCAAGTGCAGGTGTTCTTGCAACCCTGTAATTGGAAAAACCACAAGGTGGAATTCTCCCCCCTGCACAACTTGTAAAGATACAGAAGACCTCTTGGAGGCTGGGCCTGGCAACCAAGAGGTCTTCTGTATCTTTAAAAGTTCTGCAGGAGGAAGGGAGAATTCCACCTTGTGGTTTTTCCCATTACAGTGTCGCAAGAACACCTGCACTTGGCTGACTTTCTCTTCTCCTAAAAAGATACAGGATCAGTCTCAGGCCCTGAACCTGGCAACCCTACTATTAAACCATTTCTTTAACTTCACATGTCATTTGACCCTCGATCGCAGTTTGGGATCTTCAAGTGTAGAAAGTCAAGCCATTAAGCACCTGGGACGGGAGCTGGAGGAAGCACACTAGAGATCTAAAGTTATAGCCAATGTTAGTTCTACTCAGAGTAGACCCTTTGAAATCAGTGGTCATGGTTTAACCTGCATCCATTAATTTCAGTGGGTCTACTCTGAGTAGTGCATTAGCCCCATCTGCACTAATACATTTAAAGCATTATCATACCACTTTAAACAGCCATGGCTTCCCCAAAGAATCCTGGGAACTGTAGTTTGTTAAGGATGCTGAGTGTTGTTAGGAGACCCCCTTATTCCCCTCACAGAGCTGCCATTCCCAGACTGGTTTAACAGCCAGTACTGGGGACCTCTGGACATTGTTTGCAAGAGGTTGCCAAAGGTTACTTGAAGAAGGCTTTGTTTTGTACTTGTGCTGTGGTTGCTAAGCCCAGTTATTTCTGGGTTATCAATCTTTTTTCTTTACTTTTTAAAAAGTCAGTTGGAGCTATGTATTTTCCATAGTTCTGTTTCAACCCTTCTGAAAACACAGATCAACTAAAGAGAGCCGATATCAAAGAGGCTTCTGGAGATTATTTGGCAGCTTCTGTTTCCATGGTGACAGTGGGCTGCATTTGCCATTATTAAAGATTATCCGTCGCTTTAATTTAATTAACCCTCAACACTGCACTTTGAGCAAGTTGGTTTGTTTAAGAAGAGGTTGCAGGCTTGAAATGACTTTATTAATACTTTCCCAAATGAGCAATCTGCATTCGTAAATTGAAGAGAGAAGCTTATTATTACACTAGTTCACACTGCCCTGTCATCTTTCTTGAGTCCACTAGAAGGCAGCAGAGATTCTTCATGCAAGGCACATGATGTCTAATGCACGTACTGTAGCTGCTTTGGGCTGCAAACCTATTAATTGGCACAGGAACACAGAAAGCTGCCCTATGCAGAGTCAGACCAGTGGTCCATCTAGCTCAGTATTGTCTACACTGACGGGCAGCAGCTCTCCAGGGTTTCAGCCAGGCTACATTCCCAGCCCGACATGGAGATGCCAAGAATCGAACCTGGGATCTTTTGCATTGTAGAGCAGATGCCCCACTGGGGAGCTATGAGTAGGGAGACATTTGATTCACTTCACATTTAAAGGGGAACCAACCTAAGTCGCACGTTCTGATACAATACAAGAACCAAAACGCGGCATCTCTCAAAATTCGTGCTTCTCCAACTTCTGCAGTTCAGTTCTCCAGCCAAGTAACGTGTACAAGCATGTGCATTCTAGGTTAAACTGTGTGTGAAAATGCATATATTAGTGAACAGAGCATACCAATGTATTGTATTAGGGAAAACAGTTTTACAAAAAGGGATATATGAGGGAAAATTACACTAAGATGCTGATGAATTGTCATGGGGGCTTTTTTAAACAACAACAAAAGATTGCAAACTGATGCCGAAATGTGGAGAGCTGAACTGTAGACTGGAAAATGAGAAACTGAAATGGATTAGATCTGCCCGTCCTTGGCTATGGCCCTCAGCTATGCGTCTCAGGGGTCATGGGAGATGCTGTCTCTCTCTCTCAATGGAGAGAGACCAGTGTCAGATTCCACCCCATCCCCTCTGTCAGAGAAACCTCCAACACTCTGGCCTAACCAGCTTTAGTGTTCTGACCAGAGCTTGATAAAGTTACTTTTTTGAACTACAACTCCCATCAGCCCAATCCAGTGGCCATGCTGGCTGGCGCTGATGGGAGTTGTAGTTCAAAAAAGTAACTTTTCCAAGCTCTGGTTCTGACATCAGCAGAACCAAAATGGGGGCAGTTTGCAGGTGTGCCAGGGAGGACCAGGAAACACCTTGTCTCTGAAGGATTGAAAGCTTCTTATCTGAGCAGCCAGATGTGCCCCAAACTGGTCAGAGAGTTAAAGCAGCCAAGGAGCTGGTCGAAATCTCTCTCTGTGTTTTCATGGTGCAAAATGGAGTGCAAGATCTCACTTCCTGTTGGAGCAAGACTGGCGGGGCTTTGGATAAGATTTCAGTCTCGCTACTACCACCACTTTAGGATTGCAGCCTTTGACAGTAACATTCAGGCCCTCTCTGCACTCTGCATTTGAAGCAGTATCATACCATTTTGAACAGGCGTGGCTTCCCCCAAAGAAGCATAGAAGACCCCTATTCCTCTCCCAGAGCTACAATTTTCAGAGTGATTTAACAGCCCATCCCTCTTCCCAGAAAACTCTGGGAACTGTAGTTCTCTAAGGGGAATGGGGATCTCCTAACAACTCTCAGCACTGCTTTAAGTGTATAGTGCAGTTGAGGCCTCAGTTAAGCCATTGGTTTGTCTGCTGTGATGGCTGGTGGCTTGTAAAAGTGTTGCTTGCCCAAGATATTTTGCTGCCTGTGGCGAAGGACAAGATGGTATCTCACTCCATGTCAGGTACATATGCCAACTGGATTGCCAGTTGAATTGATATAAGGTGATCAGTTCTGGGATAGTATTCTCCCCTGTACCTAGGGTTGCCAGGTTAATGGCCGGAGACTGATCCTGTATCCTTAGGAGAAGATAAAGTCAGCCAAGTACAGGTGTTCTTGCAACCCTGTAATGGGAAAAACCACAAGGTGGAATTCTCCCTTCCTCCTGCACAACTTTTAAAGATACAGAAGTCCTCTTGGTTGCCAGGCCTGGAGAAGAGAAAGTCAGCTAAGTGCAGGTGTTCTTGCAACACTGTAATGGGAAAAACCACAAGGTGGAATTATCCCTTCCTCCTGCACAACTTTTAAAGATACAGAAGAGCCCTTGGTTGCCAGGCCCGGCCTCCAAGAGGTCTTCTGTATCTTTAAAAGTTGTTCAGGGGGAAGGGAGAATTCCACCTTGTGGTTTTTCCCATTACAGTGTTGCAAGAACACCTGCACTTGGCTTACTTTTTCTTCTCCTAAAGATACAGGATCAGTCTCAGAGACTGAACCTGGCAACCCTACCTGTACCTGAGGTAGCAGGCTAGTTTAGGAAGGTCCAGACCGGCCATGTAGCATGCACAGCTCTGCCTGCCAACAGAAAGGAATGGCTGAGCAGGAACAGCAGGAGACTGCTGCACTCCCTCCAACAGCTGTCACTGGGACATTGCCCACTTTGCCACATCATCGTCTCAGACAGCGAGTTTCCTCAGTCCTATTGCATTTTATTTTCAATCTCTGATTGCTGGGGGTGATTTGAATTTAGGATTCAAAATTGAGCCTGTCTGGATACCAGGTCAAAGGCTCACCTAGTCCAGCATCTTTTTCTCACAACCAGATGCCAGTGGGAAGCCTGAAAGCAGGACCTGAGTGCATTCATTCATTGGCAATCACTTGTGGCCAAGCAAGATTGTCTTCCAGGGTAAGGTCTTTAACAGTGGGTCCATAAGTGTCTGAGGAGGATAACTCTGGATCCACACAGCCTCCCACAGTGAGGTTTCCAGATGGAAGATGGTCACAGTGAGGATTTGCTTGACGTGCCTTCTCCTTATCTCGTTTGTCCCTTTCACCCTGTACTCGTGCTTCTTCAAAGTCTATAGCACCTTTGATAATGGCCAACCTCCAATTGGGACGTTCATGGGCCAAAGCTTCCCAGTTCTGTGTTCAGTGGACTGGCACATAACATCATAAGGAACACCCTGATGGATGAGACCACAGGCCCATCTACTCCAGCTTTCTGTTCTCCATATGCCTCTAGGAAGTCCACAAGCAGGAGCTGAGTACAAATGCACTCTCCCTACTTATGATTCCCAACAAACTGATGTCTGACAGTGCAGAATATAGCCATCGTTGTTTGCAGACTCACGGTGTAGATATAAGCAGTGATTCCTGGAAGCTTGTTCGTATGTCTTGGGTCCACGTGGTCATGGATTCTAATAATGGGTTGTCAGTTCATGTAAAACACCAACTGCAGATTAATTGTGCCTCTTTCTGGGTATGTGTGTCAGTGGGACCGTTGCAAATGGCAGGGAGCAAACAGGAAGTATATTCATTTGAATATAGCTAGTTATTGAATATGCAAATAAATATGGTTTACATGACCTCTCATCTACAGCTACATCCATATGGTTCTCTTAATTTTTGGTAATTTTACTTTTGTTAATTAATTTACAAATATGCAACTGTATTTGAAATGGTATATCCATAAGTTTATTACATCTCTCTTCCAATGTATTGAAAATGATGCTTGTTACTTTTTTATTTCGTTTTATGTTATACATATATATTCATCCTCAATAACTTGGGTTGGGACTGTTGTCTTTGTTATGTTGGTGTTTTGTTATTATATATTCAATAAAGTATTTTTTTTTTTAAAAAAATAGCTAGTATGAGAACAAAGTCACCCTGCTGGCCCACCCACCCCCACATATATTTTATGACCTCCTGTAGCATTTTTAATGTTTCCAAAGCAATCCTGAAACCTATGGCCATGTAAAGCTGTGAAAGCCATGCCGGTTTAATGTCAGTGTCACTCTGGCAATATGAGAAAAGCTCAGAATCCCAAACTGGGGGGGGGGAACATAAGAAGGGCCTGGTGTAGTGGCATTCAACAGAGCAGGGCGGCAGCACACTTAACCTCCCGTCACTGGCATTGCTGCAGATTACCGGGAGGGACAAGGTGACGGTGAGGTCAGCCCAGTGCAAACCCAGTGGTGTGAGGACTGGATTGGCTCTGTCAATGCATTTGCACCATGGCGACCTTGCCACCATTTTGCCCCTCCTCCTCTCCCTTTTACTAATCTGCAGTGACACCATTGATGGGATATCAGGTAAGCACCCTCTCCCCCGACTACTATTGCCCTCCTGTATCAGACCAAAGGCCTCTGTAGTCCAGCCTCCGGTTTCCACAGCAGTCACCCAGAAGCCTCTGGGACTCCCGCAGACAGGATGGGAAGGCAATAGCCTCCACCTGCTGTTGTTCCCCAAACCTTCTGCTGCACTTCTGACTCTTGTCCCATAGGAGCTACGTCGCTGTGCTGCAACAGGGAGGTGGATCATTGCACACAAAGGGATGTGCATCTGCTGTCTCCATTACCATCTGTGTAAATCTGTGTAGTCTTCTCAAGCACGCTCCTGCCTTTTGTTCCTAGGGAGAACAAGGGCCGAAAGGTGAAAGAGGTGACCCCGGAGAAAGAGGTGACCCCGTAAGCACATTGTCATCTTCTTACTTTGATTGCTGTAAGCACTGGGAATCAAAAGGGTGAAGAGGGCAAAGTCTAGTGGAGTCAGGCAGCAAATGTTTGTTCACTGCTTCCAGACCAGATGGGGGAAAACCCTGGTAGTCAGCTAAACAGAAGAACGGATGGGATATGGCTTTGTAAACAATCCTTGAAAATGATTGTCAGTTCATAGTCTCAGTGACCACCATTTGTCTATGTTCTTCTTCCCAGCCCTAGCTAAGGAATCCCAGATTATGTGACAGTAGGGATGGGGGAGGCATTGGTATGGTAAGGAGACTGTTCTGCAGGAGACTGGCCTGATAGTCCTGAACTTGCTTGCAGCTTGGACAAGTTGGATTCTGCACTTTTCCGGATTTTGTGATGTAATTTCACTGTGCACAAAAATATATATATAAATGATGCATATGCAATGCATATCTTACAGATGAATGCTCTCAAAAGCATTTGAAAGTGCATATTTTACTTAAAAGTTTGTATTTTATGTAAAACAATGCATACATAGTGCATACAATTTCAGTGTAGACACAAAAAACAGGATAGACTTACAACTGAACACCAGCGAGATTGAGTCAGAACAGAATTAGGTTGCCCAGTCCATCCTCATCTGAAACTTGACGTGTTAGAAGCTGAATGAATTACTAAAGTTTCAAATGCAATCAGTAAGAATGAAGCTTCTACTTTTTTTCTAACTGGATCAATTTTATTATTTTATCTATTATTATTTAGAATGAAGCTTCTACTTTTTTTCTAACTGGATCAATTTTATTATTTTATCTATTATTATTTAGAATGAAGCTTTTACTTTTTTTCTAACTGGATCAATTTTATTATTTTATCTATTATTATTTAGAATGAAGCTTTTACTTTTTTTCTAACTGGATCAATTTTATTATTATTTTTCTTGACATTTTTAAACAGAAAGAAACAAAAACAATGATTTGGGCCAGGTCCGCAAATAGCAGTTTTAAATAAACTTGATTTATTTTTAAAAGAAGGGGCTACCAGTGCATATCACTACTGTTTCCATGGGCCTAACATAATAATTAGTTTCCCTTGAGAAAAATTGCTTGTAGCCAGGAGTGTTTATGCTTTTTCCTGCTTGCTCTCCTTTTTACAGGGGCAACGTGGCATTCCAGGTGAACAGGGGCCACCGGGACCTGCAGGGCCACAGGTAAGCAAGCAAAGCTAAAACTGATTAATGGTCAGCAAAGCAGCATGTGTGTGCATATACTCAATGTATATGTTAAGGGGAGTTCCCTTAATAACCGGCCATTGTGCACATTCACCAGGCCTCTTGGAGAATGTGCATGAACCTTCCATGAAGAGGGAATTGTGCACATTTCCTAGTCAATATATGTGACTTCCAACAAGCCTTAGGAAATACGCATATATCTCCTGAATTTTGTACATTCTCTCGTCATTATGCTTAGCCTCCAACAGACCTTGGGGAATGTACATATCTCGACTGCATTTTGTACATTCTCTGGAAAATACACACATTCTCCAGTCAGTATGCATAGTCCCCAAGAAACACACCTTTTCCCCCCATGTCTTATTCACAAGTGCACAATTTGGGCCCCTGGACTGCTTCTGTCCTACTGCCTAATCTTGCATGTTCCACAACATCCCTTCCCACTGGTCAGCAGAGCACCAGGAAATGGCAGTGGTGGGGAGTTTCCAAATAAAGATTAACCCTTTTCTGCAATCCAGCCCCCTTCCCAGACATTTCCGATACATTTCCAAGTCAACACACATCCTTCCCAACAGGGTTCAGGTAATGCACATATCTTGAACATGTTTTGTGCATTCTCTGGGCCATATACATAGTGGCCCAGAGAATGTACAAAAATGGGGGGGAATGTACACATCTCATTTGAAATTTGTGCATTCTCTGGGAAATATGTATGCTCTTCAAGAAACATGCCCTTTGTGTCTGTTTCTCCTTCTGGTTGCAGTCTCCTGCCCCCACTGCTCAGTTATTTCATGCTGAATTGTAGAACAGCATTTTTGGGGTGTGTACTGATGAGCACTGGGGAAAGCAGGGCAGGCTTCAGATAAAGCTGTCTCTGCACTCTGCACTCTTTACACACAAATGGCACATACTCATCCATACATATATGCACATACTGCTTTATTTAATGAGACTGGGCTGTCCCTTCCCACCAATCAGATGAGTGGTGGAGAAAAGAAGGTGTGGCTGCAGCCTCCTTTCGCCACTTCTCATTTGTTCCCTGCTGATCAGCTGAGCAGCATAGGGCAGACTGGAGAGTGAGATGAAGTTTAACCCTTTCCCGCCCCCTTGCTTAATGGCATTGCAGGGGGAGTGCCTTTCATTGGGATTACTGGGGAGGGAAGAGTTAAATCTCTCCCCATGCTGCTCAGCTGATTGGTGGGGAACAGCCCAGTCAGGGGGGGAGCATGGGGCAGGGCTTCAGATAACGATTCATTTGTATCTGCAGCCCAGCTTCCTTTGATAGGAGTCTTGTGGTTCCCCTCATCCTGGCCATTGTCCAAGGGCTCTGACAGGCACCAGGGTTTGGCCCATGCACTCATTCAACTGGTCCCTCCATAGGCATGGCGAGGAAGCATGAATGCTCCTGCATGCATCCATCTCCTGTACTTATCCTGTAATGTATGGCAGTGTTCTTCAACCCTGGATCCCAAGATGTTGTTGAAGTGTGGCTTCCATCATCCCTGAACATTGACTAACCTGACTGGGGATGATGGGAGCCATAGTCCAACAACATCTGGGGCCCAAGGTTGAAAAACATTGGGATATGGCACATATGAGTTCTGCAGTGCTTTATCTTGAGAAGGTGGTGTGTATCTGCCCACATATGCAGCTGCATCAGGCATTCTGTTGGCATGATGGAAGGATGCAAGCATCCAGGCTTCTCCAGTGTGCCTATGGAAGATTTCTGTCCTCATAGAAAACTATAGCCAGTTTAGAGGAATTGGAGCTGTAACTCCAAGAGTGGAGAGACTGTGCACACATCCATATAATCAGGAATCTATATGTTTTGTTTCTTTGTTTTCTTTTGAACTTGTGCAAGCCTGATTGCCTTCTCAAAATTCTTTCCACTTTCACCATTTCCACATTATCAATTTTGGAGGAGCAGATATGTGCATCCACAAGCATGACACATGATTTTATTTTTTTTAAAAAAAGAGTAACTGACCTAGCTCTTGAATTACAGGTGGAACAGAGAGGGGCCAAGTCCCTTATCTTGTGATGCCTTCTTGGCTAATTTTTTTTTTAAGGCTGCAGTGGAACTATGGTTTGGCTAAAGTTGAGAGAAATCATGGGTTTGGATTTTGTGAATTTCATTTTAAATCTCCAATTTGAGAGTTGACCTAACCTAACCCAAAGAGCAGTGGAAATTTCCAAGATAAGTGGAAGCATGTAACTATTGGTAACATCCAAATTGCAGCACAGGGATCTCAACATACGAAATCAAATTTTTGTGCCTCCCAAGATGGCCCTGTTGGTATGTCCCACCACCAAAAGACATTTAGTTGGTGGTAAACATGATACTGGGTTTTTTCTGGTTGTGGAATTTCCTCCCAAAGTAGTCAAAAACATCCTTGATGACATTTAGGCAGCACTGAAAGCCATGGTTTTTTAACCTATAATTAAAGCTTTTATCTCTGCTCCTTTTGAGAGTTATAGTTTTAAATTTTTGTTACTTGACGGTGGTTTTGTTCTGTTTCTTTTATGCAAGCCTCAGGCTCTGATGGTGAGGACTTAATCAGCTGTCTTGTGCTGCTCGGCCAGTTGATCAGCTTTTATTATCTTTCAGTGAATGGAATTGGAAACTGTCCTTTGTGGAGTGAGGAGGCCTAGCAGTGTTCTTGAAACCTGCCTTCTGAGCTGACTGCTTTTGTTCTGCCTGCCTCTCTGAATGTCCAGCAATTTGGTCCATTCCCCCAGCAGATTAAAACTCTGTTTTCTTAATCCTTAGGGTGTGAAAGGACAGCGAGGAGCAACGGGAGGACCTGGAACTCCAGGAGAGGCTGTAAGTAATTGTTCTGCTTTGAGAACTCTTTTGCCAGATAGCCAGAAGAGTGTTGCATGAAGTTTATTGGTGTCTAGGGATGGGTGAGAATTTCAATTCAGTTTGCATTTCAAGCAGAATTTGCAAAATTCGCAATTTCTGAAACAATATGAGAACCGAAACACAGCATTCTTCGAAATTCGCATTTGTTAGAATTTTGGGATGCAGTTCGCCAACTAAACAATATTTGTACAAATGCATATATTAGGGGAAAGTGTACATAAAAAGTGAATACCTGAGTGAAAATAACATGCAAAAATGCATGAAATGATGAGAAATGGCTTACAAAAATGTGTACCCTTGTCAAAACTGCCTACAAACATGTGTTTATTTGGAGAAATTTGCACTAAAATGATGGAGAGTTTTCATGAGGATTTTTTTTTTAAAAAAATCACAGATTACTGTAGAAATGTAGAGAATAAAATTTAACATTGGGAAAATGAGAAGCTGGGAGAACCGAAATTGACAGATCTTTCCATCCCTATTGGTGACACACAAACCATTTCACATGTGACATGTACTGGGCAGGGAGGTTAGTCACCCAAAAATTAGGAGTCACCATGCTCCAAAGCCAGAACACATATCAGCACTCACATGAAATTCAGCTGTCAAGCAGTTTAATAAGCAAGAGGGTCACCTGCAGAAAATGTTGCTGGGCCTAATGTAGTTAGTGGGGAAGCTGTGCTCAAGCCCCACTGAACTAAACAGGAGCTGGGTATAGGCCCCATTCATTTCAGTGGGGCTTGTTCAGGGGACATTCATGCTGATTTTAGGCTAAGGCCCAATTCATGTGATCATTTTGACATGGTGAAATCCCATCATGATGATAATCTCCCAAAGTAAAGCAATGTGCTCTTGTGCATAAGATTATTACATTGCTAGGGACCTGAGTACCTTAAGGTGCACCTTATTCCATATATTCCTGCCTTCATGCTCCAGGGCCAAGAGCCTCCCTCAGTCTTTGAGGTATGGCAGGTCACAGCTTGGAGCAGGGCCTTTTCTGTGGTGACCCCCATCATATGGAATGTTCTGCCAAGTGAAAGCCACCGAACACTGATACAATGTTCTTTTAGGCATTTTAATTAAAGCAAGACATTCTGTCTATGTTTCTCCAGCCATTGTTTTAAAAATCTTGTTTGGTTGTGGTTGCTTTTTAACATGTGTTGCTTGAAGCCTCAATGAACTTTTTATGTGAACAACAAAACTTGTGAAAGTTTATCTTAGTCCTAGTTTTTACTGTGCTTTCGATGCATTGCTATCTGCAGGGAATGCAGCTATTTCAAATTTTGTTTTCTCTACAGGGTACCCAGAGATCCTGGTTGACCAGGAAATGAAGGGCAAAAAGGAGATATTGTGCCTCATGATAGGCCTTTAAAACAGAATTTGCATCATAAATACTTTTTTCTTATTTCAACAGGGTGCTCTAGGACCCGCAGGCCCTCTAGGACCACAAGGCTTGTCTGGAAATGTGGTATGTATTACAGGAGTGCATCAGCTCTGTGTGTACCTCAAAGAATTAGATGAATTGGGGTGACATGGGTCATGATTAAAGATGGGGGAGAAATTATGTTCTGTTTGCATTTAAAGATAAACCCACCTAATTTGCACTTTCTGAAATAATACGCAAATTGACGTCAGCCTTTGAAATTCACACTTCTTTGAATTTTGCAGTGGAGTTCTTCAGCCAGGTAATGTGTACAAAAATGCACATATAGGTTAAAGTGTGCATAAAAATGCATATATTAGTGAAACAAACATAAAATGCATTGAATTAGGGGGAACTACTTGCAAAATGTGTATTAGGCAAAATTGCATACAAAAATGTGTATTAGGACATTTTTGCATTAAAATGTTAATGAATCTTCATGATGATTTATTTTGGGGGGTGGAAACTCAAACTGATATAGAAATGTGGAAGACTGAACTTACCCTTGGAAAAAGGAGAAACTGAAACTGACAGATTTGCATGTTGGATTTCCCTATTAACAAGGCATCTTGAGGCGGATCAGGGACCCCTTAAATCACTCTGTGGCCTCATTTTACCCCATATATTAATGCATTGATAGGGAATCTTTCATTCTGACAGGAGGGCTACCTTTTAATCACAGTGGAGCACAATGGAGGAAAAATTCAGTCACAGTGATTGGGGGAAGGGATGTTCAAATAAACACCTGGGTCGTCATTCTCCTCTGAGTTTTGTCTGTGAGAGCAGGCTGGGTGTTTGACTCCTGGGGTGGCCTGCTTCTTTTCCAGTCATCTTTTCCATAACAAAATAAAAATAAAAATCAGCCTTCATCACCTCAGAGGGGGGACCATGCCTGTTCAATTTCCCATACACTTTCCTCCCTTGTAATTCCCTACCATCCCTTTCAATGGAAAAATATATATATTAATTGGTCCATTTTATTTTCTCTACAGGGTATACCTGGAGATCCTGGCCAGCCAGGAAATGATGGGCAAAAAGGAGATAAGGTGCTAAAATGGCTTTCACAATTGATCTATAAGCTTCTGCCAATGTCTCCTGACCAAGACCTGGTCCTCCTGCACATCTGCTGTTTATTTATTATTTATTTCATGTATTTAGAGTATTTGTACCCCGCTGTTCAGCTACAAAAGGCTTCCAGAGTGGCTTACACACAATCAAATAACAAAACAATCCCTGCCCACAGGCTTACAATCCAACAACAAAAGGCAAAAGATATAGGAAAAAAGCAAACGCGGGCACCTATTCTTAAATAGTAGTTCTTATAATGGCCAGTCGGCTTAGAAATATTCAAGGATAGGAGGTGCCTGATGGAACTGGTCTTTTAGCCGATGAGATGGAATGAGCTCTGCGTCCCATCTCTCCCACCGAAGCAGTCTGATATCTGTTGATGACAATTAGATCCAACTCATTTTTTTTATTATTGTATATACAAAACCTGATAGCTTTCAGGCAGTGGTGGCTGGTGGCTCCATGTCAGTGGAATCTGCTCTGAGTTTTAGTCTGCTGAAGCACCTTGGACAGCTCCTTGAAAGTCTGGACTAAAACCTGGAGTGGATTCTACTGCCCCACTGACATGGAGCCATGAGCTGCCACTGTTTTTAGGCAGCAAGTGCATTTTACACATCTGGCAAAAATCAAAGCAGAAGGGACAGCCAGAGTGTGTCAGCAGGGAAGTCTCTCTCATTCCAGTTTGATCATTCAGCATAATGCAGAGGCTTTTGGACAAGTCCTTTGAAGAAGAGGTCATGATGTGACACAGACAAAACACTTCTTTTGATTGTGCTCCCAGCAAAGCCCCCAATGGTCTCAGTGAATAATAACAAACGAGGAACATTTTATGATTTGTAACAGAGCAATCCAAGTCCCCAATTCATTATGTTGGAGGGGTTTGGATGAGGGGGCGGTATCATTCCCCTGGCAAGGAGCACCTTAATGCACCCACCCAAACAGTGGGCTGGTGGAAGATACTACTGGCAGTAACCAAAAGAACCCCCTAAAATGGAACATTTCAGGGTTGAGGAGGGAACAGAGCTGGGCCATCAGAGGACCTATTGGGTCCTGAGCCTGACCTACTGCTGTCATCCAGCAGCAATGGGCCTGATCTGGACCTCATTGGTACCCCAGTCTGGGAGCTGGTGTAATGAAACTGCATCATTCCTCCATCCCTGCCTTCTGCCCTTACCAGCATGAGTGGCATAGCTGTGAATACAGGGGTGCCTACACAGCTTTGTGGAGCCCCACTGCTGCTGACCACAGGTTTGGATTGCGTCCTTATTGTAGTCTCTGAATATTGCCCATGTCTGCCGCACACAGGCAGAGGACATTCTGAAAGGTTTTTGATAGAACACCAATGCAGAAGATGACTCAAAATTGGTGTGATGCCAAGAAAACAGAATACTAAAGTGCCTACATTGCTTTGGGTTTGGGTCATAACTGTGGTAGTGGCATATGTTTTGCATGCAGAAGTTCTCGTTTCAGTCTCTGGAATCTCCACTTAAAAGGAGCAAACGATGTTAAAGCCCATCTGCCTGAGACCCTGGAGAGCTGCTGCCAGACAGAGTGGGCAACCTTGGGCTAAATGAACAAAGAGCCTGCATGGCAGAATGCAGCTTCCTTCTCTGAGATGCAGAAACACATCCCACTCGATTAGTTTCTAAATTCTCTTACATAATACCTGTTGTTGCCATATCTTTTGCAGGGAGATCCTGGAAAGGAAGGGCAACCAGGTGCACCTGGGCCTACAGGTGAGCCAGGAACTGTTGGAGAACCTGGACTACCAGGCAAGGGTCGAGATGGAGAAAGGGTAAGCCCCATACCTAAACTATGTGTGCAGCCAGAGGGTTCCCAAATTAGGGGTGAGTGAAGGCCTCCTGTTCCATTTCATTTTGTCCTGTGGATGTCACCCTGTTCTGCTTACAAGCTTTTGATCCTCACTCTTTTGAATAAAAACTTTTTTACAAATGTTGGCAGCTGATGAAGGCAGAACCTGAAACGTTTTGTTAATATAATAAAAACCTCTGTTTGGTTAATCACAATTACGTTCATATATATATATATTAGGTGATTAATGGAATCCTTATAGGGATCCAGAGCAAGCTTGAGTGAAGTTCTGTTTGTTGCTTTCAAAACTGCCATGTATGTTTTAAACAAACAAGGATCAGTAATCTCTTACAAAAACGTTGCTACAATTCTGGATTCACTCTTTCAGTTCTTTCAATTAAGACATGTAGCAGAACAGAAGAAGACCAAGTACAGACCTCCATGATTATATGCCTCGTGATTTTTTTAATGCAACCAGCTAAAAAGAAACCTATTGTAAAAACAAACCAAATGCTTTCTTTGCTGAAAAAGCAACAAGTACACCCAACGTATAAAAAGAAATGGAATCGAGATTTATTTATTTATTTCCCACCCTTCCTCCTGGCAGGAGCCCAGGGCGGCAAACAAAAGCACTAAAAACTTTAAAAATCATAAAAACAAACTTTAAAACATATTAAAACAAAACATCTTTAAAAACGTTTCTTTAAAAAAGCTTTCAAAACATAGTCTAAGATTAAAAACATTTTTTTAAAAAAAGAAGGTTTAAGAACATATTAAAAAGCAATTCCAACACAGACACAGACTGGGATAGGTCTCAACTTAGAAGGCTTGTTGAAAGAGGAAGGTCTTCAATAGGTGCCGGAAAGATAACAGAGATTGCACCTGGGTAATATTTAAGGGGAGGGAATTCCAAAGGGTAGGTGCCGCCACACTAAAAGTCCACTTCCTATGCTGTGCAGAACGGACCTCCTGATAAGATAGTATCTGCAGGAGGCCCTCACTTTGAATTTAGTGAAATTCAAGTTATCAAAGTCAGAAGAAGAATGGATCTGGCTGTTTAAGAACAGTTGAATAACATTACGAAGCAGTAACCTGAAAGAGAACTTATTTAAAGCAACATACCAGTGGTACTTAACACCGCACAGGCTGAGTAAAATGCAGAATCAAAACATGCATTGTTGGAGATGAAAAAGAAGTAAGACAGACTACATGCACGTTGGCCAGGACTGTGCTAAAATAAAACCATTTTGGAATGCAATTTTAGATATTGTACAGGAAATGATGGGTCAAACAATATAGGGAAATCCTAAAACAATTCTTTTGTTCATGTTCTACCAGGAAGTTACAAATGTGGACTTTCAATTAGTAGCAACTTTGCTCACAGTAGCAAAAATATGTATTGACCAATGCTGGAAGGATAACAAACCCCCAACGTTGACAGAATGGTTGAGAAAGATCTGGGAAACAGTACTAATGATAAAAACAACATATAAGCTGAATGAGCTTTACCATAAGTATCAAAATAAGTCCATAGAGAGATGGGCCTGTTTTATACAGTTTTGGGATGATAAAGTAACGGGCACATTAGCTCCATTTAATTCATTTACACCAATATAATAATTTCTTGTTTTTCTTCCCTACGTGTAAAAATACATTTGTGGTTATGAGATTCATTCTGTATTTTGATTTCTTCCCTTCTTCCCTTTCTCTTAATTTTCTTCTTTTTTTGTACTATAAGTTATGCTATATAAGCTAAACCTGTCAATTATTTTTTTTGGTATATTTATGTTTCAAATAATAACATATTTAGGGCAACCATAGTTTGCTGTTGGTACAGACTTCTATGGCTTGTGAATATTTATTTATTTTTATTTATTAAATTTATATCCTGCCCTTCTTCCCAGAAGGAGCCCTGGGTGGCAAATACTGAATAATCACTATAAGTCACCTCATTGGGGAGCATAACTGGGTTTGCTCTCTCTAACAGCAGCAGAGGGATGGTTGTAAACACCATTTTCCTTTTCAGAAGCCCAGGAATTGGTTTCTTTGGATTTTCCATCTATCATTCTCAATTGGAGAGATAATCCTGATGTTTTGCTTCTTGGCTGTGTCTATTTCTAGGGTGAAAGAGGACCTCCGGGTTTTCCTGGACCCTTTGGACAGAAGGTGGGCACTTTTCTTGCCATTTTGTTGCAGACAATCCTCAGAACTTGGATTCAAGGCTCTTCCCTAATTTTGTTTGACTGTGAATTTTGTCTGCGTTTTTTGTGTGGGATATGGGACCTATTTTAGTGCAGACATTTTTTTTTAAAAAAAGAAATAATCTGCATGATTGTGAATGCAGTATTCTCGGTGAATGGCTTCAGCTTGTAGTTGTAACCAACTTTGAAGCTTGGCAGAAATTCAAATTTGGATCCCACTTTTTAAAAAATATATACTGTTGTATCCAACTAAATTATACTCAGAGTCGATCTGCTGAAATTATTGGACCCATGTAAGTAGCGTTCATTAATTACAATGTGTCTACTCTGAATGTAATGAATAGCACATTTTGAAATTGAACTGTGAAGATTCTTTTAAAAACAGAGTAAAATAGCCTTGAAAACAGCTTAAATCTTAGACATTGCTGACAATTTTACAGTGGTATCATTAAGTGTTAAACAGTACAGCTGTTTCAAATAGCTATGAAATAGGTGTGTCGCACTGCTGCAGGGTTTTTTAGGAGATGGATTCAATACCTAGTTGCACATTAACTATCTCTAGATCAGAATGTTTTTGTTGTTGTTTTCTGTCCCATCCCACCACCACCACACACACAATTTATTGGCTTTGATAATAATGTAATACATACCTTCTAATGTTTACAAGCACACCTGAAAAGGGGAAACATTTTTTTTTTAATTTTCATTCTGTCCACAATTCATCATCCAGGGAGTGCAACAGAGGGAAGCTGGAACCTTAGTCTGGCCTTTACAATAGTCAGTGTTAGGTCTGTCAAATGGACGTTGCTAATGATGCCTTGAGAGCCAGTGTGGTGTAGTGGTTAAGGTGCTGGACTATGACCTGGGAGACCAGGGTTCGAATCCCCACACAGCCATGAAGCGCACTGGGTGACCTTGGGCCAGTTGCTGCCTCTCAGCCTCATGAAAACCCTATTCATAGGGTCGCCATAAGTCAGAATCGACTTGAAGGCAGTACATTTACATTTTTTAATGATGCCTAACTCTTGTTTTATTCTCTCTCTCTCAGGGAGATCGTGGTGCTCCTGGTGTTCCAGGGCAACCAGGAGACAGAGGGGCACCGGGCATTGGACTCTCTGGGCCACCTGTAAGTACCAAATATGTTGCCTTTTAGCCGATGATGCAACATGAGCATGTGTCAATGGCTCCTTGACTGATGGGATCTTGTATGGAGTCATGGCCTGAGACACCTGCAGTGGATGCAGAGCTGGCACCAGCACCTGGCATTCTTGGGCAGCTGCTGAGGGCCCAGCAGTTCCTACAAATGATGCCTCCCCTGGGAACGTCTTAAAAATAACTTCTAACTGGGTACTCTGAGCAGCTTAAGGGGACTGTGTATAGCCACCATTTAAATGTCCCACAGTGCCACTGGAATAGCATCATGCTGGGGCACCAAGGTAAATGAAATGATGGGTAGACCCAGTTGCTGAGCACCATTTGGAGTGTTACTGTTGATGCTAGGTCAACCCACCAGGACCCACTGATAGAGGACAGAAGAGGGTACTTACCCAGCCCCCCTTTGAAGCTGGCCCAGAGTCGGTATGCACCGACTGACCAACAAAGTTTCAGAGTGTTGATTTTTTGAAGGCCTGGCATTATCCTGAAGCTGCCACTGACTCCATGTCAGTAATGTAGTGGAATCTTCTCCAGGTTTTAGTCTGAACTTTCAAATATTTTCAGCAGTTTGGACAGCTCCTTCAAAGTTCAGACTAAAACACGGAGCAAATTCCACTGACATGGAGCCACCAGCTGCCAGCGGACTCAATGGTCTGTGGGTGACCCTGGATGGAAAAGACTATTGTGGTGCATACAGGAAGGGCTGTAACTTAGTGGAAGAGCACAATCTTTGCACACCAAATTTCCCAACGTCAGTCCTTGGCATCTCCAGGCAGGGTTGGGGATTTGCATTCAAATCTCCCTGTTCCTAGCCTAACCAAATACAGCAGACTCGCTCTCTGTTGGATGGAGGTATTATATAATATAGAATTTCTGGATAAAATGAGATGAGTAAAATAAAAAGAACATAAGAAGAGCCCTTCTGGATCAGTCCAGAAGCCCATCTACTCCCACATCCTGGTCTCATCACAGTAGCCAACCGGATGCCTTTGGGAAGCCCGCAAGCAGGGAATGACAGGGGCATGTTGTTTTAAAAACTGAAATCATACTTTTAAATGACTCCAGGAACTGTATTAAGAAGGAAAATAAGGATTTGGTTGGTTATCTGTTAGCAGGTGTTAGCTTAAAAAGGGAGCAATTCGAAACACCATCTGCTAAAGAATGATATAGGAAAGTCTGGACGGTTCAAGTTGACTGAATTAATTATGTGTTATCTTACATAGGTTTATCTTATTTTATTTTATTTATCCTGCACATTCAGTACTCTCTGGGTGACATACAATGAAAAATATATGACATAATTAATGACATAAGATTAAAAAGCACAACATAATAAAAGAGTAAAAATAAACCCAGCAGATAAAAAGACACACTGATTTTGCTGAGATTTGTTTAGTTCAGTACTCCTCTGATTCATTAGCTTATTTTGGGGTGTGTGGAGGGGGGAATAAATATTCACGATACACATGAATATTATTTAATTCCATTTATGAATCACATCCTTAAAAAAACCTCAAAATGATTTAATAATAAAAACATCAACTATGAAAAAAAATACAAAGTTTCATATACAAACAATTAAACAATTTCATATATAAAGACAATTTCAGATCCAGACTGGGATAAAAAAATCTCCACTTAAAAGATTTGTTGAAAACAGAAGATCTTGCCAGTGTTGTAAAATGTGTTTCAGTTGTCCCCTGTGTGACAGAGCCTGACTGGCCTCAGCCAGAAATTGAGCATTTAGTGTCGCTAGGTCCATGCTGTGAAGCACTCTTCTAGTGGAGATTCAGCAGGCATCGCCACTTTTGACTTTTAGGTATCTCCTGAAGACTTTTTATGCTGATAGGTCTGTGCAGTTCTTTAAACATTTCTTGAGTAGCTGCTCAGTTTAACAATTGTGTTGGGTGTTCAACATAGTGCTAAGGTAAACATTCCAACAGCACAAGGAACGTTACCCCCCTCTTTGCCCCCTAAATCTGTTTGGGAGGTTCCCCCAACCCTCCAGAGCACACTTGGGGATGGTGTGGGAGTAAGAGATGGGGCAAAGTCCTTTGCTTTAGCGGTAATCCTTGTGTCCGTGCAATTATTTCATTGAATACCATCCTTTGTACTGCTTTTAATGGCTTTTATGTTTTTATATTGCTGGATACTACCCTGATATGCTATGAGAGGGTGGTATATAAATACTTTAATCAATAAATAAAATGTGTTCTATGTCAGGTGCCTGCTTCTATTCACAGTATTCATTCTTTGGATCACAGCCAACGCAGTATCTTGTGGAACGCCTCTCCCGCTATGAACCGACCCGGTCACTTTGCTCAGAGTCTAAGGCCCCCCTCCGGGTACCAACCCATCGGGAAGCCCGGAGGACAGTTACTCGATCTAGGGCCTTTTCTGTAGTGGCCCCCGAATTGTGGAATAGCCTCCCCGAAGAAATACGCCTGGCGCCGACGCTTCTATCTTTTCGGCGCCAGGTTAAGACCTGGCTATGCTCCCAGGCATTTTAAAGCGTTTAATGTTACAATTTTAAATCTCTTTGTTTCAGTTTATTTATTGTGATATTTTGTATTTCTGTACTTTTAATCTTTTGTACACCGCCCAGAGAGCTATTCGCTATGGGCGGTTTAAAAATGAAATAAAATAAAATAAATAAATAAAATAAGCAAAGCTCACCAGTTCATTCATTCATTCATTCATTCTGTTTTTTTCAGGGCCCCAAGGGACCACCTGGAGACAAAGGGCCATCGGTACAGTATGTCTTTCTAACCATACACAGCTTTGTGGTGGGGATGGAAGGGACAGAAAGGAAGTTTGTGGCATCTTTGCATTCAGCAGGTGGTCCCTTCCCACTCTGAAGTTCTATGGATTGTATTCAACTAAGTCCTACTCAAAGTAAACCCACTGAAAATGATAAGCCTCAGTTAATCAGGTCTATTATCTTATATGGATCTATTCTGAGTAGGCCTGGCATTGAATATCATCCTGTTCCTTGCTCATTACTCCCTTTTCCCCTGTTGATGAAATGATGACGGAAAATCAAGTTTTGATGTTTTTGCGGCTAAAAGAGAATTCAATTTTTCTGATAGTACAGAAATCTTGGCTTCATGGTTCCATTTTGTGCATGAAGAAATTTACTACTTTGTCACAGAACATTGTTATTTAATGAGCTGAAATGCTGCCAAGACTTAAAGGATACTTTTATCATTAGAGTGTGTGCATATATCATGTGAGTTACGGATCAGCGGAAGGGATATAATAAATAAGCATGCGATATCAAATACACACTGACCCCAAGTTCCATCTTGCTAACAGAAATGGTGCAGAATATTATGGGACATCTCAGGATTATCCTGCATGAACAAAGTAGTGACAACCTCATTCAGTCTGAGCCCAGATGTATCATCAGCAAAACTGCATGGGGGCAGGAAGGCTGAGCCAAATGTTCTCAAGCAAGAACCCTTGGGCTCAAATTTAGGAGAGGAAGAAATTCAGAGACCCCAAAATAGAGGGGAAAGTAGCATACAGTAGGCCCCCACTCATACGGCGGGTTACGTTCCGGCCCCCTGCTGTAAAGCAAAAACCGCTGAAAAGCAGAACTCATTGAATAGAATGGCGCATGATGCCCGAAAACCTCAGTAAAAGCGGAACAAGCGCCGTATGAGTGGGGCTTTAGTCCAATTGCGTCTGATTGAGACTGCCACATTAGCGAAGTGCCTTAAAGTGAAGCACCTTAAAGTGGGGCCCTACTGTATATCTGGAAATCTTGGGGGTGAAAATGATGCCACTATAAAAAAAGTTACCTGCCAGTGTCATCTACAAGCTCAGAATGCCTTGGAATGTTGCTGTATCTCGGGTATTTGGAGGGTGGGATGGTTGCTTTCAGATGGATGCCACTAAAAGCTGTTCCAGGTGCTCAAATATTTGTGTGTGTGTGTCTGTGTGGTGAGCCAAGAAGGGAGAGGGCTGATAGACCAGGGTGAAATAGAGGATGAGGACTTGGACTAGGAACCTGGGGAAGGGGCAGACAGCAGTATGGACTCTCAGGGCACCCAGCCCCCATCTTGGACAGCTCAGCCTCCTCAGCTCCTGACCCCCCTGCAGAAGCACCACCTGCCACATCTGATACTTTCCAACTGGGCACGCCACCGCCTTCGCCAGAGATTCAACCTTGCACATCATACGTTTCCCAGCTGAGCGCTGCCCAGCTTCCCCTGCCTGACCTGACATCTAGCAGCCCCCTTTGTCAGAAGGGGAAGCTGAAATCAAACCACCTTCACCCCACGCTCGGAGGAGTATGAGGTGGGAAGTTCAACAGAGTGATCTGAGGAGGAGCCTTCGTTTGCGCGCAAGATCCAAGCCTGCTTAAGTGGCCTTGGGGAGAATCCAGTTGCTGAGTCAACGTCTTAGAGTCGCGAGGTCATGCTTAGTCAGAGTTAGAGCAGTGCGAAGTTCCTAGAAAGAGTAGTTAGGTTAATGTGGCAAACTGTTTTGGATGTATCTATTACTTTAATAAAAAGAGAAAAAGCCACAGCCAAGTCTGAGCATGGTTTCCTCGACTTCGGGTGTGTGTGTGTGTGTGTGTGAGAGAGAGAAACATATCACTGCACCACTGCAGCATTGGAGCTACATTGGTCGCTGATAAGTCTATATTTTGTATTGAAAGTTATCTTGTGCTGTCTGTTTCTGAGATTATATCTGTGAATCCCATCGTAAGTGGATGTGGAAAACAAACATTGATGAAATAGTCTATCAGAATTATTAATTTTGTTTCCTCTTTGACCAGGGACCCCGAGGTTTGCCAGGCATCCACGGCCCATCTGGCCCATCTGGTCAGGATGTAAGTAAAGAGATCAGTGTTTAGTAAGCTTACCAAAAGGACAGTAGCTGAATGGTAGGGCACCTGCTTTGCATGTGGAAGGTTCCAGTTTCAATCCCCAGCATCTCCAGGTAAGGTTGGGAAATACTTCTGGTCTGAAACTCTGGAGATCCACCGCCAGTCAGCGTAGACCAGGTGTGGGGAACCTGTGGTCCTCCAGATGTTGCTGAGCTACAACTCCCATTGGTCATGCTTTCTGGGGCTGACAGGAGTTGTAATTCAGCAACATCTGGAGAGCCAAAGATTTCCCCAACTGGTGTAGATAATTCTGAGCTAGATATACTAATGGTCTGACTCGGTATAAGGCAACCTCCTATGCTGCTATAAGACAAAATACCATATGGGTCAGGAATGATTCCAGGGAAAGATCCTCTGCCTCCAACTTCAACGGTTTCCTATCCTTCTGCTAACAGATGCTTTGAAGGAGTGAATCATCTTCACAAGGAATTAACAGTCAGTTCCACTAGACAGACCATGAGTTTGAAATTTAGCCTCTAGTCCAAGGATCACCATGCCCTGAGCAGCACACGTGGATCTCCTTTCCAAGCAGGTGCTCTGCTTTAGTGGGGGAACCCCCTCTTGTCACCCTTGAACAAATGATTAGCCTACTGTATTAAGGAGCCTTGGCTCTGTGACTTTTCAAAGAAAAGTAGCTTTGGAAGGGTGGAGGAAAACTTTTTAGTGGAGAAACAATGGGGGATGGAGCACTTAGTCCATAGGTTCTCTACTCCCCACCTGTAGCTTCTGTGTTTCAGTTCTTTGAATATGCATTCCTCACCACCTGGTCTAAAATGTGTGTTTTCTAGCAAGGGCCATAGCTCAGTGGCAGAGCATCTGCCTTGCATGCAGAAGGCCCCAGGTTCAATTCCCAGCATCTCCAGGAAGAGCTGGGAGAGACTCCCTGCCTGAAACTCTGGAGAGCTGTTGTCAGTCAGCGTAGGGAACACTGAGTTAGATGGACAAATGGTATGACTCTGTGTAAGGCAATTTCCTATAGATGCGGTGGGCAGGGAAGGATTAAGCATTTCCTCCCTTTGCTGCTGCTTCAGGCATTTTGCTCATTGTTTTATTTCATGTTTTAGAATCATAGAATCATAGAGTTGGAAGGGGCCTTGTAGGCCATCAAGTCCAACCCCCTGCTCACAGCAGGAAATCCACGGCTAGAGCATCTCCCGCAGATAGCTGTCCAGCCTCTGCTTGAAGACATCCAGTGAAGGGGATCCCACCACCTCCCTAGGCAGTCGGTTCCATTGCCGAACTGCCCTTACTGTCAAGAAGTTCCTTCTAATATCCAATCTGAATCTACGCTCCTGCAACTTAAAACCATTAGACCTAGTCCTACCCTCTGGGGCAGCAGAGAACAAATCTGTACCCTTCTCTATGTGACAGCCCTTCAGGTACTTAAAGAGTGCAATCATATCACCCCTCAGCCTTCTCTTCACCAGACTGAACATGCCAAGTTCCTTCAACCTTTCCTCATAAGACTTGTTATCCATACCGGCTATCATCCTCGTCGCCCTCTTCTGAACCCGCTCTAACTTGTCTATATCTTTCTTAAAATGAGGCGCCCAGAACTGAACGCAGTATTCCAGATGAGGCCTGACCAATGCAGAATATAGTGGGATTATTACTTCCCTCGACCTGGAAACTATAGCTCTGTTTTATGCAGCCCAAAACCGTGTTTGCCTTTTTTGCCGCAGCATCACACTGCTGGGTCATGTTCAACTTGCGATCCACTACAATTCCAAGGTCCTTCTCACACGCACTACTGCTAAGCTGGGTATTTCCCATCCTGTACCCGTGCATTTTGTTTTTGTGGCCTAAATGCAGAATCCTGCATTTGTCTTTATTGAATGTCATTTTATTAATTTCAGCCCAATTTTCTAGTCTATCCAGGTCCCTTTGGATTTTATTCCTGTCTTCCATTGTGTTAGCTATCCCTCCCCATTTCGTATCATCCGGAAACTTCATAAGGCTTCCCTCCACCCCATCATCTAAGTCATTGATAAAAATGTTGAAGAGTATCGGCCCCAGGACAGAACCCTGTGGCACTCCACTCGAAACCTCCTTCCAGTCTGAAGCAGAGCCACCGACGACCACTCTTTGAGTACGGTTTTCCAACCAGTTGTGAATCCACCAGACAGTATTTCCATGTAGTCCACATTTGACGAGTTTGCTAATCAAAAGGGTGTGGGGGACTTTGTCAAACACCTTGCTGAAATCTAGATAGATGACATCTACAGCATTTCCACCATCTACTAAGCTAGTGACCCGATCAAAAAAAGAGATGAGATTAGTTTGACAGGATTTTTTCTTGACAAACCCATGCTGGCTCCTTCTAATCACAGCATTATCATCTAGATAGTTGCCAATGGATTCTTTTATTATCCGTTCTAATATCTTTCCCGGTATTGAAGTCAGACTGACCGGCCTGTAATTCCCCGGATCTTCTTTTTTACCCTTTTTAAAGAGCGGGATGACGTTTGCCCGTCTCCAATCCTCCGGCACCTCTCCCGTTCTCCATGATTTCTCAAAGATGATGGCAAGAGGTTCCAAGAGTGCATCCCCAAGTTCCTTCAATATTCTGGGATGCAGTTCATCAGGCCCTGGAGATTTGAACTTATTTAGGTTAACTAGGTATTTCCTGACTATCTCCTTATCAATCTCAAACTGTAGTCCCGACCCCTTACTGAGATTGCTACCGATGCAAGGTTGCACACTGTTCCCTTTTTGGGAGAAAACAGAGGCAAAATAGGTGTTGAGCAGTTCTGCTTTTTCCTCATTATCTGTCAACATTTTGCCCTCCTCATTGAGCAGCAGTCCCACCATTTCCTTAGTCTTTCTCTTGCTTCAAACATATCTGAAAAACCCCTTTTTGTTGTTCCTCGCTTCCCTCGCCAGCCTCGGCTCATTCTGGGTTTTAGCTTTCCTTACGCTATTCCTGCAAGCCCGAGCCGCTCGTCGGTACTCTTCCTTGGTGATGCGTCCTTCCTTCCATTCTTTATACATGCTCTTTTTTACTTTTACCTCCTCCACCAGTCTTCCGTGTAGCCACATTGGCTTTTTCCGATGTCTTCCATTTTTCTTCCTCTTTGGAATTGTTTGCGATTGCGCTTTTTGAACCTCCACCACCCCTCCCCGCCCCAGTCCCCAGTGCTTAAATAGATGAAGTGCAGGTTATAAATGTTTTGGATAAATAAATAATAAACCAAATACTCAAGTGTTACTTATGATCCACATCACTTTCACAAGTTCAATCATAAGTGTGTTATTTCTCATTTCTGTGATTTTTTAAACAAAAATACATACACCTTCCCCCACTAAAAAATTTTCCCCCACCTCCCTAAAATGTATTTACTTTCAAAATATGGACTTAATATTTTGATCACAGTTTTTGAACTAGGAGCTGTGTACAGACATGCAAGAAGTGTATAAAAGCTAGTGGATGGATAATTTCCTGTCTTCAGGTTGATCCAGAAGATTTGGACCTGGACTGCTCATAATCAGAATTTGCAAATCCTGAATTCCTCAAGCATCCCTAGAAGGGGCTTCAGTGAGCATCTTTGTGCTCTGTGTGGTTAGCCCCTAAGAGAAACAACCCACTCCTTTCCCCCACACCCAGCCCCACTGCTTCTAATGAGGCAGTGGCTGCTTTGTACTGCCCGAGAACTGGAGGCTCTGTCTTTTTTTTTCTCCCAAGGAACACTTTCAAGGGAAATTTCTCATTCATACCTCATTTACCCAGTGTTCTCTGTCAACAGAGCCACAGCTTTCTAGAAGCCCATAGCTATTCCCTGGTGAGGTTTTATTATCTTTGTTTTCTGTTGAAGATATTAGGAGGGGATACTAGGAGCACACAAACACAGAGAAGAATCAGTGAAGCCCCTCTTGCTCTCCCCTCACTCCTCCAATATTGTGAGGGGAGAGCAAGAGGGGCTTCACTGATTCTTCTCTGTGTTTGTGTATATATATATTGGAATCCTGGGAAGGGTAGTTTGTTCAGGGTGCTGAGAGTTGTTAAAAGACCCCCATTCCCCTCACAGAGCTACAGTTCCCAGAGTTCCCTGGGAAGGACTGTTAAACCACTCTGGGAATTGGATCTCAGTGAGGGGATTAGGGGTCTCCTAACCACTCTCAGCACCCTGAACAAACTACACTTCCCAAGTTTCTTGTGGGCGGAGCCATGGCTGTTTAAATTGGAATAATAGTGGAAGAACTGTATAGTGTGAATGTGGTCTAGATTTCACAGAGAGGGAAAAGGAATGGGGCCCTTTTATGACACTATGAGCTCATCAACATGGGGACATTTCTTCATAGCAAATACACTGCTTTTACCTTCGCTTTGCATGTGCACTGTCTGTAATTCCTGCTCAGTGGTAGCTGCCAATTATTTTTTCCCATTCACACAAGTAGGCATTCCGCTGGGATTACTCCCACTGATTCCTTGTGCCCCCACCCTCTAATTATACATTTCCATTCCCTCTGGTTGCTAGGTGACCAAGCATTCTCAGTCTGTTCTACCAGCTGCAGTAGGTTCCTTTTAAAAAAACAAAAGTGTGAATATCTGTGTTTTCCCTGCCTATGGCTGGTAGAATATACCTGAAATACAAATCTTTGTTTGAGCAGTGTTACACTTTTGTGCACAAGTTAGAGGGGAAACAAAATAAAGGGACCATTTGCAGCAATACAAAAAAGGCCAGTGAATGGAGGAGAGCAGCCAGAAGTTGCTTGTCGGCCCACAAGAAACAAAATGGAAGAAGGGAGGAGATAGCGGGCATGGAGAGGGGAACAATTGACACACCCATTAAAAGCATCACAGCAAAGTATCTGCAATCACTAGAGAAAAGGAGTGGAAACTTTTTTTCTCCGTGTTTTGTATTGTCAGTGGATTGGGCTACTACTGATTTACAAGGGGAAAACTGCATCATAGCTTCTGTTTGCTGGTAACGTCATGTGAACCATGCAAATTTACAGGAGATATGAGTAGGACCAAACACACAGTAAACCACCATGTAGATAAGCCCTGTGGCATTAAGCAAGGAAGTCCAAACAAAACCTCCTCCTCATTCCTGCTCTGGAAACCATCTCTAAGGTATCCCAGAACAAAATCATTTTGGGCTTTAAATAAGGTAGCAGGAGCACTCTGAATTGGGCTTGGAAAATAATTGGATGTTAACATATCCTGTTCAGGACTGGTTTATATGCTGTGTCCTCATTAAAGGAGTTTTGGGGCATGTGTGAACCTGCAGGGGCAAAAGGTATGTAGGGAGCCAGGGACTCATGCTCTGCCCTGCCCCAATTTCTGTGCATTCTGGCCTCTCCTTTCCTCTCCAGACCCTTCTCATGTTTAACATGAAGGCCTAAAGAAGGCTTGCGATCATGTTCAACTGAGCGTGCTTAGAAGCCTCCCCATGATTGTGAATGCTGCATTATCAGGATTCCCAATTGCCAGGCAGCATCTATGGGCATTGAACCCAATGGGCTTAGAAGCCCACCTCAACATATGAAGGTTTGGGGAGGAACAAGTGCGTAGGGTTACTACACACACACACACCTAGCTCCCTAAACACTTTTGGGCCTCGAATATTCATGCTGAATATCTGAAGAAGACTTAACACTCATTAACCATTAACTAGGCAATCACATTCGCAAGGGGGACTTCAAGCCCTCTTTATGCCATGTGCCATCCTAAATAATGCTGTAGAAGTACCTAAAAATGTGGCTTTTTTGAGGACATCCTTACAGTGAAAGAAGCATCATTGCTAGAGACCAGGGTTTTTTTACATTCTCTTTCCTCTGCATGGAATGGCAGTCTAGTAGTGCAATGACCTCACACTTTCATTTTCTCTCTCGCTTGTAGGGTTTACCAGGAAATCCAGGCGAAAGAGGGCCTCCAGGAAAGCCGGTACGTTACAGCGCTGTCTAGCCCTCCCTTTTAACCTTGGCGCTTTTTTTGTGTACATTTCGGATCGAGAATCCTTTTCTCCTGCAGGATGATAAACGAATTGATCAAAGGAATGCCGCAAAGCCACTAAACTGATACTTTGCCATAGTCTCCAGTTGCAGTTGCAGTTCTTTCTTGTGTTGCATCAGTAGTGTTGCAGCTGCATCCCCACAGCGAGAGGTGATTCAGTGATGCATTAAAGATGCATTTAATCGGTTGACCTCTGGCCCGTGTGAGACTAATCTCTTTCATGAGCTGAGGGATGTTTTGCCTTTGATTTCATATTCTGTGAAATAGCTCTTCATCTGTGGCATGAAATCACAGAGCTCTCTTTCTCTCTCTCCCTCTCTCCTTCTCTCCCCCCCCCCAGGGTGCCTCTCCTCTCCTTTCTCCTAGTGATATCAGTCTCCTCGTTAAGGTAAGGCCCTTTTCAGGAGTGCTCAAGGAAAACCTTCCTGAGTCATTGAACCATATGGATGTACGTAACATTTGCAATGCCTGGGTTTACGAGACAGGGATAGACAAATATTTTAATGTTTGTTTCTTTCCCCCCCAGTCTTAAGTACAGTTTGCCACATTTGTGCATCAATTTGCTATTTCTTTTTCAAATTAAGTCCTCACAAACATTTGTCAGCATGTCAGTGAGAAAAGCTGTGGCAGATACATGTTAATGCTGCAGTCGTGCCTATTAAAAGAAAAAGAGGAATCTTCACCTTATAGTAACTCTATGGTACAACATATTATAGTCAGGAGAATGGCCATAGCTCATTGGTGGAAGTCGCTGCCAGTCAACTCCTGAACCCGATGGACCAGTGGTCTGACTCAACGTAAGGCAGTTTCTGGCATTCTCAGACACCAGCCTGACAAGGGCTGTCTGCCATATCAGTGAAGTGTTGATTCTCCCCTTTTAGGATGTTTGCAGTGACTGCCCTCCTGGACCTCCTGGACTCCCTGGCATGCCAGGATTCAAGGGTGACAGAGGCCTCCCAGGCCCGCTTGGCAGCGAAGGCCCAGTTGGAAAAACGGTATGAAAAAGAACGCCCACCCAAACCTGCTTTCTTCATCAAGGCTGGGATGGTCAGCAGCTGAATTCCAGGTGCTGTTACATGTCCAAGCACTGATCAAAAGAGGCAGACAAATCTTATAGATACTATAAGATTTTTTTGTGTGGTGTAGTGGTTAAGGTGATGGACTACGACCTGGGAGACCAGGGTTCGAATCCCCACACAGCCATGAAGCTCACTGGGTGACCTTGGGCCAGTCACTGCCTCTCAGCCTTAGAAGAAGGCAATGGTAAACCCCATCTGAATACCACTTACTATGAAAACCCTATTCATGGGGTCGCCATAAGTCGGAAGCGACTTGAAGGCAGTCCATTTCCATTTTTCTTGGGGACATTTGGCAGATTGGTCTTGCATTTATATTCATCATCCTTCAACTCATCATAAGATGCATGGCAAGGCAGCAGCTATAACAGGCTCTTGCTCATGTTGGAGCTGCCGTGAATGGTGAGCCAAAGGTTCCCCATGCCTGTTGTACACATTGATGTGATCCTGATCAGGAAGTCTGTGACCAGTTTATAAAGCTTGAAAAATTAAATGTGTCATTTCCAGCCGTGCAGTTAATGAAGGGCTGGTCCAAATTCCCCTCCTCCACCGCACATGCACACACACATTCCCATTCAGACATGCTATAGGACAGAAGCAGCCAATGGGCTGCTGAAATGGTGCCACTGATTGCTTTTTTGAAAAATGGAAGAAAAACTTGCCACTTTGTATCATATAGGTATGCTTTCCCAGCCCCTGGATATGTTCAGTATTCACCTCCCTTCCAAAAATAGGAAACCTTTGGCTGCACCATTTTAGCCCAATGCTAAAAACATTCTGTCTAAGTTGCTGATAAGAGATTAACGTATCAGGGAGAAGGCTAGCCTAGAATATCTAGTTCTATATTTATGTTCAGGGATTAAAACACATACACACACCATGCATTTGCAAAGGGGCATGATATATCCACCTGACCTTTCTTTGTCTTTCAGGGTGAGCTAGGACCCAGAGGTCACCCCGGCCCAGCAGGCGTGGAAGGTCCCAAGGTCAGTTCTGTATTCTCTTTTTGTGATGCTAGGGTTGTTGTTGTTTGAAAGTAATAGGATAGCAAAGGGAAATGTCTGCCATACTTGGGGAATAGGTTTGTGTTTGTGTGCATGTGTGTGAATTAAACAAAGCAACTCTAGGAGAGAACAGATTTACCTACCAAAACTGGCCAAGCCTTACCTCGTACAGTGTACTCCCATTTATCCAAACATCTGACCGATTTTTTAAAATGGCTTTTAGTCCATTTCTGGGAGGAGAGCTTTGCGCATACCATGGACTGTGAGAAAGACAAATAATTGAATTTTAGAACAAATTAAACCAGAACTATCACTAGAAGCTAAAATGATGAAACTGAGGTTATCATACTTTGGACACATCATGAGAAGACATGATTCACTAGTCGTAGTCAACTTGGAGGCACATAACAACAAAAGTCCATTTCTGAGAATATGGGCTAGGTATTATAAAAGGAAAATCCTGACAGTTTTAGCCTATTGCCAAAGAGGGAAAAATGGGATTGTGGCTGAAACATTTTTCTGGGCCTTTCTAGAACTCTCCGCAATCTCTGTGCTCTCTCAACCCGCACTAATGAATTAATGGTTTTGAGGTTGCGGTGGGAGGTTCTTTAGGTGGGCAGCAAGTATTACTTAATTTCAAAGGTGGTAAGCCAACTCTGCTGCATTTGGGGTCCTACTGCCCCATTGCTGTCTTTACCCCCCCTTTAATTTTTCCCCTGGCCTGGCACTCCAAGCAGTGGTAAGCAGCTGATAGTAGCCACCATTCAAAATTCCCACAATGCCTTGGAGCAATGCTGCATTGATGGCATTGTGAGAAATCAAAATAGCAGCTAGACCCAGCTGCCTGTCACATTCCTACTCCCATCACCCGATAAGACCACCAGGATCTGCCAATGGACCAGGTGGCAGAAGGAAAATTGCCCAGGATCACGCATCAAACCTGAAGCTGCCCCTTCTCAGGGTTCCAGGTATATTGCCCAATGGGCAGGAGAAATGGGTTCAGCCACTGCTCTTTGAGAAAAGCTTTTTGTTGCTAACTGATACCCTGAAATTTGTTTCCCTTCATGGCTTCTTGGGGAAACCAATGAGTCATAAGAGATGCTTAAAATGTGATTGTTTTTGAAGTCTGAGATATAAATGCCTTTGTTTGTTGCTAGGGTACTAAAGGAGACCACGGGACACCTGGTGAGGCTGGACTGAAGGGTGAACAGGTAAAGGAAAATGAGGAAGAAAGATGCTTCTTGAAACAGTACAGTAAGCAACAGTGTTCCTCCCTTGGACATGTCTAGCTCACCAAATAAGTTCTGTGCCTGCTCTTTATCCATCATATTAAAAAAACAAAAACTGGTGCTGATCAATTGACCACACACAGGCCATTCTGGCTTCAGGATTTTCAGAAGCCAAGAACCATCAGTGGTCCCTGTTAAGCACAATGCTCAGAAGGCATGGGTTGCACAAGAGAGAACCAGCCAATAGTTAATCATCTAATCTGTATAAGAAGTAAAATCTAAGGGAGGAAAATTTATTATAACAAAAAAAGAGTTTTCCTTTCAGGGCAATACATTACCCAACAATATCTGTGTATGATTATTCCATAACATTTATATCTTTTTCTAATGAGGTCATCAGATAAACATTGCAGCTGCGGAATCATGTAACAGAACATTGATCTGAATGCTTATATGCAAATTTCCTTCTTTTAAGGGTTTTATCCAGTGGTAGCTGGTGGCCCCATATCAGTGGAACAGTGGAATCTGCTCCAGGGTTTTTAGTCTGGCATTTCAAGGAACTGTCCAAGGTTCTGACCATATTTTGGGAATAGGTTTCAGCACCTTAGACAGCTCCTTGGCCATTTGGATTAAAACTCAGAGTTGGTTCCATTGCCCCACTAATGTGGGGCCACCAGCTATCACTGGATAAAACCCTTAAAAGAAGGAAATTTGTATATAAGCATTCAGATCAATGGTCTGTTACATGGAGGACACCTGCCACCTGTTTTGTCCAAACTTGGCAATGGGCCCTCTATCACTGTTGGGTCAAGGTATCTGCCTGACTATGCCCTCTCCAGAGCCAGCCATGTCTCTAATACCTGGGATTCTGTCTTACACTACTCATGCTAATTTCTCCAGCTTGCTGAGGTGCAGAGAAGCCTCCAAGTACACCACAGCAATATTCTAAAGTGAAATGCATGATGAGCCAGGTGTGTGTCTGGTTCCAAGTTGGGGTATGGGTGGCTGGCTTCTTGTGATAAATTTGGGGAAATTGGAAAGAGTAGCTGTAAGATATATTGTATGAAAACATAGCATCTCAGGTTCTCAGACCACTGCAAACAGCAGGGATGGGCAAATCTTACCATTTTGGGATCTCTCCATTCTAATTTTTCCAATGTTAAGTTCATTTCTCCAGATAGATGGATAGATGTCAGTGTTATATTCCTCATGAAAAATTATCATTTTCGTGCAAATTTCTCCTGATACCAGACATTTATGGAAAGCAATTTCCTTAATGTAATGCATTTTTGTACATCATTTTCACTAATCTACATATTTCTATGCAAACTTTGCCCAAATATCTGCATTGAGATATAAATGCCTTTGTCTGTTGCTAGAGTGCTAAAGGTGCATATTTGGCTGAAAAACTGCACTGCAAAATTTGTAGAAATGTGTATTTCAAAGGATGGCTGTGTTTCACTTCACATACCATTTTGGAAAGTGTGAATTAGCTAGGTTTACCTTTAAATGCAAGCTGAATCAACTTTCCCCCCCATTCCTGAAACACGTTAGCAATCATTTCTGGGTCAATGAAATTTCCCTTGAGTGCAAAATGTGTGATTTAGGGGCTAATAGCACATGATGCACAAACATGTTTAATGGAGTCCAAATGCAGCTTCAAGAGGAAGTTGACATGTTTAATCCTCTCCTCAAATATTGCATCTCTTCCCCTAAATTGCCCCACTCTGGGTTGTTTCCCCTGTAGTGTTCTGCATCTATGTATGAAACCATAAAGGGTAGACGCTGCAGCCCAGTTTAAAGCAGAGAAGTGGCATGCCAGGGTTGAATTACGCAGGTTTTACTAATATACAACTTTTGATGTTGTGTTTTCAGGGGCGATTTTCAACACTAGTCCTACTCAAAGTACACACAATGAAGTTAATGGACATGATTACTTTAGGTTCTGGGCCTACTATGAGTAGGACTTGGTTGAATACAAGCAAGGATTTGTTTTAGCATGGTTAACAATTGTCCCATACTAATTTTTATTTTTGTAGGGGAAAAAATACCCTGAGGAATGCCTGTTTTGGCCAAAACACATTGTGCATTAATAAAAGGTGCATTCACCATCTTGGGGCTGGTTCATCTTTTTGTCTTTTCCATTGGGTGTGCCCCATTTTGTGTGTGCAGGGAAAGGATTAAACACCCCTTCCACTTCTTTTAAAAAACAGCACTGGCATTCTGGCTCTGTTACATATGTTTGCCCATAACACATGGTTAACCTCCAAATCACATATTCACATGCTAGGGAAATGTTAATGTATTCAGAAAATCTCATCCATGTGTTTGCAGTGATCTGAGAAAATGGCCTGCTGAATTACGTTAAAGCAATTCTTTTCTCGAGGCAAAGAGCTAGCACAGCTCAGGACAGGGATGGGTGCATTTGCAAGCATGCGGAACAAGTACTTATCCTCTCGCACCCAACCAACCCTGTAATGTTTCCTGACAACTTCTTCAGTCCCAGAAGCTTATGCATATTAAAAGAGGTTTGTTACAACATGCAAGTCCATGCTCTGAAAACCTATGTGTGGAATTGCAATGCCAAGATAGTTTCTATTTTGGCATCTCTCTTGTTTGCTAGCTAGCTTTTAATGAGATTTCAGAAGATCCTTGGGGACGTTGTTTTGTTTGTGAATGTAAACGATAAGTGAACATGACAGGCTGTTGTTGGCTTCTGCAGGGGCATCCTGGAATACCTGGCTTCGTAGGTCCTCCTGGAAATCCAGGTCCACCTGTAAGAATTTTTTTTAAAAAAAATCCTTCTCTGTTGTACTGTTATATTGCATCCATCCATCCAATTACAGAGTCAAAAGAAGCATCCAGTGACCGACTGGATAATGTAATCAAGTGAAAAGTTATGCATAGTGGAGCAAAATGTCTTAATCTCACACATATGTTCATGTGGTCTGAAATGGCGATGACTGACCAGGAATGAGTTATTGGGGTCGTAGTGGATAGTTCAATGAAGATGTTGACCCAGTGTGCGGTGGCAGTGAAAAAGGCAAATTGCATGCTAGGAATCATTAGGACAGGTATTGAAAATAAAAGTGCCACTATCATAATGCTATTAGATAAATCTATAGTGTGTCTGCGTTTAGAATACCGTGTACAGTTCTGATTGTCTCATCTCAGAAAGGATATTATAGAGTTGGAAAAGGTTCAGAAAAGGGCAACTAGAATGATCGAGGGGATGGAGCAACTCCCCTATAAGCTATGAGGAAAGGTTGCAGCATTTGGGACTTTTTAGTCTAGAGAAAAGATGAGTAAGAGGTGGCATGATAGAAGCATATAAAATTACGCCTGGCATGGAGAAAGTGGATAGAGAAAAGTTTATTTCTCCTTCTCTGATAACACTAGAACTTGTGGACATCCAATGAAGCTGAATGTTGGAAGATTCAGGACAGATAAAAGAAAGTACTTATTCATAAGCTATGGAACTCGCTTTCAGAGGAGTAAACTGTAGTTCCTGGGATTCTTTGGCAGAAGCCATGTACTTTAAATGTATAGTGTGTACACAGCCATAGCCTTATTCAGACATTTGAAACAGGGGAAAGCAGACTCGTGAGGAGGGGGCAGTGGCGATCAGCATGCTAGCTCTAGCCCCATTGTCACTGTTTTCATCACCTTCCAACTTATGGGAGACTGCTGTCCGCAGTGGGGGGTGAGTTGTGTCCACAGAGGTACTCTGCACATGTAATCAGGGTTCTTAATCATGCAAGAAGCCTCCATGGATACAAAAGGCTCCCAGCTTCAGGCAGTCACCTTCCATGTGTTGGGAAAAAATGCAGTGTAGGATGCTGATCTTGAATGTGTAGCAAAGTCTATGCCCTATTACAATGAGCTAGCTGGCTCCGTTTAAAGATACTCAAAGGCTCCCAAGATTTGTCTCCATGTTGTTTGAGAAGCAGAGCCTCTCTGTTTATTATTCTTTATAGAGAGAAGTGTGTGTGTGTGTGTGAGAGAGAGAGAGAGAGAATTGTGTGATGATTCTGAATTGAAGATTAAAAGGAAAACTCCAGAGCTTCCATTTTAAATGGAGATAAATGCACTTTGCCATTTTATTTAGGGGTCAGAGGGCTCCCCAGGACCTGCAGGGCCACCAGGAAACCCTGGAGAAACAGTAAGTCGCTATCCATCTCTAATAATCCCTCCCACACACAAATGGAATACAAAAACACAAGAAGGAGCCATCATTTGCCTGAGTTGTGCCATAGTAGATATGTCAGGATTGTTGGAAAGACGAGTAGATGCTATTTCACATCTATATGAAGCCACTGGGAGCTGTCATCAGGGGATTTTGAACGAGGTGCCATCAATATGCAGATGACACCCAGCTCTCTCTCCCTATTCCATCTGAATCAGGAGAGGCAGCTGAGGTGTAGAACCCATGCATGGAGGCAGTGATGGGCTAGATGTGAGCCAGTAAATTGAGGCTGAATCCTGTAAAGACAGAGGAGTTATGTGTCCAGAGTTTTGATGTCTGCAATATGGAGAGAAGGCCTGTTCTGGATGGGGTTGCTCTGTCCAGAGAGCAAGAGCAGGTCTGCAGCTTGGGGGTACTCCTGGATCTAACACTGTCACTGAAGGCTCAGGTGGCCTTGGTGGCTAGTAGTGCCTTTTTCCAGCTCTGACTGTTTCCCCAGTTTTGGCCCCTTTTGGACAGAAATGACTTGGCCACAGTACTCCCTGCTCCGGTGACTTCCAGACTGGATTATTACTGCAATGCACTCTATGTGGGGCTGCCCTTGAAGATAACTTGGAAACTTCAACTGGTCCAAAATGCAACAACTAGATTACTGGTGGGGGATCCCTTTAGAACTCATGTAACCCCTGTTTTAAAACAGCTGCATTGGTTGCCAGTTTGTTTCCGGGCCCATTTCAGGGTGCTCACATTTGTGTTTAAAGGCCTCAATGACTTAGGTCCCAAATATCTGGAAGACCGCCTCCTTTCCGACAGACCCTCTTGGGTGTTGGGATCAGCAGAGGGGACCATTTTGGTAGTTCCACCACCCTCAGAAACTCAGGGGATGGCAGCCCTGGGGAGGGCCTTCTCTGTGGCAGCCCCTGGCTTGTGGAACTCCCTCCCCACTGAGGTGCATCTGGCAACCTCACTGTACAGCTGTAGGCAAATCAGCATTTGCACCTCTTTATCCTGGCCTTTGACGGGGACGTCTGTTTTTAGGATCCACCCTATTTTTTGTGACGTGTTTTTAGGCTGTTTTTAATGAAGCATTTTAAAACTGTTGCTACCCGTCTTGGAACCTTTGGGTGAAGGGCAGGCAATAAACATCATCATCGCCATCATAGGTGTGGGGAAAGTTCCATGAAGCTGTACATTTTGAAAGTTACTTTGATAAAAAAATAAAGCCTAGTGGGTTTTAAAGTAGATCAGCCAGATGCTCAATGCATCTGAAAGGATGGTGACCACCAAACTTTGCCAGTAGTGGACAGTGGGGTGGGGCAGTGGGGCCTGACCTCCCAGTAGCAGAGTCACTGCTGCTTATTGGGAGGGAAAATGGGAGTGGCGAGGCAGCAGAGAGGGCAGTGCTTTGCAAATGCACCACCAGAGCCAGTACTTTTGCACAGCACCATCCTCCCTGCTGCCTTGCCCCTGCCACTCTCCCTCCTGGTAAGCAGTGTTGACTCCACTGCCAAGAGGGCAGGTAAGTGCACCCCCCCTCCATCTGCTACTGCCTAAAGTGATGTCTTGTGTTAGTTCAGAAGGCCTTGCTAAGGGATCATTCTTTGGGGGAATATATTCATCTGGAAAGCTCATATGAGCATCTCAAGAACTGTCTCTCTTTGGCAGGGTAAAGAAGGCCCATCAGGACCTCAGGGGCCACCAGGATTACCGGGACTTCTGGTGAGTGCTAATGATCATGCATGCCTTTTTTAAAAGCATAGATGCAAGTCATTTTCTGGAAATCGTGGGCTGCCACGAATGCCAGCCATGCACATGAACAAGCATAATATACAACATTTCTGATTGCTGTTGAAATACATCAGAGGTTCAAGAACACTGCAGTCCGGGGGAGATATGTGAATAGGTTGTCATTAAAGATTTTTGGGGCATTGTTCCTCTCTGCTGCACACATACACTACCCAGCATCTCCACTTGTTTTGGGTAGCAGGACAGGAAAGGGCCTCTGCTGAAGGGCTTGGAGAATTGCTGCCAGACAGAACCAGTATTACTAGGCTAGATGAAAAAAATAATTCGGTTTGTTCCTAATGAGTGGGTTTCATATGGCACCAGGCATGCAATAAAATAATCTTCCTTGGAGGTTCATGGGACAGGCATCTGCCTGAGAGACAGGATATGTTCACTTACGTTGGGCGATGAAGTATCTGAGTCCCTTTCAAATCCATTATTTCTATGTCAGGAAAACCTTACTGCAAGCATAGGTCTTCCTTGGCTCTTTTCTGAGTCCTAGCTTATATGCGTGCAAAAATGGGACAATGTGGGGTGCTCCCTGTTCAGGGCTCCAGCCACTCGGTTCCATCTCCCTTTGCAGCCAGTAAGCATTCTCAGTGAAAATGCTCAGAGCATTTTCACTGAGCTATTTTGCAGGATCTCTCCCTCCCCATTTAGGATTTTTTCTAAAGATGCTTTTGTACTTCTGCACGCCAAGGGGATCCCCCAAGCCTACAAACACCCCATTCTTGTGTGGGGGCGGTGCTGTCTTATATACATGAGCCACGGCACTCACAGGCTGGATGTCAGAAACAGAGGGGATAAATGATAGCCTGAGCAACCTGCATCTGCTGAAACGGAATACTGCTGTAAGCCATGGAGGTACCCAGGGTGAATTCTGCCTTTGGGAGACGATTGCAGGAAAAATCTCAGAGGCTCGTTTAGTGAAAACATTCCCAATTAGAATCAGAAACAGACCAATGAACAATCATTAGCAGCATTCTGTGTGAGGATGTGTGGAATTGTCCCCAACTGTATGAATGTATGGATATTGCCTTATACTAGTCCTGATCCAACATGTCCCCTTCCCACCCCTATTTTAAATGTGTTTTTTCCAAAACAAAAATGGGAGGGGGACTGGAAACATCAGAAAAAAACCAGGGAGGAAACCATTGCCCCCCCCAATTTGTCCATTTTTTACCTGAACGTTCACATCTCTAGTTGTGCTCATGACAGATTTTCCAGTTTGCAAATATGTCCCTAGGCTCATTTGTGACCCCTGGCTGAAGATGTTTCTGGAACGTGACTTTCCTTGTTATTTCACATACTAGCTAATGAGAAGTTGGCTGATTTGCTATGTCCTGTGCAGCCTGGGTATTGCCCCATGGAATTTCCAGTTCAACTATTTGATAAGCTTGCTGTTGCTTTTCACGGTGCCCAGGCGTTGTGAATCCTTCCCCATTCTGTGCAATTTGTCTAATTGTGAAATTAGGTAATAGGACAGGTCATTATTTTATTTTTGTGTTATGTGTCTGCTGTGATAACTGTTATGAAACCATTACTATATTTGAGATGCTTATTCCACAGTTATGCCATTGTATAAATCTATGGTGCGGCCGCATTTGGAATACTGTGTACAGTTCTGGTCGCCTCATCTCAAAAAGGATATTATAGAGTTGGAAAAGGTTCAGAAGAGGGCAACCAGAATGATCAAGGGGATGGAGCGACTCCCTTACGAGGAAAGGTTGCAGCATTTGGGGCTTTTTAGTTTAGAGAAAAGGCGGGTCAGAGGAGACATGATAGAAGTGTATAAAATTATGCATGGCATTGAGAAAGTGGATAGAGAAAAGTTCTTCTCCCTCTCTCATAATACTAGAACTCGTGGACATTCAAAGAAGCTGAATGTTGGAAGATTCAGGACAGACAAAAGGAAGTACTTCTTTACTCAGCGCATAGTTAAACTATGGAATTTGCTCCCACAAGATGCAGTAATGGCCACCAGCTTGGATGGCTTTAAAAGAAGATTAGACAAATTCATGGAGGACAGGGCTATCAATGGCTACTAGCCATGATGGCTGTGCTGTGCCACCCTAGTCAGAGGCAGCATGCTTCTGAAAACCAGTTGCCGGAAGCCTCAGGAGGGGAGAGTGTTCTTGCACTCGGGTCCTGCTTGCGGGCTTCCCCCAGGCACCTGGTTGGCCACTGTGAGAACAGGATGCTGGACTAGATGGGCCACTGGCCTGATCCAGCAGGCTCTTCTTATGTTCTTATGTTCTTATGTTCAATATTAGCTCCTAAAAAACAAATATCACAGATATCCAAGAGTGCAGTTTTCCAGGGTCTCGGGGAGTCTTAGTCCCTTTATGTTTTGGGGGGCATGGTTCCAGCAGGGTTCCTATGTCTCCAGCATCCTGCGAGCCAATGAGCATGAAAGGAAGAGTCTTCTAACATGATTCCTTACAATTTCCTGCTGATTGAAGCCAATCGGATTGAAAGGAAGCAAGTCAGCCACTGAGAAGACTCTTTTCAGTAGCTAACACTCCTCCCTTTTATGCTCATGGGCTCTTAGGGGCATCTGTTGTTGTGGGAGAAGGCATGAACAAGGATCTCATTCTCAATCCAGTAGCAAAAAAAGGAGGAGGGAGTGTGGCTGTGACTAACATGAAGGGACCTGCACTTCTGAATTTGCCACTACACTACTGCGGATATCCATTAGATCTCTAATCCTGACTACTTACTTTTGTTTTACTCTTAGGGCCTTGCTGGAAAGGATGGCAAAGATGGCAAGCCAGGACCTCCAGGGGAACCAGTAAGGAGATCTACCTTACCTATATCATCACCTAAAACCTGGCTGTTCTTTGTCACGTTCCCTGTGATCTGTGAAACACGATTGGCTGAGATACTGTGATGTCATGGAATGTTTCACTTACATTTGTACTGCTAACTAAAGAAAGAGCTTTATATCAAATGCTGTCAAACTGTGCATTTCTCTATGAGGCAAGCAAAATATAAGTTGGGATGGCAAAGGGTGAAAGACCCTCTGTGCCCCAACAGGGTTTAAATCCAGATCAGACCCATATGTATGCTATTTACTTTTAAATAGCCATTCACATAGTTGCTAATTACGTGAATGGTGTCACATCTGGTGAGCCACATGTTAGAAATTATTCCCTTGCGGTCAGACTATAAATGTGTTTTGTTTCTTTCAGGGCAAGGAAGGAGAGCCTGGGCTACCAGGACCAGAGGGAGCTAGGGGATTGCCGGTAGGTCCTGCTGAAGGCAACTGTGACCCACTGAATGTGTTGTCCTTTCCCCCTGGGATCCCTTGGAGGAGGCGCAGATATATATTTCTCCATTATCTAGCACAGGCTGGCCATGTACTAGCTGAAAAGCACAGCTCTTCCTGCAATGTGCATGATGCAAATGCTCAGTGAATGCAGAATTCTATTAACGGAGAGAACTGGGATCTGTTTTTGTACGTACATGCATGCATGCATACCTCTCTCTCTCTCTGTGTGTGTGTGTGTGTGTGTGTGTGTGTGTGTGTCTGTCTGTTTACCTGAGAGAGACAGAATCACATCTCAGAAGTAATTTATGAACAACATAAGAAGAGCCTGCTGGATCAGTCCAAAAACCCATCTATTCCAGCATCTTATTTTCACTGTGGCCAGCCAGATCCCAATGGGAAACTCACAAGCAAGGTCTTATAATCCCCCCCCCATTTCCAGAGAAATTTTGTCTGCCAAAGCCTACTACATCAATAACAAGAGAGAAAGAGAAGCCTTGCCCTCAGGCTTTCAAACTTAAAAGTCAAGGGGCAGCATTCAACTAGAAAGTTGTGCTAGCGCAATGGGATTCCCCTTCCTCTCTTCCCCTTGGCGCTATGTTGAATACAACCCATAATGCACAAGGGAAAGGGAGTGAAATGGACAAAAATAAAGGGAGCTCAAGTTGACAGTGGCAAAATTCCACTCCCTCCAGCCACGCAATGCTGTGCCTGGGAGCATTGTTGCAGCTGGCCAGGGAAGAGGTGAAATAGGGTGTGCTTGGTGTGTGCATGCATGCCTCAGCTCCAGCATCTGGGGGTCTTGGCTGCAGGCATTATAGGCCTTGGCCTCTTTGGCCTACTTTTTGCACCCGCCCTCTGATCCAGTGCATGAATTCAATTCACTTTGACAAGGAATCAGATTTTTTTTCTTTTGCCTGCTCACAAATTGACAGAGCTTGGCAGGGTTGTTTTTTGTTTGTTTGTTACGTACTCTGTGCTGGGTGCTGGGGGTCTAAGCGTGGGTGCAGTTGAATAGGTTGATTTGGTGACATGTTTTTCCAGGAAGGTGTGGGGAATGTGAATGTTAGACGAGGGAACAAGTGATCACCCTTAAGCAACTTTGAAGGTGCAGGGTGTTTCTGGACACTAGCAGCTCTGGGTTCTGGGTCCCTTAGCCTAGATATACCACTTGGTGGTAATAAAACCTCTAAGCAGTTTACAAAGAAGAAGAATAAAAATAAAATACTTTCAGTAAACTACAGCTTAAAACAGGTATTAAAATATTCAAAAGATAGTTAAAACAAACAGTTGGCTAAAAGCAATGTTCTTAATAGTTATATTCTCTTTGTTGTGGAGCCTCTGGAAGGGTTGTTACAGGAAGATCTCCCACTCAAGGTGGGGCTCTGCCTTGAGGGCCCTGTCTTGTCATGCCCATTGGAATGGACACAGTTTGGTTTGCCCAAGGTTCAGGTTCAGGTTAGCTTCCTGAACGTCTTATTCCTCTGCAGATGTTATTAATAAAATGTGGCCCTATTTCAACCACTTCTGTCTCACCTCTTTATTCCTGAGTCTGGTTGCAGCAAAATTGTGAGTGCTAAACAGGAAAGTAACATATAAAGTGTTGGCGTGTGTGTGCGTTGTTGCGTGAAACAGCATACATTACGTTGGAGTCTGTCCGTTCCCAGACTGGCAAAGACATAACTCCTCTTTACTTTCAAAACTTTCAGACTTGATGGAAAACTACTAGGCCTCATGCCAACATAAAGTGGGTCTAAGTCAAATGTAGGAAGAGGCCCATGACACAGCCTCTTCTCTGAACCAAAGAAGAACTGGATCTGGTCGGTCCCTGGAAGGGAGACCACCTGGTAACATTATGTACATTGCCTTGAGCTCCACAATGGAAGAAAGCTGAAACATAAAAGTACTTTAAGATACATATATATATAAATAACCTTTTGTGCATCTGTCCATTTGATCTTTCAGGGCTTTAAGGGACCGAGAGGAGATGCAGGAGCACCTGGCTCAAGAGTAAGTAACGTGCATGGAGGCCAGGGCTGGCCCTATCTTTAGACAAAGTGAGGTGGCTGCCTTAAGCAGTGGATACTGGGATGGGTAGGAGTGCTACCCACAGGAAGACCTCCCCCATTACCAGTGTGGAAATAAGTCAGGGATAACGCTTCTTAGTTCACATTGACGGCTGGTACTGCATCATTACTGGGACTGGAGTAAAGTCCTATCACAGGATAGGTCCTAGCTCAAGTGCAGGCAGACCTGGGAGATCCATCAGTAGAAGTTGAAATCCCAAGGGCTGGACATTTGGGAATCTTTAATGAACAGGCTTCACATTGCTCCGATGTCTGATTTTCTCTCTCCCCTTCCCGTCCCCCCACTCTGTTATAGGGAGAGCCAGGTCCATCAGGGCCTCAAGGCCGGGAAGGACAACCTGGAAAAGATGTAAGTGTTCTGTCTGGAGTTCAGTAAGAGCTTTCCTTGTTGTGCAAGCGGGGAACAAAATGTTGCAGAAACTCTGAAAGGCTGACTTCCTAGAATTTAATTCCAATCTTCAAAAATCTGAAATCGTATGAAGTAAATGACAGCGGTGAACAGGAAAGGGTGGGCTCCACACATGCAAGCATTGTAAATGGGCATGTACAGAATCTACCTGTGTACCCTGTGCTGTTTGCTGCTGAGAGGGTACCATGGCACAAAACATAGCATGCCATGCTGCCATGCTAATCAGCTTGATTTGATAGTTAGGAATGAATTTTCTCCCAGGTTGAGGTCATCCCTGTTTTTGATTGATTGCTTCCTTGGTTTTTTTGGGGGGGGTTGCCTTCCCTGATGGTTCTACTCTACAGACACATTTGGACAAAAGTAGGGACCAAACTGCAGCCAATGCTGGCTGGTGCCTATTGAGGCTGGTAGGGTAGAAGGCTGGGAGGCCAACAGTAGATGGAGCAAGAGAGCGAATGGCAGGCAGAGCCAATTCATTTGAGTGTTGTCCCCATTCTCTGCTGAGTTCTATAGGGGCCAAACTGAGAATGAAGGAGGAAGAAGTTGACAGCCAGGACTGCCCCCTGCACTGGTTCTAAGTAGGAAACTGGGCTGGTGGGGGTTGGCTGAGGTTGGTAGGGCAGTGCCTCATTTGCCACAATGGACCAGCCTCCACTGGCTGCAGCATCTAGAACTCCATCCTGAAGCTCCTGTTATCCCTCCTAAGAGGGATAAGCACCATGCCGGCATTTCTATCCCTACTGTCACCAGCAGGGGTAAGAGCAGCTCCACAGAGTGAGTTAGATCAGGGAAATGGGTACACAGGGAAATGGTTAAAACCCTTCCCCCAGTGCTGCTGCCCGGATCCATCCCATTCCCACAGCTGCTTTCAAGTTAAAATTTAAACCTTGGGAGAGTTGATCCTAGATCAAGTGCATAAGGTGCATTTTGGCCCCCAGAATGTTTTACTTTATCCAAGCTTCCCAGAGGCATAGGTAAAGTAAGATTGTCATGGAAAGCGCACCAATTTACAAGAGAATTCAGCCCAGTGGTTGTGTGTGTGTGTGGGGGGGTGCTGCCCAATTTCAAAACAAGGTTCTGTCTCATAAAACCTATACAAATTTTGGAGGAACTCAGTTTACGGAGGATGAGATTTTCTGAAAATCTCGGTATCAAGCTTATCCGCATGGATTTTTTTCCTGATTACTGTCTTGCTCTTTGATCTCGATGAAAAGGTCATTATTTTTTTTACCAGTTCTGCTAAAAATATGAACAATTGTTGCACATAAACAGATACATACAACAGTGTATATAACTGCCTAACTGTACACATTACACATACAATGTACATAATGTTTGCATATAATTAGTAAGGCTTTTTTTTTAAGCATGAATGGCTTGGACATAATTGGGGGCTAGATGTAAAAGGCAGTTCAGTACAGGCAAAGCTCCATCGGTTTGGAACCACCATGTTCCATTTATCAGTCCATTTAAAACTGATTTCTCCTCCATCCCTACCCAGGTCCCCTTTGGGGCAAGAATCAAACAGTCACAAGATAACCCGTATATCCAGCAGACAACCAACTTGTCCAGTGCACTTTATCCAGATAGATGAGCCACTCATTGACCCTGTTCTGATTATACCAATCTGATGAATTTAATAAAGCAATGTTTTCTTTGTTTTAATGAATATTTGTTTGTATACTGCTGTGATATTTCATATGATTCATGCTTTATTTATTTATTAGATTTATATCCTGCCCTTCCTCCCTGAAGGAGGATAAATGACCAAATACATAAATACCACTGTTTCTCTCCTGTTGCAGGGGGATCCAGGCCCTCCAGGGCCTCAGGGCTCACGAGGACTCAGAGGAGTGACAGTGAGTTGTTTCTTCCGGTAGCATTTTTACACATTTTACCCTTAAAAAAACATTTTTGCAGTGGAGACTGGTGGCTCTGATGTCAGTGGGGCAGTGACTCCACTCCGGGTTTTAGTCCAAACTTTCAAGGAGCTGTCCAAGGTTCAGACTAAAACCTGGTGTGGATTCCCTGACCCACTGACATCAGAGCCACCAGATTCCACTGCATTCTTGTATGCACTATATAACAAGACGTGCATTTTCATCCAAAAATCCACATTTGCATCCTAACATTCAAATGTTTTAATGTGTTTTGACCTATGATATGCATATTAATACACATTTTGATGTTTCTTGAGCTAAGAACAAAAAGAAAAATTCAGAGAAGTGGGAAGACTGACATATAGCTGCACAGTGATCCATATATCACTCTGAGAAACACTAATTGAGTTGGTTCACTTAAAAACTGTGGGCTGAATGAAATCCCCAGGTATGCTAGCTATTACTGAAATGTGGATTTGTCATCTGCCATTCAGCAGAGCTGAGTGTCCTGCAGAGAGCTGTGGGCTGCTTAAGAACTCTTCACAATGAATGCCACCTAATGTGAAATTTTGGAGGAGGAAGGGAGGGATAAGCAAATTTCAAGAGAAGCTTAAAAAAGATATTTTATTTATTTATATCCCGCCTTTCTTCCATCATAGAACCCCTAGTTTCCCATCCAGGCACTGACCAGACCCAGACCTGCTTAGCTTCAGCAGGATGGTAGTTTTATGTGCCTTCAAACCATACCCTGAGTTTTGAAGGGGCTCCTGATCTTTCTCGGGGAACCTTCCATGGGAGCTTTAGCCAAATTAACAGCGAGCTAACTTCAAAGTTTGATGATGAGGTGATGGAAATGTTTTAGGCCAAGCCCGGCCTGTGCAAAAGTGATGAGCTTTTGTGTACCAGAATGGGACCAGACTGATGACACTCAATATCAAATGATGGCAGAGCAGATTTTTAAACTGACCTCTGGGGAAAAGCTGACAAGAGCTGGGGATCATCCCTAGGGCATGAGAGTGAGAATGTTTCCAATTGTAGGTCTTTTGTCTGACTCAGGAGGGTTCTTCTTCAGTCTTATGATTTAAGATGGATTGTTTTTTTCTTTCCCTTCCTCCAGGGCAAGAATGGACCGCCTGGCCCTCCAGGGGAAGCCGGCTCCCCAGGAAGCCTAGTACGTACAATATTTGTTGTCTCTTGTCTTGTCACAAACACACGCACAGAATGAGCAATAGCTACAAGTCATGATCAATTGCCAAATGGAGAGGAAAGAGTGATATGTCATATGCTTGTGATGTATTGAAATCTGTCCAGGCTGTCTAACCTCTTAGAGGAGAAATGTACAACCAGCTGAGATCACCAAGCGGATGGAAAGGAGCCCAGAATGGATCTGGCAAGCATCCATTGCAGGAAGTTAGAGGGCAAGCATAAACACAACTGAAATAAGGGATTCTGGGAAATGACAAGTCAGATCAAGGTGACTGACGTGTCTCTTTTGGAATCAAGCGGTCCTTGAAAGACTTAAAGTATGAGAAACTTATGAAAGTCTACAGGAAGCCCATTTATCATCTTCTCATCAGTATCCTTCAGGCATACCTGCAGTCACATCAGAGCTGCTTAGCTGTGAAAAGGGGCTGCATCTGAATGACCAACAGTCAGAGTAGAGCTGATTGGGTGAGTCTTTCCCACAAAATCAGCACCCTAGGAAGCTGGTGTACCCGGATCCATGCCGTTGGTCCATCTAGCTCAGTACTGTTTACACTGACTGGCAGCGGCTCTCCAGGATTTCAGACATGGGTCTTTCCCAGCCATTCCTGAAGGTGCTGGTAGTTGAACCTGGAAATGTTTGCAAGCAAGGCATGTGCTCTACCACTGAGCTCGGCCCTTTCCTGAATTCTGAAGTTCCAGCCAGCCTTCTCCACTAGGCAGGAATTGTCCAGGATTTGAACCAGGGACCTCCCTCTCCCGAAGATACAATCCTGCAGACAACGAAGCCAGCACCCTCTCAAAGGGATGTTGGTTGTGTGAAACACTCACACTGTCTACCCCACCCACATTGTTGGGTCATTCAGGCACTGTCTGCAACCACACTGGGGAAGGGCCATAGCTCAGGGGCAGAGCATCTGCCTTGCATGCAGGAGGTCCCAAGTTCAATCCCTGACATCTCCAGGTAGGGCAGGAGGGGTTCCCTGCCTGAAACCCTGGAGAGCCGCTGCCTGTCAGTGTAAACAATACTGAGCTAGGTGGACCCATGGACTGACTCGGTATGAGGCAGCTTCCCACGTTCCACATCAGATTGTCTCAAGAATGAGCAAATCCCAACACAGCTGCAGGTGTATCTAAAGGGTGTCTTAAAACCTCCAAGGAAGGGAATCTGGGGCCTCAGTTGGATCTGAGCGGGAGAAAAATTTGCAGGCTTGTAAAGTTTGCTTCTCCTTGGAGGCAGACTTTTACAACCCCCCGAAGTTCTCCAAGCCCATCTCCAGTGCAAACCATGCGTCAAACCTGGCCATCAGGAACATGTTTAAGGAGGGAGGCCATCAGCAGCTCTGTCTCCTGTCTGCTTTCCCTGGTGTCAATCAAGTGACTTGACATGGCAGTGTTATGTAAGGCTGAGGGCAGAAGAGGGTGCTTGCTAGTTCAGAACCATCACTTCCTGACTGTCACTGAACTGGGCTTCCCTAATGATCCGGATCAGAACATCCACCAACATCTGTCTCCTTTTCTGTCTCCCAAGGGTCCGAAAGGAAGCAAAGGTGAACCGGGCAGCCCAGGACTCCCTGGATTCATCGGGCCACGAGGACCTCCTGTAAGCAGCAAATCAGTGCAGATCACACTATAGGCAGGACAAAGAATAGGATCTCATTTGTCTGTAACTGCTTAGTATCACCCGCTGGAACTCTGTGAAGGAGGGAGCAGATAGCCCAAGCCCAAGGGGACTTTCACAAGCGTAGCTGGGTTATCAGAAATAGCTTCTGACTGTGTGGCTGTTATGCCTCTTATGCTTTCTATTCCACAGGGAGAACCAGGTGAAAAGGGGCTCCCGGGGAAAGAGGTACGTGCTTTGATGTCTTGATTAGACATGGATGCTGATTCATTAAGCATGTGAAGTGAAGTGAGAGCTCTAATCCCCAAGCACAGTGGTGGTTATTTCTTCATCCTCCCCCCCAATGGCTGAACGATTCAAAATCCCCCAACTCTGCTTTTCCTTCTGCTTCCAGGGTCTCCTCCCATGGCTCAGGGTGGGGGCCTCATTACAAGAGGGGTGCCAAACTCTAGCCAATGTGGCCCTCTAAACTGGTTTTCCGGACTCTCCCTTGACCACACCCCTTCCCCATTGACACCCTCTCTCTCCTCACTGGCCTTGCTTGCATTTGTTTGCTCTGCCTACTTTTGCTTCTGGCCCCACCCACCACTGTCATGTGCCCCCCTCAAGGTTCCCCCCCCTGATGTAGAGGCACAACGGGGCGACTGAATGATCCAGTCACACCCAGTGCAGAGACCGATCACAGCAGAGGCTGACTGAAAGGATGGAAGGCTAGAGTGTCAAACTATGGAGCAATGTCACAGCCAGCCTCCTCACAGTTCTCATCACCATTGTTAATTATTTCATTGACTTCTTATACATCTCAGCAGCAATCCTCTTGCTGAGTAGCCACGTGTTCTGGTGCACAGTTTGGGAATTAGGGGCATACATTCTTGCAATGCAAAGCTGGAAGAGCAAGCATGCCTTAGAGACAAAGCAAAAGCTGCGGTTTGTAGGGCTGAGTCAAAGTGCCCTCCCCCAATTCTATTGTTATGTAAATTCGTAATATATATTAGCAGAGATCCAGAGCTTGGAAAAGTTACTTTTTTGAACTACAACTCCTATCAGCCCAATCCAGTGGCCATGCTGGCTGGGGCTGATGGGAGCTGTAGTTCAAAAAAGGAACTTTGCCAAGCTCTGCAGAGATCGCCAACGGTCTGAGATGCGTGTGTGCCAGTGTGTGCGTTTACCTCAGTGGCAGGCTTTCACCCTGCATTAGGATCACTGAGACTTAAGACTTAGTAAAACAAGAAAAGCTGCTTTATTTATAGAAATGCATAGTAGATTAGAAAGGCATACCTACTTCTAACTCACTAAGTTGGAGGTGCATAAGTTAGAGGTGCAACTCCCAGGTTTGGGAGTTGCCCTCATAGCTCAGGAGAGAGAGAGGAGACAAAGGGATGTCTCCGCTCCAACAGACAGTTGAAGAAGAGAAGAAGCGAAGGGAGGAAGGAGGAGGAGCAGATAAGCTTCCCTAAGTGTATCAGTCTGCGAAGGAAGGACGTCAGTCAGAGCATCACAGGTAAAGGTAGTCAAGCTTAGACATCTGGAGGACCCCAACTCTATCTCCCTTCTGGAACATAAACAAAAGAACAAAACAGGAGTTGCTCTTTCCCCCTTCCAACATTTATGACCCCATTTCAGCTATTTCAGGGGGTAGGGAAACGTACTGGAGATCCCTCAGAGCACTGACTTAAAATCTGACCAGTCCCTGACTCCTTTTATATCATCATATTTATTTTAACTAGGAATGATCACAAACTATTGAAAATATCTCTGTCTCTCACACACACAAAAATCATGATTGGCTCTGAAGCTTTGTTTTTGAAGTCATGAAACTTGAGTTTTGGGTCATGGAACCAGAACAAACGGAACACCACCTACTAACTACAAATGTGGCTGTGGCTGAATGCAGAATAATTCAGTTTGGTACACAACACCTGTTTCACATGAGTGATTTGTCACAAGCCAAGAGATGGCTGTGCAAGGGAAATCAGACGCTGCCTCGGGTTCCTGTTTCATCTGTATTTGACTTTTAACAGGCGCATGTGTAGATATGTATGTAAGTGTATGTGTGTGTGCACATATGTAATATGCAATATAGTGGATTGTGCTGTGCTGACATATATATTCTGGCAGTAAAACGTCAGCCGCCGCCACCATCACCACCACCAATTTCATCTGAATTTATCCATCTTGAGGAAATCTGATGTTTTTTTTTTAAAAAAAAAACTGTAGTCAATGTTTTGTTTACAAAATCTCAATGACCCATTTGCAAATTAAACCCCTATCTAGAAGCACACAAAGAAGCAACATTATATTTACTTATTTTTATAGTTGGCTCTTCCTATTTCAGACCTCTCATTTCCTTGCAGGGCACTCCAGGGACACCAGGTGGAGTCGGAGACAAAGGTGACCGAGTAAGTTGGAGCGCTTCATTAATGCCAGTGTGCAGCTTTGATGTCAAGGAATGTTGAAGCAAAGTTGGCAAGTGCCAAGGGCACCCTGGGCAATGCTGCCAGCAGTCATTTCCTTAACACATTATAGTAACTCTACAATAATGAGAGATAGGCGAGCTACCTGTGGCTTATGTTGGGCTTGCTCAGAAATAAGTGGAGCAATTTTTCCAAAAACTCAAGATATGGCTTGACATATTTCTAAGCCAATCCAAATCCTACTTTTACTCCTACCCTGGTTTGATAATCAGCGATGGCTTGCGAGCAGCTCAGATCCCTGACTGTCAAGTGACAACTTCTTGCTTGGGAATGGGAAGTGTTTAAGGGACACTGGTTGCATGGGCAAAAAACATTTTTGAAGGGAGTCCTCTGAAGGGGGATGAACTTCCTCCCATTGGTACTTTTTCTTCAGGTGCAGCCAGTGGAGACTGGTGGCTCCAATGTCAGTGGGGCAGTGAATCCACTCTGGATTTTAGTCTGAACTTTCAAAATGCAACAGCATCGGAGCCCCAGTCTCCACTGGGTGCAGCCTCTTTCAGTCTCCCTAATGCAGTCTGATGGAGCGACACCACAACCTTATTCACAGTTCATCCATCAGACATGCTTTGTACAACTCTTTGCTTAATAACCATCACCTTTGTTATTTGTTTTTACTTATTTATTAACTTTGCATCCTGCCCTTCCTGCCAATGGTGCCCAGGGAGGTGGTATTATTATCATCGTCATCATCATCAGAAGCAAGGTTCGTTCTCACCTATGTGCTCATTAGGCTGCTTTTGTTCCACAGGGTGATCCTGGGACCAAAGGTGAAAAAGGCCCAGCAGGAGTGAAAGGACCATCTGGTGATCCTGGGATTCCTGGGCGCAAAGGACACATGGGATTGATGGGTCAACCGGGACCATCAGGGGACACAGGACAGGCTGGACCCCCTGGTCCCCCAGGACAGCCTGGATTCCCTGGGCCTAGGGTGAGTCCCGTGAAACTGGATTTTTGGACTTTAAAAAAAGTGCAAACTTCACAACAGTTAAAAAACAACAACATTGCATGTTAGCCAGATATTAAATACTGTTGCGTGACAACTATCAAATAAGCCACGTTGATTATTCTGTTCTGTCATATATTGGAAATCATGGACTTCATATGTTACGTACTGTGAGAGGCTCCCCTCTCCCACTCTGGAACTCTAGGGGTTCTCTTGCCGTCAGAGAAACCCTGCTGAGCTCTTCACTCATGAATTTAGAGCCCTTTTCGTCCCCAGAGCCCTTCTCAGACCTGTTTATTTAAGCAGTTTTGCTTCCCCCATGAGTCCTTCTATCATCAGATATGTAAGCAGCCTCTCCCTTCCTTCAGTTAACCCTATCCCTCCTTGACTCGCCACTGGGGTGGCTAGCCTCAGAAGTGTTGCCTTTTCCTTCCTCGCACACTGTATCCTGTGTCATGGTGGCAAAGCTGTTTGCACTATCCTCCTTCTGTTCCTTCTTCCTTTTCCTTGCTGCCCCTCTGCTTGGAACCCACACCTTTATCCTCCAGCTGGCTGAGTGTCTCTCCTTCTCCAAGGGGGTCACCCTGTCCAGCCTCTTTTGGTCTATTCTCCTCTGCAGCTCTCCTTTGCAACTGACCATCGGGCTGACAATGTGAGTGGGGAGCTGCTGCCCCAGCCACTCCTGTGCTAATTATATATGTTGCCAAATATTTCATGAATATTTGGCCAGTGGTAAAATATCTGGAGAATATTCTACATCAAAATCCACAGAGGACAAGTCTGAGGAGGATTTTTGGAAGGAATTCATGTCCGTGCTAAAGTGCATTAAAAAAAAACAAGCAAAACTTACAATGCCTGAATGACCTTCACACCAATCACCATCCATGTGCGTTGTAGCATCCACAGGCTCTGCAATGCTCACTAGATGCTACATGCATCCCTCCTTCTCTTCAGTAGAGGAGGCGGTTCAGTTGTGCAAAATGATTGCATATGCAGTTCTGCTTCCTCCATTGATGAAAACCAAGGAGCCCTAATAGACAAGGTATAGGGTGGGCTCATACATCACCAAATAAAAGGGAATACATTACCCCTCCCCCACAAAAAGGGTTGGGGGCAAGAGGGCACAGTTTTCCATAACATTTGCATATGTTAATGTATACATATAGATGTAACTTTAGAAATAATTACTATAATTCGAATAGGAAATACAGTACATCTCACCATGTTGGGCAACACTGTGACCAGGTGACCTTGTGTGTCTGCTCAGCCCACTATCCAGGTGCTCGCTGTTGGACAACTTCAAGGCCCATGGCTCTCTGTTATGGTTCTTGTATCTTTCAACTGGACTAGGATTGGACAGCCCTTCAAATACAGGACTGTATAATGGAAGCCACATGGTCACCGTAGAAGGGAGTTGCATCCATGTATCAAGAGTCCCTGTGCCCATAACAGATTACTGGATCAGAATAACATCCACAGTGATCTTCAACAATAAGAACAGGACTGTTTCTCGTTATTGCTGCCCTCAGGGCCCCATCATTTTAGCTCCTAGTGATAGTTCTGGTTTAATTTGTTCTAACACCCAATTATTTGTCTTTTTCGTGGTCTATGGTATGCTCAAAGCTCTCCTCCAACACCACATTTCAAATGAGTTGCTTTTTCTCTTACCCGCTTTTTTCACTGTCTAACTTTCACATCCGTACATAGAATACCATGATCTGAATGATCCTGACTTTAGTGTTCAGTGATACATCTTTGCATTTGAGGACCTTTTGTAGTTCTCTCATAGCTGCCCTTTCCAGTCCTAGCCTTCTTCTGATTTCTTGACTATTGTCTCCATTTTGGTTAATAACTGTGCCTAGGTATTTATAATCCTTGACAAGTTCCATGTCCTCATTGTCAACTTTAAAGTTACATAAATCTTGTGTTGTCATTACTTCAGTCTTCTTGACGTTCAGCTGTAGTCTTGCTTTTGTGCATTCATCAGCATTCATTTGAAATCATTAGTGGTTTCTGCTAGTAGTACATGAACATACATGGGGAAAATTTTAAGTTGCAGTAATGATTAAGGTTTTTTTAAAAAGAAAAGAAATTATTTCAGGAGATTTGCACAATTGCTGTTATTTCTGCTAATTGGAAAATAATGACATCTATTACCCTGAAAGGCTTTCAGCAAATTGAAAATGCAATAGGCATAAAATATGGGGGTAATTTCCGTACATGCCCAGTGCCACTCTTAATGCAACAGGACCTATTTTAAGCACTGAAGAGCTGAGGCGGGGAGTGGAAGAATGAAACCCCATCTATCTGAATCTGTACAGAAAGGATTGCAGACAGTTAATATGTTGTGAATCGGGCTCCAGCATAAAGAGGAAAATGACTTAGGCCAGGAATGAACAAGAGATGTTACTACTCCAGATGGATGCAGCCCATTAAGCAATTTTATCTGCCTCCCCCCTCCACACCATTGCTTGGAGGACAGAAGGATGCAAGATGACCATTACTTTGGCTATGAAGACCAAGGCAAATGGCCAAACGACTCATGGCAGTTTCTTCATTATTCATGTGAACTGTGTTGCTTGATCAGACATAAGAAAATAAGAAAAGCCTACTAAATCAGGCCAATGCCCCATCTAGTCCAGCATCCTGATCTCACAGTGGCCAACCAGATTGATTGATTGATTGATTGATTGATTACATTTATATTCCATTTTTTCTCTAAAGAGCTCAAGGTGGCATACATGGCTCTCTCCCCCTCTCTATTTTATCTTCACAACAACCTTGCAAGATAGATTAGGCTGAGAGATTGTGACCCACCCAAGGTCACCCAGTGAGCTTCATGGCTGATCCCACCCTTCCTCTCAAAGGAGCCCAGGGTGGCAGACACATCAATTATATTTAAAAAAAAGTTGTACCTGTGTTTAGTATAATATGTGAACAAGCCTTTGGTTCATCAAGTAAAGATGGATAAGTCTGTTTCTGGTCCATGCTAATTTTGCATGTGTTCATTCATAATTCTCTTCCCTCCAGTTTCCGCATTGATCTGCAATGTTTTTTAAAATAAAATCATCATAAATGTTCACATTTAAATATCTATTATTTCAATGTATGCATGTCTATTTTATTCTAAAATATGCATTTTTGTGCATTTTGTTATATTTAGAGCTGACAATTGTATTGCAAAATCCACAGACGTACACAACCAGAAGTATAATTACATTCATAGACACACATTGATCCAAGAAGTGTGGATCAGGTCAGTTCTCACTGGAATTCACAGTAATTGAATTCCTCAGGCATCACTATAACCATGTAAGCCACACATCGTGATGGAGCATTGAAATATACTGCTTTCCTCCCTAGGGTGATACTCCATCGCTGGAAACTCTGCGAAGACTCATCCAAGAAGAGTTAGGAAAACAACTTGATGGTGAGAATGAGTCCTTGAATCCCACAAAGAGACTAAGATACCCCTACATACATAATGTGGCTATAGACCTAGAGGGTGGAGGGATTTCCAAATATTTCAGGAGAAATCAAAAGGGTTTTGATTCCTATCTCATATCACAAATTGACTTTGTGCGGCAGCTGTGAAAAAGGCAAATTCCATGCTAGCAATAATTAGGAAAGGTACTGAAAATAAAACAGCCGATATCATAATGCCGTTGTATAAATCTATGGTGCGGCCGCATTTGGAATACTGTGTACAGTTCTGGTCGCCTCCTCTCAAAAAGGATATTCTAGAGTTGGAAAAGGTTCAGAAGAGGGCAACCAGAATGATCAAGGGGATGGAGCGACTCCCTTACGAGGAAAGGTTGCAGCATTTGGGGCTTTTTAGTTTAGAGAAAAGGCGGGTCAGAGGAGACATGATAGAAGTGTATAAAATTATGCATGGCATTGAGAAAGTGGATAGAGAAAAGTTCTTCTCCCTCTCTCATAATACTAGAACTCGTGGACATTCAAAGAAGCTGAATGTTGGAAGATTCAGGACAGACAAAAGGAAGTACTTCTTTACTCAGCGCATAGTTAAACTATGGAATTTGCTCCCACAAGATGCAGTAATGGCCACCAGCTTGGATGGCTTTAAAAGAAGATTAGACAAATTCATGGAGGACAGGGCTATCAATGGCTACTAGCCATGATGGCTGTGCTGTGCCACCCTAGTCAGAGGCAGCATGCTTCTGAAAACCAGTTGCCGGAAGCCTCAGGAGGGGAGAGTGTTCTTGCACTCGGGTCCTGCTTGCGGGCTTCCCCCAGGCACCTGGTTGGCCACTGTGAGAACAGGATGCTGGACTAGATGGGCCACTGGCCTGATCCAGCAGGCTCTTCTTATGTTCTTATGTTCTTATGACTTGTGGAAGACACTTAATTTGCAAAAGACATGTGCCATCGGACAGTGCAAGCTGCCATTCAAGAAACCCACAGCAAACCCAGGTTGGGCATGTAGAACGAGTCACAATTCTTTGGGTCCAGATCCCTACCTTTTAAACACGGTGAATAAATGCATTGACCTAGAACAGCTTTCCCCAGTCTGGTGCCCTCCAGAGTTGTTGGGCTACAATCCCCATCATCCCTGACCATTGGGCCATCCTGCCTGGGGCTGATGGGAGTTGTGGTCTAGTGTATCTGGAGGGCACCAGGTTAAGGGAGGCTGTACTAGAAGATGCTTTGCCTCTAATGCTAAAAGGCATTGTCTTCTTCAGCATAATCTAATTTACGACTGAAGGCAGGCACGCCCTTAACCTTTAGGGCTCCTGCTGGGAGGAAGGGTGGGATATAAATCAAATAATAAAGTAAATAAATGAGCCGGGAGGAAATGAGGGATACTTGGGTGATATACTCACCCAAGGAGCGGGGGGGGAGAAAAAGTTGGGTAGAAAGGAAACTGTAGCTATAAGGTGGAAGAGGATTCCACCCAAAGGTGTCACAATGGGAAATGGATGAGCGTGGGAAGGGGGAGGGGTGTGACCCACAGGATTACACAAGAAGGTAAAAGCCAGCAGAAGCAATGGTTTGGGAATGAAAGTAGAATAATTTAAAATGTATTTATTCATTTGTTGAAAGCATTTGTTCCCTGCTCTTCTGCCAAAAAAGGGGGGGGCATCCAGAGCAGCTTACCGTTCAACTATATTTGAATAAGCAGCTTATAACCAGGTCCGTGTGGGTTGTATCTGATGCTGCTGTTGCATGATCAGAACAGAGTTCTGATTGTGCAATAGGGCTTCCCCTTCCTCTCCCCTCTCTGCAGCCCCCCATGTACCCTCAAGCACTACTCAAGAGGGTTAAAGTACCACCATAGCAGATTTTGGGGTAGCAGGGGGGAGGAGAGGAAGAGGAGAGGAAAGGAAGGGGAAGCCCTGTTGTACAAGAGGAACTCCACATGACTTATAACTAGGGATGGGTGAGAGTTCAGCTGAATTCAGATTTAGCATCCTATTTTTCAGTGGTCTGTATATTCTCCATCTTTGCTGAGCAATATCATTTGCTCCAAATTTCAATGGCTTTCCCCAACACCATTCCCCCCTCGAATATTCCCTTGAAAATATTGTTTTTTATTGATTTTACTCACAGCACAGCAGTACCTCTCTCTCTCTCGCTCGCTCGCTCGCTCTCTCCCCACTCAAATAATCAAAACTCCAAGCAGAGGAAACAAGGCAAGTCTCTCCCACATTGACTCTAGGGCTTGCCGAGGAGTGGGAGAAGCACTGAAAACTGCTTTTCTCTTTCTCTTTCCAAAAGGAGAACAGCCAGTCTCTGCTTGCTAACATGAAAACTGATCAGCCTCAGTCACTCACAGAAGACAAAGAGGAGGCAAACAGCTTTCCTTTCTGTATTACTTCAGGTTGTTTTGGATTACCAGAGATGAGATGCAGACAAGAGATTTGCTTACAAAGAGTTAAAATTTATTGAGTAACTTACAAGCATACAGCCAAGTAGCCCAATAAAAGTGGAACAGCCACACAGCTCTGCAGTAGCGGACGTCAGAGACTGAACACCCCATTGGGCACACGCAACACTTTTATAGTATTGAAGCTAGCATGTGGCATTGGCATGATTACATACAATATTGGCAGGGTTACATACACAAATGATATTGAACATTACAGCATAACACCGATAATTGGTTATTTGACCTTCTCACAGGACATCTTCAAAAGCCAACTAATTGCTAGAAAACTATATGGAAACACCCTGGCACTCCTTTGGCAAGCTATATGTTGGCCATATCTTCATCTCTATCTCTGCTAATTGTTTGACCGTCCTTTGACTCGTCCACCTGGCTGTACTAACAAGCAACTGCTCATTAACCGTCTCTTGACCCCAGGCTTAAATCATCTATAAAACACCTTACTGATAACATATTCTTGAATATATGCCTAATTGAGCTCCTTTGATGCCTCTCTAACTAACAAGGTACATTCCCAGCATTATACTGGGCAGGTCACATGCCCTTTCCTAGCTTAGGTTTTCAGATGATTATGGGATGCAGGGGCCTGAAAGGGGAATACAAGCCTTCAGGCTCACTAGCAAATGCATTCTAAATCTATACTTAACATAAGGCTACAATATCTTGCTATAGGCCTCTACTTGCTTGCTGGAAATAACAGATTGGTACAGGGTATACACTTTCCTTTATATATTTTCTTTCTTTCAAAATATTGATATTTTTCATTTATCCATCTAATTTTGAAAGAAAATATGAATATTAATATCAGTATTTTTGGAGAGGGGAAAATCAGACCAGTAAAAGCAGTAGATAATAGACAAAGAACTCAAGCTGATACTGCCTGTTAGGTTGACAGATGCTTTCGAAGCAGCACCAGCTAACGGATCCCATCCCTACTTATGACCCAGTGTGTGCTGCAATTGGATGCAGTGATCAGCCTCCTGAGAATCCCACTTTTCATTTAAAAAAAAATCTAGTAGTTGGTTTGAATAGGTTCTCCAGTAGTTTTAGCTGAGGCCTTAGTATCCTTCATATTATTTTATCCCTTGCCATGATGACCAAATCCAGACTAAATAATGCAAAAGAAGGAATAATACAAATATATACAGGTCACATAATTTAGCTTTTCTGGTGCACAATTTTGATTGCTTGGACATGGAACTTTTTTAAAAGGAAAAAAAATGAAACAAAATGTTGAGCTGGGTACACACAGTGCATCCAAAAAGGGATAATCGTTTGGAATGAGGTCCTGTCCAGGATCCCAAAGGATGTCTCAATTAAGTATTCTGGGAACAGCTGACAGAGGAAAAGTTCCTTGCAGAAAGATGTTCATCAGCAATCAGATCCCATATTTTTGCTTCTGTTTGCAGTCTCAATGCATAGAATCTTTTCTCTCTTTTCCTGCAGCCAGACTGCCCTACCTCATAAGTCAGTTGCAGCCAGTCCATGCAAAGGCACCTCAAGGTAGACCAGGGCCTCCAGGATCACCGGGGAAGGAAGGTCCTCCAGGGAGAGGAGGTCCTCTTGGAGAACCTGGAAGGCCCGGAGAGCCTGGTGCAGAAGGACCAGTGGGGCCGATTGGCCCCAAAGGTGAGTGAGCCTGAAGCATGGTGAGCAGAGATGAATCTGAGACTGGAAATATCCTTTCTGTTTTTTCCAACAGTTGGGACAATGGAGAGTGCCTGCAATACAGAATGATGGCATTTTGACATTCTAAAGCTAGGTGGATATTAAAAATAACAAGGAGTTATTTCCGCACCACACCATGGCATTTTCATACCATAAAATGTATGCTTTATCAGTAAATTAATTAATTAATTAATTATATTAAAATCCCACCCTTTCTCCCAGAGTCTCATCCAGAACTTCCTTACCACACTCCTTCTAAATCTGCTTACTAGATGTAAAATATTGAGTAGTCTGAAGCCGGATCCATTATAATTGTTTATTTATCATATTTATAGCCTACTCTTCACTGAATAAATTCAGTCCCAGAGCAGGGAACAAAATAATAAAGATAACATATAAATAAAGGTATGTATTTACACCCCCATTTGAATATGCATTAGAGTGAAAGTCCAACTTTTGAAGAAAATCACAGACAAAGGGTGAGATCCGATGGAGGCTAAGTGCATGTTTGCTCACACAACAGGGCTTCTCCTTCCAGTGTTCCATGCTGCAGCCCCCCATGTGCCCCAAAGTCTGCTTGGGAGGGTTGTTGGACATTCTCAAGCAGATTTTGGAGGGGGGAGAAGAGAAGCCAGAAGTCCTGTTGTGCCAGCAGATTTCTGTTTCACAAGCAGACAAACATCAGTGAACGTCACCCATATTCTGTGAATGTTACTGAAAGCATTTTACAGTTGTGTTTATCCTAAAAGTAAGGGGAAGCTAATTTTCAGGCATGCAGCAAATTCATCTGGGAATGTCAGCATTTATATGTGAATTTTGAGTGTGGATTGAAAGATTTGATTAATTTATGAGACTTTTATATTGCTTTACTCTAAAAATCATATCAAAGTGATATGGAATATTTATAATCCGATACAACATAATGACAAAATACATTAAACAATGCACAATATCATTATAGTAATAATTATAAAATAAACCAGCCCAGATTGAGTAACTGTAAGAATAATATGATTAAATCTGCCCATATAACTGTTTCCTCACTCAGGTGGTATTTGTGTGTACATGTGTGTGTGTGTTGCATAATTCTGTATCCTATACATACTTATATGGAAGTACACCCAATAGAACTGGGGGGGGTGTTACATCTGAGTAGACATGTATAGGATTGCTCTCTTGCTGACACTGAATTCATTGTTAGCAACAGAAAGGTATAAAAGTTATAAGAACAAGTATTTCATTTTTTTACATCCAAAAGCTTTTAGCTAGTTAGAGAACACTATGGTGAATACAGGACAGGAGGAATCAAATAGTTCCTGATCAGGATCCTCTTTATCTTGGCAGAATTTTAAAACTCTGCTAATCAAACTTCATCTTCTTTTTTTCCCCTCCCCGCCAGGTGAAAGAGGAGAGAAAGGAGAGAAAGGAGATCCTGGTATCGGTCAGCGGGGCGAAATAGGTCCCCCAGGAATTCCGGGTGAGTGATGGAATTAGCAAGTTTGACTTTGCATTCAGCATTTTCCAATGTGGTGCCCTTCAGATTGTTTTTGTACTACAACTCCCATTAGCCCTAGGCAGTATGGCCAATGGTCAGGGATGATGGCAGCACGTTAGGGAAGGTTGGTGTAATACATGGAAGTCAGGACTTGGGAAATCAAGTTCCCATCGAGGGGGTAAAAAACCTACCTGTCAGGATTTGCATCTTGGACCAGTATCACCTTTTACCTGTGTTTAAAAAAAACCCAGCAAGTTATGTTTTTGTGTCAGATTAATCTTCTCCCCTCATCTAAGGATAGCAAAATCTGGTTGTTGTTGCTTCTTTTGCACCCACTATTGGAGATTGCTAACTGTGAGGATATGCAGCCTGGGCCACCAACACTTCCTACGATCAAGGAAAAGCAAAAGTGGAGAACCTTTCATGCTTCCCATCAGCATCTGGTTGGCCACTGTGAGAACAGGATGCTGGTTGAGATGGGCCTTTAGACTGATCCAGCAGGGCTCTTATGTCCTTAAAGTGAACCTGTGCCAGGTTTGGGGTCAATTCTGGATGACCAAAACCAACTATGATGAAGAGGAATAAAAAAGCAAAGAATGTGTGTGTGTGTGTGTGTGTGTGTGTGTGTGTGTGTGTGTGTGTGTGTGTGAGAGAGAGAGAGAGAGAGAGAGAGAGAGAGAGAGAGAGAGAGAATAATAATCCAAACATGGTACTTGTCAGGAACCCTTATTTGGATCGGTGTCTGCTTCTTTGGCAGAAATTGCTGTGTCAGGATTGGTTTCCTAGAACATTACCTTCTTGTAAACAATGCAAAGGCAAAGAGCGCTTCTGCCAGAGAGAAAGTCAGAAACTTCTACTGCTCAGGAATGCTTGAGCCTTTATCATTTTCCCTGATCCATGGGTAGTAAAAGTCAAGCCAGCCGTGTGCTGTGTTTTGATGGCAGGAATCACATTTCTAGGAGCATGAAAACATTGGTCCTCCACCTACCCACACACATGCTTGAAGATCTTTCCTTTTCTTCTGGATTAATGCAGTGGCTTTGAAAAATAAGAACATAAAATGATCCTAATGCTAAATCAGGTGAAAGGCTAATCTGGTCCAGCATCTCATTCACACAGTGGCTATCCAGACGCCCGTGGGAAGCCAGCAAGCAGGACCTGAGTGCAAGAGTGCTCTCCTCACTTGTTTTCCTCAGTGACTGGTATTGAGACACATATAGCCTCCAACAGTGTAGGGGGAACATAGCCATTGTGGCTAGTAGCCACTGATAGCCTTACACTCCATGAAGTTGTCTAACCCTCTTTTAAAGCCATCTGAGTTGGTGGCCACCAGTACAACTTGTGGGACTAAATTCAGTAGTAGAGTTTTCCCGGCGGTGGCAGCTATCGGTTGTTAGAAAAGCGATGAAGCCATGACTGATTTTTTGTCTTAAGTGTCACCCTGCTGTGGATTGCTTTCATTCAATTTTGGTTTAATCTGTTTTTACACAATGGCTTATTTTGCAAGTTTTAACATATGAACCCATAAAGCTCCTTTATCTGGAATCGGACCATCCGGCCACCAGTTCTATCTAATCATATAATCATAGAATAGTAGAGTTGGAAGGGGCCTATAAGGCCATCAAGTCCAACCCCCTGTGCAATGCAGGAATCCAAATCAAAGCATTCCCGACAGATGGCTGTCCAGCTGCCTCTTGAATGCCTCCTGTGACAGAGAGCCCACTACCTCTCTAGGTAATTGTTTCCATTATCGTATGGCTCTAACAGTTAGGAAGATTTTCCTGATGTCCAGTCGAAATCTGGCTTCCTGCAACTTGAGCCCATTATTCCGTGTCCTGCACTCTGGGACGATCAAGAAGAGATCCTGGCCCTCCTCTATGTGACAACCTCTCATGTACTTGAAGAGTGCTATCATATCTACCCTCAGTCTTCTCTTCTTAAGGCTAAATATGCCCTAATCAGACTGTCAACAATATGGCAATGACACTTACCAACAATGCTTTGTTCCGTAGGTGTCCCAGGTGAACCTGGTTATAGCAAAGATGGGATGCCGGGAGCGCCAGGTCCCCAAGGTGAAGCAGGGGTTCCAGGACTGATGGGTCCCCAGGGTCCACCAGGAGCCAATGGACAATGTGACCCCTCTCAGTGTGCTTACTATGCAAGCCTGGCTGCCAGGCCCAGCAACGTCAAGGGGCCGTAAAAGGCACAGCAAAGGCCCCTGTGGACCTCCTATGGACCTACTTCTGAAACTTGAATGAAACAAGGAAGTCGGGAGATCTCATCTGTTTTTGCTTCTGTTTCTTTACGAGAGGCCTTGTAGACTGTTAAAAACATCAAATGCTGCCGGTCGGACAAGTTTATCATAATTAAGAAACTATAAATTGTGGTGATAAGTGATTTTTGATTTTGATTTTGTTTTCTCTGCTATCAGGGCAAACAAAGTTTTTTTTTTTAGAAAAAGATTTTTTTAAAAAAATATATAAATATTGACAGTGAAGCTTAGCCATTGTACAGACAGAATCCAGATTAGACCTGAAAAAAAAGGAATTTTGGCCTTTGGGTTTTTATTATTATTATTATTAGTGTTATTATCCCTCAAGGGCAAGCCAGCAGTTCAGTGGAGACCAGGGACTTAGGAAATCCAGGACTCCACTGAACAGTGTGGCAGGAAGAGGTGGTATTTTGTCTTGCAGAAGTGGGGGGTGGGAGGAGAGGTCAGGATCATCAGAAGCTGCCACATACCAAGTCAGGGCCATTGGTCCAATTGGCCCAGTATTACCTATACTTTCTGGCAGCAGCTCTCCAGGATTTCACAAAGGGTTCTCTCTGGAGATGCTGGGAGTTGAACCTGGGACCTTCTGCATACAAAGCAGATGTTCTACCACTTGAGCTATGTCCCTTCCCCTAAAGCCCTTCCCCTATCCACCTTCTTTCCCCTGCCCTCTGCCTTTCTCAGCATGGTAGTCTGCATCTAGATGCTCCAGCTAGGGGAAAAAAACCTACCTGGAGGAAGGGGAAAGTGGCTGGTAATAGAAGTGGTGTTAAGTACCCCCACTGGAGACTGGTGGTTCCGATGAAAGTGCCCTGCACAGCTCCTTGAAAATTTGGACTAAAACCCAGAGTGGATTCATTGCCCCACTAGCACTGGAGCCACCAGTCTCCGCTGCTGCTGGGACCTACAGAAAGCATTAATGCAGGTTCTAGTTAAGCTGGGCTGTGGGTATGCCTTCCTTGCACTCCCCCTTGCTGCTTCTGTGTCTATTAGGGATGGGGAAGAAATTCAACTCAGTTCAAATTTCAAAACTAATCTATCAAATTCACACTTTCCGAAACAATATGAGAACTGAAACACAGCCATCCTTCCAAATTTGCACTTATTTGAATTTTGTGATGCAGCTCTCTAACCAAACAGTGTTTACAAAAATGCATATATTATGGGAGGGTGTGCATAAAAATGAATATGTTAAAAATATAATATAAAATGCATTATATGGTGAGAAATTGCTTGCAAAAATGTATAAATGAGTCAAAACTGCCTCCCAGAATGTGTTTATTAGGAGAAATTCACACTAAGATGCTGGAGAATTTTCATGAGGATTTTTTTTAAAAAAAACAATTCACAAATTGCTGCAGGAATGTAGAGAACTGAATTTAAGACTGGAAATATGTGAAACAGAGAGAATCAAAACTGACAGATCTTTCCATTCCTAGTGTTGATGTTCAGCAGAGACCTGGAATCTCAGACCCAGGTCTGAAAGTGAAAATCTCTCTTGGCCCTCATCATTCCCAAACCCCTTTTGCCTAGTTTTAATCAGAGTATTCTGCACCCGCATTCAACCATTCTCAACAAAACAACAAAAAACATGTTGCAGTTATTAGCTTCTTCAGTAAAATGCATTGCCCCAATTCTTTCTATTTCCTTGGCTTGACTCAGTTCCCAAGAGGCTCATGTTGTATGATAGCACAATCAGTTAGCTGTCTTTTGCATGTTTGCTCAGAAGGAAATCCCACTGTGTTCAGTGGGACTGAATCTCTATACAACTGTAGGAAGGCTGTTGGTCCATCTAGTTCCTTATTGCCTATACTGACTGGAAGCAACTTCCCAGGGTTTCAGGCAGGGGTCACTCCCCTTCCCAAGCCTATGTGGAGAATGCTCAGGATCAAGCCTGGAACTTTCCACATACCAAGAGTGTGCTGTACCTCTGAGCTTGTGTATTTAGGATTTCAGCCTTAACACCACGTAGACCAACAGGGCTGAAAGTTGCTCCTGAAGACATGGAAGGGCTGACGTTATTTTTGGGTGGTGGTGGTGGTGAACCATTCCCAGGGACAAAGTTTTAAGTGATATTAGGGTCAAGATAAGAACTACCTGATTGGGATTAGAGCAAAGTCCACATCTGAAGCCATTTGTTCCCCATCTCTTTGGGGCACTGCAGTCAAGACAGCATTGCTGATCTGCAAAGGGTGCTGGGAGAAGCTAGCAGACATCAAGTCCTCCCATTGGCTTTGCAAGGTCAACTGAACACTAGGAATTACATAGTGGTACAAAGGTGTGATGCTTTCTTTTTCAGCTGTGACCAGCATCAGCAGTTCACCAAAGTCCCAGCCCGGGCAGAGATCAGGCTTGGTACCTATTAAAAAAATCATAATAAGCTGGAGATACCAGACACTAAATCTGAAGACCTCAGGCATGTGATTGTTCTACCACTGAGCTTTGAGCTCACCTTTTAGCCACACTGTCACCTTGTTTACAAACATGCTCTTTGTCCGAATTAGCCCAGACCCCAGAGTCAACCATGTGCCTGGGCTTTTGTTTTCCCCTTTGTGAAGGTTTTGAAGCAGCACGGTACAATGAATACAGCAGTTGGTGGTGGTGGAAGAAGAGGAGTAGACAGCAATTCACACTAAAAGACCAGCGTTTCAACAGAAGAAACTCACAGGCTATGCAGTTGATTTAGTGTTACAGACAAATGTTATTTATATATTTTAAAAGGTGCTATTTTTATGTGTGTGTGTTTTGGTGGGGGTGAGGGAAGGCTTTTTGTTGGTGAGGAGTTTTTGTTTTCTCTCATGTCATTTATAAATGGCTGCTTTTGCAACATTGCCTTGTGGTGCTATTTGACTAAGGTGGTGCCTGCCGTTCCTAATGGGATTATTAAACTCTTTCCCACTCAGGTGTCTGCTGCATTTATGTGCTGTGCTGAATTCTAACATGAAAGATTTCAGGTTTCCCTGCAAGTATAAGCCTTTGAAGCCCTTTCTCCGAAGAATAATTTCAGTCTGCCAGTATATATAACATTTTAAAAGCACCCTTCATCCATAAGAGTATCAGAGCAGTGTACATGATTAAATGTAATGGCATGATTAAATTAAATGTATCAAGATAAGGTCCAACAATGCAATACAAATAAAACAATCAATAAAACATTGCAAAGCAGTTAAAACTGTAGAGAAGATTGCCGGCTTAGCAAACATGTAACATGCCTGGGCAAATAAAACAGTTTTAACCTGGCACTGAAAAGACTGTAGTATCAGCTAGGGATGGAGGAAGGAATTCATTCAGTCCATTTTTTATTGTGGACAGACCCAATTTGATGTTCCCAAACGTGTCTGTAGGTCAGAATACAACTGTATTTTTTTGTTTGAAACGTTTGTGCACTCTGTGAAACATCACTCAGTGCACTTGTTATTATTTCATTATTCTTGAATCTATTGATATAACTCCATCAATAGCATAGTGCTTTACAAAACACAGAGGACTGATCTCTACCCCTAGGAGTTTACAGTCTATAATTTGGCAGAAACCAGAAAGGGAAGAAAAGTAACAATAGGGGTAGAATATACTGTATGTTTACTTTATATAGAATATACTGTATGTTCACTTCAGTTGTGCACACTTGGGCTTAAATATCTTAAGGGTCTTCCAGCCTTCATGTAAAAGATGGCTTTGATGAGTGGTTTCCAGGAAGAGAGGTGGTATGATGTACGTATTGAAGGGACACAGTTCCAAGGGTTATCTGCCTGGAGAGGAGACAGGCATGGATGTCTGTACCAGTGCCTTCCAGTTCCAGGGCTCTCGAAAAGCAGTGCCAGAGTGAAACAGACTGTGAAACCTTAAGGAAAATTCTAGGATGGGGGTGAGGAGAAGGTATGGAGGGAGAGCTCCTTTGTAACTGACAGGTGAAACTTTTAACAGAAGGGAATGACCTTACCTGGAAAGTGAATCCCTTGGTTCGTCCCACCCCAAAGTCAACTTCAAAGGTGCCTAGCACAAACGCCTGTTTCTTACCCAGGTGCTCTTCTTTCAGGTCTGCCACTATCACAACAATTGGTCACAAATCACTGGGGGAGACTATGCGATTCTCCTCATAAAACTACAATGGCTGCCCTTCATGGAAAACTACTGCAGTTGTTCTTCTGAAACATGGCAGGGTTAATGCCCTCAGAAGGGATGAACTTGCCTGCAAATTTCATCCGATTCCCCCATGATTTTTTTTAAAGAGTTCTGGACATATATTTAAATAAACTTAAAGGCATCCGCACAAAAAGCCTGGACTTATTCACCGGTAATTTGGCAAGCTTGATCCACACCGGTGAGGTTAATATGCCCGCAAATTTCACCTACTTCTGTCGAAAGAAAAACATAGTCTTTTTTAAAAAAAAAACAAATCCACTAGCGAAGTCGAATTGGACAACCTCCAAAGTGGTCTGAGCTAAATCGGGATTATTTTATAAAACATCAAATCAGGGTGCATTTTGAGGACGGGGAGAAGATTGAGCTCAGTCAGCCAAACATCAGGTGGATCCTAAGCCAGGCCAGATACTGGCAAGTAGTCCTGGCTGGCATGAGTGGCAGGACTCCAGATGTGGCTGTGGCCCCAGTGCTGCCCACTAGATTTTCCCTCCACCCTAGTCTTCCAGTTCCTCCTGTCTCCTTCCACAAAAGAAGATGGGCTTGTCTTCCTGCCTGGCAAATGAAGAGCTTGGTTCCTAAGTCCCATGGGATAAGAAATACCAGTAAGGGAAGAAACAGGGGCAATATTTCTTCTAAATCCTGTCTGAAGGATCTGGGGTGTGTGAGCAACCATCAGAAAATGGTACAGCTAAGGCCAGCATCCTGTACTCTCTGCAGGTTGAGAGCAGGGTGTGGAGGGCTTCATCTTCCCAGGTATGCCACTATTGGGAGTACTCTCCAACATGTCCATGTCAAGCACCTTCCTGAAGAGCATCTGACACATGAGTGCCTGCAGGGAAAGGAGAGGTAGACATAAAACCATGTATGACAGACTAGGAAAGACAAAAGGGAGAGGTGGAAACATGTTGCATCACTTCAGTTGAGATCATAGCTGGGGATCATAGCACCATACTAGTGGCAAGAAGCTTTATATAATGAACTCCCTTATCTTGAGCCAGACCATTGGTCCATCCAACCTAAGGCAGTGCCATTGAAATGTTTTGAACTACAGCTCCCATCATCCCTGACCACTGGCCATACTGACTGACATAATATCTAGAAGGCAGCACCATAGCTACCTCTGGTTTACACTGACCAGAGGCTGCTCTCCAGGCTTTCAGACAGAAGTCATAGAATCATAAAGTTGGAAGGTATCTTAGAGGTCATCCAGTCCAACTCTCTGCTCTGTGCAAGATCTGCAACAGGATGCAACTACAACATCCATGAGAGATGGCCATCCAACCTCTGCTTACATGTCTCAAGTGAATGGGAACCCACTACCACCCAAGTCAGCCTGCTGCACTTTTGAACAATCCTATTAGGAAGTTTCTTCTAATGTTTAGTTGTGTCTACCCCAGCCATACCTGGAGAAGCAAGGGACTGAACCAAACTGCCTTCTGACATTCTCTGGTTTTGCTTGAAAATTTGCCATCTCCTATAGCAAGTATGGGGAAACTTTTGCCCTCCAGATGTTGCAGAACTGCCACTCCCATTTTCCCTGGCCACTGGCTATGCTTCCTAGAGCTGATGGGAGTTGTAATTTAGCAACCCATGGAGGGGAAAAGTTTCCTCATTCCTTAGTGGTGGCTGGTGCCCATTTGGGACTTATTGGGGCAGAAGAAAGGGAGACCAACAGTAGATGAAGCTAGAGCCAATGACAGGGAGAGCAACAGCCTGACTGGTCATAAGTAAAAAGGCAGGCAGGTAGGAGCCGGCTGAAGCCAGGCCAAAGTTGTTGGGGCAGTACCCCATTTGCCTTACAGGATAGCGTCCACTGCAATACCTGTGCTACAGGGTAGATTTTATTTTTAAGAAAAAAAATTAAAATTCCACCTATGTACATACTCTGCGTCATGCTGTGAACAACAAAACATCACTTCCAATGACTACAGCTCATTGGAACTGGGGGGGGTGCCCTTGGTGGCCTTGTTTGTGCATTTTGAGTGAACACCAATATGGTGGGGCCCAAGTGCATGGGTGGGATGCACACCCTAGGCTCGCTTACCAAGGATTTCCTCCTCATCCTTGGCTGGGAGCCACAGCCTATGGCTGCTAACATGTCCAGGGGTTAAGTTCACCTGCCCAGACAGCTGGATTTTGGGTTAATTCAGTGGATTTGGAATGTAGGTTCTCCAATAATTTTTTTATATTTTAATAAACATATCATTAATCCATTTCTGTCTCTTGAGTATTCCTTTTGGGCGTGAGAGCAAAAGGTGTGCACTAAAATGCAATCGTTCGTGAATAAAACACAGAGAACAACACTATTTTAGGGGAAATTGCATGTGATGCATATATTAGGCAATGTTGCATTCAAAAATGCATTTGTACAGAGAAATGCACATGAATTTTCATGCACACATTTTTTAAAAAAAGAAGAAGTCACAAATGGATGTGGAAATGCGGCAAACTGCAGTTAAGGCTGGGAAAATGAGAGAAACTAATACTGAGATATTTGTTCATCCTTACTAATAAAACACCAACCATTGTAACTGGTTAAAAAAAATGCTATTTCATCTGTGGAAGAAGCACAGGCATTCCCTTGATCTCTACTTTAATTGCTGTTTTGTCTTCATGTGTTAACATGCATGCCTATTGGGAACATTAGTGCATGAACCAGCCACCCACGTGTCCCATTAAATACACTTCCTTGAGAGGTGGGGGATCTTTTGCTAGGGATAGACCAGAGAGCCTGTAAGGAACATTTAATGTAGTCTACTTGCTTCTGGCAAGAAGGGTTTAAGTGCCCTCAGGCCAGGCTAGTCACCAGAGGGCCATTGTAGGATGAAAGCCTAGTGTTGCGGAGATGTTACATGGGAGCACTCAAGAGTACAGATGATGCCCCTGACTTCCCAGGAGGATCCCTACGCCTGTGCAGCCTCTGAGACGAGCTCTCGTCTTGGATGAAACTTTTCCAGTTTAAATTCAGACAGAAGGCTCTTTTCTGACTGGGAATAATTTCTTCCGGTTAAAGAAGAAACGTGAGATTTCCTACATAGCTTTGTTTTGATTGTTGGAGTCTGGAATTCGTCAGAATTGTCTGTCTTCCAGCAGCTCAGACAGAGCGAGGATTTTTATGCTAGCTCAGCTGGATAAGTGACCCGTTCTTTTATATGGATTAACAGGCAAACATCCTCCTGTCTACATTCATCATTTTCTTATCTATACAGCTAAAGAGATTTGTCAAAGTAACAGCAATTGAGATAACCTAGGTGAGGTAAGACTTTCCTTTTTTTATTCACGGAACTAAGGGGGAAGAAAATATAAATAGCGTATCTTTTTTTTTATTGCAAAAAGCTGACATGGAAAATAGCATTCTAAAGATTAAACGGATGAGAGATTTCTGATTGAAAGAGATAAGACTGGGACTATTTTTCTTGATCTATTTTTTTTTTCTTTTTGACGAATCTGCTCATTCTCTCTGCTACTAGCTATTTCGACGCTGTGAACTAAAGCCGTTCTTACACTTCTGGGCAGATAAGAGATAAGGGCTGTCTAGCGTGTGACGTTAGTTTGCTGGAAAGATTAACTCCTTTGTAACTGGTTAAAGAAATAAGCTGCTCTCTGTTTGGGACATTGAAAATTGAAGGAGTTTTGTTCCTTTGGTTTTAAGAATGACAATTAAGAAGATCATGGATGTACAAGAAGGGACTTTATCTCTAGACATGTTTCAGAAAATAATGAATGGGATTAACTCAATAAAACAAGAACTGAGAAATAATAGACAAGCGTGGAGAATTGAATTTCACGAAATGGGACAGGAGCTGAAAGAAACTCAGGACTCTATGAGAAAGGAGAATAAAGATAGATCTGGAAAACAAAAAAAGGATGGAAGAGAAATTAAAGGCAAGGTTCAAACTATGGAGATTGGCTTAATTATGGACATGAAAAAAGATTTGGATTTTCTGGCTGTGATGGATCCTGGAGACAAATATTATAGTTTGGAATTCAGCGCTGTCCTTGAAGGAATTGAAGAGATTGGAGATAAAGATATTATCGGTTCAAGAAAATTCTTGGACTGGAAGGATTTGATGGAACTTGAAATGGAGAAAGTTAACAGAATTAATCCCTGTTTTGTGTCAATGGAAAAACCTTCAAGAGATGTACTAGTGTATCATGTGGAAAAGAGGAACAGAGATGCGGCTTTGCAACAACACTTCAGTGATACGTTTGGATTTGATGGTAAGAAAACATCTGTGATGGAGGAAATTCCTATCAGACTTTTATTATATGACTATGACAGCAAGATTTTTGGGTGCGTAAAGATGGAAGATGGAAGATGGACCCAATATGGATAATGACAGAAGAGCGATTTAAAATTACTGGACTTAGTAGATTTGATGAGTTGGATTAATTGGCATGTTTATTTAGAAAAAAAATTGATTGACATATATCTCAAGGATTGGAAACTTCTCTTTGACTTTTTGTGGAAGATTAAAATGATATGATGTTAATGAGATTTGAAACCAACTAAGATAACCGTTGGAGGAAGGTGATTTTATAATCTATTAAGAGATAGGTTTGTTATATATTATAGATTTATAGCTGAACTATGACAAATCGGAAGTCAATATTCTTTCTTTTTTATATATATATATATTTTTCTTTCTTTTTGTATTGTACTAGTTATTGATTTGTGTTGTTTTCTTTTGTATTGTTTTGGTTTTGAAAATTGGAATAAAAATTAATTGAAAAAAAAAAAAAGAGTACAGATGATGCCCCTGAAGGCTGCAATTCTAAACACACTTACTAAGGGAGTAAGCCCTAGAGAACTCAAGAGAACTTGCTTCTGAGTAGATATGGTTAGGATTGTGCTGTTAGTAAGGATTGACTAGCAATCCTCCGCAACAATATCAAATCAAATCAAAATATTTATTGCGGTCAACGACCCGTCAAAACTTTACAGTAATTTTTTCCCTAAACAGATACATATAACATCTAGACAGTTTTACAATGACACTGGTAAAATCGAATGTTAGGAACAAAAAGATAAACGCTTACACTGACTTATATATAAAAACTTGGCTACAGGTAACAGGTGTGAATTATTATTGCCTGTACATCCAGTGCTCTGTGGAACCGTTGTAATACTTTTTGATGTGGGATGAGATATATAAATTCCTTTCCATGGAGTATAACAGGCAAACGAAAAGTACATGTGGAAGCATTTCTATGTGGCCTTCCCTGCACAGACAGAGGCGCTGGTCTAAAGGAATACCCCGATATCTACCCTCCAAAAGAGCCGAATCTAAATAGTCAAAACGAGCCTTAGAAAAGGCTAAACGATATTTGGGATTGGTTAAAACCTCCATGTAGGGAGCATACTTTGCGAAGTTAATGCTCAGGTTAAAATGTAGGGGCGAGCAGACTTTATCTGCTGCTTGTATTGAAGATTGCCTATCAATGTCCTGAAGCCGAGAGCTAATAATCTGCATGACCTTGCTAAGATCTAGGGTAGAAAGAAACTCTAAAGAAAGGCCTAAGCAGGGAAGCTTAGCTATAAAAGATTTCTTCCAGGTTGAAAGGAACGTTTCTTCCACAAGGAGCGACATATAGCCCAACGAACAGACATAGTGAATTTTGGCCCAAAATTTGAAGGCGAAAGTCCATGCTTGGCATTCAGCCGAGCATAGGCCAGCTTCCAATCTTAAAGCCGCATTCAGAACACATTTTGGCACTCCAAAGATTCGGCGTAGGAAGATAGACGAAACTGCTTCAATTGAGGCATTAAAGGCATATATCCATAGGGGGACACCATATAGTAGTTGTGTTAGAACTTTGGCTCTGAAGACCTGTAGGGTGCAAAAATATCCATATCAAAGCAAGGTTGGCAATCCCCTGCCTGGAATGCCATGCCTGCCTTTTAACATGGGTACTCCAAACTTCTTTACAAACTTGGCTCTTCACTCCAGAGAGAGTTTGAGAAATGAGTGAGAATTAAAAAGATTATAGTAGTAGTACTAGACCACCTCACGTCAAACAGCTACACCACTCCCCTTTTGAGTTTGATGGGTGATGTCAGCGGAAGTCCCACCGGAAGGCCCACCCCGGAAGGCCCACCCCCCATTTCCGTTTCCCCTGATTACCTCACCGGATATCCTGTCCCCCAGAAGCCTCAGCCCTTGTGCCCCACCCCAGAAACGGTAGCCCTGTGACCCCCCAGCAGCACATGGTCCTCACTGGACCAATGGGCATATTTTTACTCAAAACGGGGTCCCGGATTGGTCCCTATAGGGGCATGTGACCCCTCTATGAGCACGTGGTCTCCACGGACCAATCTGAAGAGGTTTAAAACCCCAAAGGTGAAAGCAGGGTGTCGGAAATGCACCCCAAATGGGTGCATTTCCACCCCCTCTCCAGACTGCTCCCTATAGGGGCATGTGACCCCTCTATGAGCACGTGGATGCCTGGGGACCAATCTGAAGAGGTTTAAAACTCCTAGGTGAAATTAGGGTACCAGAAATGGACCCCAAAGGGGTCCATTTCCATCCCTCCTCTCCAGAACAGCCCAATAGGGATAAGTAACCCCTCTACAGCTATGTCACCCATTAGGGGGAGGTTTTGAATCCCTAACCAATCAGGAGAGGGGACAGAGAGACCTGGTACAGAAGTACATTTTGCAAGCCCAGACACGCACTGAGGATCGAACATGGAACCTGCCAGCACCCCTTTGAGTCCTACGGAATTAACTATGCCGCCACCCGCAGAGAGGCCTAACCATTGAAAGCGCTTTATTAGCACAAGTTCTAATGAAGATGAACGTTTTTCACCAACTAAACTGCAAAAAGAGGAAGAGAACAGCCAAATGTGGAACAGCATGTTGGAGGCCATTGCAACAGATAACGCTGTAATGCCGGTAAGATTTAAGTGTAAACTACATGCCTGGAGAACTGTAAAATATAGGAGAGGCAAAAAATGTGAAAACATGTCCTTACTTTTCTAGGGATCTTCAGTAACTGAGAACTCTGCTGAAGCTAGCTCCCCGACATGTCCAACAGTCCTGTGGAAGACGGTATCAACAGGAAACATTCACATGCAGGTTTGTAGAGTGATTATTTGCATGTGTATTATAAAAACAAACAGAGGTATGTTTGATTTTTCTAATTTTTTCTTTTCTTTTTTAGAACTCTGCAGATCTGACAAGAAATCATCCCAGGCATATCATCCTTAGAAGCATTCTTGGCATTCAAACCCATGAAACAGACAATATTTTACCAAGAAAACGGAAGGCAGCAATGAAATGCGTTGTCAGACCAACTGTGTATGCCATTTTGAAGCACTGTTTAATGCAAAATATGTATGATACTTGTGAGGGGTGCCTAATTCAGGCCCCAGGGCAGAAATCACATCAATGTCTGAACTGGACAAATCCTGTCCTTTCTAGAATGTTGAGAATTATATGTGGAAAGATCTGTTTTAAAAGTGTGCTTCATGTTGTTATCTCAACAGCTTACAGTCTGAATTGTCTTGTTCTAACACAAGAAACTGTTGATGAAGTATTAAATCTTGTTACCAAAGTAGGCCGTTCCCAGAAGTCTGTCAAAGTTGTTGAAAAGATACTAAGAGACACTGACCAGTCATATCTAAGCCACATTTTAAATGTTATTAAGAACAGAAGTTACAAAACTTTTCTTACATCTCTCAATGAATCTTCTGAATAAAACGCTCTATTTGGAAACATAGTGTGTTTTTCTTTCTTTTTTAAAAATAAAGATGTAAATACATGACTCCTCCTGTGGAACACATGAATGATTAAACTAGGACTGGGCTTACGAGAGGGGGGGGGCTAATCATCCTCACCATTTCTGCTTTAATGCCAAAAGTAAATAAATATATTAGATGCTGACCATGAGCAGCTTTCTAGGATTTAATCCTATATGGACAGCTTCTCCTAGGCCTTAATTCAAACTGGGGAGATTACTGTTTAAACAGAATAAATGTACAGAAACTGTTTTTACATCCCTTTAGGTAAATCTTTGAAAACTAAAATATAGGGTTACCTGTGAGCTAAGTTGGCTGGGGCTGATGGGAGTTGTAGGTCAAAAAAGTAACTTTTCCAAGCTCTGAGCTAAAGAAGCTGCCCCTGCATGCAGCATGCTTGTAAGATGTAGGGGTTTTATACTGTATAATATGAATGAACTGTGTTAAATTCAGGCTTACCAGAGAGCTATAACACCCCCCAACAACAAAAAAGAGCCACTTTGCAACATACCTGTAATATTGTGGAACCAATCACAGATCAAAGATACCCAGTTTAGCAGTGTTTTTCAGGATGCAGTTATCCATGGTTATTTTTGTAAAACACGTGGTTTTTGCATGGCACCCTAGAAACTAGCCAGCCATACAGTGTAAGGTCCTGGGAAAAAGGGCTGTGACCACATGGGCCAGAAAAAATGGCCGTGACCACATGGCCCATGAGAAAAATGGCTGTGATCATATAGTATTGGGTGTGGCCAATACTGGGCGATTTCTATAGGTAAAAAAAAATAGCCGTTCTCCAGGGTGTAAACCAATCACAAAGTCCAGGTCTGCATACATTAGATGTGGTGATATAAAAGATCCTACACAGCTCAGGATCTATCTCTTTTACCTGGCATCTGTGAGTACCCTCTATTGTTTTTCTAGCATGATTTAATAAGTTTGAGGTCCTGTGGCTGTTTCTAGCACTTTTTAAAATTCTTTGTGTGACGTAGCTGGGTGACGTAGCTTTGGGTGACGTAGCTGTAGAGGGGTTACTTATCCCTATTGGGCTGTTCTGGAGAGGAGGGATGGAAATGGACCCCTTTGGGGTCCATTTCTGGTACCCTAATTTCACCTAGGAGTTTTAAACCTTTTCAGATTGGTCCCCAGGCATCCACGTGCTCATAGAGGGGTCACATGCCCCTATAGGGAGCAGTCTGGAGAGGGGACAGAAATGCACCCATTTGGGGTGCATTTCCGACACCCTGCTTTCACCTTTGGGGTTTTAAACCTCTTCAGATTGGTCCCCTGGAGACCACGTGCTCATAGAGGGGTCACATGCCCCTATAGGGACCAATCCGGGACCCCGTTTTGAGTAAAAATATGCCCATTGGTCCAGCGAGGACCATGTGCTCCTGGGGGGGTCACAGGGCTACCGTTTCTGGGGTGGGGCACGAGGGCTGGGGCTTCTGGGGGACAGGATATCCGGTGAGGTAATCAGGGGAAACGGAAATGGGGGGTGGGCCTTCCGGGGTGGGCCTTCCGGTGGGAGTTCCGCTGACATCACCCGTCAAACTCAAAAGGGGCGTGGCATAGCTGTTTGATGTGAGGTGGTCTAGTATTACTACTGATTATCTACTCTGTGGGCTACTATAAACTCACTTTGACAGCCAACCCAATTCCAGTGAGTAATAATTGACAGAGAGATCACACATGGTTTGGTCTACCTTCACAAGCAGTAGATCGGGAACATCAATTGAAGCCACACTTCCCAGTATGTGAATTCTCTTTTACCACTATTGGGCAAGAAACAAACAATCATGCATATAACAAGGTGTATCATCAGTGGGTTTAAGGGGGTTGAGCTGACCACATGGAACCACTGTTGGTGGATGTAAGGGAGTAAGGTCAGAGGTAAATGAAATGCAAATAGAAAAATCAGTGATGACTTCCTAAGCACATGTATCCCACCACAGAATCATGGGAACTGTAGTTTGTTAAGGGTGGTGGGAACTATAACTGTGAGGGGGAAATTATATTTCCCAGGATTCTTTGGGGGAAGTCATGAACTTTAAAAGTGGGTTGGATGTGCTCTAAATGTGTTGTGTGGATTTGCATTATTTCATGAACTTGGCCTGCATATAAATCATTTTAATTAAATTTTAAAATGGAAATAAGCTACCATGTTTACTGGCTGACCGTAGGCTACACACCATCTCTCAGCCTAATCTGACCCTCAGGGTGAAAAGAACAGAGAGGGACCATGACCACCCCATGGAAGAAGGGCACACTTAAAATGTAGAGGAAATAATTTGTAAATAATTTACAACCATAGTGTGAAAGCAGATACATATTGAGTCATAATATGAGGAAATATTTATATAAGCATGAATGTCAAATATGTTTATTATTTACATAACTTGTAAACATATTTATAGTGCAATACTATGCATGTTCACGCAGAAGCAAGTCCCAATGTATTCAATGGGGCTTACTCAAACAAGGAAACATGCACAGGACTGCAATTCAGTGATAAGGAACTTCACTCACTCAACCCAAAATTCAAAATCATGCCACTTTAAGCTGTTTTGCAACTGTTTTATACTTGTTTTATGGTTATTGGATTATAAATGGCTTTATTTCTTGTAAGCTGCCTTGGTTTCCAGCCCTACCTCACAGGGTTGTTGGAAATATTGCATACACACACACACTGGATATGTAAAAATACATAACCCCATATAATAGTTTATTGTCAAAACCAGTTGGCCATTGCAGAACATTTTTTTAAAGTATTAGTTTCCTGACAAATAAAAGCAGTGACACCTAAGTGAGCCCTGCCTAACTGCTTAAAAAAAGAATTGGAGGGGAGAGAACGATTTTACAACAATCCTTTTCTATGTTCACTCAAAAGTCCCACTGATTTTCAGCACAACCCTAACCATGTCTACTCAAAAGTAAGTCTTACTGAATTCAGTGGGGTTAACTCCCAGGTATGTGAAATTAGCATTGCAGCTTTACTCCCAGAAAAGCTTCATATTGGGAAGGTTTTCAAAACAGGTTATGACTAAGACAAATAAACCGCCTTCTTCAACAGTCCAGTAAAATTTAAACTTGTTTGTCTCCTTAATTAGAAAAGTATAGTACTGCTGTATGTATACTTTCTGTTCAAAAATTATTTGAAAGGTAAAATGTATAATATGCCATTTTTGCAAGTAATTTAAAAAATCCCTACTATAATTATAACTAAAATTGTTTACTGCGTATGCCATCAAAGCTCCTGCTGTGATGTTCTATTGTAGTGCAATCCTTTGCATGTTTACTCAGAAGCCTCAATCCTGTATAGAGAAAGTACTCTTTATGCTGCTGAAAGCTATATATTTACTGAATTCCTGATGTGAAACAAGCAGGAAAAGCAAACTGTTCTCAGAACTTGAAATGGGGTTTAGGTATTGCCTGGGGGTCAACAAATCTTGTCAATCACAATCCTGACTTCACGTATTGGCTAAAAACGTGAAAGGGTAGGGATTAGAGCAGCTGGTACTAACAGAATTTGTGTGGGGGGGGTTTGACATTTTGGTTTATATATTTTGAACCAGACCACCTAGAAACTTAATTTTTAAAAAAATGAAAGCTAAGTCTGGAGATTAAGGTGACTCACCCAGAGACCTGGAGAAGACCCTCCCCCCCAAAAAACGGAGTCTCTGGGTGAAAACCAGACACCTGACAACCCTAATGAGGATCTAATGCTGGCTAACACCCAAGGGTGGTTACCCAGCTGCTAGATGAGAGACAAACATTCCCGCAACAAGGGCTGTTGCAATAAAAGTGGATCCTCGCCCTGCCAACCCCACTTACTTGCTGTAGTCAATAAATTTGTAGCCAGTTTTCACTCATAAATTGTGGTTGGCTGTTTTATTTCTCATGGCTGGGAGAGGGGCTGCATCCTGTGTCTGCCTCACACTATAAATAACACAGAGACAATTGGATGAACAACATAGCCTCCTTGTGATTCCATGCCAGAAAGAAAAAAATGTCTCTTAAAGCCACTGCCATTTCCAGTGATACTAAGACATTTTGAATCAGGCCTCTGAGGGAGGGAGAATCAGCCCTCACTTTCAGGTTGCATAAAAATAGGCAAGCAATGACAGATGGCAAGAATACAGAACTGTAGTTTCAGTGTGGAGGGAAATGAAAGTTCACTTTATTTAAATAAAGGGCCCAGTGTAGGCTTGGCTGTGTACTCTGTCAGGAGCTATACTAAAGATTTTGACTCTCCAGAGACACAAGTGTTTACCTTCTAGACGTAGCTGAGCAACCTAAAGGCTCTGTATTTGCTCTGCTAAAGCAAGGAGAATTCAGACAGACTGAGAGCCAGGCTGATAAAAGTCTCGAGAGGAGGTGAGGTTGGACTATGACCTTTTCTCTCCTGTTGCTGCAGTCAGAAGGATGAAACTAGCCTGCAACTCCCCTTTGCCCTTCTTCAGTGCCGACCAGCAATGGAAATACCTAATAGAACATGATCCTCAATGCAAAGGTAGGAAAAAACTCAAATTAGAAGGCAAAGAATTGATATCTGTGCCTCATCAGCTCTTTGCGCTGGAAGGATTGCAAGTTTTGGAGATGAGCCCAGAACGAGAGAGCTGCCTAAGATATAGGATGGATCTCATCCCTCATAAGATTGGTCACTTGAAGAACCTGACCCTGCTCTACCTAGACTCCAACAACTTGAAAGACGTTCCTGTTGAGATTGGCTCCTTAACCAAGTTGGAAAGGCTCACTCTCAGCAACAACAGCTTAACTTCTCTGCCCGAGGAAGTAGAAAGCCTTCAGAAACTCCGCAGCCTCCATTTGGCTAACAACAGCCTGGCACAGCTTCCTGCAGCCATTTGTCAGCTGAGGAACCTTGTTTTCTTAGATGTTACTGATAACCACATCAGCACCATCCCTGACACCATTCACCAGCTACAGAAACTGGAGACGCTGCTGCTGCTTTTTAATTCTCTCAAACACCTGCCAAGGGGAATCTGCTCTTTAAAGGCCTTGAGGACTCTCTGGCTAGGCCATAACAATCTAAAGGTTCTCCCATCAAATTTTGGTCAGCTGGTTAATTTGGACTGGGGCTCGAATTACTGTTCATGCAGTTTTGAAGGGAATCCATTGGAGCACCCACCTCCTGAGGTATGTAGCGGGGGGCCTGCTGAGATCAGAGGGTATTTTGCCTCCGTAAGGCACTAAAGAGTTGCAATGGGAGAGAGATTTGATTCAGTTTGTATTTAAAGGCAAACCCACTGAATTTGCACGAACCGAAACATAGTCACCTTGTGAAATGTTTTTTGAAATGCAATGCTATTTAGTAATGTACATTTAGTAATGTATACTAAAATGCATATACTGGAGTAAAGCATGCAAAAATGAATAACATACCAAAAATGCATTGTACTGCGGAAAATTGCTCTGCAAAAAATGTGTGATTTAGGGAAAACTGTGTACAAAAATGTGTGTATTAGAAGTTAGCGTGAAAATGCTGATGGATTTTATGAGGACTTTCTTTTATTTTTTAAAAAAAGTGAACTGATGTGGAGAATGGAAGACTGGAAAAATAAAAAACTGAAAAGAACTGAAATTAACAGATTTGCCTGTCCCTTAGTGGATTATAATGTTTTGGGAGGAGTTATGCAGTGATTTGCTTAAAGCTGCTATGAGGCAGTGCCAGACATTTGCCAGGTGGCAACCCTGTGCCCAGGATGAAGAAATGACTGTATATAATCTCAGTTTACTTCTCTCTCTCTTTTACAATGGGAACCTCAAACAGGGATTTCTGGAGTGTGTTAGTTCTACACTGAGGAACCTACCAAGGTAAAGACCCATTCACAGCTGATATAATGTGTGATTTGCAATCTCTAGACAGAGAACATTGATAACGTAGGGTGAAATTATTAAATGTAAACCTGTCACCAGCCATGCTTTTGTAGGAGCCAGGAGACAAACGTGTTCCCTAGGGAGATACATTCTCACATTCTCTTATACACGTGTGATTTCTCTCTCTCTGAGAAAAAGAGATGAGGAACCTGTATACACAATGAGCACATAACACATTACATTATGGCAATCCCGTTCTCTTCCACCATGAGAACTGGATTGCCAACTACTGTGCAGGTGTCCTGAGTTCTCAATGAGTCACAAATGGGGAGAGTGCTTCTTGCACTCAGGTCCTGCTTGTGGGCTTCTTGCTGGGGCATCTGATTGCCCACTGTGAGATGGGCGCCTTCTACGACGATAGACTAGAGGGTCTTTGGCCTGATCCAGCAGCCAGGCTCTTCTTATGTTCTTAAAGTAGCTTTCAGTGGGAAGCCCCAAAGAGTTTCACACACTCCCACATTTTGCAGAATCTCAGATATGTATTTTTATTACTGTTATGATTGTATTGAGATGTGTATGGAAGGTGATTAATCATCACCATCATCAGTGGGATTTTTTGATAAAGAATGAGATGCTGTTACGTAAGTGCCATGGACTGGGCTACAGAAAAGAGGTGTTGGTCCTCTGCACTGGTGACCACCATCACAAAAAAAGGACTGATGATGATGATGTATTTTTCGCCATGAGTGATTCAGGTTTACATTCAGCTTCTCATCCAGTCACCCACAAACTCTTTCTGGAGATCCTTCCCACACCACACCTGCAGTCAACAGATGATCAGGACTTTGATGTCGCAGCAGGCCCTGCCATGCAAAACTCACACTTTCTAGCCAGCCATCTTCGGTTTTCTACTCTTTAAAAAGAATTTGGACCACTTCTCCCCCCCCCCCCAATTCTAGGGGCTTTTAGGAAATTAAGTCATCTCTCTGCCTTTACGACATTAAAATATTGCTTTCAAACCAATGTTAATGTGTTTTTAATATATCTTTTTAATGCAAAGCACCTGAAGCTGCAGTTGGTGCAAAGTGAGAGGGATGCTATATAAATAAACATCAGCTGCTGATGCGATTAATTATACATTGTATAAATCTCATTGCCTTAAATTCCTAAGGCTTTCATGCGGTGTCCAACTTTTGAGATTCTCAGCCCATCAGATTGCATAGGATAGGAGCTGTGTGAGGCAATCAGGCCATGTGGAACTCAGGACACCAGGGGCCCATCTCCACTAGGGATGTGATCTGCATTTTGGTGCTGGTTCTGTTTTTGCTCCTTCAAACTTCTTTCCAGTACCACTTCGTCAGGGATCAATGTTCGCTATTTGCTATAAATACCGATTTGTGTTTTCTTCCACAAAAATATCAATATTAATATACATATTTTTCAAAATATTGATTTTCCATAGTTTTTTTAAAAAAACAACAATATTTAAATAAAATATTAATATCTATATCTTGAGGGACATTAATATTGATATTTGGAGGAAAATGTCAATATTAATATCAATATGTTTAAGGTGTTTTTTTTTTAAATCGGGGAAAACCCACTAGAAAAAAAACCCACTAGGTAAAAACCCGATCCACCAGAATAATAAAAAAAGGGAATAAATAGGAAATCCAGTTTCAAATTTGAATTTTGCAAAATTTGAGCACATCCCTAATCTCCACTGGCTATGCTTTTGCCACTTATGTGTGGCCCAGTGCAATCTATATGGTGTCTTGCTTGCCTCTAAATCAAGTGCAACTGTAACGCATATGTTGTAATTATGGGTGTTTGTATGTTAATGTCCTAATGCCATTGTTTCATTGTGTACTTTCTTTATGGATGTTTATATTTTAACACACGTGTGGCTGGTTTTTCTATTTGTAAACCACTTAGAAGTAGCACAAGCCATATATTAATTAATTAATAATAAGGAAAAATATAATTTTTGTGTGTGTCGGGGTATTGTAACTATGAATGTTTATATTTTAATGGTTATGTAATTGCTTTTTATATTTGTAAACCTCTTGGAAGTCTGCTTTGGCACTGAGCCAGGTTTGAATAAATAAACGACGACGATGAAAATAATACTAATAAAATGATTGTTGTGTTAGTTATTGTATTTTAGGTGCTTATATGGTAATGCTTATGTACATAAGAACATAAGAAGAGCCTGCTGGATCAGGCCAGTGGCCCATCTAGTCCAGCATCCTGTTCTCACAGTGGCCAACCAGGTGCCTGTAATTGTTTTATATATTTGTAAACCACTTAAAAGCCTATTTTGGTACTAAAATAGTAGTAGTAATAGTAGTAGTAGTAGTAGTAGTAGTAGTAATAGTAGTAGTAATAGTAGTAGTAGTAGTAATAGTAGTAGTAGTAGTAATAGTAGTAATAGTAATAGTAGTAGTAGTAGTAGTAATAGTAGTAGTAGTAGTAATAGTAGTAATAGTAGTAGTAGTAGTAGTAGTAGTAATAGTAGTAGTAGTAATAGTAGTAGCAGTAGTAGTAGTAGCAGTAGTAGTAATAGTAGTAGTAATAATAGTAGTAATAGTAGTAGTAGTAGTAGTAGTAGTAGTAGTATTGATAGTAATAATGTTCCTTGCTGTTGCTGTCTATGCTGTTGCCATAGTTTAGGAAAGAAGCTCCACAGAGGCTGATACAACCTTTTTAAGTGAAACACTCTCATACTTCCTACTACTGAGCAGGAGATAGGTAGCTCTTCTGAAGCTAAGGGGCACAACAAGGGATGTGTATATAGGATCTGCACATGATTCAGGGCAGTTGTCAGCAGTGGGCATCTGCCCCAGCAGGACTTACTGCTGATGAATTTAAAAAAAAATTCTGATCCAGCTGGCTGAGCAGTGGCAGGCATCTGGATCTGGCTGCTATTTTAATTTCCTACAGTGACTGAGACTGATGCTGCATAGAGGGAATTGAAAGTAATTAAAAGGTTGGCTAGACACATTTGTTCAGTGCCATTTGGATCACTAGGGCGACCTGCAGCCAGATAATCCCAAGAGGGACTTTGCACAAATCTGGAACCATCCCTGCTCTTGCTAAAGATAATGGTGTGCCATGCTGCATGTGCCCAGTCAGAAAAGGGAAAGGACTCATAAAAGCTGTAGAGGAATCTTTCCCGCATGCCCAGATCATGGACTGCCCCTCTTGATAGCAGGATGGGGCAAGGGGCATGCACACAACTATCACCCCCAACATACTTGCACACATCATGGTGCCTGACCTCCCTTGTTGAATGGGGTAGGTCTGCACAGTGCTTCTACTCACATTCATTTGTATACATGTAGAATCCTCCATGCGATTGGGCCTCTGACAAAAATGACTCCACAAGCTGTTGCATTTAGGGATGGGGGAGAAATTTGATTCAGTTTGCATTGAAAGCCCAATCTATCAGCTTCACACTTTCCAAAACAATACAAGAACTGAAACACAGGCACCCTTCGAAAATCATACATCTGAAGTGTATGATGCAGTCTTCGAACCAAACAATGTTTGCAAAAATGCATATATTAGCAGAAAGTGTACCTAAAAATAATAGCGAAATATCACACAGAAATCCTTTATATTAGGAGAAATTGCTCGCAAACATATGTATTAGGAGAAATCACACTAAAATGCTGAATAATTTCCATGAGGATTTTTCAAAAAGCAAATTCCTGCAGAAATGTGGAAAGCTGAATTTAAGACTGGAAAACCGAGAAACTGATATTTTGCATCGAAGCAAAATGTCTGTAGAAGCCGCTGCAGACCTTTCTTATGTAACACAGTGAACGTCGGGGACTAAGCGCATGAGATGCTGTGCATGACAATGTTTGTGGTGGGCATGGGTGTAGTCGTCCAGGGTCTCGGGGGGTCTTAGACCCCCTACTTTTTTGGAAGCAGGGTCCCTATTTCTCCAGCATCCCATGAGCCCATCAGCATGAAAGGGTTGTGTGTTAGCCACTGAGAAGAGTCTTCTAACATGCTTCCTTGTTCTTTCCTGCTGATTGGAGCTGATCAGAGTGAAAGGAGGTGAGTCAGCCACTGAGAAGACTCTTTTGAGTAGCTAACCTTCTCCCTTTTCATGCTGTTTGGCTTATAGAGATGTCTGTTGTTGTGGGAGAAGGCATTAACAAGGATCTCATTCTCAACCCAAGAGCAAAAAAGGGTGTGTGTGTGACTGTGACCATCATGAAGGGACCCTGCACGTCTGGATTTGCCACTACACGACTGGCGGCACTTGTGTGCATGCCCCCCCTCCCACAGATACAGCAGTTGCAGGTTCAGGCAAAGACCTGAAGTGGCTAATACCTAGTATTTCTGTGTTCAGAAGGCCCCTCCCCCATTTTACCAAACTGATTGTGATATGTGATCAGGTTCCACAGCTGTTCAGGAGCCATGCTACCATGGAGCTTGATACCTACACAAAATCTATGTCTTGCCTTCCTGCTGATGCATCATTCAGAGAAATCAGCAACACCTGCATGCATTAAAAAAAGGAAGGGGAAACCTTTGGACCTTCATATGCTTTCAGACTTCAGATTCCATCATCCCTGACCATTGGCCATCCTGGTTAAGCCTGATGGGAGTTGGAGTTCAAAATATCTGGAGAACTGCAGGGCCCCACCCCTGCTTCAGAGAACAAACACATAATATGAATTGTGGTGGTTGTTGTTGATTCATTTATATACCGCTTGCATGCCAAAATGGCTTCTAAGCGGTTTACAACATCAAATCAATGATAAAACGCATACAAATTTAAAATTTGCAACTACAAGTAATTCAGAACATTAAAACATCCTTAATTAAAATATGTAATAAAACAAGCTAGTTAAAAAACATTTTCCTGGGCCCTTAACAACATCATAACACATACAAATTGAGGAGAAGGCTTTTCCATCATTTTATCTCAGGGGTGGTGGTAGAGGAAATCATCTTCTTCATTTCCTTGTGCTAGGATTTGGCTTGAGGATCAGGAACAGCACCAGCAACAAAAGATTTGGCCACCCTTCCCAGGCTGCCTGCCTATTAAGAACCTTCCTTCCTCTGCTCTCTTCTCTTCCATCCTGGCTGTTTACAGAGCCCTTTTGCCACTGGTCTGAGAGACATGCAGACTGATACATGTGAATATATCCATGCCATATATCTAAATAGCATCATTACCCAGAACATATATTAGCATGAGGTGCTGCCATTAAAATGACATTAAAATCTCATCTTGCCTGGCTTAGCCTATGCTGGGATTCTGGTATTTATTCCTTCTTGCTTATTTCAACTTTTTCAGTGCCTGCTGAAAATCTGGATGGGTTGCAAAGAGCTCAATGGGTCTACTCTGGAGCAATCTGGGCTGCGGTTTGCCACTGAAAGTGTAAAGCTCCTAGATCACTGAGTAGGGATTTTAGATCTTATATTGGTTTATTTGCTCATTCCTTCTTTCTGGCAGGACTAATGTGCCTTTTAGCAGCTATACAACAGCAAAGCATCAAGCAAAGTGACTTTTCATGAATCGCTAGTGATTGAGCTCATGCCTATTACGTGGCACTTAAAGGCACAGAAAGAAGACAAGGGACCAATAGGCACCGCTATTGTCAGGCTAATTCTTCTCTATTAGGCTCAGAATAAGACACAATAAGAGTGCCTCCCAGCAGCTGTGTTGCTACCTTTTGGGGGGAGGGGGGGACAAGGCAGCAGAGAGGTCAGCACCGTGTGAGGACTAGGGATGGGTGAGAATTTCGATTCAGTTCGCATTTCAAGCAGAAGTTATCAAATTTGCAATTTCCAAAACAATATGAGAACCGAAAAGCAGCCATCCTTTGAAATTTGCATTTATTAGAATTTTGGTATGCAGTTTGCCAACTAAATAACATTTACAAAAATGCATATATTAGAGGAAAGTGTGCATAAAAATGAATACATGAGTGAAAATAACATGCAAAAAGGCATGAAATGATGAGAAATGGCTTGCAGAAATGTGTCCTTTTATCAAAACCTGAAATGTTAACGGATACTTTCTATTATCTATTCTATAAATTTGGAGAAATTTGCACTAAAATGGTGGAGAATTTTCATGAGATTTTTTAAAAAAAATCGCAGATTGCTGCAGAAATGTATTTCATGTTGGAAAAATGAGAAACGGAGAGAACTGAAACAGACATATCTTTCCACCCCTAGCGCAGAATCTGGTGGAGCCAATCCGCTGTTCCTGCCAGTGTGCCCACGCAGCACTGGGCTCCCAGTCATTTCAGCGATCGCTTCATATTGCTTTTAGAGTATTTTATGTTTCTGTACATCACCCTAATGTTTTGTATATAAATGTTTGTATATAAATACTTCTAGAAATATTTTTTTTAAAAGATCAGAAGAAGGGGGGACACTTTTAGTTCTCCTGCGTTGCTCCCATCGTGCATTCATTTGTGGCTGTTTTATTTATTTATTACTTACTTACAATAAATGCTCCTTCGCCAAGTGCTCCTAGGGCAGGTTACCAAAATATCACCATTAAAAGCAAATACAGGTTACATTACAAACATTAAAATAAAACCACAAAAACAGCCAAGATCACAATAACAAAACAGCAGCGCAGAACAGTTGTCCGCAGCGATGCTGCAGGAGAGAAGATATCCACTCAACCTCCGGCCTGGGCAAAGAGGTAGATCCTGACCAATTGTCAAAAATCATATAGTGATGGCACAAGACACATCCTAGAGGGGAAGTCATTCCACAACCCGGGGACCACTAGAGACAAGTCCCTCACATGCACTTTATTACCCTAAGCAAAGGAGAGCTGTTGTCGCTCTCTGCTCCATATACGATATGACTAGGGTTGCCAGGTTCAGGGCCTGAGACTGCTCCTGTATCTTTAGGAGAAGAGAAAGTCAGCCAAGTGCAGGTGTTCTTGCAACCCTGTAATGGGAAAAACCACAAGGCGGAATTCTCCCTTCCCCCTGCACAACTTTTAAAGATACAGAAGACCTCTTGGGAGTCTCAGGCCCTGAACCTGGCAACCCTAGATATGACAGAAGTGTATAAAATTATGCACGGCATGGAGAAAGTGGACAGATAAAAACTTTTTCTCCCTCATAACATTAAAATTCATGGCCGTCCAATGTAGCTGAATTTTGGAAGATTCAGAACAGACAAAAGAAGGTCCTGCTTTACACAGAGCATAGAAACAAGCGGCAGTGGCAGCCACCAACTCGGATGGTTTTAAAATAGGATTTCACAAAGACATTAATGATAAGGCAATCTATGGCTACTAGATATCACGGCTATGTTCTACCTCCACTGTCAGAGCCAGTATGCTTCTGGATACCCGTTGCTGGAAACCACAGGAGGGGAGAATGTTGCTGCACTCAGTTCCTACTTGAGGGCTTCTCCCAGGCATCTAGTTGTCCACTGTGAGAACAGGATGCTGGATTAGATAGGTCAGGGCCACTGGCCTAATCCAGCAGGCTCTTTTTACATTCTTATGATGTATCACTAAGGGCACTTCCAGACTGTTGCTATTTTCAGATACCAGCAATTTCGGAATGCACAATTAAAGTTGATTTGGGGGTCTTGCACAATAAACCCGCTTCCCCCAAAGACTGAACTTTTTGCCATAAGGAAAACAGATGGGGAAATGCACCAGAAAGCATGGAATGATGCTTGCTTGACAGAACGATGCCTAACCTCCCCACAAACAAGCTTCATAAGCAGATCATCTGAAAGTGACCTTAATAGTAGTGCATGAATTCATTTCATCTCGTCACTCCCCAAACTTCTTGACCATCCTATGTTAGGGAAGAGTGAGGGTGTCCTAATTTTTGTTCAAGCTCCCTCCCCACGAGTGTCCCAGATGTCCCCCTTTCTCTTGCAACCTTAGCCTCAAAGAGCCATCATGGCATTTCTGCTGCTCCTTTCCGTACAAGGATTACAGGAATCTCGTCGTTGTCTGATTCTTTCCTTTTCCCTTTTCAGGTTCGTTCCTGGAGCTTCCCTCCCTCCGTTGTCTCTTTGCCTTATCTCTCTGATGCTCCACTCTTTCTCCTTTGCTATTTTAACACATCATTTCCCCAGTTTGAAGTGAGCTTGGTGCAAGATGATGGGACGCTCCGAGGCCATCAGTCTGATGAAAGGAAAGCTCCTTCTGGACAAAGAGTGCTTAAGGGTAGGAACTCTTTGGTTCATCCTGTTCCACAAAGGGGTGACACTTTAAATATCATCAGGAAAGATGAATAATGTAATTGTGTAACATTTACAGAACTGCATGCTATATTATAGGCATTTACAGAACAAAGGCAGAATGGCGTGCTCCTTAGGATTTCATCCCATAGACTAATAGCATACTCATTCTCCAAGTGTGGATCATTACATAACCAAAATTGTGCATGCCATATCATGCACAAAAGGGAGATGTCGGCAGGCTGGAGGGGGCATTTTTCCCCACAGCAATCATCTCCAGCGGTGGAGGCATATGCTCTTCCACTGAAATACAGACACCACAACCACCCTGAGCCCAAAGATTCTCTTTCGGCTGACCTTCTATTAGGTCTAGCCCTGGAGCAGGCATGTTGGGATTTGCACATCTGGAATCAAAATCTTCCTACCAAAATAGAGAGAGCACTACTTGCCCAGAGAAAGGAAGATCATATGCCCAGTTTAATCCCTTTTGTGGCTTCCACCCATCCAGTCATCCCAAGTATTTTATGAGCTCCAAAGCCATAGGGAGAGAGCCAGTGTGGCATAGTGGTTAAGGTGCTGGACTAGGGTTTGAATCCCCATACAGCCATGAAGCTTACTGGGTGACCTTGGGTCTCTCAGCCTCAGAGGAAGGCAATGGTAAACCACAGCTGAACACTGCTTACCATGAAAACCCCATTCGTAGGGTCGCCATAAGTCGGGATTGACTTGAAGGCTGTCCATTTCCATTTCTTGAAAGCCACAGAGCAAGACTCCAGAACTGTCGAAAAGAGCCACACCTCTAACAAAAAAAACCTCTTGTATTTGGGATACAGAGATGGAAAGGAACAATGTTCCATGTGATGCCCCTTGGGAGGCCCTTCGGCATTTCATTTGGCTCTCAGAGCGTCCCATTTGGAGTCCAGCTTTCCTTGTTTTCCTGTGACCTTACCATCTCCAGCTGATATTTATTAATTGAAACAGGATGCTCCTTGGTTTCCATAATTAAGAACTTCTCGGCTTTATAAAAGTTTGCATCATTAATAAGGCTTGTTTAATCCCAGCCTGGCCTGTTCACTCTGGAGGTTAATTCCCTCTGCTATGCTTCCTTAATCACATCTCTCCCTCTTTACATTCTCATATTTTTTCCCCACTTGGTTGTTGTTCTCTCTACTCCAACAAAGGCCTGGTGTGAAATCTTTACAGAGATGTCATGTTTAACACCCAGCAAGCACTGATCCAGAATCAGGAACTAGATGTGCCACACCAGATGGCACCAACCAGGAAGTCCACGTGTGTACGGTACTTTCTCTGCATAGCTAAGTGCACACTTCACAGGTTGATCTGGCTGAATTGGGACTACACTGTATATCAGGACTGGAGAATTGTGTGGCCCTCCAGGTGTTGCTTGACTACAGTTCCCATCAGCCCCAGTCAGCACAGCCAATGGGCAAGGTTTATGGGAGTTGTAGTACAGCAACATAGAATCATACAATAGCAGAGTTGGAAGGGGCCTATAAGGCCATCGAGTCCAGCTCCCTGCTCAATACAGGAACCCAACTTAAAGCATCCCTGACAGGTGGCTAACCACCTGCTCTTGAAGGCTTCCAGTGTTGGACAGCCCACCACCTCCCTAGGGAATTGGTTCCATTCCTGTACTGCTGCTATAACAGGAGGTTTTTTCTGATGTTCACCCAAATTTGGCTTCCTGTAACTTGAGCCCATTATGCCGTGTTCTGCACTCTGGAATGATCAAGAAGAGATCCTGGCCCTTGAAGAGTACTTGAAGAGTGCTATCATATCTCCCCTCAGTCTTCTCTTCTCAAGGCTAAACATGCCCAGTCCTTTCAGTGTCTCCTCATGGAGCTTTGTTTCCAGTCCAATGATCATACGTGTTGCCCTCCTCTGAACCCGCTCCAGTTTGTCTGCATCGTTCTCAAAGTGCAATGTCCAGAACTGGATGACTGGAGGGCCACAGGTTCCCCATCCCTGCTGTATATGTTTCTAGAAGGCTGCAATCCTATACATACTTTCATTGGGAGCAAGCCCACTGAACTCACTGCTGTTTACTCCTGAGTAGGCATACCTGGGATTGCACTGCCATATTCATATAAGGGTGGCTGAAGACATGCTCCACTTGATTTTGTAATATGGTTTGACTCTCTACATTAATATATAATTGCACAAAAACTAATTAATTAAAGCATTTAAATTTATAACTGAGTCTAAACAAAAGGATTCAGGCATAGGGTTGCCAGGTTCCTGGCCTGAGACTGATCCTGTATCTTTAGGAGAAGAGAAAGTCAGCCAAGTGCAGGTGTTCTTGCAACCCTGTAATGGGAAAAACCACAAGGTGGAATTCTCCCTTCCCCTTGCACAACTTTTAAAGATACGGAAGACGGTTGCCAGGCCCAGCGTCCAAGAGGTCTTCTGTATCTTTAAAACAATACATGAACCAAAAAGCAGCTACCAAAATTCACACTGTTTCAAATGTTGTAATGCAGTTATCCAAACTTTTTTTTAACCCAAAGGTGTATGTTATTAGTGACAAAAACATACAAAATGCATTACACTAGAGAAAATTACTAACACAAATTTCAAAATATTAGACAAAACTGCATGCAAAAAAAGAATATTAGGAGAATTGCAATCTAAAAGGCTACTGAATTTTCATGAGGACTTGGAAAAAAAACCTGACGCAAAAATGTTGTGAAAAATTCAGATTGGAAAGATGAGAAACTGAGAGAAAGCAGAGTTGACAGATCCACCCATCCCTAACATTTTCTTGTTATTATTAGGGCTGTGCACAGACCCCTGATCCATCCAATGGCTTCAATCCAGCGATGGCATCAGGACCACCTGCTCCAGGTCTGAGCTACTCCTGAATAAGTTGCGGGATGCAAGTGCTATTTTGCATCTCCTTCTCCTCTCCCAATCCAAAGCAGGGTCAGCTGTTGATCCAAGGAACCAAATCTGCACAATGCTGGTTTGCAAGGGATTTTCCTGCAGGAAACCCCCTTGCAAAACAGCACCCCACCAGATTGCTCCCTCAGCTCATGAGTGGAAGAAGCAATCCTGTGCGATGCTGGCTTGCAAGATACTTTTCTGAAGGAAAGCTTCTTGCAAGATAGCACCTTGCACTCTGTGGGATCACGCCCTTGGCTCAACAGTTGTTGAACGGAGGCACCGATCCTACACAGTACTGCATTGCAAGCGGCTTACTTTCAGAACCAGTACCCGCAACCTGCCAGATCACTGCTGCTGCTCATCAGCTGATGACCAGAACCAGTGATCCTGTGGGGTGGCGTTCAGTCAGAGAGGAGAGCCATGGCAGTCTCTTCTCTCTGACAAATGCCCCTCCCCTCCCTCCAACAGCCCCAGATCACTTCGGGTCATCCATCCAACCTGTAGCAATCTGTGATGGTCTGAACTCAACTCGGCCAACACTCAAAAACCTCTGAATGGGCTTGGGCCTCGGCCAAATCTGGTGTACAGCCCTAGATATTTTAGTTCAGCAGTAGCTGTAATAATAAATGTTGTAGTAGTATTGCAGCTTCTGTTGGCCCTAATGTTACCCAGTAAGCCCCACATATATTGCTGATGCTAATAATAATTCACTGGTTGCAATCTGGACTAAAAACAGGGGCTAACCCTGCACAAAGAACTTACATGAATCAAGCCAACTCTTGAAGGCTTTGGCTATTCAGGTTCAGCAATATTGGTTTAGCAAGGATGGGGAACCTGTAGCCTTCCAGATGTTCTTGAACTGCATCTCCCATCATCCTTGACCATGGACCATTCTGGCTTGTGCTGATGAGAGTTGGAGTCCAGTAACTTCTGGGGGAGGGGGAGCACAGGTTCTCCATCCCTTAACGTACAATAAATTAGGACATACACTTAACTAGCCCTGTGAAACTTAGCACTACAAATGGGGTTCACATGAGCGAATGTTCTGCTATTATTGCTTTTTTTTAACAATCTAAAAACAAATCCTTGCACTTAAAAGAAAGCAAGAATGTCAAAACAAAAGGTAGGTTGGACAGCTAGCTTTCTGTGTGCAAGCAATGCATTGAGAAGCATTCAGCCATGCCTCTTCCTGGTTGTTGAGGTTCAGTCTCTTTCATACTTACATATTTATTTATTTATTTTATTTATTTAATTTCATTTATATACCTCCCTAAGCCTGACGGCTCTCATCATATTAGTTCCATCAGCCCTCTCTTTGCCATGGAAATTTTGGATATACTTACAAGCCTTCTTAAGGCCAAATTAAATGTGAAATTAAATGCACCTTGCCATTTCACCTGCAAGTGTTTTTTCTCCCCCAAAGTGCAAACAGCAGTTGCTGAGGGAGGACTGATAATTATTGGGATTGCAGCAAGTGTGAAGGGGGAGTTTAATCCTTTTCTCCCTTGCTGTGATCCTGATGAAAATCCTTTCCCTGAAGTTGCTATTTGCATTGGGAAGAAATCCCCCATTGGCACCAATGTGGATTTCCTCCCAATACAAAGAGCCACTTTGAAGGAGCAATTTCCATCCAGATTACAGTGGGGGAGGAAAGGGTTAAGCCCGCCTACCCCACTTACAGTGATCCTGATATCAGCCCCTCCCTGGCATCTGTTATTTCCATTTCCATTTTATTTTTTTATATTGAAAGTAAGTGCAAAGACACATTGAACATCATGCCTAGTTTGGCCCTCAATTACTTGACAGTGCAGCAAAGGAAACAAGATGGAAGAAATGTGCAATACCACACCGAGACACTAGGGGATGTTAAAAGTGCAACCTATGCATGCCATTCTCAGTTTTCTGAAGCAGAAGATGGAAACAGGTGATGTTCTGTTTTTAATTACATGGATGCAACTTCCCCCTCTCCCAAGAGAAGGGGCAGCAGAAGATTATTATTGGAGATGTACAGTTCTCTTCTTTCATCGTGATACTGTCAAAAAAAAACGTTCAGAGCCTGTAGCCCTCCTATTTTCTCCCTAAAGACTTGAATTCCACACTTTAACCATGCGTCTCATTACTTAAGGTCATCAGCAGGGAAAGCCATCACTACCACGCCCTGTTCATGAGCTGCAATGAATCTTCCAAAAAGCAGAATTCTTTGAAGTGCGGTGAGGAACCTGTGGCCCTCCCAGACGTTGCTGGACTACAACCTCCATCCTCCCTGGCCTTTGCCCATATTGGCCAGGGCTGATGGGAGTTGCATTCCAGCAACTTCTGAAGCCTGGACTGTATCACCAGTTGCATGGGGCTGGTTGTACTGAGAGGATAACTGTCAAATATATGTAGTCCCCCAACTACTCCCTTTGTGGGGGTCTCAAGCATCAAATAAGGGTCTGGATATTGAAGTCCATCCACTCTGTGTAGAGGATGGAGTCAATCTGTTAAGTAGGTTGGGTAGAAATGTATTGGTCATCTCACTGATAAACAGTGGGCCAGCCACTGTCTCTCTGCCCAACCTACAGGGTTGTTGTGATGTTAAAATAGGGGGAGAACACTGTTCACTGCCCTGAGCTCATTGGATGAGGGACAAAAATAAAAACAGAGCAAGTAAATGTAGATATAGTGTGGAAATGTGGGAGACAGGCCACACAGAATCCACTAAATGAGTAACAATATAGTAAAGATTATCAGCTAAGGGTTCTTATACTGGTTATATATCCAGTAGATTTTAACATCAGTAAGTTTCCAAAGGAAAACCCACTCCCCCTACCTCCAGCAACAAGACGGTTCTCTCTTAGTTTGTTCTCTTCCGCTGCTACATCTTAATCCACTCCTATTTCCTTCCTTCTACCCTGCAGGGAAAAGCCTTTTGTCACCTGACTTCCTTGCCTTTCCCTTCAGTGCCTTAGATGAGAACACAAAGAAGTCTGCTAAGTCTCTGTTGTTGTCTGGAAATGTTGTTGTTGTTATGTGCCTTCAAGTCGATTACGACTTATAGCGACCCTGTGAATTAATGACCTCCAAGAGCATCTGTCATGAACCACCCTGTTCAGATCATGTAAGTTCAGGTCTGTGGCTTCCTTTATGGAATCAATCCATCTCTTGTTTGGCCTTCCTCTTTTTCTACTTCCTTCTGTTTTTCCCAGTCTGGAAATGATAATCCTTCCCTATTCAGAACCTCAACATCTGTCCTAAATTCTAGTGGATGGAACAATGGTTTGACCTTATTTGCTCCACACTGCACTTGCTCTCAGATATTAATGTTAATTTTCCACAGGCTCCAGGTGTTTTGGGCTACAATTCCCATCAGCCCTAGCCAGAATCCTGACTTAGGGTTTCCATGGTAAGCGGCATTCAGAGGGGGTTTATTATTGCCTTCCTCTGAGAGTCAGTGACTGGCCCAAGGTCACCCAGTGGGTTTAATGGCTGTGAGTGGATTCGAACCCTGGTCTCCCAGGTCGTAGTCCAACACCTTAGCCACTACACCACACTGGCTCTCCCTTTAGGATTAAAAGAGCATTGATATACTACGGATTTAAAGGGGAAAACTGCAATCTAGCTGCTGATTGCATGCAACGTTGTGTGATCCATGCAGATTAAAAGGGGCTGTGAGAAGCACCAGACCTGCACTAAAGCTCTGTGTGAACCAGCCCCGTTTCCTTTTGTGTCATGTCTTTTTAGACTGCGTAAGCGCATACGTCAGGGAGTGTCTCATCAATTATATTTGTAAGCTGCTCCTGGACCCTTTTTTGGGGAGGGCTGAAGAGCCCTCGTGCTTTCAGTACACTAATGACATTGTATTTACAGCCCAGCCGTGTCCTGCCCAGGCTGACCCCGTGCAAGCCTCTTAGAGCCAAAGTCCCTGACTTTCTGCAGGATGTTTCTTGGTGCATTTCCCCCCCCTTTCTCCCGCTATTATAACATCTCCAAGATGGACTGCTTCCTTTTCCTTTTAAGCAGAGCTGCAATCCTGCGGACAGGCTGGGGAGGGAGGCGGCTGGAGAGTGTGCCAGTTGGAACAATATGAGCAGATATCTGGCCCTCCTTGCCATCTGCCTCTGGGATGTTGGCTGAGAAATGTGGGGTTGGCGCAGTGTGACTCCTTGTACAATGCAAGGCAGCCTGCTGAGATGAAGATGGGCACTGAAGCTGTCGCTGTCAGCATTTCCGTTGCCGTTCTGCATAACAGAGAGACTGGACGAAAAGCACCACAAAGCCAAAAAAAGGGGGGAAGGGCAGGAACAGATGCTCAACTCGAAATTCAACCTTTCAGCCCCAAGTCTGCCTGAGTTCAGCTCTACCTCCCCTGCCTTTGCCCTTTCCGAAAAGTAATTGCCCTCTCTCCCCGCTATAGAGGCTGCCATTGCTATTACTGGGTGAGGTGTTTGTAATAAACTCATTTGGGAATCCCTGTCCATTCAAATTCTACTTAATTACATTTTCAATCTCAGCACTTTACTGCAAAGTGCTTTCGTAGTTAGTTTCTCCCTTTCAGGCATTCGAGGTCTGTTTAAGGATAAGGATTCCTAGTGAAAATCTCCTCCAGTGGATCCCTTCAGGACCGTGCTTGGAGCACAACATACCCAGCTGGCTAGGGTTGCCAGGTTCTTGGCCTGAGACTGATCCTGTATCTTTAGGAGAAGAGAAAGTCAGCTAAGTGCAGGTGTTCTTGCAACACTGTAATGGGAAAAACCACAAGGTGGAATTCTCCCCCCTGCACAACTTGTAAAGATACAGAAGACCTCTTGGAGACTGGGCCTGGCAACCAAGAGGTCTTTTGTATCTTTAAAAGTTGTGTAGGGGGAAGGGAGAATTCCACCTTGTGGTTTTTCCCATTACAATGTTGCAAGAACACCTGCACTTGGCTGACTTGCTCTTCTCCTAAAGATACAGGATCAGTCTCAGGCCATGAACCTGGCAACCCTACAGCTGGCTGGGTGATGGCTTTGCACTGCAAGGCTTGAGGTGAGAGGTGGGTGTTGGGCCAGACTAAAAGCACCTTTAATCCCTGGCATCTCCATCCAGGTAAGGCTGGGAAACATCTTTTGCTTGAACCCTGGAGAGCTGTTGACAGTCAGTGTAGTCAATCCTGACCTAGAGGGACCAATGATCTGACATAATGGAAGGCAGTTTCTTGGTTTCCTGTGCTCATTGTTAACTCAGAACACCTTCCAAAACTTTTTTTTTTTTACCGCACATAACACAGCATCATCCTCAAGTGTTTTTCTTGTGTTCGTGGGCAAAGCCACCAACCTAGAAAGCCAAAAATGGTTTGGTGTTTTTTTCCCATTGCTCTCAGCCTGCAGTACTAACACTGGTCCCCCTGCCCCCCTGCAGTCTGAATTATCTTTCCAGTTCATCACTAGTCATTTCCTTTCAACCTGCAATTTGTACTTTATTTTAATAACTTAATTGCTCTCTTTGGCTGCCTCAGTCTGACCCTGACCCTGACCCCGATTCGGTTCAGGATCTGGAATTCAGCTGGATCCAATGCACAGCCCTAGAAATTACAATTTCCCCACAGCAACCGAACCCGGGAAATGTGGAGAGCATTAAGGGGCAGACTTTCATAGTCTTTGTGCAGCACAGAGAGCCAATGTGGTATAGTGGGTAGAGTGTCGGACTGGGACCTAGGAGACCAGGGTTCAAGTCCCACCTCAACCATGAAGCTCACTGGGTGACCTTGAGTCAGTCACTGGCTCTCAGCCTAACCTACCTCACAGGGTTGTTGTGAGGATAAAATGGAGAGGGGGAGAAACATGTACACCACCTTGAGCTCCTTGGAGGAAAGGCAGGATATAAATGGAATAATACATCGAAAAGAAAAGAAAATAATCCCTATGCATGTTTACTCAGAACTAAGTTCCACATTGCCCAGTGGGGCTTGCTCCCAGGTGAGTCTGCACAGGATTGCAGCCTTAGGCCAGCTAGATGCCAGGGTGCATGTCTGGTTAGTTTATCAAACATATGAAACATTTTAGAGTGGATCTTTAATGGGTGGCTTTCAGTGCTAGTCCTACTCAAAGTAGACCCATTGAAGTTAATAGGCATAACTAGCAGGTTTCTTTGTTTCAGTGAGTCTGCTCTGAATAGGACTTAGTTGAATACAACCCAGTTATTTTACCTACACTCCCTGTTGGATGGTACTGAAAACAAACAAAACCATTGTTACTCTTTTGGTCCTTCTGGGGTAGGAAACTGATGGATTTTTACCATCAAGTGATGCCACAGACGCAAAACAGAACAGGCCAGAGGCACAACTCGAGTAGCTAGCCGACCTGGATTTGGCGTGGTGATGGCTGCGCTGAGAGCTGTGATTTATGAGACCAGAGAACAGTACAGCCTATGGGCTTTCCTGATGCTGCCTTCTGGATTCTTAATCACACAGCAGCCATGCAGAGCTGTCTCTGCTAACAAACATTTCTCATCACCCCTCCTCACCCTTGGAAGTCAAGAACAATCGCACTGAAAGCCATTTTTGTGCAGCCCAGCAAAAGGAATGATGCATAGACCATAAAAAGACCTGTTACAGAAACTTTCCAGACTAATAACTAGAAATTAACTAGAATTAGTGTGTGTGTGTTAACCCAGGGATAGCCAATGTGTTGTCCTCCAGATGTCACTGCATGACAGCTTCCATTATCTCTGCACATTGGCTATGCTTGCTGGGGCTGATGGGAGCTGTGGTCCAACAATAACTGGAGAGCACCATTATGGCTACCCTTATGCTAACCTCTCCCTCTCCTAAGTATGCACTCATGTTGCAAAAACCACTCCTGAACATAATTTTGCCTTCATCGTCTTGGATAAGGATGTAAATAGAGGTTTGCTTGATCACACCAGAGGTGCAGAAGGACATATGATGAGCCTGCTGGATAAGGCCAGTGGCCCACCTGGTCCACCATTCCATCCTCTAGGTCAGAGGTGGCGAACCTTTGGCACTCCAGATGTTGCCGAACTACAGTTCCCATCATCCCCAGCAAGCATGGCCCATGGGCAGGGATGATGGGAGTTGTGGTTCAGCAACATCGGGAGTGCCAAAAGTTCACCACCCCTGCCCTAGGTAGCCAACCAGATGCCTAAGGAAAACAGCAAACAGGTTGTAAGGGCAACAGCACTCTCCCCATTTGTGATTCCCAGCAATTGGCATTCAGAGGCCATTATGGCTAGTAGCCGTTGATATCCTCCCTGAACCTGTCTAATCCTCATTTAAAGGTGGTTGTGGTAAAACATTGATCGCCAGGAAAGATTGGGGTGTAGAAAATGTCACACACACACCCAACAAGGGTCATAAGAACATAAGAAAAACCCAGCTGGATCAGGCCAGTGGCCCATCTAGTCCAGCATCCTGCTTTCACAGTGGCCAACCAGATGCCCATTAAGGGAAGCCCACAAGCAGGACCTGAGCACAAGAGCACTCTCCCCTCCTGCGGTTTCCAGCACCTGGTATTCAAAACTGTACCGCCTCTGACTGTGGAGGCAGAGCATAACCCTTGTGGGTCTTAGCCGTAGGCAGAGCTTGGAAAAGTTACTTTTTTGAACTACAGCTCCCATCAGCCCCAGCCAGCATGGTCACTGGATTGGGCTGATGGGAGTATATTTATTTATTTATTTGCCAATTTATAACCCGCTTTCGTTCACTGAATTCAAAGCGGTGAACAACAGTATAGTCTCATACAATATAAATAAACTCATACAATCAGTTAACATATCCATTACAAATCAATTAAAATTAACATTAAATAAAACAGTACCGTTTACATATTAAAAGCTTGGCGGAATAAAAATGTTTTCACCTGTCGGCGAAAATCTAAGAGAGAATTAGAACGCCGTATCTCAAGTGGAAGGGTATTCCACATACTAGGGGCTACCACTGAAAAAGCTCTGTTCCTAGTGTCCGATTGACAGATGGTAAAAGCTGAGGGAATAGTTAAAGTGCATTCAGCAATGGATCTCAGTGGATGATGGGATGTGTATTCACAAATGCAATTGGATAAGTAAAGTGGCGCCAAGTTATGTAAAACTTTAAAAGTTAGGACCAACAGCTTAAATTGGTTACGAAACATAATAGGAAGCCAGTGCAGATGATATAAGAGTGGTGTGATATGCACTCGAGGGCCAGCTCCTGTTAGTATCCGTGCTGCTGCTCTTTGCACTAGCTTAAGTGGCCAGAGGGTTCTGACAGGAAGACCAACATAGAGGGAATTACAATAATCCAATCGTGATGTTACAAGGGCCTGCGTTACTTTCAGGTAATCCCAAGAAAGGACAAAGTTGGCTAACTAATTTTAATTGTGCAAAAGCGCTTCGTGAGACTGCTGCAACCTGAGGTTCCAGGGTTAGGGCTGAGTCTAAAATAATGCCTAGGCTACGGACTTGCGTCTTCAGGGGAAGTAAGATCCCGTCTAATGTGGGGAGATTTTTATTTTCCTGAAGAGAGTCTCGTCCAATTAAAAGGACCTCTGTTTTATCTGGGTTGAGTTTTAATTTATTTCTGTTCATCCAATTCTGCATTGCTGCCAAGCATTGGTTCAGAGGGTGAACAGCCCCTTTGGCGTCTGGTGGAAATGAGTAATACAGTTGGGTATCATCTGCATATTGATGGTAAGAAATTCCAAATTTACGAATGATGCTACCTAAAGGTTTTACATATATATTGAATAGCATTGGGGAAAGAACAGAGTCCTGGGGGACACCGTATCGCAATGGCCAGGGTTCTGAGAGAAAATCCCCAAGAGCAACTCTTTGGAATCTGCCTTCTAGGAAGGAGCGGAGCCATTTTATTGCAGTGCCTCGTAGCCCCATCTTGAAAAGGCGATTCAAGAGGATGTCGTGATCAATAGTATCGAATGCGGCTGACAAATCCAATAGGACTAGTAAGGTCACATTGCCTCTATCTAGTTCAAGCCGTAAATCATCGACTAGCGCCACTAAGGCTGTTTCTGTCCCATGATTTGGTCTAAAGCCTGATTAAAAGGTGTCATAATGGGCATTAGTGTCTATGAAACTTTGTAGCTGTGCTGCCACAACTCGTTCGATGACTTTGCTTAGGAATGGCAGATTGGATACAGGGCGGAAACTATCACAGAGAGTGGCATTAAGGGACGTTTTTTTAAGTGAAGGTGTTATAATTGCTTGTTTCAGATATTCAGGTAAATGGCCTTGTTGGAGTGATGAGTTAACTATCACACATAGCCAGTTTGCCAGTTCAACTCTAGATGTTTTTATAAGCCAGGAAGGACATGGATTGAATAGACATGTCGTAGGGTTCATTCCATTGAGGAATTTAGGGATATCCTCTGGTTGGATCGTTTGAAAGGTTGTAAAAAGAGAAAAATAAGCCGTGTCAGACATGGGATCACTGGGGCCTGTTATTTTATTAGTGTCCAATGATAGACGGATTTGATTAACCTTGTTCTCAAAAAATGTGGCGAATTCTTGGCAACGAGCCTGTGAGGGAACTATACCAGAATCAGGCTGTGTCGGATGGAGTAAGCCATTAACTATCCTATAGAGCTCTTTTGAATGATTCCCAGCTGAAGTAATAGCAGCCGAATAAAAAGATTTTTGGGCGGCTTGTCTTGCAGAGGCATAAGTTTTTGCCAATTTCTTAGCATCAGCCCGGTCCGAAAGACTCCTGGTCTTTCGCCATCGGCGTTCTAAACGGCGATAGGAACGTTTCATTATTAACAGTTCTTCTGAAAACCAGGGAGCTGGTTTCGATCTTACCCTTTTTAGTGGTCGGAGGGGAGCCATTGAGTCTATTGTTTCTGTCATGGTGGAATTCCAAGTGTTAATCAAGGTGTCAATTGGTTCTCCAATGCGCAGGCCGGGATGGTCTTTAAGTTTTAGTACAAATATATTAGGATCTAACAATCTCTTCGGGCGATATAGCTTTGTAGATCTTCTAATGCTGGTAGGCAAGGAGGTTACTAATAATCTGAAACTGATCAAATGATGATCCGACCATAGTAGCAGCGTAATAGCTATGTTGTCTATTTTCCATTCATTGCTGTCTAAGTCTGATTGAAAAATGAGATCTAAAGTATGGCCCGCACTGTGGGTGGGGGCCGCAATTAATTGTTGGAGCCCCAGAGTAGACATCATGGCAAGAAAATTTCGTGCTGAATTTGAAGAAGTTGATTCTGCATGAATGTTGAAATCTCCCAGTACTAGAAGTCTGGGGGATTCCAGCATCCACCCTAAAATTAGGTTGTATAGACCAGAGAGAGAACTAGTGGGAGAATGGGGAGAGCGATAGATTAATGAAATTGTTAGTTGGTCTTGATTACCAAATTTCAAACAAAGAGATTCAAATCCTATATTCTGTAGATGAGGTAGCTTAATGAGGGGAATAGATTCACGATAGATTAAAGCTACTCCTCCTCCTCGATTATCAAGTCTAGGTTGGTGGACCACTGCGAAGCCAGAAGGACAGAGATTGGTAAGATTCGCTCCACCGGGTTCATCTAGCCAGGTCTCGGTGATACATGCTATATCTGCATGTTCATCCTGAATAAGATCATGGATAATTATGGTCTTATTGTTAACAGATCTAGCATTAAAGAGTAAGACTGAATAACTTGAGTGAATTTGTTTTGTGTATAGAGGCTGTTCAGTCCATTGGAAAGTTTGTGTGGGGACTATTAAACAACGAGATGGGGAGGGGTTCTTAGGATACCTAAAATTGCTCAGCCGGTTGTATCTCCCCTTTCCTAGTGTTGTTTCTATCGAGTTAACATCCTGCCTTTTGACAGTATGGGATTTCAAATGAATTAATTCTGGGGGGGGCTGAGCAGAATAGAGCTTAGGTCATTAATGGATCAGCATAGAGGAGGTTCTAATTGTTGCATTGGGTCTGCGGTTGATATCGGTAAGTTGAAGCATTCTGTATTTATATCTTGTGAGGTCGAGAATGGCGCTTCTGATTTGGTATCATATGTTATATTAGCAGAACTAGACCCTGGACAGAGAGATGATTTCTTATTTTGCAAAGTTTGAAGGAGGTGTTGGAGGTCCATAATAATATTCTGTTGTATGCTTTCGGAGAAGTTTGGGAAATTAAGTATTAAATTTTCTACACTCTCATCTAAGAGAGTAGGGGATTGAGCCTTTGTTTTACCATGATTAGAAATGGAATCTGTCGTCTTTATATTAATAAAATGAGATTGAAGATTAAAGGGGGTATTAGTTGATTGTTCATCAATATTTTGGTGTGGAGGTACATATCCTAACTTTAGAGGATATGGGCTAGCTACATTAATAAAGTGTCTCTGAGTCGTTACACCCAACTCTCTGAGACACATTCTCCTAGTTAAAAGTAGCTTCACTGCATCACAGGTTTTAAAGGTTAATAGTAGAGACAGACCCGAGCTTAGGTTTGAAAGAATTTCAACCTTAACTAGGTCATTGTATTTCAGTGGACCTATGTTCAGCATATGGAAAAGGTTCAGAATGTGTGTTTTCAGATTTATAGGGGACATATTGCCATAAGGGTGAGATACATAGGGATGGGGTACATGAAATAGCACTAACGTGTTGGAGCTCAATCTTAATTTCCAGTGAGTAGTTGCCTCCGTCTTTTCATAAATGGGCGGTCGATCTAGCAGTCCAATAGTAGGAGGAGGGGCATCGAAGTTTGAAGTCGAATTCAAACCTGCAGAGTGTTTAATTAAAGGACCGTTTGTTTTGGGCTCATGCATTGCATCTGATTGATTCGGGTACTTCTTGGCTCATTCTATTACCAGTAATTCTTCCAACAGTTTAAAACTCTATGAAAATTCATCTTTCTATATCTGGAGAATTTAAAGTTTTTTATATTTTTAGATTTAATTGTTTTTTGCCGAATATTGAGATGTTTTTTCTTAGAACTTTGTTTACAGTGAGTTTGTTTCTTTAAAGTAGCCAGGGTATCAGTAGATGGAAGTTTATCAATAGTGACGTCCAATTTGGCTGGGGAGGGGAACTTCGTAAATTCTTTAGTAAGAGTTCTTAAGAGATTATTTGACTCTGAAATGAAGTTTCTAATCAGGTCCAGCTGTTCTGAGAATGACGTTAGTTGTAAGAATAAAAGTGAGATTTCGGTAGCTGAAAGAGATATTTCCGGTGTATTAACACAACAGGAAGCATTCAGATCTTCAGGGGACTCCACAATTGGAGTCGAGAGTGTCTCCTTTAAATCCGGAGGGTCGTGTAGAGCTAGCTCTATGTTTTGATGGAGCAATGAGTCACTTTGAGCCAGCTCGATCACCAGATTAGGGGTGGTTGGGGACGGAGGATCTCGCAACAGATAGTGGACCTTGGAATCAAGAGCCCAGTCTGATATTTCGTGAGTCGATGACAGCTGTTGGGGCTTCGGTCGAGTCAGTTGAGTCAAAGTATGATTAATTGGAGTCTGTGGTTTCTTTAAATCTGTAAGGGAATCCGAAAGTTCTGATTTGATCTTTTTCCGTGGGAAGAACTGGGTGATTTTGAGTTGTTTAAGTTTAAATTGTTGAGTTATTTCAAATTGTGTAGATTGTACAGATTGATTCTGATTCTGATTCTGATTTAACTCAGTCCTCTGTGAAAATGTAGCCCCTGGTTCGTCCTCATGTGTCTTCTCTCCCTTCTCTTCCTTCTCTTCCTGTGTGTCTTTCCAATCTCGGCGCATTTTTCTGGTAAAGACCATAATTCAAAAAACTAGTATTTCTTAAGTCTTTTAATCACTTTCTTAAGTCTTTTAATCTATTTAAGTCCTTTTAGATATAGCTTCAAACGTTGCTAAAGGTGAGGAAGATCAGCTGCAGCAGCTGCAGCAGTCATTAATTAGCATTAGTCAGCGAATACACTGCGGATATACTCCCAAGAACAGTAAAACAGTAAAATGTCTCTTTATCTTGAATAAATATAAAATGTTTCAGGAGTTTCCGCTAGAGATAATATAAATGCTTGGCCTTGGGATAATAATAACCTCTTTAGGAGATGAAATACGGGGCTCCGAACTAAGCGTCCTTCTGAGTCGCCATCTTCTTGATTACTCTCTCATGTAGTTCAAAAAAGTAACTTTTCCAAGCTCTGGCCGTAGGGTCATTGGTCAGGGGTGTGTTTGTACCCCCCCCCCGGATTTTTAGGGATACAATCGAGATCTGCCCTTTGGCATGCAAAGTGGAAGATACGGATCTACATGAAAAGCACAGTTTATAGCACATATAGTATATGGCCACTCTCATGTTTCTAATAATGCCTCCTCCCTTTCTTTCACTTCAAAACTTATTTGTGCTTATTAAGGCTTCTGTCACTGCGTGAAAGTCCCCTGTGGCATCATTTCTATTTCAGTGTTCCAATTCTCACCTTTCATGGATTTTTATATTCCTGCTGGTGTCAAAGCCTCAAGCAGAGTCTTTTGTTTCTGTTAATCACCTTTTCCCTTTGGGTTTTGCCTGGTTGGAAGATGAAAAAATATATTCTCTTTTTCTTGGTTTATTCCCAAATCAATTTAAAATTTACTTCTGCCCCCCTCCCTCTCCACACACGTTAGATTACAGATCCAAAGTCTGAGTGATCAGATCACCAACTAGCTGTAGAAACCACTGGCAGGAAGGGATAGCTAACATGGTTCCCTCTAGATTAGGGATCTGGGAGAAATTCGATTCAATTTGCATTTCAAGCTGAATCTATCAAATTCACACTGTTTGAAACAATATGAGAACAGAACACAGCCATCCTTCAAAATTCACACTTGTCTAAATTTTGCCATACAGTTCACCAACCAATGTTTACAAAAATGCATATAGCAGGGAACAGTGTGCTCAGAAATGAAAATATGAGTGAAAATAACATACAAAAATGCATTATATGATGAGAAATTGCTTGCAAAAATGTGTACGTTAGTCAAAACCGCCCACAAAAAACCTGTTTAGTAGGAGAAATTCACACTAAAATGATGGAGAATTTTCATGATTTAAAAAAATAATAATCCCCAAATTGCTGTGGAAATGCCGAGAACTGAATTTAAGATTGGAAAAATGATAAACTGACAGAACCAAAATGAACCAATCTTTCCATCTCTATCTGATCATTGGCCATGCTGGCTGGGATGATAAGAGTTGGAGACCAGCAACATCTGGAGGGCACCATGTAGAATATACATCTAAGAGTGAGATTAGATGAGGTCTGGTGCTTAAATCTACTAAATTTGAAAGAGCTCAGTCCCAATCTAAGCCAAATGCAGGCTCCTAGCTACTATTTCCAGATGTCTGACCACCACCCCCTCCACATTTGCAGTTCCAGACATGCAACAAACATAGGACACCCATCTAACCTTAGATTTGTGTATTTTGAACACAAAATAAACTGTCTAATAAAAACAAACTCTAAGCAATGTATATAACATAATTATCAATAATACATAGATAAAATCAGGTGGTTTATTTTTAAACACACACACACACAGGTGTCTATAATTAAATTATATGTCTTGGTAGACTTTGACTTTGGACTGCCTTCAAGTCTTTGGTTGCCAGGTTCAGGGCCTGAGACTGATCCTGTATCTTTAGGAGAAGAAAAAGTCAGCCAAGTGCAGGTGTTCTTGCAACTCTGTAATAGGAAAAACCACAAGGTGGAATTCTCCCTTCCAGCTGCACAACTTTTAAAGATACAGAAGACCTCTTGGTTGCCAGGCCCAGCCTCCAAGAGGTCTTCTGTATCTTTAAAGGTTATGCAGGGGGGAGGGAGAATTCCACCTTGTGGTTTTTCCCATTACAGGGTTACAAGAACACCTGCACTTGGCTGACTTTCTCTTCTCCTAAAGATACAGGATCAGTCTCAGGCCATGAACCTGACAACCCTATTCAAGTCGATCCCGACTTATGGTGACCCTACAGAGAGGGTTTTCATGGTAAGGGGTATTCAGAGGTGGTTTCAGCATTGCCTCCCTCTGAGGCTGAGAGGCAGTCACTGGCCCAAGGTCACCAAGTGAGCTTCATGGCTGTGTGGGGATTTGAACCCTGGTCTCCCAGGTTGTAGTCCAGCACCTTAACCACTACACCACACTAGACTTACTGAAATGATAAAAACAAACACTTTTTAAAGAAGACAACTAATGCTGAAATCCTAACTATGTCTACTCAGAAGGAAGGCCTACTGAATCCAATGGGGCTTACTCTCAGGTAAGTAGGGGCGGGGGAGAAATTTTGTTCAGTTCTCGTTTAAAGCTGAACTCATCAAATCTGTGCTTTCTGAGACATGAGAACCAAAACACAGCTATTCTTCAAAATTTGCACTTATCTGAATTTTGCGATGCGTTTCTCCAACCAAGCAGCGTTTACAAAAATGCACATATAAAGGGGAAGTGTGCACAAAATGAATATACTGGTGAAAATAACATACAGAAATGCATTATATTAGGATAAATTGCTTGCTCAAATGTGTACATTAGTCATACTGCATACAAAGATGTATTTATTAGGAGAAATTTGCACTGAAGTGCTGAAAAATTTTCATGAAGTTTTTTTTTTTTTAAAAAAATGCAAATTGCTGCAGAAATGTGGAGAACTGGATTTAAGATTAGAAAAATGAGAAAGTGAGGGAACCGAAACTGAGAGGTCATTCCATCCCTACAGGTAAATGGGGTTAGTATTGCAGCTGAAAACAGTATAATGAAGGTCAGGGGACTCCGAACCTTTGGGACCTGACAGCACACTTGAAAATCTAAGAGACTGGTATGAGAGCTACAAAGTATTCATTTCAGAGAAGAAAAACTGGTGGTGCTCAGAACCACACACTTCCCCAGCACATTAGGCAAAGCATACGCACACAAAACAAAGCATGGACAGAATAGCAATCAACGGGGCCAGCACCAGGCGTGACTAGTCCCTTGGGCAGCAGACAGCCGCAGGTCTCAGTCGTCATACTTCCCAACACTTCCGATGCAGGCGGTGCAGGCTTAAATAGGCCCACCTGCTCCATTTCCCACATCTGTCCTGCCCAAACTTGAAGAACTCAGACTCAGACACAGCTGTAGTTTTTTTTGTTTATTGAAGTAAGAGAAAGTTTCAGTTCAGTGCGCTTCAAGAATCTACCTACGATTTACTCAGAACTCAGAATCCCTTTCTAGCTAACTAGGCACAACTTGGTGGTAATAAGACGTTGACTTAGCAACTAACCCTTCCCCCTTGACCAGCTTAAATAGTGCTGGGCGGGCTCCCTGATTGTGTGTACCCCGAGTCACTGTTGGGTGTGTGAGCATAAGTGCAGTCTCCTCCTCAGCTGGGATTGCTCAATCTCCTGCTGCATTCGTCTCCTGGACCATGGTGAAGGTGGAGCCTCAGTCTCAGTCCCATCCTCTCCCTCTGCGAGGGGAGGGCTGTCCACCAGCAGTGCAGGCTCTGGGAGAGGAGCCTCATCAGGCAGGTGAGTGACCGGCAGGTCTGGTGGTCTCTCCAGGGGCATATCTGGGACTGCTGGAGTTGACCCATCAATGTCCAGAGCAGAGGCTGCTTCATCATCCCTCCCCTCACTTGGTTGTTCCCTGACTGGGACATCCCAGTCCAAGTAGTCCTCACCCCCTCCTGCTCACCAGTCCACCCCCTGCTCACAACAATGTAAGTGCATCATTATGCTACTGCACTGTTTGTATATACCTGCCCATCACCAAAGATGGTGGCAAGAGTGTCAATCCCTTAGGGACAAAACTGCCACCATCTTGGGTGATGGCAGGCATGTATTCCAAGGGCCAAATGGAGATGACTGGAGGGGCACATTTGATCCTCAGGCCTAAGGTTCCCCACACCTGATTAGTAACAATAATGAGGGAAGGCACAATTTTTGAGGATCCAGGGTGGGGGAAAACACAAAGCAAATTCAAGCTCTCTAATAAGATTAAAACTATTTGGGCTTGCAAAATGTGGTTTCAAGTGTAAATATGTTATAATATTAAATTGGACTCTCTTTCAAAGATCAAAAAGTGTTTTATTTGAAGGTCTTTGATATCAGCTTCATCTCTGTTCCCTGTTGGCCTTCAGAACCATTGTCTTGACTGATGATGGCCAGAGAGATTCTCCAGTGGGACACCTTTCTTCTTTCCAAAGTGTTCAGAATTAACACTTGCTATCTGGAGTAGAAAATTCAGTTACTGAATGCTGGACAATTAGAATTAAGACTCTGTGTTCCAAAATGAAATGAAATAAAAAGAACTCAAGTTCTACACTAAGAAAATCTGAAATGCATAAATAATTCTGTAATAACTAAAATTAAAAAAATGTGCATATTGATATGGAATCATGCCTTTGCTTCTGATATCCACAAGGAAGGTTAAGAAGATATTCAGGACACTAAATCGTCACACTGATTCCTGAAAATTTGCTGACACTAAATCGTTACACTGATTCCTGAAAATTTGCTGACACTAAATCGTCACACTGATTCCTGAAAGTTTGCTGACACTAAATCATCACACTGATTCCTGAAAGTTTGCTGACACCCTTCCCAGATTCTGAAATCTTTCCCAATGCTGCTTTCATGCTTTCAAATTTCCTTGCAGATTCATGAGGGTTAAAAGCCTGTCTGATTTAAAAAAACAAATGGCATACAACATGCTCAGAATGCCAATTCCTTTGCAACATCTCCAGTTCAACACCTACATGCTACAATCATGGGCATGGATAATACACAAGTCTATGAATATATGTTTATCCCCTTTCAAATTCTACAAGTAGGATGTATTTGACCCAGTTGTAATTGTGACTGCTTGCTTGCTTGCTTCTATTATTAATATTTCCATCAGTCATGTTGCTCATTAAGTGCTACATTAAGTAGATAATTGTGGAGTAAAGCAGAGCTCGACTGACCTCCAAATATATGGTGGCATTACAGCACAACTTTTAATTGTGCTCCATGCAAACACATGGCCAGGAATAAGACATGGTCTTAAAGACATGGTAAACTCATCCTTACCTCTTGCTATTTCTCCTGGATGTTAAGCTCATTGCCATTGATCCTGCTCATAATGCTTTCTTAATGAATGTTCAAATCATCATGGAAAACAATTCTTTTAACAAGCCCTGCAGGCAATTTGGGATGAACTTCCAGCCTGCAGCACACATACCCTTTCTGGTTAGAAATGAAAAGTGGGATGCCACTCACTGATGCTATATAATTAAAGCCCTTTGCCCTCCCGTTCTTCCTCCCACTCCTGCCTGCGAGCCTGTGGTCAGCACAAGCCATCTTGTAGGTCTTACTTGTGCAGAGATTTATGTGTGTAGGCTTTCTACCTGAGGATCTCCATGCTTAACACCTGGACACTGAGAAAAACTATTGGTGGTATTCAGTACTAGTCCTCCTCAGAGTAGACCCATTAAAGTTAATAGACAAGACTCACAAAGGGCCTTTAATTTCAGTGGGTCTACTCTGAGTAGGATTCAGTTAAATGCAACCCTATGTAATGTTGGGGGATGAACCAGGGGTGTGTGACCATTGCTTTCATGAGTATCCCTTGATGTGAAAAATCTGTGAAGGGGTGAATTCTGCAAGTTAATTGTGCGTTGTTTGAAGTACTTTTTCTTGTATGCCTTAAATCTACTGCCAGTGAATTGCACTGATGCACTCAGTCCTAGTATTATGGGAGAGGAAGGAGAAGTCCTCTCCATCCACTTTCTCCATACTGTTTGCACTTTCATGAACCTCTTATCCTGTCCTCACTGAATCATTCCTTTTCTAAATCAAACAGCCCTGTACTGCACATGCTGCAACATTATCATGTGCAGACATGTCCTTAACACTTTCTATGACTTTCCAGCGGTCTCCTGCCCGTTTCATTCATTTATATGCCAATTCTCAGCACAGTGAAGATTGTTGTCCCTGTAGGCCTACAAGCATTGCCTTTGTGTTCCTTGCTGTTAACTTAAATTTTAATACCTAACAGTTATGTTAGGCTAACAGTTTCAGTTCTCTTTTTTATTACTTCATAGCTAGCATATTAAATAAGCTAGCATTCTGCAGGAAACTTTGATTCAAATGGGCAAAGTCAGGTCTCCTTAATGCTTTTGTTATTCAGCTAAATCAAGAGCAGCTACACGTTTGGACCACAGCTTCCGTCATCTTTGGTCATTGGCTGTGCTGGCTAGGGCCAATGTGAGTTGTAATCCACAACATTGACTATCGCTGGATTATATAGACTGGGAAGGGGGGGCCTTAGCTATGCAGTGGGGGCTGGAAACCTGTAGAGAAGAGGAAGCTGCCTTATAGCAGTGCTGGGAAACCTGTGGCCCTCCGGATGTTGGACCATCAGTCCCCTCCCCAGGAAGACTAATGAAAAGTGATGATGGGAGCTGTAGTCTAGCAACATCAGGAGGACTACAAGTCCTCCTGCTTTGCCTTATAGTGAGTCAGACCATTGATCTGCCTAGTTAAGTTTTGTCTACATAGATTAGCAGTGGCTCTCCAGGATTCCCTGAATCTGAAATTACTCACTGGCACATTCTGTACACCTTAAATAAAGTGTAGGCTAGACACCCAACTGAATGTATTCCTCCTTGGTAAGGAGAAGACTGGAATCAGCCACTTCCAGTTTGAAACGAACAAGACTCCCTTGTTATGTCAGAACACATGGAACCCTGGTTAGGCTAAACTGTAATTGGAGAACAAGCCAGGATCTCAAACCACAGTTTGATCCTTGCTTGTTTGAAAAAGGGGAAAAAAACTATAGAGGATGGAGATCCTGTGGCTCTCCAGATGTTACTGGGCTCCAACTCCCATCATCCCAGCCAGCATGGCCAGTGGTTAAGGATGATGGGAGCTGTAGACCAGTAATGTCTGGATGACCTCAGGTTCCTCATGCCTGTATTAAACTGTAATTTCCCTGCACTTAGATGTAAGAAGGAAATCCAGTTAGTTTAAAAGCAGGAGCAGAAGCTTCTGATCACCCATCTTAGGTGGCTCTAGATTTTTTTCCCCAAAAGAAAAAGAAATAAGACAAAAGGATTGGATAAATTCATGGGGATAGGTCTGCCCATGGTAAATGAATTGGACTGCCTTCAAGTCAATCCTGACTTATGGCGACCCTATGAAGAGGGTTTTCATGGTAAGCGGTATTCAGAGGCGGTTTGCCATTGCCTTCCTCTGAGAGGCAGTGACTGGCCCAAGGTCACCCAGTGAGCTTTGTGGCTGTGTGGGGATTCAAACACTGGTCTCCCAGGTCATAGTCTAACACTCTAACCACTACTACAAGACAAAACCTTCATGTGCAGAGGAAGTAGTCCTCTAAATGCCAGATGCTGGAGACCAGCAAGAGGGATGCCACCTTCATGACCTGCTCACGTCATCCCCAGAATCATCTGGCTTGCCACTGTTGGAAACAGAATGCTTGGTCAGAGGAAGAGAGGTCATATTTTATCATGAGTTCCCATTCAAATGTGGCCAAAAATCTGCAATGACCCTGCAAAGACACTTTTAAATCACGACTGCCAATGCTGGCAGGACAAAAACCTCATTGAGAATGAAAATAATTGCTCCCTATGTAAACATTGTCCCATTTTGCTAGCCAAGGGAGTAACTCAATTGCAATCGACTTTGGTTGCTTGCCAAAGCAATGTTTGAGTCAGTACACTGGGGCTGTCCACAAGGGCCTTTGCTGACTAATGATGTATTTTTCCTCCTAACACAATAACTGAAAGAGTCACCACTTTGTCTGGCACAAATCTGGCTTTTGCAAGACCACATTTTGTATCTGGCTCTTTAACAATGAGATCTCATATTCCTTCTTTATAGCTGAAGATTATCAGCAAACTGTTACCAATGGGACTGATTCAAACAGTGCTCTACCTCCCTTCATTTTCACCCTGGGGCGGAAAATTAGATCAAGCACAATGAGAGTGCTTATTGTGCTTCCAATGCCCTTAGACATCCACATGTGAACATTATGTCTGAACAGATACTTTGCTTAGGCAGCACTGTAGTCAGTGGAATGCAAGTCTTCACCAAATGCTCACAGTCACGGGTTGGGAGAATGTTTTAAACTGTTGATTAGATTAGATTAGATAGATGGATAGACGGATAGACTGACAGACAGATTATACAGGCACATGTTACCAAATTCTTCCAAGCTACACAGCAAATGGAGTGGACTGTGAAAGACCAACTCAAATTGTGTTTGCATTTTGACCAATTTGTAGGGCAGTGCAATATCTCAGAGAGGAGGTCAGGTCTCCTGCTCCCCTGGTGCATCCACTGTAGCTGCCCAATTGTCCTGCTTTTTAAAGTTTGATAGAAATATCTGTGGGCTATAGGTACGTTCTTAAACCACAAGGTTTTTTGCCTGTTAGTGAATAGATAGATATGTTTGCCACACTGGGCTCCTTTGGGAGGAATGGTGAGATATAAATTGACTGAACTACTACTACTAGCTTAGACTATAATCCTGTACACCAGAGGTTCTAAGCCTGTGGTCCATGGACCCCTAGGGGGGGCATTTATGGGCTTCAGGGAATCTGCAAAGCGGGTGCAACCCCCCCAATTTCTAATGCAGTAAAATACATTGTATGCAAAATTTTGTGTGTGTGTGTGTGTGTGTGTGTGTGTGTGTGTGTGTGTGTGTGTGTGTGGTTATGTGCATTTTTCTGGGGAGGGGGTCCATAGCTTTCATTAGATACTCAGAGGAGTCCATGGCCCCCAAAAAGTTAAGAGCCATCGTTATACATACTTACCTGGAAGGAGGTTTTGTTAGATTTAATGGCATCTACATTTGAGTAGTCATGTATAGGACTGCATACATCAGGGGGTAGGAGAACCTCAGGCCTGGAGCCCAAATGAGGCCCACCAGGCCTTTCTGCCTGGACCTCAGGACTCTCCCCAGGCTACACTCCTCACTGGGCCTGCTCCATGCCCTCCTAGGAGCACTTTTGTCTGGATGGAATATGTTTGTAGATGATGATGATCATGCCTTTTGCTTGTCTGGACAGAGGATGGGAAGAGGTGGGTGGGTGTAAGTCTACAGAAATCTCTGATTTCTGCAAGTCTGGAACAACTGTACAAAGGGAACTGCCTAATGTACAAAGGGAAGAGTCACATCTATTGCACCATGCATTTGTGCCTCTGGCCATGCCTACCATTTGCATGTGGCCCCCAGAAGGTTGTCCACAGGGAAATGTAGCCCTCAGGCTGGAAAAAGATTCCCAACCCCTGATACGCATAGTCAGTCTGGATCCAGCCCAGCCCTCATTGGCCCTGTGACCCCAAGGTCCCTAACATGGCTTGCAAATCACAGTTTAAAATAATATCTACAGTGGGGGGGGAGTGCCAATGCCTAAGTATTTACAATAAAAAACATTCAGCAAACCATGGAAAAAGTCAGCATAAAAATACACTGGAGCTAGCAAAAGAAATGCATATTTCAGTTAAAAACAAATACCATTAAATGTCTAGGCAAAGGAACGGCGACACATTTTACCTGGCTCCTAATAAATATTGATAAAGCTGGCTCTTCTTTCTCCTAACAGCAGCTGAAGCCACGTGACCTGAGATGGCCAAATGCAGAAGAGGGCAGAGCTCCTGTGCCTGTGGAGAATCTCAGTTAGTGTATCCTGTCACCCCTTCAAAGGATGCTCCCCCCCCACCGGTTTGTATAACCTTGCAGACAACAACTGAACTAGGAAAGACAGAAACTCTCAGACTTTTCATTCACCTTCCCCTGTGACACTTCCAGAGAGAAAATAAAACGGAGTGCCTTCAAGTCAATCCAAACTTATGGCGACCCTATGAACAGGGTTTTCATGGTAAGCGGTATTCAGAGGTGGTTTACCATTGCCTCCCTCTTAGGCTGAGAGGCAGTGACTGGCTCAAGGTCGTCCAGTGAGCTTCATGGCTGTGTGGGGATTCGAACCCTGGTCTCCCAGGTTGCAGTTCAACACTCTAACCACTACACCACACTGGCATAAAAAACCCCACCTCCTATAGACCAGAGAGAACCAAAGAGAAACAACCCATAATTAGGGATGGAAGGATCTGTCAGTTTTGGATCTCTCAGTTTCTCATTTCTCTAATTTTTTTATATATATATAGTTTATTTCTATGCCGCCTTTTGGCCAAAAAGGCCCTCAAGGTGGCTCACAAAAAATAAACACAAATACAAAATGGACATCAGAAAAGAACAATGCAATTTACAAAAAATTAAATAACAAAAAATTAACATTCTTAAAAAAGCAACAGCAACATCTTTCAATAACAATACAATAACAATCAGCACTCTCCTAATGTTTTGGTGGTCTACTAATTCTTACATCAATGCGTTGACATCAAAGCGTGGTGCCACTGGGGTGTCCTGTTGACACTGCACCTGCCAGTCCTGGTGCAGGAAAGGGAACAGGAGAAACCCCAGCTTTTCCCCACATAGACAGTGTCCACTGCAAAATAGCACTTCAGCTGGGTCGCAGGGATGAAACAAATAATGTTCCGACCCACAATCTCCTTACCCTGGCTGGCCAGGCTGCTCAAGTAGGCCAGATCTGTTTGTCATTCTTGCTACCTGATGCGTTTTCACTTCAAGATGAAGACCTTTCTGTTTCTGCAGGCCTTTGGCCTGCTATGGATTTGATTTGGATTAGTTTTTCTCCCAGACTCACTGGTGTTGATATATATTACCTGCTGCGTCCAATTTATTTTTGCTTGTAAATGGCTGGTTTATTGATTTGCTGATGTAGGCTGCCTTGGGTGTCCAGATGCCTGGTCAAGCTTCTCGCAGGATTCCTCCAGCTTCTGGATCTGGTTCTCTAAGTAAAGGATGGACACCTCAGACACTACCACTACCAAGAGCTGCAACTTAGGCGGCAACATAATCCAAAGCAGCTCCGTCAGCAGCGGCAGCAGTCGCTGCCGCCTGCGTGCCACCTGCCTGGTTGCATGTCTGCCTAGGGATCACAACATCATGTGGGGCCGATGAGAGCCTCTACGGGGGCACAACAGGCAACTGAAGGGATGGCAGATGAACGAAGAGGACGGAATGCCGGGCGAGCATGCAGGAAAGACACAGTTCTCACATTCCTCGAGAGACCTTGCGACGGTACCCCAACCGTCTTTTCAGACACTAACTGTCCCCCCTTGTCCCATACTCTGACTTTCATCTTGTGCAGTTTAAAAGTTAAAAAAAGCGCCTAGCTTATTTTTAATTAATTTAAAAAATTTAACATTAAAGTCAATGATAAGCCCAGGCATGCTCAGTAAGAACCAACTGTCGGTGTTCTAAAAGCCATATTCACAGCTGCTTGGCTTGGCTAATCAGGGGGCCACACCCACCTACTATCTGAACTTATCAATTGTCTTAATATTGCCGCTTCCTCCCTGCGAAAACAAGATCAGCACAGCACACGTCTTGTTTCTGTTATTTGGGCTGATTGCAGGTGTTGCCACCACTCACCATATGTTCAGAGGCATGTTACCAAATTCTTCCAAGCTACACAGGAAGTGGATTGGACTGTGAAAGACCAACCCAAATTGTGTTTGCATTCTAACCAATTTGTAGGGCAGTCCCATATCTCAGAGAGGAGGTCACGTCTCCTGCTCTCCTGGTGCATTCACTATAGCTGCCAAATTTCCCTGCTTTTTAAAGTTTGATAGAAATATCTGTGGGCTATAGGTTTTTTGCCTATTAGTGAACATCAATTGATGGTGTGGCCACATTTGGAGTATTATGTACACTTCTGGTTGCCTCACCTCAAAAAGGACATTGTAGAGTTGGAAAAGGTTCAGAAAAAGGCCACCAGAATGATCAAGGGGATGGAACAACACCTCTATGAGGAAATGCTATAGCATTCGGGGCTTTGTAGTTTAGAGAAAAGACTAGTAAGAGGTAGCATGATAAAAGTGCCTAAAATTATGCATGGTGAGGAGAAATGTTTTTCTCCCTCTCGCATAACACAAGAACACCCAAGAAGGTCTGTAGGGAAGGGGACACGGTTTTCTTAATAGTTACTTCTGAAGTTGCAACTTATTTTCCTTTGTCTCTCCACAGGCCAACATAGCGGAAGAGAGCAGTTTACCAAGATGGATGTGTAACTTGTACAGCCCATTTCCACTTCAGGGCCAGATAATCAGGCCTGGACTGTGGCTGTCTTTTGGCTGTGTGTATTTGTTTAATTGATTGGAGGCTAAATTAAGTTCTATTTGCAGGACTGTGTTATCCTTTTCATCAGTGTGACCTACACATGCTGTGCTGATGAGCTAGATAAGGTTGTTGCTGCCCTCACTTCATTTATTAGAGTGATAGCGCCAACAGGGTGTAAGGAAAGAAAGAAAGCTAATTCTGTTTTCTTTCATTTTTTAAAAAAGAAATGTTTAGACTCACTCATCCCAAAAGCTCTTGGCTTAGAAACTGAAGGTATTTTAAAGTGTACAACCCTGGAAAAGCCATAGGTTTGTTTTTCTGTTGGTTGGTGTAGTTGACAGGCAGGCTAAACCTTTTATATCTCAGGCAGATCATTCATGTGAAAAGCAGCAACCAGTCTGCAGAGAGTTGTAGCTTAAGGCAAAACCACACACAGCAATAGCATGATTAGCAATTGTGTTGTATGTTTTTAAAAGTTAAATAAGAGGGTGGTGCATGACTTTTATCAGAATCATGGCCCATGGGGGGGAGGAGAAGCTGAAGCCTTCCCTCTCCAGACACAATCTTTTTCAAATTTGATCCCCCCCATTAGTGTTTTTACCTAATGCAAGGTGGGGAACCTCAGGCCTAGGGGCCAAATGAGACAATGAAAACTCTCTTCAGCAAAGTTACTGTCTCAGTTCCATCCTGAGCAATAGTAGGACAAGGGTGCTCACTAGGGTTGCCAGGCTCAGGGCCTGAGGCTACCCTGTATTGTTAGGAGAAGAGAAAGTCAGCCAAGTGCAGGTGTTCTTGCAACACTGTAATGGGAAAAACCACAAGGTGGAATTCTCCCTTCCCCCTGCACAACTTTTAAAGATACAGAAGACACTTGGCTGAATTGTCTCTTCTCTTAAAGATACAGAATCTTTCTCAGGTCCTGCCCACCAGTGGCATGTGGCCCCTGGAAGATTGCCCATGAGACAATGTGGACCTTGGGATGGAAAAGGTTCCCTATCCCTGGGATACTTAATCAGTATGGATCCAACCCAACCTGCATTGGTCCTGGCCCCAAGGCCCCCAACGTGGCTCACAAATCGTGGCTCACAAAATAATATCTAGCCCTACCCTAACGCTACTTACGGAGGGCAAATATCATGCAGAAAGTCCCTGAAGACTTGCCCAGCCATCAGGGGAGATAAAACTGGGCTATATGAATCAATAGTGTGACTTGTTGGACATCAGCTTCATATATTAAAAAGTAGGCTGTATAAATGACATTTTAAAACCTTGAGAGGATGTTCATTACATGATAAATCAACATGCAGTTGGATGTGCATATATTCCCAGTGCACAGTTCCATGTAGGAGTTTGGCAGTGTGGGGTGGGTCAGTGTATCTTTCGCTCGGGAGAGGAGATTTTCTTTGAAACTCATTGCTGTTATTCCTTTACTGTATGTTGTTGAACTGTGTTTGCTGAAATATGACTTGTATTTTGTATTTTCCTTTTACACGTCATGAATTGTGGTAGCCTATGGCTCTGAGCAATAAAAATTCATTTCATTTCAGTGTGTGAAATGGCTCATTTCACATGGGGCATAAATGCAGAATATTTACAAGCTGTCCATTGGCTGGTACCAGTTTGAAGGCATCCCATTGACCTAATAGATCAGTATTGATTTGAGCTGGTTCTTCGTCTGTGTTAATTATTCAATTATGTATTAATTAAAAGGATGCACTAGCCAGATTGGCAATCATGGTGGAGTGTGCTGAGAAGCTAGGTAGCCAGCTAGATATAAACTTAGAGTTTTTTAGTTTCTGAAAAGCCCCAACATAATTTCAAAGAGAACAATGAGTAAATGAGAAGCAAACATACAATAGCTCCAAACTACTGTTAATTGCTCAGTTAGTTACTGTTGCTAGACCAGTTAACACTTGCGTCTATAGTTCCTTCAGTCTATGGCTTCTGTTGCTGAAGTTCACTCTCTCTCTCTCAGTGGAAGGGGTGTAGTCATCTGGGGTCGCGGGGGTGTTGGTGTTGTAGACCAGTTACTGTTTTGGGAGCAGGGTTGCAGCCAGGTCCCTGTGTATGACCCAATCCTCATGAAAGGGGAGCATGTTAGCCACTGAGAAGAGTCCTTGTCATTTTGTGCTGATCGGAGCCAGTCAGAGTGAAAGGGGGTTGAGCCAGCCACTGAGAAGACTCTTCTCAGCAGCAAACACACAGTCTCCCCTTTCATGCTGATTGGAACCTAGGAAGGCTTGTTGCAGTAGAGTGCAGACTCGCGAGGTGGCAGGCAGAGCAAGGGAGATGAGGGGGAAAGGACAAGGGACATGGGTTGACTATCATGAAAGGAATTTGCACTTCCGAATTTGCCACTACCCTACGGTTCAGTGGCTGGAGGCCAGTCTCTTACTCTTCATGCTAGTCTGCTCTGCTCTGTTGCTTTTGCTTGCCTCTGCTCCTTGTCTTTGTCGACTCCTCACTCCTCTGCCCATTGTCCCCAGCCAGCTTTTTTCCATGTAATGGAGAACCTCTCGCCTTCTAGGAGTAGTTCTTACATCAAGACCAAGAAAAACACTGCAGGAGGAAGGGGGGTGGAGGAGGGAAGACAAAAGAAAGGTTTAGGGAACTCTGATCCCCTTTTACCCCATCCCAAAAGAGCTTCCAGCAAGAACGTTGGGCTCTGCCTGGATTAAGGATGGGTGAGAATTTTGATCCAGTTCACATTTGAAGCCGAATCTATCAAATCTGTAATTTCCGAAACAATATCAGATCCAAAACCCAGCCACGCTTTGAGATTCTCAGTTCAAATTGTGCGATGCAGTTCTCCAACCCATGTTTACAAAAATGCATATAGCAAGGGAAAGTGTGCATGAAAATGAATATTGGGAGTGGAAATAACATGCATCATATCTGGAGAAACGGCTTGCAAAAATGTGTACATTAGTCTAAACTGCCTACAAAAAATGTGTTTATTAGGAGAAATTGGCACTAAAATGCTAGACTTTTCATGAGCTTTTTTTTCTTTTAATGCAAACTGCTGCAGAAATATGGAGAGCTGAATTTAAGATTGGAAAAATGAGAGGCTAAGAGAACTGAAACTGACAGATCTTTCCGTCCCTAGCCTGAATAATTTCTTGGTTGTGTCTCAATGTTAAAGAGGTTTGCTGCTGCTCCAGTTATCTTGACCCATTTCAATCTGGGTTCAGGCCTGGTTATGGGACTGAATCAGCTTTGGTCGCCCTGATGGATGACCTTTATTGGGAGGACAGGGGGAGTGAGACCCTGCTATTCTTGATCTCTCAGCAGCATTTAATACTATCGACTATGGTATCCTTCTGTGCTGACTTGGTGAGATGGGTATTGGAGGCACTGTTTTAGCGTCTTTCCGATCCTATCTCCAGGGTTGTTTTCAGAAAATAGCATTGGGTGACTGTCCTTTGGCTCCATGGCAGTTGTGCTGTGGGGTGCCGCAGGGTACCATCTTGTCTTCCATGCTGTTTAACATCTATATGAAGCCTTTGGGAGTGGTTATCAGGGGATTTGGGGCAAGGTGTCAGCAGTATGTTGACCAGCTCTATTTCTCTGTAACATCTGAATCAGGAGAGGCTGTGCAAGCCCTGGACTGCTGCCTGGTGGGCTGGATGAGAGCCAATAAACTGCATCTGAATCCTAGCAAGACGGAGGCACTGTGGGTTGGTGCTTCCTGAGTTTGGATAATTGGTCAGTTGCCTGCTTTGGATGGGATCATACTCCCTCTGAAAAGAGCAGATTTGTAGTCTGGAGGTGCTTCTGGATCCATCTTTGTCGCTAGAGGCCCAGGTGACTTCAATGGCTAGGAGTGCCTTTTACCAGCTTTGTCTGGTAAGACAGCTGCAGCTGTTTCTTGACTGGGATAGCCTGACCACTGTTGTCCATTCACTGGTAACCTCCAGGCTAGATTACGCTAATGAGCTCTATGTGGGTCTGCCCTTAAGGTTGGTCCAGAAGCCACAGCTGGTGCAAAATGACTGCTCACTGGGACAGAGTATTGCCAACATGTCACCCCTCTGCTGAAAGAATTGTATTGGCTGTCCATTAGTTACTGGGCTAAATTCAAGGTTCTGGTTCTGGTTTACAAAGCCCTATACAGCTTGGGACCAGGATACCTGAAAGATCGTCTTACCCCTTATATACCAGTCGATCACTGCACTCTGCAGGTGAGGGCCTCCTGCAGATACCATCTTATCAGGAGGTCCATTCCGTACAACATAGGAAATGGACCTTTAGTGTGGTGGCACCTACCCTGTGGAATTCCCTCCCCTTAAATATTAGCAATCTCTGTTACCTTTTGGTGCCTACTGAAGACCTTCCTCTTTCAACAAGCCTTCTAAGTAGAGACCTTATCCCAGTCTGTATTTGTGTTGGAATTGCTTTTTAATATGTTTTTAAAGCTTTTTTTTTTAAAAGATGTTTTTAAATGTGTTTTGTTTTAATGTATTTTAAAGTCTGTTTTTATCAAGTTTTTGTGTTTTTAGTGTTTTTGTTTGCTGCCCTGGGATCCTACTAGTTGGAAGTGTGGGATATCCTCATCCTCATCTGTCCAAGACACAGTGGTGTAGTCATTATAGTCATAGAATCATAGAATTGTGGAGTTGGAAGGGACCTATAAAGCCATTGAGTCCAACCCCCTGCTCAATGCAGGAGTCTAGTCTTGGACTAGACCCTGGGATTCTGAGTTTCAAGTCCCCACTCAGCCATGGAGCTCACTGGGTTATCTTGGTATAGTCAGAACCTCTCAGCTTAACAACAACAAGGTTGTTGTGAAGAAAAATTGGGCAGGAGGAGAACCATGTACCTCACCTTGTGCTCCTTGGGGGAAACGTGGGGTAGAAATGTAACAAAAGTCAACAAATGAGGGTATTCATGGAGGATTAGGCTATCAATGCTACTAGCCATGATGGCTATGCTCTGCCGCCATAGATGGAGGCAGTATGCTTCCAAATACTAGTTGCTGGAAACCGCAGGAGAAGAGAGCGCACTTACACTCTGGTCCTGCTTTGAAGGCTTCCCCTGGGCAACTAGTTGGCCACTGTGAGAAGAGGATGCTAGACTAGATGGATCACTGGCTTGATCCAACAGGCACTTCTTATGTTTTTAATGAGGGTTCTCGATATTGCACAATATCACCCTTTTAACTCAGAGAAATGTTTGGATCAATAATAAAACCCTTTTAAAAATGCAAGCCAAAATCCATGATGCTACTAAAGGGGTGATGGCCACAGGTGCCAATAGGATTTTTGGGACCCATGTACATGGATTGGGCCCTCACTCACAAAAGAGAACATACATTTGCATAAATGTGTGTCATATGCAATTTTGCATTCTCTTTTGTGGGTTGGGTGGACAAAAGCAAGAAAGAGAGAGAGAGAGAGAGAGAAAGGCCACATCTGGCAGATGGAATGTCAACAGGTAAAGCTTTCCCCTTGATTGTATTTCCACCCTAGTAAAAAGTTTAAGCTACTGTATTTCTGCCTGCCACACAGCTGTTAAAAGCACAAGAGCCCTCCTGTCCCCCAATGCCAATCCTAAACCATGCAAGGAACTCAAGTGTCATGAGTTGCAGACCACTTATGTTAATATAGGTTTTTCCACGCCCTCTTGGTGAGCCTGTCCATGCCCTCTTCCTGGCACTTCCCTTTGCGCAGTAGCAAACTTTAAAAACATCTCTGTCATTTAAGACATTTGTATTCACATAGTCCCCAAACCATTATCTCCTTTCAGTTGTTTTTTATTGGCATTTGGAGAGCTGTCTAACACAGTGATGGCTAGCTTCTGTATTCTCAGGGACAATACATTATCTAGAGCAGAGGCGGCCAGCTGGAAACTGCCAGTTTGAAGCAATTTTATCAAGCCACCAGTGCTCCTGCCAAATTCAAGTCCAGGTATATTAAAAAAAAAGTTTAACTGAAATGTCCTTCTTAAGAAGAAAGAAAGAAAGAAAGAAAGAAAGAAAGAAAGAAAGAAAGAAAGAAAGAAAGAAAGAAAGAAAGAAAGAAAGAAAGAAAGAAAGAAAGAAAGAGTTTTCACGTTTCAAGAAACAGACCTATTTTAGCATTTAATATTACACCTCTCTTTTGATCTTTGAATTAACCTGTTGACTAGACCACTATCTCATAATAAAATGAGTTCACCATACTGGTCCAGACAGCGATCTGGAGGTTAGGAGTAATAAACCATTGTCTAGAGGGAATAGACCCCATCTGCACTATACATTTAAAGCACTAACATACCACTTTAAACAGCCATGGCTTCCCCCAAAGAATCTTCAAAACTGTAGTTTCTTAAGGGTGCTGATGGGTCTCCTAACAACCTGGAGAAGCCATGACTGTTTAAAGTGGTACAATGCTGCTTTAAATGTAGTGAGGTGAAGGCCTCCTGCAGGTACCATCTCATCAGGAGGTACGTTCAGCACAACATAGGAAGTGGACCTTTGGCGTAGTGGCACCTTCCTTTTGGAATTCCCTCCCCTTAAATATTAGACAGGCGCAGTCTCTGTTTTCTTTTTGGCACCTGCTGAAGATCTTCCTCTCTTAACAAGCCTTTTAAGTGGAGACCTTATCCCAGTCTGCATCTGTGTTCGAATTGTTTTTATAGATGTTTTGCTTTTAAGACGTTTTACAGATGGGCTTCATCTGGGAGGAAGGGTGGGATATAAATTTAATAAATAATAATATAGCGCAGATGGAGCCAGAGTGTCCAGGACTTGCTTTACATTGGTGATGGGGAACTTGTGGCCCTCCGGATGTTGGACTCCCATCAGAAACTACCAGTATAGCCATTGATCAGGGGTTATGACAATTGTAGTCCAGCAATGTCTGGGAACCAAGAAGTGCCCTGCCCCTGTCCTAGAACAGGCTGCTCTATGCATGTTGTTGGAGTCCAACTCCCATAAGCCCCATCTAACATGGCCTATGATCAGGACTGGTGAGAGCTGAAGTCCAAAAGCACCTTGAGGGCACCACACTGGCTACCCCTGTCCTATAGGCTAATATCAAACAGTCATCTCACATGATGGAGTGACATGTGAACATGATGGCTGCAATTGTCCTACAGAAGTCTAATCACTGGAAGCTTTTTCTCAAAGTAAGATTCTCCACGGGGATTCATCTTTTCAACTTCTAAAAACAGTAGGAAGAAAACTCACATAATGCGGTTATCTGTTTATGAACTGCCTCTTAGGAGAGCTTCTAAATCTAGCCAGAGGATGAACCAGAGATCTATAAAACCTGGAAGGAGAAGGACTGTATTTCTTTCACATACAGTTTAGTTTTCTGCCAGCTTTTCACAGTCATCTGGGTCCAAAGTGGCTTAAAACAAACACCCACTTCATGTCAAAATACAAATCGTGGGTTCGGGGGGGGGAGAGAAACCAGTTCACAACACATATCATTAAATTCAAATGGGACAGAAATGAACAATTCAACAAACATAACATAAGTTCAACATTACCAAGATATAATCTAGACCCAATGCATAAGTAGAGAACAAAATGAAATCCAACAGTCAATAAATAGATAAATACAATTCAGAGGGGGTGGGGCTAGGCCAGTGCCAGATGATGGCCAGGTTGGGCCCTGGCTGAGAGCCCCTGTGTCCCAGAGGGGCCCCTCCTCAGGGTGGGAGGGTAGCACTCCTATTCCATGATCCATGGCAACTTTGACTCCTGACACTACTGCAGATTGCAGAGAGGAAGCTCCCAGGCACCCCTGCATACAGACAGACAATGTGGGCTTCAATAAGTCTGTCTGCACACCCCACCTACTTCTCCTGTTGCTGGGAATGCTGTGTGCGCTGTGTGAGCATGCTGACCATCAACCAAGGTGGCGGTGGAGGCTTTCCTTAAGGGGCTGACGCCCCTGCTGCCATCTTGATTGATGACACTCATGCACACGCAGCACACAAGTGTTTAATGTGAGGCGATGGGAGAGGTAGGTGGGGCATGTGTGCATGCACCATGGGCCCAGGGCAGGCTGGTGTCCAAGGGCCCAGTCATGCCTGGCGCTGACCCTGGAGTGGGGTTTAGATGATGCTCAGCTGACATGTTTCTGTCTGTAGTAAAGTAGAACTGTCAGGCTATTTGAGGGTTAGTGTTGAAGGAAAGTGCGAAGCAAAACAGACAGTTGTGCAATGCACTTGCTTCTTTTCCGTCTTGTATAATAAAGCAGTTCTTAAGGAGTCACACAACCTTTGACCCACAGAGAACTTCTATTGCTTTTATAAATACCTGTATGGGAGGAATGTTACCTTTAAGAGACATGTAGTGGGACAGTCCAGGTTCCCCTCTGTTACTTGCCTACTGGTCCTAGTGGAAGTGTCTCGTTATTGTTCTCTCACTGTATAGATGTGTTTGCTTGACTTGTGGTAGCTGTATTTTACTCTGTTTCCTAATAGAAAATACCCGATTGGAGAGCCTACTTGTCTCTGCTAAGTGCTGGCCTAAGAGAGCAGGACTCTCAGGGCATGAAAGGTGGAGTGAGTGCTCCACCTCTGGGACCCATTCATTTGTTTGTCCGTCCGTCCGTCCATCCATCCATCCGTCCGTCCATTCATCCGTCCGTCCATCCATCCGTCCGTCCGTCCGTCCGTCCGTCCGTCCGTCCATCCATCCATCCATCCAAAGTGTTTATATACCACTTTTCACCTGGAAAAGCTCTCATAGTGGGTTACAAATCCATAAAAAGTACACAGCCCCTTTCTTCAGGTTTACAATCTGAAAAGACACTACAAAAAAAAGATGGGGAGGAAAGAGGAAAACAAACTCAGGCATTCACAAGCAAAAGTGCAAATATGAGAACTGAGATATCTCTTAGATGAAGCTTTTTTCCCTTTACACAGTGTGGGGAACCTGTTGCCCTCCAGATGTTGCTGGACTACAATTCCCATCATTCCTAATCACTGGCCATGCTGCCTATGCTGAAAGGAGTTGGAGTCCAACAGCATCCAGAGGGTCACTGGTTCCCCCTTCCCTGCTTTACAGTGCTGGGGTGACAAGAGAATTTGTAGCAGAAAGTAACGATTCCCAGCTCTCTGTGAATGAAAAAAATCCTCCACACTTATCTCAGAGGAGCAATTATGATATAATTGCTAAATGATACCATAATTTGGCAACTGGGGAGAACTGCAGTCCCTGGAGATACAGTGCCAACAACCTTGTCTGATAGCTTTACGTGATGTTCACCTATTTGACTCAAACAGATTTATCTTTTGTAGTATTTCTCCCCAACCTTTCTCCAGAAGAGATAAATTGATTGTTTTTATATTTCCCACATTGATGACATCAAGCTGGCCTATGTTATGCATGTTCAGTTATGAATGTTTCCATGCATGCATGTTTTTAAAAATACTATATGCACAGTTCTAGTGCAGGAGAAGTTACATCCCCTGAACAGAAATGCCAGAAGTCATGGTTCTCCTTTACCAAAATAGCAACTGGTATTTAACAATACTCATCTTTAAATATGATGTTCTGCTTACAGCAGGTGTGGAAAACCTTTGACCTTCCAGACGTTACTCAACTACAGCTCCCAACAGCTCCAGAGAGCATGTCCAAAGGGCACTGATGATAGGAGTTGTAGTTCAGCACCACCTGGACAGCAAAATGTTCCCTGCACCTGGCTTACAGAAATAAGAATTTGTGATGAGGATAGATAGGTTGATTACTATTATATGTGTGATGATGAAAGATAGCCTCCATAATCAGAGCCAGTATCCTTCTGGGCACAAACAATGGGAGAGGGCTGTTCTCCCCATGGCCGGCCTGCCCCCCAGGAACATCTGGATGGCAACTATTTGAACTGATGCTGAACTAGAGAAATCTTTGGTGAGATCTTACGTAATTATGAACACTCTAGGCAGGTGTTGCCAACCTGGCACCAAAGGATGCCATAGTGCCCACAAATGCTGTCATTGGCACCCCCAAAAATAAGTGCCTGAGCCTCCTAAGAAAGAAAGTTAGGAAGCAAAATGTGCAGGCACCTTTCTAAGCCATTTCTGTGAAAGAAGTCTACCTGGCTGCTCCTGCTTGTCAGTGTTTTCTAGCCAATGAGTGAAGTGGGAGCTGTGATTGAAAAGTGAGTTCTTTGGATATGAAGCAACAGGACAATTCACTCTTCCCCCTTTTAGTTTTTTTATTTTATTTTTCCAGCTGACACTCTCAAAAACTTCTGGAAGATAACTGAGCACGTTCAGCTCTGATTGAGTCCACCCCTTTTTTGCCCACTTTAGTTTTTTTAAAAAAACGTTTCATATTTCTGGTGTACTTCAGGATTCTCTCAAACATGCTGCTGCCTCCCTCTTGTTTCCCAGCGATCCTACTTTGCCTACAATCCTGTTGGCATTCAACCATCTACGTTTCCTATTAGAGGGAACAAGTGGGACCTGAACAAATCCCTCCTTGCTGCCTAACAGAGTTGCTCCTGTTCAGGGTGGCAGCCAGCCATTTAGGCCCTCTTTCAGAATGCTATAAACCAGGTGTGGGGAACATCTGGCCCTCCAGATGCTGCTGAACAATAACTCCCATCATCCCTTGCCAATGGCCATATTTGCTGGGGCTGATGGGAGTTGTAGTTCAGCAACATCAGAAGAACCAAAGGTTTCCCACACCTAGTATAAACTATAAGGAGTGGAAGCAGGTCATTCCACTTCCCCGTCCCGTTTTCTATTCATCTTCTCCAGTTGACAAGGAAGGTTGTGTGGCTGCTGAGCATACTCAGTCCTCACAGGGATGCTTTTAGAATAAATAAATAATAACTTTCACTTCTGTCCTATTGGCCCTCAACCACCTGAGCTTTCAATGAGACCGACTGCCAATAGTATTCCTGACCTGGGTGTTAATGTGAACGGGTCACCCACTCACTACAGGCCTTGTTAACTCCTATGTGATGGGTATATGAAATCAAGGCAATGGGGAATTAGGGATGCAAATTGCCTCCGAAAGCTTTGTCTGCAAACTTCCACGGGTGGGAAGAACAATATAATTATACAGTGCCAACTGGTGCTTTTGCATTGTCAACTCTAAAAGCAGTTATAAACCACCAGGGAAAACAAACCCTTAAACAAACAGCCCCATCTGTCTGCTTAGCCAATTCATATGTATATTTTCTACTGCTTGACAAATAAATAATAATTCAGAAAGGCATCAGAGCATGTCTCCCTGCAGTACTATAAGTCAAATGGCTAAAGAATGCTCTTAAGTGCCCATTGTAGTTATAAGGCATAAAGGGATTGTCTATATGAAGGGCAAATATGTTTTTCAGCTAGGCTACTCCGTGACGCAGAGAGGTAAGTGCCAGTAACGCAGCCGAAGCTCTGGTCATGGCCAGAGTTTGATTCCAACAGAAGGAGGAAGTCGAATCTCTGGTAAAAGGGGTTGAGGTCCACTCAGCCTTCCATCCATCTGTGGTCGGTAAAATGAGTACCTGGCATATGCTGGGGGGTAAAGAAAGGCCGGGGAAGTAACTGGCAATCCCACCTCATATATACGGTCTGCCTAGTAAACATCACAAGACATCACCCTAAGAGTTGGAAATGACTCGCACTACAAGTGCGGGGACACCTTTACCTTTTTACACATCATAAGAACATGAGAAAAGCCCTGCTCACCCAGACCAAAGGCCTGTCTATCCCAGCCTTTGGTCTGATCCACAGCAGCTAACCAGTTGCCAATGGGAAGCCCACAAGCAGGACATGATTGCCACAATCTTTTTCTGCTGTTGTTTTCAAGTAGGCATGGGCAAATATGTCAATTTCAGTTCCTCATCAGCCCCCGAATTGTGGAATAGTCTCCCCGAGGAGGTACGCCTGGCGCCTACGTTGTTATCCTTTCGGCGCCAGGCTAAAACGTTCCTATTCTCCCAGGCATTTTAATTCATTTGTATGTATTTTAATGTTTTAGCTATCTTAACATTAATGTAGTGCTATTATGTATTTGTATTTTATATTTAGTGATTTTGTTGTTTATTGTTACTATTGTATGTTGTACACCGCCCAGGGAGCCACTGGCTAAGGGCGGTTTATAAATGAAATAAAATAAAATAAATAAATAAAATAAAATAATCAGCGTTTTAATGTGAACTTCTCCCAGTATACGTTTGCAAATAAATTTCCCCTAATATAATTCATTATATGTTATTTTCACAAATATATGCATTCTTATGCCTACTGCTCCTTAGGATACACATTTTTGTACACATTACTTAACTGGGGAACTGCAGTGCAAAATTCAGAAGGATGGCTGTGGTTTAGTTCTCATTTTCGAAAGTGCAAATTAGATGGTTAGCCTTTAAGTGCAAACTGAATCCAGTTTCCCTGGCCTCTCTATGTTGAAATGATTAGTTTTTTGAGGCAAGCCGTCTCTGATTCTGGAGGAAGTATTCAGCCATCGTGAGCAGTAGCTATGATGCCAAGTCCTTTCAGGATTAAATTCTTCAGAATTAAATATCATTTAATTTCTGTCTTATTCACACTGTCTTGTATTTCTCCTTTGCAATGTCATGTACAAATGTGACATTTCATGCTTATCAAAAAACTGCCCTAAATTTCAGTTGAAAGTCTGTTAAAAAAGGTGATTTCATTGTGGCCCAGTGCCGTGTAGATATTCACTAACAGGCAAAAAAAAAAAAACCCTTGCGGTTTCAGAATGTACCTATAGCCCACATATATTTCTATCTAACTTTAAAAAGCAGGGAAATTCGGCAGCTATAGTGAATGCACCAGGGAAGCAGGAGACCTGACCTCCTCTCTGAGATATTGGACTGCCCTACAAATTTGTCAAAATTCAAACACAACTTGAGTTGGTCTTTCACAGTCCAATCCACTTCCTGTGTAGCTTGGAAGAATTTGGTAACGTGCCTCTGAGCATATGGTAAGTGGTGGCAACACCTGCAATCAGCCCAAATAATAGAAAGAAGGCATGTGTTGTGCTGATCTTGTTTTAGGAGGAAGCAACATTATTAAGACAGTTGATATAGCTCAGATGGTCACTTTAAATATGTCTGATTTACTTTGCAATTTTAGTGAAGTTTCCTCATTTTCTTTTGTCTCTATATCTGTGAATAGTACAGCAACACTTTGCAACACTAAAAAAGAGGTATTTTCAATTTAACATTGCGGAATGTGAAAAATCCATGCTGGCTAATTAGAGACTGATATGCTTTTTGAATAGCACATTTTGTAAGCATATTTCTAGATGCATAGGTGTAAGGAATGAAATAGAATTTATACAGCTGAGTCCTTAGAAAAGGTTTCATGTTCTTATTTTCTGGGTCCAGCTCAGTGGCAACTGTCTATAGCAAACTTCTTTTTTTCCACCATCGTCATCACAATGTTCCATGAAATTCAGCCAAAGTACTTTCCTGCTGAGATAAATGGTTAGAAATGCAATAAATGAGTAAAGCTTTTGCACTTTATGAATAATAATATTCAACAATTATGGGCTTTTTGGCAGATCTTCAGGTTCATATCTGGCCTGTTGAGACCTAAAGTTCTCTTTTTCTTTTTGCCTTAATTAGTTTCCTGAATGAATTATCAGCCGAATGTGTGGACAATTTATCACAGCAGAATATAAGGAACTGACTGCAATGATACCTAATCAAATTAATAGGTCCTAGTTGAACTGGCAGCAGCTCATCAATCTCATACAGAAACATGTCCTGCCTGATTTGATTATTTGTAACTGAAAATCTCAGGAACCAAACCTGGGAACCTCATACAGGCACACTACCTGTTGTCTGTGGAGCCATGACCTGTTTCAAGTTAGAAGAAAGAAAGAAACCAAGAGATTAAGTTGTAGAGTGATTTTAAGTTGTAGACTAGTTTTCATGTACATTGCCATTACCAGATGACTGTCTGCAGGGATGATTTGGATTGCATCCAGACAGCACTTTATTCCATTTTTTGTGACATTTCCTTACCAGTTTACTTGCATTTTTATGTGATCTTTCATATGACGTAAAAGCTACTTTTGGAAATTTAGAGGAATCAAGTGGAAGTTTAGCATTCAGTTTCATGTTAATTGCTTCCAGAAAAAAAAATCTTTTTGCAACCCTGTTTACCCGGAAAATTGTGGGAGTTTAGCATTTTGTGTTATTGTTCCCACGGTTTTCTTGGAATCACACCACCACTGCTCACGTAATGAAAATTGGGGTGGTATTCTGTCATAGAGAAGCATGCATGTGCATAAAGGGTGGAGGGGGTGACGCATCCAATGTCATTGTGTCACAGCACACCCACGGGAGTGAATGAAATTTAGTGTGGTGTGGCAGTATATTGATGAAAACAAGTTCCTTAATTCAACAGGTGCTTCAATGTGAAAGAAACATTTGAAATTTGGACAGAAGAGCTAACATTATAATCCGGAAAAATAACACAATACATCCCCCCATCTGAAAGCAGCCTTGCATGTGGGAATGGACCATCACAGATGCAATACCAGTAGGCCCGGGAGGAGAAATTTGGCTTACTTAGCATTGTAATGTGAACCTACCTACTTGACACTTCCCAAAACATTAAGTGGACCAAAACGTGGCTGTCCTTGGAAATTCACACTTCTCCACCTTTTTATGATGCTGTTCTCTGAAAAATTAATATATTGAAAGTGCACTATATGAGGGAAACTTGCTTGCAAAAAAGTATAAATTAGGCAAGATGGTGCACAAAATGTATATTAGGAGAAATATGCACTAAAATGTTCACAGATTTTTGTAAGGATGTCTGCTTTTGAAATCAATCAATCATAGACTGATGCAAAGGTGTAGAAAACTGAATTTAAGATTAGAAAAATGAGAAACTGAAATTGACAGATTTGTCCATCCCTAGATACCATAAATGGAACATTGTAATTACATGGCAGTGTGTTTCAGTAGAGTCAGTTCACACAATCAGCTGCCAGAGCCTTTGCAAGGGTGGAATAATCAAGTGCAGATAAAGAGTGATGTGCATGCATGCATGAAATGGCCCAATGTCTGTGCCCTCTGGAGTTGGAGGTTCATCACAACTGAGAGCAAGAGGAAAACTTGTGTTATTTTCCCGGATTATACTGTTAGCTGCATTCAGAACGGTGCTGTGCATAACTGCCCCCAAACCGCTACTGATAACACTTCTGACACAATGCAGGTGGCAACATGACAATAGCCTTGCCTGTGATATGACATGGTAAGTTGCAAAACAAGATAAGGTTGATGTTAAAATGGTCCTCTGAATGATCCCCTCAGACATGGCCTTAGATTTAAATAATGCCATCATATTTTAGTCATGTTACAAAGAAGAGGTTACAAAGTTGTGGAAGGCTGTAACTCAGTGGTAGAGCATCTGCTTTGAATGCAGAAGGTTCCAGGTTCCATCCTCAACAGCTTCAGGTGGGGCTGAGAAAGACCCCTGTTGTGCAGCTGCCAGGCACCATAGACAATTCTGAGCTAGATGGACCAATGTTCTGATTCTGTATAGGCAGCTTCTGATATTTTGATAAATTTGTTCCCATACATTGACATTTTTGCCTAGCTTATTAAGATTGCCCATGCTGGCAGAATAAGAAAAGTCATTGGAAGCTAACAGTGGGAAAGTTGTGTCTCACAAGACTTATTGAAAGGATGAGGCTGAAGCTGTGGGAGATCTGCAGTCAGGGTCCAATTTTGATCTTGGAGGTGGTGCTGGATGAGATTTAGATGATGTCTTCAACTTGGTTAACAGCACGTGTGTGTGTGTGTGTGTGTGGCAGGAGTGTGATTCAGGAAAACAGCATGGGGTGGAGTTAACCCTACTCTTCCTGTGTTGTCTCAATCACATTAGGGTTCCCCCCTCCCATGGTGGCTTTGGAAGGAAAGGAACTCATCAGGAGATATGATCCTACCTAGTTTGATCCAAACTTTCTGCCTTCCAGTTTCTTGAGATCAAGCTCAGCCTTCCCCTCCTCCTCTTCCTCATCACACTTTGTAGCCAAACAAGTGAGGCCCAGAAGCTACCAGGGACAGTCCAAACTGGGAGATGACTGCAGGCCACATATATAAGCTAAAGGGTAAATTTGCCATCAAATGTCCCCTAAAGCAAAATGGTAGGTTCCTGCTTAGGCCATTTATCTGAGGAATTCCATTTATTAAAGGAAATAATAATAAAAAAGGTTTCAATAAGCCTAGTGACATTTTTCAAGGGGCTCAGCAAGTCCCTAATTCAGGGCCAGACTAGATGGGTAATCTGTGATGTTTGGACGTTTTCCTGGTGTCCATTTCTTTGGTCAAAAGCAGCCACCAGGCTATCCATGTGTGTGCAGGGCCAGCCCTGTCATTAGGCAGAGTGAGGGCTGGCCCTACTGTTAGGTAGAGTTGAGGTGGCAGATGCTGAGGCAGTGAGGTGTTGGAAGATAGGGCTGTGTGTCTCACATGTACTGCCTGACCCTCAATTAAGCTACCCTGTTGTCCTCAGGTGCAGTGGAGGATGTTGCCTCATCACCAGTGTTGAAGTGAGATTCAGCTGCCAAGTCAGTCAGCTTCCTGACATGGAACAGTGGGAGCACTGGCAGCTGATGGCTCCATGTCAGTGGGGCAGTGGAACCCACTCTGGGTTTTAGCCCAAACTTTCAAGGAGCTGTCCAAGGTGCTGAAGACTAAAACCTAGAGTGGATTCCGCTGCCCCACTGACATGGTGCTCGCAGCTGCCACTGGGTGGGAGGGCATCTTGTCCACAGTCAACAAAATGTTTTGGGCTGGCCCTGTATGTGTGTGGACTGGGGCTATGGGTAACATTTTCCTCTATGCCATTTCACAACTTAAATCCTTTACCTGAAGCTGCTGTCATCCAGGGATGAAAGTAGGCTGGCGGGCGGTGGAAGGATGAGTGGGAGACAGGTACTGTGTAGGTATCTGTTGTGGTCCCCCTATGTGACAAACAACAATATCTGCTTACCATTTAAGTTGCAAAAACAACACGGGGAACACAAGAAGCTGCCTTAGACTAAGTCAGGCAATTGGTACATCCAGCTCAATACCCTCTACACTGACTGGCAGCAGCTCTCCAGGTTTCTGCTCAGGAGTCTTTCCTGGCCCCTCCTGGAAATGCCCGGATTGAACCTGGGGCCTTCTGGTTGCAAGGCTGATCCTCTAATACTGAGCTACAGTCCATCCCCAAGTAACTGGGATGGGCTTTTTGTGTGGGAGGACTATGACCCAGTTCAGTTTTGGTACTCAGACCAAATTCCTCGGCTCAGAATTCTTCTATTGTGCCATTATGTCTTTTGCACAAGCCTTCAGCTGGTGGATCCCAGGGTTCTAGTAAAAAATGCAAGTAGCCCCTTATGGTAGGCTCTTCAAAAAGTGGTGGCCTCAGTGAGTTTCAGATTCCCAGCCCCACCTGGGAGCTTCTGCAGGCAAGGCAGATCCTTTATCACTGAGATACAGCCTTCAAGTTTTGTGGAAATGTCTCTGCTTTGTAGTATGACTAAAACTACTGATCTAGGGCCCTTCTCCCCCTCTCCCCTTCTTCCCTCGGCACTACAGCCCTGATTCTGATCACATGCACTTTCCTGGGCCCCACAGCTCCTTAGCTGCTTTTGATGGAACAAGGAAGTTGACTTAGATGGCCATTCTTCACTCCATGCCATCACCAGCTCCCTGGCTCCACTTGCTCCATCACGTCACTGTCCCCACTCCTGCAGCCCTCCCTGTGTTTGGGGCTGAACGTCTGCAGTAGGAAGTGTGCTCCACTCATGGAGGTTCCTTGCACCATTTATAACAGGGATGGGGAACCCATGGTGGCCTTCCAGATTCTGCTGTACTTCAGCGTCCATCATTCCTAACCATTGGCCACACTGTCTGGGGACGGCAGGAGTTGGCGTTCCAACAACATCTGGAGATCCACAGGTCTCCATCTCTTATTTATTACCTCTGAAGATTAAAAGCAGCCATTCTGTTAAAAGTAGCCATTGAGAGTTGAGTGGTGGTGGCTGGGGTGTGGCCATGGTATCATAGGAAGTGTGCTTGACCCTTTGCCCCATGCCATGTGCAGGCTCACCTCAGAAGTACTGTTAGCCATAGATGAGGGGGGGGGAAGACAAGTGCTATATAGGCTACAGTTGCTGTCCCTCTATGCAGCTAATAGCAGCCTCAGGGTACAGTTTGATTTGTAAAAATGGTACATGGGGAAAGGAGTAAAACCCAGTGCTGAATCCCTAAATCCCTGGTCCCTATAGCTGCTTTTAACTGAACAAATAGACATTGGAAAATTAGATCACGGGTCATCCATACCACATCTAGTTTGGCCCTTAGTCCCACTGAGATCACCAATGCCAATGGGTAAGATGTCCACACCCGATAATGTACGAATAGGGGACAATGGGTGCTGCCAATCGCTGCTGTTTCCCATCTTTTCTTATGCTGTTTTGTTTTGTTCACTCCCTCTTTCTGGGGCTATGAGGCCATTATTTGTAAAGGCCTCTCCCCACTTCCTAGAAGTATTTGTGCATTGCCCATCCTGGCTGTTTTGGTCCTTTGGTATATAACATGCCACTAATGTTATTTTTATTTTTATATCCTATCCCATCTTCCTCCAAGAATCTCAAGTTGGCCTATGGAGAGTGTTCTTGCACTCGGGTCCTGCCTGCGGGCTTCCCCCAGGCACCTGGTTGGCCACTGTGAGAACAGGATGCTGGACTAGATGGGCCACTGGCCTGATCCAGCAGGCTCTTCTTATGTTCTTATGTGGTTCTGCTCCCCCATTTTGTCCTCACAACACCTCTGTGAGGTATAGTAGGTTAGGGTGAAAAGCCCAAGGTTGCCCTATGTTTTAAACCCTGGTCTCCCAGGTCCTAGTCCAACACTCTAACCACTGCACCACACTGACTCTTCTCTTCATCGTGGCTTTCTGTTGGCTTTCAGACTCCTCTGTGCAAGAACCATCAAAATGATCAGAAAAGAGCAGAATGATCACTGCTCTTGCCCTGGATGTTCTTCTTGAGGGGACAGGGTGATTTCTCTAGGGAACTTGGCATGCCATTTCGAGGCCCTTTTCCTAAGGCTCTTTCTGTTCCAAACTCTGCTTCACCTTCTGCTGTCACCTTTTATCCCCTAGCATCTTGCTGAGATAGAAAATCCTATCCACAACTCAGATGTTGAGCGATAACTGCTACATGAAGTCAAGATGTGGATAACTGTCAGAATGAAGAATATGCTTTCTGGTTACTTTCAGCTTGTACTACAAGCCCATCTTTGGTCCTGCCTGTGCAAGAACCAGGAGTTCTAGCAGCTGTTGCTCTGTGTAGTGCTGCCGAGTTCTGTAACCATAGCAACAGCATCAGCACCATCCGCGGCATCCTCCTCCCCCTCTCCACTCATACTCCTCCTCCTTCTTAACATCATCAGGACCAGGAACAGCAGCAGCAGCCGAAGCCAGAGCCTGGTAGCGCTGACTGCAATTTAACCAGCTGGCTTTAAGAGACTTGCTCAGGCACCACGACGGGTATGAGCTGCAGCAACGGCTACTTTGTCATTTTCTGGAAGATGGACAGATAGAAAAGAAGGGAGGGAAAGAGAGTTCAAGACAGTGCGCTGCAGAGGAGCCAAAGAAGACCCAGGTAAATGTCCCCACTTCTTGCTTCTGCCAACTCTCTGCCCTTGATTGACTCAGTTGTGTGTTTGTGTCTTTCTGATTTACTGACTAATCCTTTTAAATGTATCCAGATAATCTCCCTTTCCTGGCAAAGCAATGCCATTTTTCAAAAACAGAGCCCCCCTCCTCTTCTTACCATAATCACTTTCATCTGAAAAACAGCAAACATATTCAGAGAGAGGAGGAGAATGGCTAGATTGTTGACGGGGGAACGTAATCAAGAGACGCAATGATTGAAGGAAAAGAAAGGTTCTTGTAGAGTGGCTCAGAATAAAAAGTGGGCAGCAGCTTGGGGAGGGGGCTTGCTTCGAAATTGATCACCTTTAAAAAAAAGAAAAGAAAACAAAAAGAAAATCCATCTAGATCTAGGTCCAATCCATTAATTATATCGCTCTGAAAAATGTTCTGTTGAGATTTTTAAGACAGTCAGAGGCGTGTGTGTCTGTGATTAGTTGTGTGGTAAACAGACTTTTCTCAAAAGCTTGAATTACCTCGAAGGAAAATAATAAAAAATATCTCTTATGTAATTAGGGATTCATAAGCCTCCACCTCAGGTTTACATTGTTGGAGATGAAACATATGCAGATGCCATATACAATGAGCCAGAATATTGGTACATCTTGGCCCAGTGCTCAGTTTAGCAGCGTCTTCCCAAAGTATGAGGCAGAGGTCTTTTCTAGCCTTCCTACCTGGGGTTCTTTAACCAGAGATAACAAGGACGGAACTTGTGGTCTTCTGCATGCGAAGCTTGTGCTCTGCCACTGAGCACTGGGCACACGACGTTTGATATGATAGTGGAGACTCCTGCCCTGAGCAAAGCCTTTGGGTAAGATATTGAGTAGGCATTGAGCAAGGTACTTCTTAGAGACCTTTTATCTCTATCTTCCAACCCTGTGAGTCTAAGGCTGTGATTCTATATACACTTACCTGGAAGTAAATCCCACTGAAAACATGGTGAAGCTTACTTCTGAGTAGATGTGCATAGGATTGTGTTGTAAACATACTGTGCCCTCTGTATTATTTATTTATTTATTTATTGCATTTATACCCCACCTTTCATTTCATGATTGAAACCCAAGGGGGCTTACATATGGTTCCCAGGTGGTCTCCCATCCAGGCACTGACCAGACCTAACCTTACTTAGCTTCAGCAGGGAGCTGGCCTTATGTGCCTTCAGACTAGGGTTGCCAGGTTCCTGGCCTGAGACTGCTCCTATATCTTTAGGAGAAAAGAAAGTCAGCCAAGTGCAGGTGTTCTTGCAACCCTGTAATGGGAAAAACCACAAGGTGGAATTCTCTCTTCCCCCTGCAGGACTTTTAAAATACAGAAGACCTCTTGGAGGCTGGGCCTGGCAACCAAGAGGTCTTCTGTATCTTTAAAAGTTGTGCAGGGGGAAGGGAGAATCCCACCTTGTGGTTTTTCCCATTACAGGGTTGCAAGAACACCTGCACTTGGCTGACTTTCTCTTCTCCTAAAGATACAGGATCAGTCTCAGGCCAGGAACCTGGCAACCCTACTTCAGACCATAGCCTGGGACCATTTATACTCATGATGATGTCGTAGTCCAGCGTAAACAGAAGTAACTCCCCTTCATGCAAACTTCAGATTGTCTCAACATTTTGGAAGTCCTCAAGCTGTTCAGATGAGATTGTGTCATATCAATAAATTTACTGCATGCATCATTTCCCACCTTGAAACTGTTTTGTGCCTCTGCTGCTATGACTCACCAACCAGTTGAGCTACAGCCCTTAGGTTTCCTCTGATCTAATTTCTGAGATGAATTCAGTTTACTTGTGTGGATAAGAATATTATTCAGTCAGAGTGATCATTTCCATAGCACTTTTCATTTCATCACCTGCTTGATCATTTATGTATTGCCAGTCCTGAATGAATGTGTGTTAAACCACAGTAAATCACCATTTGCACATTAGAGGGGGGCAAGACTGAAAGACTGTCATTTACTCAAGGAGCCCCATATACAAGAGAAATTTGTGTACGGGGCTCCTATATCCTGAGATGCATATTCAAGACCATAGTACAGCTTTTTCTTTCATTTGATTGTCCCTTTAAAATTCCCCACTCAGAAGCAAGGCTCACAGTGTTTTCAATGGGATTTACTTCCAGTTAAGTGTATATAGAATCACATTTCACCTAAAAGCAAGATCTGGAATGGAACGGAAAGATCAAAACATCAGTCAGCATTTGAAGGGATATAATGAACTACGGCAAGAAAAGCAGATTTTTTTAAAAAAAAATCTCAAGGAAGCTTTGCACATCTCTTGATTTCCCCGCATCTCTAGCAGAATTCGAAGTGAATTCTAATGTGTCTGCTCAGACCAAACATCTATTAGAATCTAGAGCAGGCTTGCAGTGGAGGGGTGTATGTACACGTATGCTTAACAGTTCAATTTTGTGCAGGGTGCCCAAGTGAAAGGCTGGGTTGCCCGGCCACGCTTTGTGAACACCGGTGAACTCCATTGGTGTGGGCTTTTTTGAGGGGAGGGGGCGAGTGGACTGAAAATGCGAACATGGCATCTGATCCTCTGACATTAGAAACAAATGCATCTCCAATTCCTGCCACCTTATTGTGGGAAAATATAGGAAGGGTAGCATAGGATAGCTGCCTTATCCTGAGTCAGACCGTTGGTCCACCTAGCTCAGTGTTGTCTACACTGACAGGCAGCATCTCTCCAGGGTTTCAGACAGAATCATCTCCCAGCCCTACCTGAGAATGCCAGGGATTGAACCTGGGATCTTCTGCGTGCAAAGCAGACACTCTGCAACTGAGCTATGGCCCTTCCGCAACTATTTGATAGGTAGCATAACACCAGCTGAAATTCCTCTTCTTCACAACTATTAAAAGTGCAGGGATCCTGTCCTTACTTGCATCTAGCCACCCTAGATATACTTTGAATTTAATTGGATTAAATGGTAACATGTTGGTATTGATAGGTTTTCTGATACTGGTATCTTAGTAATTTGGCTTAGTTAGTGGAAGGTTTATTTACTAAATGTGATTTTTTTTAAAAAAAATACTGGCTATTTATGAGTCGAATGCTTTTCACACATTATGGTATTAATTGTAATATCTGTCAACATGCTAACATGGCAATATTATGTGCTTGGTATATTTTTGATTGTTCCTGTTGCACTTGCACATTTATGATTTGTTTATTCTTTTGATCTACTTTGAGTATAATTTGGGGAAATGGCACGTAGGATGTATTTGTTTCATCCCGCTTATGGACACAATAGATGTAATAACTAGGTTGCTTCAGGTTTGTTTGTTTGTTTAAACTATTTTATTCTGATATTTTGGTGTTTTGATCCTTGATTTATACCTATCGTTGGTTCAATGCTCTTTTGGTGTGTGTTGATATGTGCATTTTAAGATTGTGTATTTATTGATTGATGTGTGTATTTTAACCGATTGTTATGTACCACCCTGGGAACCTTCGCATTGCAGGGAATACGTTTTGTAGATAATAATATAAAGTTGTTGATGATGTTACTCAGCATGCTATGCTGTGCGTAACTGAATATACTTCCAGATAAATGGGTATAGGATTATAGCCTGGAATACTTTTCACGACATTTCTTCACAAAGAGAGAGAGGATGATTAAATAACAGTAGCATGCTTAAAAGCATTTGTTTGTGTGTATATATAATTTCAACACAGTTGAGAATGTATGTTGTAATTGCATCTGGGTCACTCTCGGACGTCCAAGTGGGATCTATTTACTCCCCAAAGCCAGGTATGGGGAACCTGTGGCCCTCCAGATCTTATTGGGCTACCACTCCCATCATCGATGACCATTGGCCATGCTGGCAGGGGATGACGGGACTTATAGTCCAACAATGTCTGGAGGACACTTCATTGGCTACCTTGTCCTAAGAAGCTCTTGATCCTCTCCTATGCAAAACATTCTCAATAATGAAAAAGAATTATTGTTCTTATTAATTAATCTCATTAGAATACCCCCCTTATAGACCAGTTTTCTTTGATGGTGGTGGTGGTGGGTCCTTTTTATCCTATCAAATGATTACACGATCACTTCCTTCCTTCTATTCCTTCCACGTAAACATATTCAGGGTTGAAGAGCCAAGATTGTTAGTCCAAGATCCAGAGAATAACACAGTTTCGTGTATGTGCCTGAAATCCAACCGTATGAACACGATTCAGCAACATACAATTATGAATAATTCTCATTGAAATCAGTGGAATGGGACTCATCAACATTTACTGGATTGTGCCTTGTTTATTTCAGCATTATCCATTGAGGAAGGGCCATGGTTCAGTGGCAGAGCACATACTTTGCATGCAAATAGTCAGAAATTCAATCTCTGGTGCCTCCGAGTAGGACCAGGAGAGATCCCTATTTGAAACTTTGGAGAGCTGCTGCCAGACAATATTGACATTACTGAGCTAGATGAACTAGCGGTTTGACTTGGTGTAAGGCAGCTTGCTATGTTCCTATTAGGATGTTCCTCTTGCACGTGAAATGAATGAATGAGAGCTGTACAAGGCTACAAGAGTGTCCATGTTCAATCACCATTCATTTCAGTTGGGCTTGTGCAGGAGAAGAGCAGATTGTGAATGGTCACAGCAGGCAGTGCCTTTTAAAAATGTTTAGCTTCATGCTTAATATTCATTTTAACCATTCTCATACTACTGAATGCCAGTTGTTGAGCGATATAGATGCTGGTGAAGTTCTCCTGAGCCAGGCTTGGATGTAAACTTCAAGGGGGGTGTAAAAAATTGGGTCCAAAGGGAAAGCAAGTTTTTAAAGCCCTCCTCCCAATAATCTCTGTCTCAGCAGAAAATCTAAGATCGAGAAGAATTCCTGGCTAGTTCTTTCTGTCCCCCACTGCCTTCCCCACTGGCCCCCACCCTCCAAATTAAAATACTTCTCTTTTCCTTCCCTGGAGATGCTGTGGGTAGAACCTGGGACCTTCTATATGGAAAGCAGATGTTCTACCAGTGAACTACAGCCCTTCCCCTAAATGAGGGAGGACACCCTTTTATGAATGATCATAGGAATATAGGAAGCTGCCAAATATGGAGTGAGACCATTGGTCCACCTGGCTCAGTATTTTTTTTACACTGACTGGCAGCAGTTCTCTAGTGTTCAAGATGGGGGATATTCCTTGTCCTACCTGGAGATGCTGGGGTTTGAACCTGGGTCTCCTGCATGCAAAGTGGATGCTGCAATGCTGAGCTACAGCCCTTCCCAACTCTGTTTTTCCCAGTCCTTGGATTTGCAAAGTGATTTTATATGATGGTAGTAATGATGACGATGAGCCCATCTTGCATATGGGACTCCAGATTAGAAGACCATTCCATGTCTCTCACTATTCATCAGAGAACAGTTTGTCCATGGTGAAATTTATATTGTGTGAATCAGACATTTCTTGATGACCTAGGACATAGGTGGGGAATTTTTCAGCCCAAGGGCCACATTCCCTTTTGAGTAACTTCCCAGGGGCCACATGCCAGTAGTGGGTGGATCCAGAGGCAAGAGTGGGTGGTAGAACCCATGTAGATTTTACTTTTATACGGTAGGCTAGTTAACAGAGAGAGAGAGGGCTGGGGGTGGAGGTCTGCATTTGGTCTCCAGGTCTAAAGTTCTCCACCTCTGACCTAGAAGTTCAAAGAAGACTACCAATGGATATTTGCTGTGGTGGGCTAATGGAGCTTCCATGATGATTAAAGGCAGTGTACCTCTGATTGCTGGATAATGAGGACAGGCAACAGGGCATGGGTTTACCATCATGTTGCACTTGCAAGGTTCCCAAGAGAGGCATCCATCTGGTCACAGTTAGAGGTAGAGGATGGTATTCAGTGCTAATCTTACTTACAACAGACCCGTTGAAGTTAAAAGATGTGGCAAACTCAGGTTCATTAATATCAGTGGGTCTATTCTGAGTAGGACTTTGTTGAAGATAACCCAGCATGTTGTACTAGATGGTTTGATCCAGCAAGTTTTCCTCAGGTACTTCATCTAAGGTGCAGGTTCCACATCTGTGTGGAATTCTGGTTTAGGTAGAATGATGCAGCCATCCTAGGCAGCAGACACTGAGGGGCACAGATCGGATAGAGCTGTGTGTGTGCCATGCAATGTACCCTGTGTTCCCTAAAAGATTGGTTCACCTCTTATATACCCAACCACTCACTGTGCTTTGCAGGACAGGGCGACCTTATGAAGTCTGTTCTGTATGAGGTAGGAATCGGGCCTTTAGCGGGGCAGCACCTACCCTTTGGAACTCCCCCCCATTTCATATCAGACAAGCACTGTCTCCATTATAGAATCATAGAATAGTAGAGTTGGAAGGGGCCTATAAGGCCATCGAGTCCAACCCCCTGCTCAATGCAGGAATCCAACTTCAAGCATACCCGACAGGTGGCTGTGCAGCTACCCTCAGGTGCAGTGGTGGATGCCCATCACCAGTGTTGAAGTACAATTCAACTCCCAGTCTGATCTGCTTCTGTAAATGGAAGGAAGAGAGGTGCCATCTTGTCCTTCAACTCAAGCACCAAAATGCCTTCGGCCAGCCCTGTACAGGTTGTGCGCTTCCACTGCTACCCAACTAGCCAATCCTTTTAATATTGACCTCACAGTGGTGGCTGGTGCCCATTGCGGCTGTTGGGCACAAAGCAGGGAGCCAAGCTAGGCAGTTAGGCAGAGTCAACTAATTCTGGTTCTGTCCCCATCTTCCTCCCTGCTGAGTTCTACAAGGGCAGCACTGAGTCTAAGGAGGAGGTAGCTGACAGGCAGATTGGCTGTAAGTGGGCAGGTGCGGGGCTGGCTGAGGGCAGACTGAGGTTGGCGGGGCAATGCCCCATTTGCTCTGATAGACCGGCTTCCACTAGAGGTTATCAGCAACATGGTTGCCCCTTCCCATAAAGCATCAAAACCATTCTCCCCCCTTCCCTCATGTATTAAGGCCAGAGGGGATATTGCATCATTGCCCTTGAAAAGCCACTTGTGGAAACATCTGTTAGGCTGAAATGCAGTGGTGTGGCCCACATTCAACCTGCAGTGGATTACTTTCCCCCATCTTTATGGCTAAAAAACATTGCTATTGTTATTATTGTTATTGTTTCTGGAAGGCTTCAACCCACGTTCTCAGTGAAATACATCCAAAGGAATGGAGAATTGCTGCAGCAATGGCTCATTCTTGGTCACAATAAATCAAGGCAGCATTTTAAACCACTTTCTGTACGTTGCCAAGAGAGCCGTATCACATAATAAAGAGGGTGCGTATGTATGTGAGATGACAAATGGTGCTGAGTGTACATTTCTTCAGCTTAAGCCACAGATAAAAGGGCACCAGTGGCCTAGAGATGATGCTGGGCTTCTTAAATATTATTCTGAATGTTCACGTTGCTGTTGGATAAAGGTATGTAGCAGCCACACAGAGGTATAGCCTCTTGAATACTATGGAGCTACAACCCCCCCCTTTAAAATTATGTCAAAAGCCCAGGAATATGAAAACATTTATATCTATATCTGTAATGTTTTTGTGTTTATGTGTTGATAGCAAAACCGGGTTCATGCAATAATGAAATATGCCACGTTAAAGCAATTTATCAAGGTGCAGTTTATAAATCTCTATATAAATGTAGCTAGCAAAAATATGCTGCAACTTAAGAGCAAGGACAGCAGCTAGCTGGGTTTTTTGGTTATTAGACGAAAACTGATTTTACCACCTTTTCCCCACCTGCCACTTATCAGACAGCTTGTTGTCTTTGTAAATATCGTAATTTTATGTCTTTAATGTATTAGTCTTATTTCATGCTCGACAGTCGTCACGATCACGCTGATAGCAGGCTTTCCACGGTTGCCCTCAAATACTGCTCTAAGGAAATAAAGTGATTTTATAGTTAGAGCCTCCATTTAATTTGCAGTTGTTGAGGGGACGTTGATGCCAGTTTATGCATTCTAGTCTTCTGCTCTGGCAAACAGCAGAAACACACCATCAACAGCTTCCAATGATGTATCTCTTGCTGGATTGTGCCCCTTTCTGACTATAAACAGGCAGATGGTGTCAAAAGCTCACCATGGGATGGGGGAGAAATTTGATTCAGTTTGCATTTAAAGCCATATTTCTCAAATGTGCACTTTCCAAAACAATGTGAGCACCAAAACAGCCACCCTTCAAAATTCGTACTGGTCTGAATTCTGCAATGCAGTTCTCCAACCGTTGTTAAACAATGTTTGCAACAAGGCATATATTAGGGGAAAGTGTGCATACCAATGAATATATTAATGAAGGTAACATACAATAATGCATCATGTTAGGAGAAATTGCTTGCAAAAATGTGTACATTAGTCAAGAAAATGTGTTTATTAGGAGAACTTTGCACTAAAATTTCATGTGGATTTTTTTTGGGGGGGGTGGCAAATTGCTGCAGAATTATGGAGAACTGAATTTAAGATAAGAAAACTGAGAAAACTGAGACTACTGATGCTTCCATCTCTATGCCCAGGCAAAAACTAGGATGTCGAGAAGGTTAGGCTAAAGACTTCCTCCTGCTATTGTGTGTCTGCTTTTTTAAAAAAATGTGAGGGGGACATTCAGACCTGTAATTCTTCCCCACACACAGGCTTTAAAGTGGTATGTATTGGCAACAGGCATTTCATGTGTCCCTCTTGAACGAGGAGCTTGGCTCTAAATGCGTTGGATTAGACTTCATGATGATTGCATCACTGCAGTTTCATAACTTATGACACTGCAAAATAATGAAACATGTTGTGGGTGAGGTAATAGCATAGATCATAAGACGAGCCCTGCTGGATCAGGCCAGAGGCACATCATAATCCAGAATCTTGTTCTCACAATCAGTGGACAACCTGATGCATGACCCACAAGCACAACAGGGCTCTCCTTTTGATTCCCCACAGCGAAGCACCAAGTATTCAGAGGCCTAGAGCATAGGCATCATGCTTAGTGGCTATTGAGAGCCTCACCCTTCATGATTTTGTCTAGTCCTCTTCTAAAGTGTACCAAGCCAGTGGCTGTCACTGTGGAAGCAGATTCCATAGTTTAACTATGTGCTGTGTGATGGTGGTATTGCAAATGGGAACATACGACGCTACCTTATCAGATCATTGGTCTGCTGTCTACTCTGGCAGCAGCTCTTCATAGTTTCAAATTGAGGGCTTCCCAGCCATGCAACGTGTGGTCCTTTTTAACCGAAGATACCAGGGATTCTACCTGGGAGTTTCCATATGCAAAGCATGTGAACTGTGTCTTATCACAGAGTTGGGGGCCTATGAGGCCATCGAGTCCAATCCCCTGCTCAATGCAGGAATCCAAATCTGCAAAGCCTTCTCTTTGCCATATTTTAGGCTTAGTAGTAAGGCTATTATTTAGCATCACATTGGTTGGAGAGGAAGACATGGCAAAAGTAGGACAAGGGTAAGGTTTATAAAGGGGGGCAATGTGATTCCCTCCAGGTATTATGGACTACAATCCCCATTGTCATTGACAATTGGCTGTGCTGGTTGGGGCTGATGAGAGGTGGGGTTACAGATGGGGGAGAAATTCAGTTTGCCTGCATACCATGCACTTCCTGAAACAATACATCAACCAAAATGCAGCTTTCCTTCTAAATTTGCACTTTTCCAAATTTTGCAATGCAGTTTTCCACAACCCCCCCCCAAAAAGTTCAAAAATGCATACATTAGGGGAAAGTGTGCATTAAAATGCAGATATTGTTGAATTTTATTCCACTATTATTCCACTTCAGTCATGGTTTCCCCCAAAGAATCCTGGGAAGTATAGTTTGTGAAAGGTGCTGAGAGTTGTTAGGAGACCCCGGTTCCCCTCATAGAGCTACAATTCCCAGAGTTCTCTGGGAAGAAGGACTGACTGTGAAACCTCTCTGAGAACAGTAACTGTGTGAGGGGAAAAGAGGTCTCCCAACAACTCCCAGCACCCTTCACAAACTACCCTTTCCAGGATTTTGGGGGGGAAGCCATGACTGTTTAAAGTGGAATAATAGTGGAATAAATATATGGTGAAACTGTGGCCTATTATGGGCTTTTTGGGAAGATGTCTGTTTGGTCACTGCATAAAGCAGGTTTCTTGGCTAGATGGGCCATGTGCTTTGACTCAGCAGAGCTCGTTTTATGTTCTTATGAAGCAATTACTACTTGATTAGCCACTAGATAGTTACTCTGCCCTGGACATTCATTCCATCTCTTTTTTTCTATTAAATGACTGATCAAGAGGCAACTGCTTCTGATGGTCATAGCCCGTGAATTATTTATTTTTTATTGCAGTGTGCAGTGCTCGAGAGTAAACATTTGCCAATAAGTTACCAAGGAGAATCCATTTGAAACAATGGCCTATCTCCTGATCTACGCAACTGACAAGCAGGTATAGCTTGAACAGTGTGTAACTTAACCATTAACCAGCAATCATTGCTTGGGGTGTAAATAAAACTCACCTGCGCTACATGAAAAGGCTGAATTGAAATGCTTTCTTTAAAAAATGTAGGTGATTTCCCAATTTAATAAAAATAAATATACATTTATTCTCGAGAACCTAGAAATATAGGAAGATGCTTTATACCAAGTCAGACCATTGGTTCATTTCATAGAATCATAGAATAGTAGAGTTGGAAGGGGCCTATAAGGCCATCAAGTCCAACCCCCTGCGCAATGCAGGAATCCAAATCAAAGCATTCCCGACAGATGGCTGTCCAGCTCCCTCTTGAATGCCTCCAGTGTCAGAGAGCCCACTACCTCTCTAGGTAATTGGTTCCATTGTCGTATGGCTCTAAGAGTTAGGAAGTTTTTCCTGATGTCCAGTCGAAATCTGGCTTCCTGCAACTTGAGCCCATTATTCTGTGTCCTGCACTCTGGGACAATCGAGAAGAGATCCCGGCCCTCCTCTATGTGACAACGTTTCATGTACTTGAAGAGTGCTATCATATCTCCCCTCAGTCTTCTCTTCTACAGGCTAAACACGCCCAGTTCTTTCAGTCTCTCCTCATAGAGCTATGTTTCCAGTCGCCTGATCATCCTTGTTGCCCTCCTTTGAACCTGTTCCAGTTTGTCTGCATCCTTCTTGAAGTGCAGAGACCAAAACTGGATGCAGTATTCAAGATGAGGCCTAACCAGTGCTGAATAGAGGGGAACTAGTACTTCACGCGATTTGGAAACTATACTTCTGTTAATGCAGCCTAATATAGCATTTGCCTTTTTTGCAGCCTTTTTTGAGCCATTTAACTCAACAATGTCTACAATGACTGGCAGCAGCTCTCCAGAGTTTCAGACCCGAATCCCCAGCCCTACCTGGAGATGCTGGGGATTGAACTTGGGACCTTCTGCATTCAAAGCAGATGCTCTTCCACTGAGTTACATCCCTTCCCAAGTGGGATGAAGGCCATTTGGAGGGCAGGGAGAAAGATATATTTCCTTGTGTCTAGTCTTCTTTTCTTTTCCAAATATTGCCTTGTTTGTAATGTCGTGGATTCCCCCTTTAGGGATCCACCACAATGTGGTTTGGACCCAGGAATAAGTGCACGTGAGACCTTGAAGCAGCAGATTGTAGTTTATTACTTACGTAAGGAGACAGTGATCACACAAGCATGTCTGCCCAAGCACAGGCAGACATTCCCCTATATACCTCTACAGCATTTTAACCCACGTGATTTTATATAGCAAGTGAGAGAGTTTCCAGCTGCAACAGGCACCTACAACCTGCGCAGTAACACTCTGTATCTCCTATCAGTCATTACACAAGGAGGGAAGTTTTAAAAACTCCAGTCCCCTCTCTCCTCCTCTGCACACGCAGTTACCCTTGCTCATCATGGAGTGGAATTTCCACATCAGTATCTCTGTTCCATCATACCCAGATACCAGTCCTTAGGGCTCTCTCGATGTATGCATGATTTTCTCTATATCCTCATCATAGTAAATTAGCTAAACCAGAAGTAGAGTGTAATTGTGTTAGGCGATGTGTGAGTCTTACAATGTTGCAGCAATTCCAGTGATAATTGCACTTTTAAAGAGTGTTGCATGGGTGAGATCTTTATTGATTTTTGACTTTTGGGGTGGGGTTTGGAAAACTTTATTCTTAATAGAACAGGATCATACTGTGAGATTTAGGGTAGGAGGGAGGGAGGAAGGATCAGTTCCAATGTCTGTTTTTTTATGTGAAATGTGGAGAAAGTAGAAACTCAGATGTATTATTTCTCTGTTGACATGACTGATAAGACATATGCCTCAGTTCTCTCTTAATGAGTTGTATCCGGTGTAATGCTAAGTCTGGGTTCCACTGGTGCAAGAATTACCGCTAGACCAACAGGAATCCCTCTCCCCTCATGCCCTGTGTGCCCCTGAAATCTGTTCTAGGGGTTCCCCCAATCCTCCAAGGCAGATCTGGGGAGGGAGGAGAGGGGGCAAAGTCATGTTGCGCTAGTGGTAATCCTTGGGCTGTTGGGATGGGTTGGTAGAATACCTCCAACATGTCTACATTTTTTCCTCAAAACATAGTTACAATACTGGAAATAATGATCACAGCACTTTTTAAAATTTTACAAAATGTATAGGCCACTTAAATAAATAAATACATCTAGAAGCAGTTTATATAAAATAGTTTAAAATATGTATTCAGAAATGCTGATAAAATGGACCATCTTTTAAAAAGATTAAACAAGTAAACCTTATGAAATTATTGAAATATAAATAAAATCATCAGTATGCAAAAAACAAGTGAACGTAATAAAATTACATGTCTGGGTTGGTTTGCCTAAATAAAAAGGTTTGTTAGGGTGCTGTTGTTTTTAAGCAGGAAATGAAAAGACTTAGACGCTCCTGCGATCAGTAGTGCAGTGGCAAATTCAGAAGTGCAGCATCCCTTCATGATAGCCACAGCCACAACCTCACCTTTTTTTTTTCTTTTTTGCTGAGCTTGAGATCCTTGTTAATGCAGGCATCCCTTTGAGCCAAAAATCATGAAAGGAGAGAGTGTTAGCTGTTGAACAGAGTCTTCTGAGTGGATGACTCACCTCCTTTCACTCTGGTTGGCTTCAAATCAGCAGGAAAGGATAAGGTAGAAGGCTCTTCTCAGAGACTAATCCACTCGCCTTTCTTGCTGATTGGCTCATAGGATGTTGGAGACGTAGGGACCCAGCTAGGATCCTGCTCCCAAAAATGTAAGGGGTCTAAGACCCCCTGAGACCCTGGACGACTACACCCCTGCCTGGGATCATTAATGAGCTGGATGTTGGTAAACAAACTGAAACTAAATCTGAATCCAGATACAACAGAAGTGCTCTTGCTGAGTAGGAATTCTGATCTAGGTAAACAGTTGTTCCAAGAGTTTCTCTCAGTTTGCTCTTTGACCATTCCCCATCCATAAATGAGAAAAGGAACTGCATGAGAAATTTATCAAAGGGGAGTGGAAAAATGGGTTCTATCCAACTAAGTTTTACACAGAGTAGACCCATGGGAATTAAGGAACCCAAGTTAGTCATGTCCATTAATTTCAGTGAGGCTCCTCTGAGTACAGTCAGTGAAATTCTCATGGGTGGGGTGCAGTTTTTTTCCCTTTCATTCTCCAAATCATTTTGCCAGTGACCTATACTCTGCAGCCTCCCCAGGTCCTGTAATTCATTTAAAGCCAGAGGGAGGAAATCCTGTGGTAACTCCTCCCATAAAGCCTTTACAGATCATGAAGGGCAGACAGCAGAGTGCTAGATAAATCTGTACTGGAAATAAAAACATGGGAACCATCCTTGGCCACCTCACAACGGAAAGATAAACTGAAAACTCTGCATCCACAGACATTCTAAATTGTCTGGAGAATGAGGCAGGAAAATGGAAGCCACTTTTGCAGGGGAAGGAAGCATTTGAGAAACTGGGGGCCAGGTTTTGGCACAGTGTTAGCTTCTCTTTTGGATGTGCCTCTCTTGTACTCTTAAAGAATCCAGCTCACCGTTTGAGAGCACTCCTGCAGCCAGCTGTGCTCCTGGATATTTAAGAGTGATGATGCATGGGAAATGGAAGAACATATATATATATATATATATATATATATATATATATACTAGCTGAAATTAATGTCAGTGTTATCTTTGGTACCTGTGTTATTAACCTGTGTTATTAACGCAAGCAACCTGCAAGCACTCTGCTTTTCCTTAAAATAGGAGCTGCATTATTTAGCACTTGCTACTACAAATAACGTGCAAGACATTTATCACAGTGAATATAAAAGCAGAATGTCTTGTAGGTTGTGTAGCACATTTTAGTCAAATAAGCTAAGCCATTCAAAGTGTGAACTGTGACCTTTAAAGCCATTAACAGCTTGAGAATAGGTGATGTGAAGGACCGTCTGTGCCTCTGCAAACCTGCCAGAGATTTAAGGCGACCTAAGCTGAACTCCAGGGACAGCCAATGTATTGCTCTGAAGATATTGTTGGACTCCAACTCCCATCGGCACCAGCCAAGTATCCCCCGTCTTATTAACTCTGCATTTGGTTTCTTTTTCCTAAGTGTAGAACTTTGCATTTATCTCTGTTGAATTTCATTCTGTTGTTTTCAGCCCAATGCTCCAGCCTATCAAGGTCCCTTTGAATTTTGTTTCTATCTTCCACGGTATTAGCTATGCCCCCCAATTTTGTATCATCTGCAAATATGATAAGCAATACACTATCTAAAGAGGACAACCCCTTCTACAGTAAGAACCTTAAGTCCAAAATTACTTAACTCCACCACTGATTTCAGTACTGCTGAATGTACAGTGAACCAGGCTCCTGTCTTTAAAAACACAAGATTCTCACTTTTAGAAGCTGAGAACTGCATTTATGTTTCAGTGATACTTCATGAGATGTGGAAATCCCCCAAATGCTCATAGGCCAAATAAATCTGTGCAGAGGAAGATTTACATGGAAACTGACAAAACATGTATCTTTTCTCACCCTAGCAAGCTCCTGAAAAAGACAATTTGTGCAGCCTTCTACTACAATCCCCATTTATTTTAATAACAATATGACACTTGAGATGTATATTTATAGGACCCTCTCCAGTTGTGAATGTAATTTGTTTTAAACTGTTTTTAATAATGCATTTTACAGTGTTGTGACCCATCCTGGGACCTATTGGTGAGGGTGGGTAATCATCATCATCATCTTGAATCTGGACTATTCACCCCCCTCCCCCAAATGATTTCTGGACTGCATGGCTGTGTTGGCACAATTTATTTTCTTTTGAAGGTACATTAGGAGAGAGACGACAGGACACATGTTTTAACCTCTTGACAGCTATCAAGTGATAAGTGTTTTAAAATCTCATGTTGATTATAACCAATAGAGATGATTTGGTGGATGAAGTGGCAGTTACGGGAACTCTGGGGGAAAGTGACCACACCATACTTGAATTCTTGATTTTAACAGAAGCAAAATCTGAGAGTAGCCATACGCGCACCCTGGACTTCAGGAAAGCTGACTTTAATGAACTCAGAACAATTGTAAGTACGGTTCCATGGCAAGCGACCCTAATGAGAAAAGGAGTCCAAGATGGGTGGGAGTTTCTAAAAAAGGAAATTCTAAAAGCGCAATGGCAACCAATTCCAATAAGAAAAAAAGGGGGGAAACAACAGAAGAAGCCAATGTGGCTTCACAAAAAGCTTAGAGAGGACCTGAAAACAAAAAAGGGCACATACAGGAAGTGGAAGGAAGGCCAGGCAGATGAAGGCCAGAGAGACCAGCCAGGCAAGCAATTGTTGAAGACCAATGGGTCCAGGGTGGGCTTTTTCAGGAGCGGTCAGATCACTGCCTCTTTCATGGTGGCTGGAACCACTCCCTCCTGCAATGATGCATTGACCACACCCTGGATCCACTCGGTCAAACCCCCTTGGCAAGCTTTAATAAGCCAAGAAGGGCAAGTCTCGAGAGGATACGTTGCTGACCGCATCATCGCAAATACCTTGTCTAAGGAGAAAAAAAAAAGGAGAAAAAAACTATTTCTTTTTGGACGAATCTGCTGTTCGTATATGTTACTAATCGCTTGGTGTTGTGAACCAGAATTGTTTTGCATTCCTGGACATAGATAAGAACTGTGCTGTGCTGGCCGGACTATAATAACAGGCCTGGAATATTAACTCTTTTGTTGGTAGAGGAAAAAAAAAGAAATAGACTGCCTCTAGGTTTTGGAACAGTGGTTAATATCAGAAATTAAAGGCTTCTTTTGAGAATGACAACTAAAAAAGCAACTAAGGCCCAGGAGCGAAGAGGTTCAATTGACCCACAGGAAGGGGCTATACCCCCAGATATGTTTCAAAAAATAATGGAAGGGATTAATGATATAAAACAGGAAATGAAAACTGAATTGATAGATATAAAAGACTATATTAAAACACAAGTGGATGAGATTAAAGGGACAATTGGGCAAATAAAGGAGGATGCAAAAAATACTAAAGAAAAGGTACAAATCTTGGAGAATAGAACAGATATATTAAATCTGGAATTAGAAAAAAACTTGGACTATATGGCTGTGACTGAAATGCGAAATAAAGAACATTGTTTGAGATTCCGTGCAATCCCTGAGGAAACAGGTGAAGACATCAGAGATAAAATTGTTAATGCTTTAGTAAAATTTCTGGATTTGAATGAAGATCGGATGAAATTTGAAATAGACAAAGTTTATAGAATTAATTCCAGATATGCAACAATGAAAAAAATTCCAAGAGATGTGCTTGTTCACTTTATAAAGAAGACGACCAGAGATATGGTATTACAACAACATTTTAAAAATACCTTTAAAATTGATGGTAAGGAAATACTGGTGATAAAAGAAATTCCTATTAGACTTTTACGTAAGAGAAAAGAATATGCTTTCTTTACAGAAAAACTTAAGCAATGCAAAATTCAATTTAGATGGGATGTTCCAGAAGGAGTGATTTTTACATTCAGACAACAGAAATATAGAATGAATACTGTTCAAAAAGCAAGGGACTTCTTGAGAAAAGCTTCAAAAGACATGGAAGAAGATAAACTCAAAGATATGGATATAATTCCTGGGAAACAAAGTCAACAAGAACATGCAGAGGAGGGGAAGGAAGATGATGGATTAAAAGGAGCATCAGGCACATTTTAAAATACACGCTTAAAGATGGATTACAAATATCTAACTTGGAATATAAATGGAGCTAACACGGCGCAGAAGAGAAAGAAAGTGTTTCATTATTTGAAAAAATTGAAATTGGATATAATTTGTTTACAAGAAACTCATATTAAGAAGAAAGATTCCAAATATTTGATTTGTAAAAATTTGGGTGAAGAATTTATTTCGGCTGGACCAAAAAAAAAAAAATGGAGTTGTTCTTTACATTAACCCACAATTGCTTCCTAAATTGGTATTACTGGATGATAGTGGTAGATTGTGGGGGTTGAAATTACTTTACAGGGTACAAACATTTTGATAGTGGGTATTTATGCCCCCAATGAAGATAAAACAAGGTTTTACACAGGACTTATGGAAAAATTGTCAGAGTTTTCATATGATCATTGGTGCGTCATGGGTGATTGGAATGGGGTAATCTCACCAAAAATTGATAGACTTTCTGAAAAAAATATTAGAGACACAGGGTAAATTACCGAAGATTTGTTTTGAACTGATGGAACATTTAGAATTGGTGGATACCTGGAGATATATAAATGATAACGCAAAGGAATTTACTTATTTTTCAGAAAGACATAAAACATTCTCAAGGATTGATATGATTTGGATGTCTAAAATTCTAGCGAAGGATATTTTTAAAATGGATATATTACCAAAAACTTTTTCGGACCATAATCCTGTGATATTAACTTTAAAAAAAAAATCTTGGATTTAGATGGAGACTAAATGAATCTTTATTACAGAATGACAAAGTAGTACAAGAATGTAAGAAGAAATTAAAAGAGTTTTTTGAACATAATTTACATAAAGGAACAAAGGAAAATATCGTTTGGGATACAAGTAAGGCATTTATGAGGGATATTTTATTAAATGTAACTCTGAATTAAAAAAAAAGAAACAACAGAAAATGCAATTAATTTTGGAAGAAATAAAACAAAAAGAGGAAGAATTGAAAAAGAATCCAACTAAAGTTTCTATTGTAAATCAAATTAAAATGTTACAGAAGCAAGTATCAATGCTGACAGTTAGAGAAATTGAAAGGAAACTAAATTTTGCTAAACAAAGGACTTTTGAATTTGCAAATAAACCAGGGAAATGGTTAGCATATAAATTAAGAAAAGAACGTCAAAAAATATTATTTTAAAGATACAAGAAGGAGATGAGACGCTGACAGATAATGTAAAAATCAAAAAGATTTTTCATCAATATTATTCAACATCGTACAAGTGTCAGGAAATTCCATCTGAAAAAATAGAAGAGTATATATCTAAACAGAATTTGCCTAAAATTACAGACTTTCAGAGACAAGCTATTAATGGCCCTATTACGTCAAGAGAGATATCTGAAGCTATAAACGAAATTAAATTAGGAAAGGCGCCAGGACCAGATGGGTTATCTGCAATGTATTATAAATGTTTGGAGGAAGAACTCTTGCTACCTTTACAGTCTACAATGAATTTTATTCTGCAAGAGGGAAAGATACCGGATAGTTGGAAAAATGCTAACATAACATTAATACCTAAAGAGGAGCAAGATTTAACTAAAACAAAAAATTATCGGCCAATATCTCTATTGAATAATGACTATAAAATTTTTACAATGATCTTGGCAGAAAGATTGAAAATAATATTGCAACAATTTATCCAGGAAGATCAATCAGGGTTTTTACCTAAAAGACAATTACGTGACAACGTCAGGAATGTCTTGAATGTGTTGGAATATTTAGAACAACGAAATGATAAACAAGCAGCTTTGATTTTTTTAGATGCTGAAAAAGCATTTGATAATTTGAATTGGAAATTTATGTTTCAGGTTTTGGAGCAAATGGATTTTGGAGACAATTTTATAAAATGGTTTAGATCGATTTATACATCTCAGAAGGCTCAGATAATTGTTAACGCATATTTGACGGATTCATGTGAAATACAAAAGGGTACAAGACAGGGATGTCCATTATCTCCCCTTTTATTTATTCTGGTCTTAGAAGTGCTGCTTAGAGATATAAGGCAAGATAAAAGGATTTCGGGATTAAAGATAAAAGAAGAAGAATATAAATTGAGAGCATTTGCTGATGATTTGATAATTGTACTAGAAAACCCTTTGGAAGGAATTAATGTATTGATGGACAAATTAAAAGAATTTGGACCGTTAGCAGGATTTAAGATCAACAATCAAAAAACAAAGATGTTGGTGCAAAATTTAACTTTAAGGGAACAGAAAGAGTTAATGGACAAGACAGATTTTACAATAGAGAAAAAGTTGAAATATTTAGGTATCATTATGACAAATAAAAATTCAAAGTTGTTTCATAATAATTATGAAAAATTATGGACAGAGATTAAGAAAGATTTGCTAAGATGGGATAAACTACAATTGTCATTAATGGGTAGAATATCTGTGATAAAAATGAATGTATTACCGAGAATGATGTTTTTGTTTCAAACAATACCTGTAATATCCTCTGATTTACCTTATAAACAATGGCAAAAAGATATCTCTAAATTTGTATGGCAAGGAAAAAAACCAAGAGTTAAATTTAAACTACTACAAGATGCCAAAGAAAGAGGAGGACTGGGATTACCAAATCTGAGACTTTATTTTGCTGCCTGCTGTCTAGTCTGGATAAAGGAATGGATCTTATTGAGGAATAAAAGACTATTGGATTTGGAGGGCCATAATTTGAAGTGGGGATGGCATGGATATCTATGGTATGACAAAGTAAAAGTAAATGTAGACTTTAACAATCATTTTATAAGACGTCCTCTGTTGAAAATATGGAATAGATATAAACCAAGGTTTTATTCGAAAATACCATTATGTGTCTCAAGTCAAGAAGCGTTTTACAGAAGAGAAATGGCTGGAAAAGAGAAATGGTTAACTTATCAAGAACTATTAGAAAATGTACATGGAAAATATATAATGAAAGAGAGAGAACAACTGACAAAGGAAGGATATAGTTTTCAATGGTTTGCCTATTTACAATTGTTAGAAAGATATAAAATGGACAAGAAAATGTATGGGTTTGAAATAAGTAAATCTGATTTTGAAATAGGATTGTGTACAAATGATGAAAATATAATTGCGAAAATGTATAAACTCTTACTGAAAATGGATATGGAGGAAGAACAAGTAAAAGAGTGTATGGTAAAGTGGGCAAAAATTTTTGGTTATAACATACAAATGGATCAATGGGAAAATATGTGGAAAAAAGGCTTGAGATTTACACTATGCTATAATCTTAAAGAAAATTTCTATAAAATGATGTACCGTTGGTACATGACTCCAGAAAAGTTGTCAAAAATGTATAGTAATGTTTCTAATGTTTGTTGGAAATGTAAACAACAAGAAGGATCATTTTATCATATGTGGTGGCTGTGTAAAAAGGCAAAATCATTTTGGGCACAGATAGGTAGGAAGATGCAAAAAATTCTAAAGATAAATATTCAGTCAAAACCAGAATTTTTTTTATTGGGTTTTATGGATAAACAAATAGAAAAGAAATATGGAAGAATAATATTATATATGATTACGGCAGCAAGATTATTATATGCACAAAAGTGGAAAATGGAATCAACACCAACAACGGAAGAATGGCTATTCAAATTAATGGACTTAGTAGAAATGGATAAATTGACATGTCTACTTAGAGAAAAATCGACAGATACATTTCTTAAGGAATGGAAGCCTCTCTTAGACTTTTTGTTGAAAGATCAAAATAAAATGATGATATTGGGATTTGACGATTAACTAAGACAGCCTATGGAGAAAAGTGATCCTGTATGTATACATGAAGGGACAGGTTTGATGTATATTATATACTTATAGCTGATCTGCGACAAATCGGAAGTCAACTATTTTATTTTTATTTTTTGTTGTTGTATTGTTATGTTTTTTGACTTTGTTTTGTTTGTCTTTTGAAAAATTTGAATAAAAATTATTAAAAAAAAAAAAAAGCAAATACCTTGTCTATGTCATCAGGCCACATCAACTGAAACCATTCCCAAGAAGTTGCAGCAGACGTTGCACTGGACACCTCATTGTGGACTACAGAAGATATGGATGGGGCATCAAGACTGCTATGGAGGCGAGCACCTTCAGCCTCAAAGCGCCTTGCAAACAATTCACAGTGGGCCTCCGAAGGGTCTAAAGCTCCATTTCATGGAGTTGATGTCAACAAACATCTGACAATATGGAAAAGCTCCACTGGATGGCTACTTGAGGATGTGATGGAGGCACAGAAGTGGGCCTTCTTCGGCACCCTCACCGCCACACAGTAGGCACAGTTATGATGTTTTACTCATGCTCAATCAGTCTCACAGCATGTGTTTTGCCACTTGCTCTCTAGCTGTCATCCAGCCTGTTTCATTCCCCTTAGCTCACTGGTGTACCAAGGTGCAAACCGGGCTCCACAATGCCAGAGAGGGCACTCAGGGGCAATCATGTCAAGAGCCCAAAGTGCCTCACTGTTCCACAGCATGACAAGGGCTTCAACAGGGTCACCTGCTCTATCTACTGGGAACTCTGCCAGGGCATTCAGGAATCCTGTGGATTCCATTAGTATCCAGGGGAGGACCATCTTAATCTGTCCACTACCCCTGCAAGGGAGGATTGGAGCCATAAGTCTAAACTTCACCAGGAAGTTGTCTGACCATGACAATGGGGTGACATCCACCCCCTATCTCTAGACCACCCCTTCCTCCATCTGGAGCAATAACCAAGTTGAGGGTGTGCCCTGCCCTATGTGTTGGACCAGTGACAATTTGAGGCAGCCCCATGGTTTTCATGGAGGCCATCAAGTCCTGCGCCGGAACACTAGAGGCAGCCTCAGCATGGACATTGAAATCAGCCAGGACTATTATTCTGGCCTCCTCCAATACCACAGCTGAGATGGCCTCTGCCAGCTCAGTTAGAGAAGCTGCCGGGCAGCAGGGTGGACCAGCAGCAATTCTCGTTTCCTGCTCTAGTTAAGAGGAGTGCTCTTTTAGGGAAGGAACGGCAACTTTCAGCTCACCACCACCACCGCTACCACCTTTGTGACCTCTCCTAAGAGCATCTGTATCTATTATGGGAAACTGTCATACTTCATATGAGGAGGAATGGTTGAAGGGGCTAGATGATGGAACAAGTTTGTTCTGTTGTTGCAGAGGGGTGATATCCAGATGACAAGAAGGGGGTCTTTTGACTAAACATTAGGAAGAACTTCCTAGTAGTCAGAGCTGTTTGACAACCTGCCCCACAAGGTGGAGGATTCTCCTTCATTAAAGATTTTAAGCAGAGGGTGGATGGCTACCTGTCAGGGATGTTGAAGGAATGGATTTCCTGCATTGGCAGGGAGTTGGGCTAGATGGCCTTTGAGATCCTTTCTAGCTCTGTGATTAAAAGTAACCCAAACAAATGCTCTTAAAATAATTCATCACTTTTCAGGTCGTTGTTGCCAAATGTATCCAAGATGGGCATGAAATGTGCATTTAATAGGATATTATTATTAGGTGACGTACAAAATGCAATCAAAATAGCTAAAAACAGTTTACAACAACAGCAAAAACAAAAGGAGATACATTTAAAAACAATACAAAACAGGCACCCATGGCAGAGACCTATTCATCCAGCTGGGAAAGCTTGTCGGAACAAAAATGTCTCCCTGTTGTTTCCAGAAAGTGCAATTAGTGGCTGCCTGACGTATCTCGACAGGAATGTCGTTCCACAGAACAGGGGCAGCCACACCAAAAGCCCTGCTCCGAGTTATTGTGGAGCAGGCTTCTGATCTCTTTGGAACCTTTCGGAGAAGTTCCCCTGTAGACCGCAGTGATCTACTAGGTATATAAAAAATAATATGTGTGTCTCCAGAAATGTATTTTCATATTTGCTTGAGACCGTCTGCATTACACACACAGACATAATTTCCTCAAAAGGGAAACAAATCATTTTGCTATTTAATTCTATCTTGTTGTATCATTTTCAACCATCAGAAAAGCTTTCTTTGGAAATTCACCAACCAGCCCAATTTCTCTGTGATTGCCTGTATGTCCTGGTTCTGATCTTTCAGCAGCAGCTGCCGTAGGAAGAAGAGAAGCAAATGAGACAGGGGATGAAAACAAAGAACAATGAAGGGATGTGGAGGAAAGGAATGTTCGGGGTTAATTTTATTTATTTATTTATTTATTATTTCGATTTATATACTGCCCTTAGCAAAAATAGCTCTCAATACAATACAATATATCATAATAAAATACAATATATCATAATAAAAGACCACAAAAACATATACAAACAAACAACAAAAAAACACGACAAAAACGAAATATAGCACAAATTAAAGAAAATACAGATTAAAAGATTAGAAAGGTTAAGAAGATTAAAAGATTAAAATGATTAAAATGCCTGGGAGCATAAAAAGGTCTTTACCTGGCGCCGAAAAGATAGGAGTGTAGGCGCCAGGCGTACCTCTTTGGGGAGGCTATTCCACAACTCAGGGGCCACCACAGAAAAGGCCCTAGATCTGGTGACCACCCTCCGGGCTTCCCGATGGGTTGGTACCCGGAGGAGGGCCTTAGATTCTGAACGAAGTGAACGGGTAGGTTCGTAGCGAGAGAGGCGTTCCACAAGGTATTGAGGTCCCATGCCGTGTAAGGCTTTATAGGTCAAAACCAGCACCTTGAATCTCACCCGGAAGCAAATAGGAAGCCAGTGCACAGACGCGCCAGAATAGGTGTTATATGCGAAGACCGACCGGTCCTCATCAATAGTCTGGCAGCCGCGTTCTGCACCAGCTGAAGCTTCCGAACTGTCTTCAAGGGCAGCCCTACGTAGAGCGCATTACAATAATCTAATCTTGAAGTTACCAGAGCATGAACAACGGAGGCGAGGTCGTCCCTGTCCAGATAGGGGCGTAGTTGGGCTACCAGACGAAGATGGTAAAATGCATTCCGTGCCACCGAGGCCACTTGGGCCTCGAGAGACAAGGAAGAGTCGAAAAGAACCCCCAAACTACGTACCTGTTCTTTCAGGGGGAGTGTAACCCCATCCAGAACAGGGTGAACATCCACCATCTGAGCAGGGAAGGCGCTCACCAACAGTGTCTCGGTCTTGTCTGGATTGAGTCTCAGTTTATTAGCTCTCATCCAGTCCATTATCGCGGTCAGGCAATGGTTCAGCACATCAACAGACTCACCTGAAGAAGATGAAAAGGAGAAATAGAGCTGCGTGTCATCAGCATATTGATGGCAACGCACTCCAAAACACCTGATGACCGCACCCAGCGGCTGCATGTAGATGTTGAAAAGCATGGGGGACAAGACCGACCCTTGGGGGACTCCACAATGGAGAGTCCATGGTGTCGAGTGATGTTCCCCAAGCACTACCTTCTGGTGATGATCCGCGAAATAGGAGCGGAACCACTGCCAAGCAGTGCCCCCGACACCCAACTCCGCGAGTCTCCACAGAAGGATACCATGGTCGATGGTATCAAACGCCGCTGAGAGATCAAGGAGAATCAACAGAGTCACACTCCCCCTGTCCCTCTCCCGACAAAGGTCATCATACAGGGCGACCAAGGCTGTTTCGGTGCCAAAACCGGGCCTAAAACCGGATTGAAACGGATCTAGATAATCTGTTTCATCCAAGAGCGCCTGGAGCTGGCTGGCAACCACCCGTTCCAAAACCTTCCCCAAAAAAGGGACATTCGCCACCGGTCTATAGTTGTTTAAATTATCTGGGTCCAAGGAGGGTTTCTTTAAAAGAGGTCTCACTACTGCCTCCTGGAGGCTACCAGGGACCACTCCCTCCCTCAAGGAGGCATTAACCACTTCCTTGGCCCAACCGGTGGTTCCAGCCCTGCTAGCTTTCACTAGCCAAGATGGGCAAGGATCCAGAACAGACGTGGTTGCCCGAACCATTCCAAGCACATTGTCCACTTCCTCAAGCTGCACCAACTGAAACTCATCCAATAAAGAAGGACAAGGCCGTGCTCCGGACACTTCAATAGATTCATCTGTCACAACATCAGAGTCAAGATCCCTGCGGTTACATGCGATCTTATCTTGAAAGTGTCCAGCAATTTTGTTGCAGCAGGCTTCAGATGTTTCCATAGTATCATGGGGGCCAGAGTGTAAAAGCCCACGCATGACTTTGAAAAGCTCCGCTGGGCGGCATAGAGATGATCTAATAGAGGCAGCAAAATAAAGCTTCTTTGCTGTCCTTACCGCTTTTGTATACAACTTATTGGTGGCACTTACCAAAGCATAATTGTATCCACTGGGAGTTTTCCTCCATCTGCACTCCAGCCTCCTCCTCTCATGTTTCATCGCTCTCAACTCCGGGGTATACCACGGAGCTGTATGAGCTCTACACCGGAGGGGGCGCGCGGGAGCGATCATGTCAATAGCCCGGGTCATTTCCGTATTCCACAGTGCGACCAGGGCCTCGACAGGAGCACCGGTCCTATCAGCCGGAAAATCTCCCAGAGCCCTCTGAAAACCTACGGGATCCATCCGGCTCCAGGAGCGGATCAACTTAAAGATCCTCCACCCTTGCGGAGGGAAAGAGCTGCTGTAAGTCTAAATCTCAACAAGCGGTGATCTGTCCATGACAATGGGGTAGATAAAAAACACCCTACCACCAGATCACCTTCTCCATGTCCAGTGGCGAAGATCAAATCAAGAGTATGTCCCGACACATGTGTTGGGCCGGTAGAAAATTGAGACAGCCCCATTGTTGTCATGGAGGCAATGAAGTCCTGAGCTGCGCCAGATAGGACAGCCTCAGCATGGACGTTGAAATCCCCCAGTACCAAAAGTCTAGGGGATCTCAACAGCACCTCTGAGACTACCTCTGTCAGCTCAGCTAAGGAAGCTGTTGGGCAGCAAGGTGGACAGTACACCAACAGTATTCCTAGTCTGTCTCCCTGGCCCAATACAAGGTGGAGACATTCCAGACCAGTCGCCGTCTGGACAGGGTGCCTGGTGAGATGGAAAGAACTCCTATAGACCACAGCAACCCCCCCTCCCCGGCCCTCAGATCTACCACAGTGCTGAACCAAATACCCGGGTGGACAAAGCTTGATGTTTCTATCTAGGCGGAGACAAAGAGAAAGTGAGTAGGATTGTTTCCCTTTAAGAGCGATAGCAAAGAATAGATTTCATTATATTATGTGCTTCATGCATGCTTTTTTGAACTCTCACTAATAAGGGAGAACCATACAATTAGTCGAGTCTGCCGCATCTAATTCTCCTAGTTTGAGCTCAGTGGTAGAGCATCTCTTTTGGATGCAAAAGGAGGTCCCAAGTCTCTCTGACATTTGCAGACAGGAATGGGAATGCCCCTGGCTTAAAGCCCTGGAGAGCTGCTGCCAGTCAGTGTTGATGATACTGAGCAAGATGGACCAATGGTCTGACTTGGTATAAGGCGGCTTCTGAGATTCCCCTAAAAAAAATGCACCCGGTCCCATATAGACCAATTCCACCTGGCTGCACCAGAGGGAGTTGTGTCAGCAAGGACTCCCTACAATACCCTATCTAGCTATCTAGCTCAGCATTATCCACATCGGCCGGCAGCAGCTCTCCAGGATTTCAGACAAGAGTCTCTCCTAACCTTTCCTGGAGATGGCAGGGATTGAACTTGAGACCTTCTGCATGCAAGGCACATGCTTTGCCACTGAGCTACAGCTCTTCACTTGGTGATCATAGCTCTTTGCACATGCTATCCACACGTACCTTCCATGTGGGGATGGGTTGAAGGTGGTGGATTGGAGTATTCCTGCTTGCCAGCCCCCAACATAGTATGCACCACTGGCTCCTCTAGCACCTCTACCAGTGTTTCTCAACCAGTGTGCCTCCAGATGTTGTTGGACCACAACTCCCATCAGCCTCAGCCAGCATTGCCAATGGTCAGGAAAGATGGGAGTTGTGGTCCAACAACATCTGGAGGCACACCGGTTGAGAAACACTGACCTATACACTCAGCAAGGATGTCTGCAAAGGGGCACCTCTACATGCCTTTGGCATCATGGGTCTCTCAGTTTCATTGCTTGTTCCCAGGCCGGTCAAGGGATGTGTGAAGAAGTCTACCCACACGGATTGTCTGATGCTTCAGTGCGGCAGCACCTGTGTTTTGGAACCAACTGCCTTTTGACATTAGGCAAGCACCTTCGTATACTTTTTTACATGCCTACCCAAAACTTTTCTCTTAAAGCAAGCTTATCCAGATGCATGATTTACTTGCATTTGTTCTAAATGCTTTATTGGTCTTCCCTTTGTTTTCAATGATGGTTTTATGTGCAATTGTTTTTAATTGGTTTCTGTATTTTAATCATGTATGTAATTGGACTTGAACATTGCTTGAAGAATTTTCTGAGCAAGCAGTTCAATAATGATGATGATGATACTACTACTACTAATAATAATAACAACAACAGCAATAACATAAATTGTAATCAAGGGACTTCTTAAGGGAATAGGTATCATCAGTGGTGGCTGGCCCATTAGGGCAAATGAGGCACTGCCCCACCAACCTCAGATAGCCCCCACCTGCCTGCCTTCTTACTTATATCCATTCCAGGGAATGGCCCTCACTGTCAGCTTCCTTCTTAGTCTCAGTGCTGCCATTGTAGAGCTCAGCAGGGAGGAGGAGCCAAATTAGCATTACTTGGCTGCATCTGTCATTGGCTCTGGCTGCACCTATGGCTGGGCTCTCTGCTTTCCGCCCCACGAGTCCCAATGGGCACCTGGGTGTCACTTGTGTGATATGGAATATAATCTACATTTTGATACGTAGACATGTAAGCATGGCTTCAGGAAGATCCACGTGGGTGGGAATTTATTCTTGGTTCGCCATATTTGATGAACAGTGGAGGCAGCAACAGTAACAGCAACCTCCAGTGTTGGCTTCAGATTTTGGAGGTAAGACCCTCTCCATGGACCCCCGTGCCCGCTCCGTCAGTGAGTCTCCCTCCTCACTGCCATATCATTGCCATTTTCCTCCTCACTACTGCTGATCCTTCTCCTCTTCCTCATCATTGCTACCATTTGCCTATTTGCCAGGTAGAGAGCCAGTGAGCAAGCAGGCAGTGGCACCTCCTCCTCCACCACCACCACGGTTGTCTGGGCCAGAGCAAAAGACAGAGGAAAAAGTTGAAGAGGAGGAGCAGATCCAGTGAGGATTTGCCATTGGCCAAGAGCCTTCAACAGATGCCCGACCGTACTGACCCTTGACGCTGGCCCTGGAGATACCTGCTCTGCTTTAGATTCAAGGGCACAATTGCAGGTTTCAATAAGGAATGTAAGAAGAGCCTGCTGATTCAGGCCAGTGGCCCATCTAGTCCAGCATCCTGTTCTCACAGTGGCCAACTAGGTGCCTATGGGAAGCCCGCAAGCAGGACCTGAGCACAAGAGCACTCTCTCCTCCTGTGGTTTCCATCAACTGGTATTGTTACAATTGCTTGGCTAACCACATTTTGGTTCAAGTGGAACCCTGGAGGTGCAAGGCCAAGAACTAAAACTCCCACCCCACACCCCTCCCTTTTTATGGCTGGATATGCGTTTCTGAGGTATTGTGCAAAGGACAAGGGCAGCTGCTGAGACACAAAATTAACTAAAAGCTATTGAATACACATTATCTTCTCCTTGGCAGAGTCCCTTCCCTTCCATCTAGCAGAACAATCCCATTGTTCATTAGAAGTAGCCTGAGTTTTTTCAGGGTCAGCAAGGACACATGCACACACAAAATCACCAGATGCCCAGACCCCTCCTGGGTAGGAGTGGGACAGAGAAAAAGTCTTTTTAAAATTGAGGGTTGAATCAAGAAAAATAAGAAGGGAGGTGATGGTGATCTGAGCTCCAACCACAACACTCTCAAGGCAGGACTGCAGGGAAAAAAAACAGAGATTCCTTCCTGACTTTGGTTCAAAGCTCTTACACATCACTTCAGTTGTATTCCACTGCCCACTCTCTCCTACTTGTCATTCTTTACAGTAATAGGGTCCTTTGATTTCTTTAGTTTAAAGTCATGAATGGGTTAGGATATTAATGATTAATGCTGCCACTCACCCAAGTAATTTTGTAATGGTATTCTTCTCTTTCTCTCAATAAAATCAAGCTTTGCTTTATTTCGGTTTGGACCTGCATTTCTTGGGTTATACATGCACCATTTAGGCACACTTCAGGGCGAAGCGCTTGTTTTATCCCTAGCAAAAGATCCCCCTCCTCTCGAGGTGTGTTTCATGGGACATGTGGGTGGCAAGTTCACACACTCAGGTTCCCAAGAGCATGTGTCGTAACAGTATTTGGAACCATACTGTCCCCTCACCATGAAGGCAGAGCATAGCCATCCTGGCTAGTAGCCGCTGATAGCCTACCCTCCATGAATTTGTCCAGTCCTCTTTTAAAGCCATCCAAGTTGGTGGCCGTTACTGCTACTTGTGCATAGGGAGATGATGCACTCTGAGACAGGTTGGAATCAGGTTCTGGAAGAGACACTGGTTCTTTAGCACATTCTCTCACAGTCAAGTTGCCCTAACTGAGGGACTAAGCCTCAAGCAACAGCTGTATAGCAGCAGCCAGCTTCCTGTTTGTTCCTCAGGTTATCTGGTGTGGCTAGGCTGAAAAAGCAGTAGTACAGATGTGGGGAACCTTTGGCCCTCTAGAACTACAACTCCTATCATCTCCGGCCATTGGCCATGCTTGATGGGGTGATGGGAGTTGTTGTTCAGCAACATCTGGAGGGCTAACGGTTCCCCACACCTACTCTAGTACCACTTCTAGGCATTCTGTATTGGGCGCAGTAGCACAGCAAGTATTAGGCTGAAATTTCCCTTTGCCTGAGAGCTGTCCTGTTGGTTCAAGCAATAAGGCATGAGGGCCTTGCTATCTGACACCTCAGTTCGAGACTCCTGGAGTTTTTCAGGTGGTTTTTCAGCCACTATTTTGGATTGCAGGTGAGAGCGCAACTGATGAAATACTCCCATGTGGCGGAGAGGGGCGAGTCATATCCTGATGTTAGAAAATTGACATGCAAAGGAAAAGGTTAGGCTAGAATCTTTTTTCCTCCTCGACATCTAGTAGGGAGATTTGTTTTTGCCCAAATGAAGTAGCATTCAATCTACTGACCCTCTCAAGTGTTGAGATAAGCACTTTTGGTAGTTTCACTGCCCTCAGAATCTTGGAGGGTGGTGGCCCAGGAGAGGGCATCCTCTGTGGTGGCCCCTAAGTTGTGGAACGCCCTCCCCACCAAGGTGTGTCTGGCAATTTCATTGTACATTTTTAGTCGAATGCTGGCCTTTAATACCTTAGTTGTATATTTTAGGACCCACCCTATTTTTGTGATTTTAAGTTGTTTGTAATTGTTGTTAATGCTGTATTTTAAAATAGTTGTAACGCGCCCTGGGATGATGATGATGATGATGATGATGATGATTGATGATGATGATGATGATGATGATTATAGTGGTACAGCCCCAAAGGAGGTGTAATCCCAAATTCAAAGTCTTCAATCACTCAGATTCTTCTTTTCTGAAGAGCTACAGGTTGGAATATCTAGCTGGTGTCCCCTGGGGCTTAGTTCCATGCTATGCCCTCCTCGCCTCCTTCTTTCCACATCCTTGAACCAATACTAATCCATGTTCTTCCTACCAATTCTACTGAGCCCTAGCTTCTGATCTCCAGGAGTGACCTTTTGACCAGTCTGACACACTCTGTTTAATGCAGATGTAGGTCATTTTTTTCCCACCTGAGGAGTGCATTGAGGTTTTATCAACCCTCGGGGGGGCACGTGCCCACAGTGAGCATGGTCAGAGTGGCCAATGCTTACTCACTCATGAGGGTGCATACACCATACCCTTCCACACATACAGATGACACACTCACCAAACATCCAGGTATACACATTCAACCCCCCCTTTGCTAATCAGCAGAGGAGATGGGGGTAAGTTCTTCACAGCATTTTTCTTCCCCGTAGCAGCACTGGGCTAGGAGGATATAGAAAACATGCTTCCTTCTTTGGAAAAATGCCTCTCCTCCTTTGAATGTGGCCCTAATGCAAGAAGGTTCCAGAGATTCAGGGAACAGAAAGGAGTACTCCTTCCTGTTTTCAGAACTCTTAAGACCTTCCTGCAATGGTGCTGCACCAGAGGGAGAAGAGGCAGTTTTTGAGGTGCCTGAGTTGGGCACAGGGATGGAAGTCTGCTAGAAGTGGGCCAGATCCAGTTTGTGGGTCATTCACAGGTTCACCACCTGTGGTCTGATGCTTCTCACCCACTTCCGCCTCTGACTCCACAATCTGAGACTCCCACATTAGACTTCTACATAATTGCAATCTGTTTGTGGAGTGATATGCTCCATATTGCATGAGTAAGTTCGTAAGGAGTTGGCCCCAACTGATGTCACGCCCTGCCAAGTCCATGCCTGCATGGTTTCTGAAGCCTGGAAACCACTAGAGAGGAGTTAGAGAGAAAAATCAGTTAAATGTGCCTGGGAGGTTCCTGCTAAGAGTGATTAAGGACTGGTTGCTACGTATGTAAACCATTTGGAGATCCAGAGGGAGAGACGGTGTTTTTCCCCCAAAAAATACAACATTGCCATTTAATAATTAATTATTAGCTTTGTAAGCTGTATGGAAAATCCAGAGGAACCATCATCTTCAATTTTCCAAGTGGGAATTCCAAGGGAATTAATTAATGTTGCATTCATTTAATGTTGCTACTGAGGAAAAAATATATCAGTGTTTGCTCAAGGAATGTAGCATATCTAAAAGTAATTTCTTCTTATAAAATAAGGCTTTGGGGTGAATGGAGCTCAGGTGCTAGACATGATGAATGAGGGCAGAGGTTGGGGATCTCAGCCTCCAGGCCTCTCTTTCTGACCCTTAGAACTTTCCCCAGGCCACACCTCCTCCCAAACCACACCCTCTTTCCACAGGCCACACCTCCTCCCAAACCACACCCTCTTTCCCCAGGCCACACCTCCTCTCAAACCACACCCTCTCTCCCCAGGCCACACCTCCTCCCAAACCACACCCTCTCTCCCCAGACCACACCTCCTCTCAAACCACACCCTCTCTCCACAGGTCACACCTCCTCCCAAACCACACCCTCTTTCCCCAGGCCACACCTCCTCCCAAACCACACCCTCTCTCCACAGGCCACACCTCCTCCCAAACCACACCCTCTCTCCACAGGCCACACCTCCTCCCAAACCACACCCTCTCTCCACAGGCCACACCTCCTCCCAAATCACATCCTCTCTTCACAGGCCACACCCCTCACTAGTCTTGCTTCACATCCTTCTTTTTTTTTTTTGCTTGGTGGGAATATGACCTTCAACTTTGATAACGACTTTTGCTTGCCTGGATGTGCGTATAGAAACCAGTTTAATGTACAAAGGCAAAATATACATTCATTGCTCTGCCAATTTTGTCTTTGACCACGCCCACCATTGGCATGTGGTCTCCACAAGGTTGCATGGAAAGGAATATGTCCTTCAGGCTGGAAAAAATAAAATGGCTGCTTATCCCTGAACTAGGGAATTAGAAAACTACTTCACCAGAAACTGGGAATAAGCTTCGAATTATTTCTAGCAACATGAGCTCCAATCTGATGCTCTTGGAGGTCGCTGATTCATAGGGTCGCCATAAATTGTAATCGACTTGGAGACACATAACAACAACAACAAGCTCCAATCCACCCACCAACCCACTCTGATTGATGCTTGCAACACTGGAAGAGATGTTTAGCATTATTCCACAGTCTGTTTTCCAGATTAACACCCACCCATCCCCCAAAACAACCCCTGTTTGTTTGACATGTAGTTTGCAATCCACTTTTTTTTTTTTAAAGTGCTATACAAATTAAATAAAGTTTAATTTGGAGAGTGAACATAAGAAGAGCATACTGGATCAGGCCAGTGGCCCATCTAGTCCAGCATCCTGTTCTCACAGTGGCCAACCTAATGCCCATGGGAAGCCTACAAGCAGGACCTGAGCACAGGAGCACTTTCCTCTCCTGTGGTTTCAAGCAACTGGTATTTAGAAGCATGCTGCCTCTAACAGTGGAGGTAGAATATAGCAATCAGGGTTAGCAGCCATTGATAGCCTTATCCTCCGTGAGTGGTGCAGAGGAAAAGGTTAAAGACCTCCTCTCATAGTGCCACAAAGCCCCAATGCAAACTGGGCTTCCCGGTGATCTCTATCAACGTATAAAAAACTCCGCTTTCCTATGTCATGTCTGGTTTGGCCCTACAAGTAAGTGAGATGTCTGAAGTCTCCCTCCAAGTGCATCTGTGAAAGTAAGGATTGTAGAGCAGATTCTAAAGTGTTCCTTTTCTGCATAATTTTCTGAATAATCACCGGTAGTGCTAGCAGGAATGATGTACATTCCTCAAGAGGGAGAGATCTTCTGCTGATTAGCTCTGGCCATCCCCAGCAGGTGTTCTCTGCATAGAAAACAGCCCTCTGAGCTGAATAGCACTTTCATATCTGAAATGTGCAAGCAGGGCTTTACAGCAGATGGACTGAAAAAGTCATAGGTTATTATCTGTACTCATATTGGGTCTTTCCAGACTTCCTTTTGGGGTGGTCATCATACTGGTTTGTTTCTAATCAATGCATGACTTGCAGCTTCCTCCTGAAATCCTGTAACTCAGGAGTAGCCAATGTGGAGCCCTCCAGCTGTTGTTGGACTACAACTCCCATCACCCCTGATCTTCGGCCTTGCTGGCTGGGGCTGATGCGAGTTCCAGTCCATCAATAGCTGGAGGACATGACATTGGCTATCCCTGCTGCAACTTATGCCACAAATGTTCAAGGGAGGGTTTTGTCCTACTTCTGTTCAGAGCTAGGAAAAGTTACTTTTTTGAACTACAACTCCCATCAGCCCAATCCGGTGGCCATGCTGGCTGGGGCTGATGGGAGTTGTAGTTCAAAAAAGTAACTTTTCCAAGCTCTGCTTTTGTTGTGCTATACTATAGCATAAGAGGGCCCCATCCAGATGCAATAACACTGAGGAAGCATCACAGAACAGCTAAGAAAGTGGATTGATGTGTGGATGGTCTAGTATATATCCACCAGTAATGCACTATTATTGCCTTGGGGACATGTTGCAGAACACACCCACAAAACAACAGCAACAACCACCACCAAACAGTGTGGACGGGCTTATTATCAGGATAGCCGCTGGATTCCTGCATTGAGCAGGGGGTTGGACTCATTGGCCTTATAGGCCCCTTCCAACTCTATGATTCTATGATTATCAATAGATAGAAGTTGGGGAATATGTCACTTGGCCATTCTGCTAGTCGAGTTCCCTGGGGTGAAGCTGCACCAGTTTCCCTGGAATCGTGCTGAAGGCTATATTATAATTTATGGAATAAATAGAAATGTATTTATATTTGACATGTTTGACACCATAGGATGGTGTCGATGTTGGACCACAGAGAGCTGGAAGACTGGAGGAAGAGTGAGGATGGACTCCTGGGTAGAGATGTAAAATTTCTGGAAATTTTGAAGCCATGGAAAAAATCCGGTTTCCCCCCCAGTTTTTTTCAGAAAAAAATGGAAATTTTTGGAAAAATTGAAAAAAGCAATATTAGCACTTTTTACAGATTGAAAGTCACTTTGTTACTTCAGGAACATCAAATGTAATTATGTACAAGTTGGTTTGGCATAAAATTATCACATTTGGTATATTTTATTCAAACAGTTATTACAAATTTACTTTTCTTAAATTTTTAATTTTTTTGTAACAAACGTATCTACAAGATCCTGAACTGTAAAGAGCCTCTTTCGTTTTGCCAGTTTATGAGGAGCAAGCAAAAAAAAATAAAAAAAACTGAAGAAACCATCAACATTAATAACAAAGAGATTTATTTATGTCTCCTCTAGTCCTCCACAGTGTCAAGTAGACATAAAGCATCCATTCCCATAAAAAGAAATGAGAAAAGGGGGAGGACCAAGATTCAATGAAACATTTTATTCATCATGCTAAAATAAAACATTCCATAAACCATTTTTCTTCAATTTTTTCAATTTTTTCAATTTTTCGGAAAAAACAAAACAAAAAAGGCTTTGGGAAAAAAATTCCTGAATTTTTCCATTTTTTCCCAGGCCTTCACATCTCTACTCCTGGGACAAATGTATGTAAAGCTAGCCTAGAAGAATCAAGATGGAAGGAAGGGCCATGTGCCAGGGGAAGATCTGTTGCATCAGCTATGCATAAGGTCAAGATATCAGAAGAAGGCTAAGACTGGGGAGGGCAGCTATGAGAAAGCTAGAAAAGGTCCTCAGATGCAAAGATATATCACTGAACACCAAAGTCAGGATCATTCAGACCATGGTATTCCAAATCTCTAGGTATGGATGTGAAAGTTGGACAGAGAAGAAGGTGGATAAGAGAAAAACCACTCATTTGAAATGTGGTGTTGGAGGAGAGCTTTGCGCATACCGTGGACTGCGAAAAAGACAAATACTTGGGTGTTAGAAGAAATTAAACCAGAGCTGTCACTAGAAGCTAAAATGATGAAACTGAGGTTATCATACTTTGGACACATCATGAGAAGACATGATGCACTAGAAAAGACAATAATGCTTGGAAAAACAGAAGGGAGTAGAAAAAGAGGAAGACCAAACAAGTGATGGAAGGAAGCCACAGACCTGAACTTACAAGATCTGAACAGGGTGGTTCATGACAGATGCTCTTGGAGGTCACTGATTCATCGGGTCGCCATTAGTCGTAATTGACTTGAAGGCACATAACAACAACATGATCCTCAGCAGCATCTGTAGGTAAGGCTGGGAAAGCCTGAAACTCTGGAGAGCAGACAGGGTAGACCAGAGCTTGGAAAAGTTACTTTTTTGAACTACAACTCCCATCAGCCCAATCCAGTGGCCATGTTGGCTGGGGCTGATGGGAGTTGTAGTTCAAAAAAGTAACTTTTCCAAGCTCTGCCTTCAGCATTTCAGGGCCTATTTCTCCTTATATACACATTTTTGGGTAGTATTCAATGCTAGCTTTACTCAGAGTAGACCCCTTGAAGTTACTATACTATACTTTGGTTGATTGGGTTGCATTAAACCAAGTCCGATTAAAGTCCGTGGAAATTAATGAACCAAAGATAACCATCCTTATAAACTCCAACGGATCTTATCGGAAGTTGGATTAGCATTGAACACCACCCATTATGTGAAATTTTGACTAACATATGCAAACCTTTTGCAAGCAACTTTCCATATTATAATACATTTTTAATATAGCTTTCACTGATGTGCATTTTTATCATCCTGGCTGGGGCTGATGGAAGTTGGTGTCCAACAATATCTGGAGGGCAATAGATTCCCCAACTCTGGTAGGGACGATGTTGAATTAGAAGGACTAGTGGTCTCCCTGAGTTGTGAGGAAGCTTCCTAGGATTCACAGCAGGATCAGTACAGATCCAGCACTACAGTCGCAGTACAAAGGCCACATCTGGGTCCCTAGTCTTTTGGGTGCTGTCTCTGCTCCTCAGCTGGCCTGCCCCCAGGACTGTCTTCCCAGTTTTTGCCTTCCTTTACTTCCTGTTTACATTTTGCTGCTTCTCTGCATCTCTACCAGAGATTAATAATCAACCCCTCTTCCCAGAGAACTCTGGGAAATGTAGCTTTGTGAGGGGAATAGAAGTCTCCTAACAACTCTCGGCACACTTCACAAACTACACCCAAGATTCTCTGGGGGAAGCAAGGACTGTTAGAAGTGGAATAACAGTGGAATAAACGTATGATGTGAATGTGACCCCAAACTGTTCCAAAGCCCTATTGACAGACTCCTTGGCTTAGACCCTGGAGCACAGAAACAAAGGAGGCTGCCTTATAATGGCCAGAACATTGGTCCATCTAGCTCTGTACTGTCTACCCTGTCTGCTCTCCAGAGTTTCAGGCTTTCCCAGCCTTACCTACAGATGCTGCTGAGGATCATGTTGTTGTTATGTGCCTTCAAGTCAATTACGACTAACGGCGACCCTATGAATCAGTGACCTCCAAGAGCATCTGTCATGAACCACCCTGTTCAGATCTTGTAAGTTCAGGTCTGTGGCTTCCTTCCATCACTATATTATAGTATATACACATAATTGCAAACTAATGCAGCAGTATGGAGAACTGAGCTTTAAGACTGGAAATATGAGAAATGGAGAGAAACTCAAATGGACAAAGTCACCCATTCCTCCTGATGACCAAGGCTTGAAATGAGGAACAATGTGTTGACCAATAAACAGATATATGTCTTGGCCCTCTTCTGGCAGTACACTTGCAGTTAAGGAGAGTGTGCACATGGAGAATGGAGCGATGCTTAGTAGACCTCACCAGTGGTGGCTGATATCCTTTGAGACTGGTGGGGCAGAAGGCAAAGAGGCCAACGGAAGATGGAGCCAGAGCCAACGAATTCTAGTTTTGTCCCATCCTCCTCCCTGCTGAGTTCTGTAACGGAAACACTGAGACTAAAGAAGAAGAAGCTGACATGCAAGGCCACTTCCTGGATTGGATGTAGCTAGGAAAGTAGGAGCTGGCTGAGGGCAGACCCAGGTTGGTGGGGCAGCGCCCCATGTGCCCTTATGGATGAGCCTTCACTCCTCCCCCCTGCCACCCATGCATACTACACAAATGACTGGAGGAAGGGAGGGAGTCTTCTCACATACAGACTTCCATGCAATCTGGAACCAGGAGCATGTGATCTGGAACCCAGAACCTGTGCAAGCAGAGGCTGCCTCCCTTCAGACATTTGTGCTCTGCACATGGAAGCCACTAGGAAGGGATGTTTGCTGCGGCCCTGCTCACATGTTCTCCTTTAAGGGCTGTAATTAGATCAGGATAATGAAAGACGTAAACAGCTAGGCAACGGTAAAAGAGGCTGTGTAGGCACATGGTGATGCTTGAGTAAATGCCTAAAGCCATTCCTAAGGCATGATCTATCCACAGCAAAGCGTTAAACCTTCTAAATTGATTTTAGTGGGAGAGCATTTAACGGGTGCTTAGTTCTTCCTTGTAAATCAATGGGACTTAAATGTGCTTGATTTTGGTTCTTTGATTGCAAGCCATCAGGGTGAGGGAAGGGCCTGTCCGAAACCCTGGAAACCAGTCAGCGTAGACAATATTGAGCAAGATGGACCACTGGCGTGACTTGGTATAAGGCAGCTTCCTTGGTTCCTTTGAAAATGATCCTGCGGTGAACTCTGTACAGCTCCCAGCACACTGTAGGAATGATTATGAACACTTAGGAAAATGTCATTAGATCAGATGGCTTTGAATTAGACAAATTCATGGAGCAAGGAGATTATTAGCCATGACAGATACATGCTACTGAATACTAGTTGCTGGAGAGCAATAGTGGGAAAGAGCTATTGCATCCAAGCACTGCTTCTGGACTTCATGGAGGCATCTGATTGGCCACTGCGGGAAGCAGGATGCTGGATTAGATGGATGCACCTTCAGTATGATCCAGCAGGGCACATCGTTTGTTCTTATATCAGTAGTAAAGGCAGGACTACACATGATCCATTGCATGGGCCTAGTGACATCTCCAGGTTGAGTTCTCTCATTCTCCTCTGTAATACATTAAACCACTTGCTCCATGGGGGTGATGTCTTCACATTGTGCCCTGCCTGTCTTCCATATCACTGGCTGCCACTTCATCACTCTATGGGGTGAGATTTAAAAACATGTCATTTATTTATTTTCATTTCTTACTTTTATAAACCACCTTTCTTCCATCCTGGGATTCAAGGAGGTGTAATGGAAATCAAGGTGGCCTCCCATCCACACACTGGCCAGACCTACACCTGATTAGGTTCAGCTAGGTGGTGGCCTCATGTGTCTTCAGACTACACCCTGGAATACATTACTTGACGGTGAAGAAAACATGGAGGTGCTGATTTTGGGTGGCTGCCCAACATCTCATATTTTACCCAAGTGGTATAATGGCTAGAATATTATACCGGGAAGTCACAGGCACAAATCTCTGCTCAGCCATGGAACTTGCTGGGTGACTTCGGGCTACTCTCTCCCTCTGCTTAACTTACCTCAGAGGGTTGATGCGGGGTATGTATGCTATTCTGAGCTTCCTGGATGAAGGATGGCATTTAAACAGGGTCAATAATGACACATAACTGCTGGGACACTGAAGCACTGGAGAGTCACTACCAGTCAGTGAAGATCACTGGTCTTCAACTTTGGGTCCCCATATGTTGTTTGACTAAAACTCCCATCATCCTTGGCCATTGGCTAAATTGGCTGAGGTTGATGGGAGTTGTAGTCCAACAACATCTGGGGACCTAAGGGTGAAGAACAGTGGTGTAGACAATACAACAGCAAGATGGGCCAATGGTCTGACTCAGTATAGGACAGCCTCCTCTGTCCCTACGGAGGACATATCTACAGTCAGCTATGGATAGCTCCTAGCATACTGCAGCATTATATCCAGTGTGGGGAACCTTTGGCCCTTCAGATAACTCCCCTCAGTCCCAATGAGCATGGCCAATAGTCAAGGATGATGCGAGTTATCATTCAGCAGCATCTGGAGGGCCAAAGCTTCCCTACACCTGAGTTTCATGAACATTAAGAAATGGTCATTATATTAGATGGCTTTGAATTAGACAAATTTGTGGAGCAGAAGTGGTTCTTTCTTTCTTTAATGGCTTCTCCATCTGAGTCTGGTGGGTCCTATAGCCATCTGCTCATGTTAGGCATTCATCTCATGATATTACTCCCACTTCCCCCCCCCTTATTTATTCTTTTTAAAGATTTAGGCAGCCCCAAAGGGTTTATCAGATTACTATTTCTAGATGACGCCATTGTGAGGGAGGGAGAGAGAACCTCAGGGTGTTAAGATCACAGGATGTGCTTTGTGTGACTTTGGGTAAGCCTTTGACCCCTCTCAGCTGGTCCAGCTTATGGATGATCTACCTACGACACTGTGTGCTACTTGTTTGCTCTCTCCCATGCAGCTCATGCAAACAATCTTTGCCTGTGTACAGCAGTGAGCTGTGAGCATGGGAATGCACTTGCTGGAACTTCTATAACAGGGAGAGTGCTGCAATCGTAATAGCAGAACACAGGATTGGTCCCACTTTCTACTGAAAAGAGCCCCCCAAACAGATAATAAGCGTGAGAAGAAGATGGTAGATGAAAAGCTAGGTACAGTCTTGCTCAGAGGTTTGGCAAGAACAGCAGACTGGGCAGAAAGGTATAAGTCAACAACCCTCTGCGGTGGGCTAGTCTGAGAGATAGTGACTGAACCAGTTTTGTGGCTAAGTTGGGATCTGAAGCCTGGCCTCCTTTACCTAACCACTACACTAGCTATCAGAGGCTGCCACGGATGATCTGATTCTGAGACAATTGCTGCTACCAGGAAGTACCTGAAGGTGTGTGTGTGTGTGTTAGGTATGTGTCTCTAGCATCAAACCAGATGCACCAGCTGGGTCTTTGGTAGAAAGCTTTAGGATCATCACTATGGGGTGACCAATATGGAGCTGTAAATTGAATACAGTGAGATTAATAAAGCTGTAACCAAAGTAATACATAGGGGACATTAAACCTTCTAACACATTCTGTATCAAGAATGTGATGATTTTGAACTAAAATTAGACCCAGGATTGTACTCTGTGTATCTTAATTAATACAAAGCCCTCTTTATCAATTAGCTCTGACAAGTATGTGCGGACGTCTGCTTGCCAACATAATCCCTCACTCCCGTTTTGATTAGTAAATGGGATTACATTAAAATTGATTCTCCTTCCGTGGTCCATTTGTACTCTCTTCCTCCATTCAATTAGATTTCTGGCCTGCAGCCATTCACTGGCTCCCTCATTCGGGTAGCAGAATCACTCCTACGAAGATGCTCTTGCTGTGACTTATGACATGTCGCTGATTTATCACAATGGGTTTCAGAGGTTTAACAGGCAGATGAGATGCTGCCTTTAGATGTGCAGTCTTCATCTAGCATTCCTTGAGGATTCTTTGGTTTACTTTGAGTAACATCCAAAGTCAAATGAGGAAATAACATTTCCCTTTATAGAGCTAGGAGCTAAAGATCATAGAATAGTAGTGTTAGAAGGGGCCCATAAGGCCATCAAGTCCAACCCCTTGCTCACTGTAGGAATCCACTTAAAGCATACCTGACAGATGGCTGTCCAGCTGCCTCTTGAATGCCTCCAATGTTGGACAGCTTACCAGCTCCCTAGATGATTGGTTCCATTGTCATCCCAATGTAACAGTTAGGAGTTTTTTTCTGATGTTCAGCCAATATTGGGCTTCCTGTGGCTTGAGACCATTATTCCTGTTACTTGAGTCCATTATGTTGTGTCTTGTTTGCTCAATGGGGACCAATGGATAGAAGGCATGTGGTTGTACTCAAATATAGTCTTGTATTCTCCAGCTCAGGGTCCTTGAGGCCAGTTAGAGATGATTATATTCTGTTCTGTTGATTGATGCAAGTGGGTGGTGCAACTATCGTGAGCAATAAAAATGTAAGAAAAAGCCCTGCTGAATTAGGCCCAAGGCCCATCTACTCAAGCCACCTGTTCTCATAGTGGCCAAGCAGACATGGAAAGCCCGCAAACAGAAGCTTAGTGCAACAGCACTTTCCCCACCTGTGATTCCCAGCAACTGGTATTCAGAGAAACGCTACCTCCACCGTGGCTCAGATTGCTGCAAGAGTGAAACTTATAAAACTTTACTTCTAGAACTCATGGACATGCACTGAAGCTGAATGTTGGAAGATTCAGGACAGATTTTAAAAAAAGTATTTCTTCACACAGTGCACTGTTAAAATTATGGAATTTGGAAACTATGGAATTTGGAACTATGGAAAACTATGGTGCAGCTTCCGGCGTGTCATCTTGAAACCGTCCCCCACTAAAGCTGCCCATGCTGCAGCTTGCTCCTCCTTCTCCTGTGCTGTGTATTGAGGGGGGGCTCTGGGAGCCTGCAAAAAAAGACCAAGAAGGTGGAGGGTGCACTGATGCAGAAAAATGTGCATAGCCCTTGTCTGATTCCATACAATCGTCTCTGCTAATTTGTCAACAAGGAATCTAAACAAATCTTAAGCCAACATGGAAGGGACAGCAGACTTCATCTGACCTTTGGGAGGGAGAGAGTGGAGGAGACTAGCAATGACAAAACCAAGGCTTTCTTCAGTTGGACTGCTCCTCACAATAGGGACAAATTTACACTGTATATAATTTATTTCTTGTAGTATTTTAAAATTGTAAACCATCTTGAGTGTCTTGGCAGAAAGGTGGTATATACATTCAATAAATAAATAAATACTAATGGAATTTGTTCCTCCAGGAGTCAGTGGTGGCCACCATGTTGGATGGATTTAAAAGAGAGTTAGACAAATTCATGGAGGATAAGGCTACTAGCCATGATGGCTATGCTCTGCCTCCATAGGGAGAGACAATATGCTTCAAAATACCAGTTGCTGGAAACCACAGAAGGGGAGAGTGCCCTTTGCACTCAGGTCCCGCTTGTGGGTTTCCCATGGGCAATTGGTTGGACACTGGACAGATCTCTCAGGGTATTGTTATGGGTTTGGGGTTGAGATGGATGATTTCTGTGAGTCCCCTTCCAGTCTCTGATTTGGAATCCTGCACCTGGAGGTGAGAAACCCGCTCTTCTGGTCAGATGTCCCCTTTGTTAGTCTAGTAGAGTGGCCAAATGAGTTAATCGGTCTATCAAGTGCTTATTAGGCCAGGGAGATCCTATTGTTATTGAAACTCTTCAGAAGAGCCCCCTCCCTTCCTGGGGAAAAGAGAGGTTTGTGTTTTTAGTTGAGTCTGAGGAAAAGCTGGGAATTGGAGATAGGCAGAGAGGCTGGCTCACTGCACCATGGCTTTAGGATGCTTCCTGTAAGCCTGATGGAAAAGCAAGATATTGGACGGCTGATGCTTTGATCCCCTCCATCTTAAGCTCAGGTTGGAATGCGTGTAAATAAATAGACCATATTTCATAAAGACACCACAGTCTCCACTGACCTTTCCAAGGAAACCAAACCTTCAGTAAGCGCAGTGACCCCTGGAGATCTCTCACCGCTCGGAGATTGGGGTGGCGTGCAACAGTATTCTTATGTTCTATTCTGTGCTAGCTAGGGATGTGGAATGAAGTAAAAAAACCATTTTACTTTTCATGTTTGCTTTGAAATCGCATTAATTTTGTTTTACCTTCATTTTAATTGCATTCGTTTTCTCTCCACTCCACTGATTTCAGTTGAGATCCATCCTGTCTTCTGCTACTTGTAATTTTGGCATTAGGAGCCTGTTGCAATGCCAAGCACTTCATGAGAATATTGTTGTGAGATGGAAAATCTTTATTTAACGAGGGATCCATCCATGTTTGTATTTGATCTGTCCCAAAGAAGAGACGTACTTGGAATCAGCAGCTAGATGCAGTGCAATGTGCATATGGGAAAGAGGACTTTGTCCTATTTAACAATGCGACCAATTACCTGGAAAAAAAAGACATTTTGTTTACTGAAGTTGCAAGATTATGCAAAAAGTAGCACATTCCCACAAGACAGTTAGCATGGGGAACAGTTACATCAGAAAGGGTGACCAGGCAGCTGATCACAGTAACCATTAAGAGAAAAATGAAATGTCAATCTTAACTGCTGCCCTGGGCTCCTGCTGGGAGGAAGGGCGGGATATAAATCAAATAAATAAATAAAAAACTAGACTTATTTATTTATTTATTTATTTATTATTATCTTTATTTATACCCCGCCCTTTTTCCAAGTGGAACTCAGGGCGGCTTACAACAAATATAAATACATATGATTAAAACATTCAAAATTCTACATTAAAATAAGATTAAACCATTAGCACGATTAAAACATTTAACATCCACTTAAAATAAATGAAAACACATTAAAAAGTGCAATTAAGCAATACACAATGCAGCAACCTCTCAATGAACTGTCCTAACCACCTTTTATTGTAAAAGCCTGTTGGAATAAAAAAGTGTTTGCCTGCTGACAGAAGGAAAATAAAGAGCAGGATATCGTTGCCTCCTTAGGAAGGGAATTCCAAAGCCTAGGGGCAGCCACCGAAAAGGCCCTCTCTCGCGTCCCCAGCAATTGTGCTTGTGAGGGCGTTGGGACTGAGAGAAAGGCCTCTCCTAAAGATCTCAGGGCCCGGGCAGGCTCATATAGGGAGATATGGTCTACAAGATAGCCTGGACCTAGGCTGTATAGGGCTTTATAGGTCACAACCAACACTTTGAATTGTGCCCAGAAACAAACTGGCAGCCAGTGGAGCTGTTGTAACAGAGGGGTTGTATGCTCCCTGTAGCCAGTCCCAGAAAGCATTGTGGCTGCAACTCGCTGTACGAATTGAAGTTTCTCAACAATCTTCAAAGGTAGCCCCACATAGAGTCCGTTACAGTAATCTAAATGAGATGTAACTAAGGCATGTATCACCGTAGCCAGATCAGGTGTCTCCAGGACTTAGATAACAGTTTGTGTGGCTGGGCAGCCCATCCATGTCTGGCTATGCTAGGACAGGTAAATGGTGGCTTCGAGTCTTGATCTGACATGCATATTCTGCTCTGCACCCCCACAGCATTATAACCGTTAGCAGATTCATTTTCTGCCAAAAGTTAAACACAAGCTGAGAGCCCTTTGACACACCCCTTATGAACTGCAACTATTTTTAGAAGGTGGGATATAAATCTTTAACAAATAAATATAGAACAAGACACACACACCCTGCTATTATGTGTCTGGGGACCAAACTAGGTGAGATTCAGGGAGATCCATGACCAGCTCTTTCTGGGTGCAAAGTTCAAAAAAAGTATTGTTGGAGTGTTGGATCAGGGAAGAAGCATTGGGGATTGGGTGTTTATTTTCCTGTTTGCCCTCTGTCCTTTTGCCATGTCTGAATGCCAGTTGCTGCAACAACAACAAGGCTATTGCCCCGCTGTCCTGCTTGTGAGCTACCCACAAGCATCTTGATGGCTGCTATCTAGGGTGCACACCTTAACGTGGTGAGGGGTTTTGAGAGTGTTGAAGAAGTGGAGAGCAATGCCGTCAGAAGTCTAGACCAAGAGGCTAGATTCCTAGCAGGGGCACCCAAGGCGGAATGGTCAAAGCTGAGACACCAGACTAAGATGCATCCAAACTTAGAGGAAGGCAATGGTAAACCACCTCTGAATACCTCTTACCACAAAAACCCTATGAACAGAGTATCCAAAATGCAAGACGAGATAGTGCTGGAAGATGAGACTCCCAGGTCAGAACAGGGTGGTTCATGGCAGATGCTATTGGAGGGCACTGATTCATAGGGTCGCCATAAGTCATAATCGACTTGAAGGCACATAACAACAACAATCTAATCCAGCAGAGCTCTTCCATAGGTTTTTGCCACCCATCCCATTCCCAAAAATTGTATTTGTCCTACAGGAAAATACATGGAGGGACCATATTGTTATACTCTCCCCATTTCTCCAAGCAGTGACATGTTCCAGCGATGCAGTGCTTAACCGGGGACACAGGAACACAGGAGCTAGAAGAGGTTTGGAGAAGTTTCAGAAAAGGGCAACAAAAATGATCAAGGCAATGGGGACCTCCCCCATGATGAAAGGCTGTAGCATGTGGGGCTTTTTAGTTTACAGCAAAGGCAAGGATGACGGGGCATGACAGAGGTGTATTGAACTATGCATGGCATGGAGAAAGTGTACAGGGGGGAGTCTTGCTCCCTCTCTCATAATCCAAGAACTCAGGGGCATGCAATGAAGCTGAATGTTGGATAATTCAGGACAGACAAAAGAAAATGATTTTTCACACAGTGTGGAATTAAATTATGGAATCCGTTCCCTCAAGAAGTAGTGATGCCCATCAACTTGAATGGCTGTAAAAGAGGATTAGACAAATTCATGGAGGGTAAATCCATCAGTGGCTACCAGCCATGACAGCTGTGGTCTACCTCCACTGCCATATGCAGTGTGCCTCTGAAGACCAGTTGTTGGGAATCACAAGTGAGGAGAGGTCTGTTGCCCTTCAGTTCTGCTTGCTGCCTTGCCATGGGCCACTGTGGTTGTCCACTGTGAGAGCAGAATGCTTGACTAGGTGGCCTTCGGCCTGATCCAGTAGGCTCTTCTTACATTCTTATGTTCTTAACATATGAAGCTTCTTTCTACCTCAAAAATAATGCAGTGATTACTAGGAGCCAACATGGATTTATGAAGAACAAATCCTGCCAAACTAATCTTATCTCATTTTTGAATCGGGTAACTTCCCTTGTAGACTGTGGGAATGCTGTGGACATAATATATCTCAACTTCATCAAAGCTTTTGAGAAAGTGCCCCATGATATTCTGATTAGCAAGCTAGCTACATGTGGGCTGGATGGAACAACTATCAGGTGGATCCACAGTTGGCTCCAGAATCTTACTCAAAGAGTGCTTATCGATGGTTCCTTCTCAAACTGGGTGGAAGTAATGAGTGGGGTACCACAGGGCTCAGTCTTGGGCCCAGTGCTCTTCAACATTTTTATTAACGACTTGGATGAGGAGGTACAGAGCATGCTTATCAAATTTGCAGATGATGCAATATTGGGGGGCACAGCTAATACCGTGGAAGACAGAAACAAAACGCAAAGGGACCTTGATAGGGTGGAGCATTGGGCTGAAAACAACAGAATGCAACAGGGATAAATGCGAAGTTCTACACTTAGGAAAAAGAAACTAAATTCACCGTTATAAGATGGGGGATACTAGGCACAACATTATGACATGTGAGAAGGATCTTGGAATTGCTGTTGATCACAAGCTGAATATGAGCCAACAGTGTGATGTGGCTGCAAAAAAGGCAAATGCTATATTAAGCTGCATTAACAGAAGTATAGTTTCCAAATCGCCGTATTAGTTCCCCTCTATTCAGCACTGGTTAGGCCTCATCTTGAGTATTGCATCCAGTTCTGGTCTCCACACTTCAAGAAGGATGCAGACAAACTGGAAGGTTCAGAGGAGAGCAACAAGGATGATCAGGGGACTGGAAAGAAAGCACTATCAGGAGAGACTGAAAGAACTGGGCGTGTTTAGCCTGGAGAAGAGAAGACTGAGGGGAGATATGATAGCACTCTTCAAGTACATGAAAGGTTGTCACATAGAGGAGGGCCGGGATCTCTTCTCGATTGTCCCAGAGTGCAGGACACGGAATAATGGGCTCAAGTTGCAGGAAGCCAGATTTCGACTGGACATCAGCAAAAAAACGTCCTAACTGTTAGAGCCATACAACAATGGAACCAATTACCTAGGGAGGTAGTGGGCTCTCCGAAACTGGACAGCCATCTGTCGGGAATGCTTTAATTTGGATTCCTGCACTGAGCAGGAGGTTGGACTTGATGGCCTTATAGGCCCCTTCCAACTCTACTATTCTATGATTCTACCATGTCAGACCATTGGTCCATCTAGCTTAGTATTGTCTACACTGACTGGTAGTAGCTCTCTGGGGTTTCAGGCAGAGACATTCCTAGCCCTACCTGGAGATGTGAGGACCTTCTGCATGCTGAGCTAGGGCCCTTTGGGAGGAGAGCAGTGGACGCTTAATGCTAGTAATATTTGCATTAAAAAAAACACTTGCTGGACTTCCATCATCCCTGATCACTGGCTATGCTGGCTGTGGCTGATGGGAGTTGTAGTCCAACCACATCTGGAGGGCACCATATTTGGCTACTCCTGCTCGACTCTGATCTGCAGCAGATCTCCAGGGTTTCAGGCAGGAGTTTTTTCCCCAGCCCTACCTGCTAAAGACACCAGGCTTTGAACTTGGGACCTTCATCATGCAAAGCAGAGGCCATGCCACTGAGCCAAAGTCTTTTCGAAAAGGAGGATCAGGTGGAGAAAGAAAGTTATTTTTGTGCTCTAATAAGGCTCCCCTTCCCCACATCTGTTGTTTTTGTGCTAGCAAAAAGAAGAATATGTCACTTCTCCTGTTTAAAGACTGGCATTCACAGTGTGAAATTTACAGCTTCAAACTGAACACATTAATTGCAACACTATAGCTCAAGCTATGAATGCCACCACCATAGCACAACAGAGGCAGGCATCCAGGATCATTATTTTTTCTTGCGGGCGTCAGCAATGTGGGAGCCAGATTTTGACTGAAAATTGCCATCTTGTTGAAATAGATGTCTCCTGCAAACTGTAAAGACAGCTCCAGGTTGGTTGGACATTTTGGCAGTCGTTGCACCCAATACCCTATCAAGCATTAATAATCCTTTGATGCCTGTGTCTATCTGCAGAGGGCGAACACAGGCAAGAAAGACAAAGAAGAGCTTCCACAGTGTGGTCATAGAAATGCTGTGGAACATTTTACTTTATCTCTCTCACATATGCACACACACCATCCCTATTTTGGGCATTTAAATTATCCTTCATTGGATGGCCCGAAGTTCTAGTATTACTGACTAGTACTCCACTGAACATTTACACATTGATGAAAATGGAGATGGACTGCATTCAAGTTATGGTCAACTTATGGCGACCCTATGAATAGGGATTTCATGGTAAGCGGTATTCAGAGGGGGTTTGCCATTGCCTCCCTCTGAGGCTAGTCCTCCCCAGCTGGCTACAGCCTGCTCAGCTTGCCACAGATGCACAAGCCAGCCCCTTCCTTGTCTGCAACTGCTAGCTGGGGGGCAACTGGGCTCCTTGGGACTATGCAGCTTGCCCACAGCTGCACAGGTGGCAGGGCACGTCACCCCTGAGCCACTCACTGTGGGGGTGATCTTTAGCTGGCTCTTGACACCCAGGAGACACGAGCAGGGATTTGAACTCACAGACTCTGGACTCCCAACCAGGCTCTCCTCCCCACCGATGATAGACCCATAGAATTAACCCTAGTCATGTACTTCTAGTTTCCAAATTTTACCCAATCAAAATAATCTCCACAAGGTATCTGGCAGTGTGTCAAGAATTCACAGTGAAGGGGTGACTTCAGTAACCAATGAAGGCACTCGTGTGCATCAGCTTATGAATGGACGAGCCCCCCATCCCCCAAGAAATGTGTCTCTCTTAAGTGCTTTCTTTTTTTTTAAGTGGGCTCCTCTACATTGAGATTTTGTTTTTTAGGTGGTAATTCTATAGGCAACTGCATTTGCTGCTCTTGGGACGCATAGGTTTTCAGAGTCAGAGCCTAGTGGCGCATGCAGAAATTATAATTGTGTGTTTCCAACTGAGACACAAGCTACCAAACTGAAAATCTTGTCCTGCTCGTGGGTGAGAAATGCGTAACTGGGTGACTTTGCTTTTCAATCAACATAGGCTGGCTATAAAGCTATGATCTCGTTTGCCGGCTAGGCTAAAGCTATGTCACAAAGGATAAGGAGCATAAAGTCATATGTGCAGGAGATCTGTGATTGGACTGATTTTTAACCGAAATGCACAGTGCCAGGGGTGGGGGCTGTTTGCTTGATTGAACTTGAGGAGAGTTTATTTAACCATTTCCTTTTGTGCCAATATCCCAATCAAAACCATCTCACAAGATATCTGTATCTCTCTCTGTGGGACAGCAGTGGCTAGTGCCCCATCGGGGCTAGTAGGGCCACTAGTGTAGTGACAAAGTCAGAAGCGCAGGGTCCCTTCATGTTAGTCACAGCTATACCTCCCCCTTTTTTTGCTGCTGGGTTCAGAATGAGATTTTTGTTAATGCTTTCTCCCACAACAACAGATGTTCCTAGGAGCCAAACAAAGCACGAAAGGGGAGAGTGTTGGCTGCTGAGAAGAGTCTTCTCAGTGGCTGACTCACCTCCTTTCACTTTGATTGGCTCCAATTAGCAGGAAAGGACAAGGAAGCATGATAAAAGACTCTTCTTAGTGGCTAACATACTCCTCTTTCATGCTGATGGTCTCATACGATGCTGGAGACACAGGAATAACCATGTCATTACATCACTGAGCAAAAATGAAGCCAACGAAGAGGGATGGTGATCTTCTCACATCACATTGCCTTCATTCTTAATGGGTGCCAAAGGGAGGAGGAAGGGCAATAACTGAGTGGGAGGTGCAGTTGTCGGGACAATCTCATGGTGCCAAACACCCAATCAGAAATAGTCATGTGATGACATCATTGATGGGAAATGAATCCAGTGCAGAGGGAGGATAATTTTCCTGCTGCACATCATCCTCATTCTTAATGGGTGTCAAAGGGGAGAAAGTGCAGGAGTGTGGCCACCAACTGAGTGGGTGGTGCAGCAGTTCCATCTTCAGTGCACTTGCCAGTTTCTGCCCCTACACAATAATAGATGTTGGAAGGTGCCTTGCAGACTGTGTAATCCATCTCCCTGCTTGATACAGGAAATCCAGAGTGAGAGTGTTCCCAATAGACGGCTGCTAGCCTCTGACAGTGTGAGAGAGTCCACCACCACAACTGGCCCCTATGTCAAACTCTTCTTACCATCAAAATGTTTCTCCCATTGTTCAATCAAAATATACCCACCTTTAATTTAATCCCATTAAAACTAGTTTTGGACCTCTGGGACAGCAACCTAATCATTTTTTCACCAATTTCTGACCCCTATCCCCTTAACAAATATTGAATGGAGATTGCTTTTCACATTGGATGGAAATGTACATGAAAAGCAGCCCCCATTTTGGCTTGGCTTATGCTAATATATATGCTAATATATGACAATATAATTTTAATGTTTACTGTAAGCCACTTAGAGGTCTTTACATTTAAGCAGTACATTTAACTAAATTAAATAAATAAGTTACATGGCCTCATAACCATCAACAGAATAACTTTAATTTCTTCATATCTGCTGTCTTCAGAGATGGTCCGTAGGGTCTTGCAGTGGAGGCTGGTGACTCTCGTTTCAGTGGGGCAGTGAATCTGCTCTGGGTTTTAGACTGAATTGTCAAGGAGCTGCCCAAAGTGCTGAAAACTGGATGCACCTTGGACAGCTCTTTGTAAGTGAGAACTAAAACCTGGAGCAAATTCATTTACCCAGTGATATCAGAGTCACCAGCCTCCATTGGGATTTTGTGAGGTCTTGCATAACAGGATCTCATTAGTGTATGTTTCCTTTAACACACACACACACACACACACACACACACACACACACACACACACACACACACTTCAGAATAAAATGAAATACCATGCCAAAATTGGTTATACTGAAAATCCGGTTCTTGCATGAGTCATTATTAAATGAAGAGAAAATACAGCATCTTAGGGAATTAATGTGTCTGATGTGAATTTATATTCCCTTTCCAGTGGATTAATTGAAAGAGCTAGGACTCTGAAGCCTCACTGCTACGTGCATTACCCTGAATTAAAGCTGGTTACCCTGAATTAAAGTGCTTAAATTATGGGGGGGGGGAATAGGAGGCCTGACCCCTATCTTTTGACATTGTCCCCTAACATACTATTTTAGAAGGTTACGTTATTTGTCCTCCCTCTGTTCAAGTTTTTTTTCAAAAAAGAGCCAATGTGGTGTAGTGCTTAGAGTGTTGGACTAGGACCTGGGAAGCCAGGGTTCGAATCCCCACTCAGCCATGAACCTCACTGGGTGATGTTGGGCCAGTCACTGCCTCTCAGCCTAATCTATCTCACAGGGTTGTTGTGGGGATTAAATGAGAGGAGAGAGAATGATATATACCATCTTGAGCTCCTTGGAGAAAAGGTGGGATATAAATGCAATAGACAGATACAGTAGATAGATAGATGGATAGGATTCCACCATACTGTCTCCTCCCCAACCCAAGAGAACATTTTTGGAAAGAATATAGTACCACCAATTCACAATCAATGAATGTATCCACCATTTGGAACAAAGACACCATCCCACCCAACCGCAAACGTCTCTTGGAACAGTGCGTGGGGGAGTCATCAACTAATAGGAAGCATAAGAGTTTTCAGTGAGTTTCAGTTCTCTTGCAAAACTCAGCCCCATTTCACTCACTATTTCACACCTGGCCTTCCAAAAATAATCTCAAGAGATTGAATGTTTAGTCCATGGGAACCTGTGGTCCTGCAGTTGCTTGACTCTAACTCCCACCATCACTGACTATTCACTATTCTAGCTGGAGCTGATGGAATCCAACAACATCTGGAAGACCACAGATGCTCCATCCCTGGTTTAGTCCAGCCTTAGGACAGTGTGATCTGAAAAGTCTGGTCCTAAGCATTGTTATACTGAAGCAACCCACACCAAGTTCATTACTACCAATTGCACTGTAGACTGCAACAATAGTCTTGGAGTCTTTCCATTTGTAGCCATATTCCAGTTTCTGTGTCCTGCCTACAACTTGAACATTTTAACTTGTAACTGTTGGTAATGTTTAAACACATTTGACAGGTTTCTAATTCTTCAGAGTCTTCCCCCAGATAGTTTAGCTTCTTTTTTTGGCATGTGTTGCAGCACCGCTAAGAAAGGCTGAGAATTTCTGTAACAGAATGTCTGAGAATTTCCCTCATAGTGAGCCAAATCTGAGGCCATTGCCGTAACCAATCCAGAGCTGAGAGTTACTACAGATTGGAACTTTATAAATCTGAGGCCATTGCTATGATCAACCCAGGATGGGGAGTTATTACAACTTGAAACTTTGTAAACCTGAGGTCATTGCCATACCCAATCCAGGGTGGGGAGTTACTACAGCTTGGAGCTTTATAAATCTGAGGCCATGTTTAATAATAATAATAATAATAATAATAATAATAATAATAATAATAATAATAATAATAATAATAATAAATGCTATCCCACTCCTCGCAGTAGGAACCCAGGGTGGCAAAAACCCCCACCAAAAACACTGTAAAACATCTTAGAAACAGCCTTTAAAATATTTTAAAACAAAATATCTTTAAAAACATATTCCAAACATCTTTAAAAAGATCTTTTAAAAAACTTTTTAAAAAATCTTAAAAAGCAATTCCAACACAAATGCAGACTAGGGGAGGGAAGTGCTCTGAAAATGGGGGCTGTCTTTTCTAACCCCGTGTCATGGTCAGATCACTACCTGGTGAATATGGACCTCTCAATGCCGCACACCCTCTGCAGGGGGCAAGGACCTATTAGGATGGTCTGCCCCAGATGCCTGATGGAGCCTAAGGGATTCCTGAATGCGCTGGGTGATTTGGAGCTGACTGAAGGACGCCCGGTCAAAATCTTGGTGGTGGAGTGGAACAGGGAGATCACTAGGGCGGTAGACCGGGTGGCTCCGAAACGTCCTCTCCCCCTGAATAGAGCTCAGATAGCACCCTGGTATACACCACGCTTGCGGGGTCTGAGACAGGAGGTGAGATGACTAGAGCACCGATGGTGGAAATCTCGCGCCGAAGACAATCGAACACTGGTTAGAGCAGCAATAGTGGCCTACCAGGTGGCAACAAAGGCAACAAAGAGGGAATTATTTGCTGCCTCTATTGCGTCGACGGAGTGATGTCCCAGGAGGTTGTTCCAAGTGGTCCAAAGCCTGGTCAGTCCAGTTGCTCAGGAACCCATGGAGCATTCTAAAGCCTCCTGTGATACATTTGCTAAACACTTTGCCGATAAAATCGAGCGCCTGAAGAGCATGATTCCGTATGCCGTGGATACAGGAAGTGGGCCAGAGTCGGCCAGTTGCATTCCGGTCCGGTGGGATTGGTTTCAGCCTCTTCCCTCTGAGGAAGTGGACAAGGTGCTCTTTACTGTGAAGCCAACCACCTGTTTGCTTGATCCTTGCCCGTTGTGGCTCATTATGAGCTGCAAAGAGAGGCTGGGCGAAGGGATCAAGGCAGTGGTAAATGCATCCTTGGAAGAGGGTGCAATGCCATCAGCCCTCAAGGAGGCATTGATAAAGCCCATCTTGAAAAAGTCCTCCTTGGATCCCCAAGAGTTGAATAACTTTCGCCCAGTCTCTAATCTACCATTCTTGGGCAAGGTGATTGAGCGAGTGGTGGCCAGACAGTTACAGACACACTTGGATGAAGCAGATTATTTAGATCCATTCCAATCAGGCTTCAGGACTGGACATGGAACCGAAACAGCCTTGGTCACCCTGGTGGATGATATGAGGAGGGCGTTGGATAGGGGAGAATATACTTTCCTCGTCCTCCTGGATCTCTCAGCGGCTTTCGATACCGTTGACCATGGTATCCTCTTAAATCACCTGGAGGGATTAGGAATAGGGGGCACTGTTTTACGGTGGTTCCGTTCCTATCTCTCAGACAGGCATCAACGGGTGGCATTGGGGGATGAGGTTTCAGACCCTTGGCCTCTTAATTGTGGAGTACCACAGGGTTCTATCCTCTCCCCCATGCTATTCAACATCTATATGAAACCGCTGGGAGCCATCATCAGGAGTTTTGGACTGCAGTGTCACCAATATGCGGACGACACTCAGCTCTATCTCTCATTTAAGTCCTCACCAGAGTTGGCTGTGAACACCATGTCCAAGTGCCTGGAGTCCGTAAGTGGATGGATGGGTGAGAACAGGCTGAAACTAAACCCCAACAAGACCGAGGTGTTGCTCATGGGTGACAAGAGAAGGTTGGGAGATATCGACTTGGTACTCAACGGGGTGAGATTACCCCTGAAGGACCAGGTCTGCCATCTCGGGGTCATTCTTGACTCCCAGCTGTCCATGGAGGCTCAGGTCTCGGCAGTGAGCCGGGCAGCTTGGTATCAATTACATCTGATACAGAGGCTGCGACCCTACCTTCCGGTGCATCTGCTCCCACGAGTGATACATGCCCTGGTCTCCTCCCGCTTAGACTACTGTAATGTGCTCTATGTGGGGTTACCCTTGAAAACGGTCCAGAAATTACAACTTGTACAGAATGCGGCGCCACGCTTGATTAAGCATAGCCGTCGCCGTGACCATATCACTCCAATGTTAGTAGACCTACACTGGCTACCAGTTGTTTACCGGGCCCAATTCAAGGTGTTGGTGTTGACCTTTAAAACCCTATATGGTTTCGGCCCAGTTTATCTGAAGGACCACCTCCAGCAACACCAATTATGCCGCCAGACGAGATCAGCCACACAAGACCTCCTCTCGGTCCCACCAGTCAAAACAGCTAGGCTGGTGTGGACCAGAGAGAGGGCATTCTCGATTGTGGCCCCCACCCTCTGGAATTCCCTTCCTTTTGATCTCTGACATGCCTCCTCCCTGATGGGTTTTCACCGAGCCTTAAAGACCTGGCTATTCAGGCAGGCCTACAGGATTTCTGGGGTGGATTAGTTTTATGATGTATTAATTGAAGGCTGGTTTTAGATTAACTACTGATTGTGGCTTTTTGATTTGTATATTGTATTTTACTATGTTATTGTACATCGCCCAGAGTGTCCATTAATTCGGACAGATAGGCGACTCACAAATAAAATTTTATTATTATTATTAGGATAAGGTCTCTACTTAAAAGGCTTGCTGAAAAAGGAAATCTTCAGTAGGTGATGAAAAGATAACAGAGATGGTGCCTGTCTAATATTTAAGGGGAGGAAATTCCAAAGTGTTGGTGCCACTACACTAAAGGTTCATTTCCTATGCTGTGTGGAACGGACCTACTGATAAGATGGTATCTCCACAAGGCCCTCACCTGCAGAGCACAGTGATCGACTGGGTATATAAGGCGTAAGACAATATTTCAGGTATCCTGGTCCCAAGAAGGACTTAATTGGCTACAACCCATTGAGAATGAGGCTATCAATGGCTTCCAGTCATAATAACAATAAGAGGCATACCAGTTACCGAGCGGCATAAGTAGGAGAAGCCTATTGCACTTACATCCTGCTTATGGGCTTCCCAGCAGCACCTGTGTATGCAGAAGCAGCAGAAGAGACTGTTGTGGAGAGTAACAACCAAGTGGAGGAAACTCTGTGGAAAAGGGTGACAGGAGCAGACGAGCGAGCAGACACCTATCACCGGTGGAACTACGGAAGGGCTTCCAGGCACTTGAAGATGAGACTAGAAGACAGTCTGCAGGGGAAGAATTGCAGGAGACTCCACGTGACAGCAAGAGAGAAACTGAAGCTCACTCAAGCGGAGGCAAAGAAACCATCTGCATGACGACAAGAAGAAAAGATAGTAGTGGTGGGACACTCCCTACTGTGTGGGATTGAAACCCAAGTATGCGGAGAAGGCTATGGGGCAATATACAAGTATAGCCGTCTGGCTTAGGGCGGTATATAAATGAAATAAAATAAATAAATAAATAAATAATAAATAAATAAATAAAGATCCATGGTCTCTCCAGGTATGATGCCTCCCTGGAGGACAGATTAGAGATATAAGGATTGGCATCACTCATAAAGCCCACTGATAGATACCCCTTTTTTCTCATCCATGTGGGAATGAATGATACTGCCAAGAGGAGCTGCAAAGAAATCACATCAGACTTTGAAACTCTGGGAAGGAAACTCCAGGGTTCTAGGGCCCAGATAGTTTTCTCTTCTGTCCTTCTGGAACTTAGAATAGGAGTGGAAAGAGAAAGAAAAATAGTCCAGGTGAATGACTGGCTATGAAGGTGGTGGTGACACAAGAGATTTGGATTTTGGGATATGGGCTACATTTCTGGAAGATGGACTGCTGGCAAGTGATGGGTTGCACCTCACAAGAACAGGGAAGAATGTGTTTGGCCACAGCACGGAGAAATTTGTCAGGAGAACTTTAAACTTAATCCTAAGGGGGAGGGAGATGTAAACTTGGTGGTAACATCTAACAAAAGCTTGTAAAGACAGTAAGAGGAACTGAGGGAATGACTCTAATGGGGCCCAGTAATAATAAAAATGTAGGAAGGAAGCCAGACTGTAAATCACATGATCTTCAGTGTCTGTATACTAATTCCCAGAGTATGGGAAACAAACAGGATGAACTTGAATTCTTAATACATGAGAGTAAATAGGTAAAACTGAAACTTGGTGAGATGACTCCCGTGACTGGAATACAGCGACTGAAGGATATAACTTGTTGAAAAAGGACAAAAGGAATAGAAAGGGAGGCAGAGTCACACTATATGTTAAAAAAAAAATATCCCTGCACAGAAATACAGGAGGATCAGCTTGGTAGCTCCACCAAGAGTATCTAGATTAAAATAAATGGGGCAAGGAATAAAAGGAACATGGTAGTTGGAGTCTGCTACCGACCACCCAACCAAGGATAAGATGAGGACAAAATTTTTGCAAAGCAAATTGTCAATGTTTCGAGGAGGAATGATGTAGTAGTAATGGGGTACTTCAATTACCCCAATATCTGTTGGGAGACAAATTCTGCGACACACGGCCCCTGCAATAAATTCTTGACCTGTGCTGGAGATAATGTTCTCCTACAGAAAGTGGAGGAAGCAACTAGAGGATCAGCTATCCTTGACTTGATTCTAACCAACAGAGATGACTTGGTAGATGAAGTGGTAGCTACAGGAACTCTGGGGGAAACTGACCACACTACACTTGAGTTCTTGGTTTTAAAGGAAGCAAAAGCTGAGAGTAGCCATACGCATACCCTGGACTTCAGGAAAGCTGATTTTAATAAACTCAGAACAATAGTACTTAAGGTTCTGTAGAAAGTGACCCTAATGAGAAAAGGAGTCCAAGATGGGTGGGAGTTTCTAAAAAAGGAAATTCTAAAAGTGCAACGGCAAACAATTCCACCAAGGAAAAAAGGGGGAGGACAGAAGAAGAAACCAGTGTGGCTTTACAAAAAGCTTAGAGATGACCTGAAAACAAAAAAGGACACATACAGGAAGTGGAAGGAAGGCCAGACTACAATGGAAGAGGACAGACAGGTAGCACAGAATTGCAGGGATGGTGTCAGGAAGGCTAAAGCTGGGAATGAGCTGAGGTTAGCGAGAGATGCCAAAAGCAACAAAAAATCTTTCTTCAGGTACATCCATAGTAAAAGACAAAGAAAATAAATGGTGGCACAGCTACTCAATGAGGATAGCAAAATGATAACAGATGACAAAGAAAAGGCAGAAGTCCTCAATTCCTACTTTGGCTCAGTCTTCCCCCAAAAGAGGGTCATAGACCCTCCTGAGAAAGGTGATGCTGAAGGGGCAGGATTGCAGCTTGAGGTTGATAGACAAATGGTCAAGGAATACCCAATCACTTTGAATGAGTACAAATCTCCAGGGCCGGATGAACTAGAGTATTGAAGGAGCTGGCTGAAGAACTCTCGGAACCACTGTCCATTAACTGTGTGAAATCATGGAGGATGGGTGAAGTGCCAGATGACTGGAGGAGGGCTAATGTTGTCCCTACCTTCAAAAAGGGCAAAAACCTGGGAACTACAGACCAGTTAGACTGACATTGATCCCTGGGAAAGATTATAAAGCAGTCAGTCTGTAAGCACCTTGAAAACAATGCAGCAAAGCTTTTGATAAAGTGCCCCATGATATTCTGATTAGCAAGCTAGCTAAATGTGGGCTGGATGGAACAACTATCAGGTGGATCCACAGTTGGCTCCAGAATCTTACTCAAAGTGTGCTTATCAATGGTTCCTTCTCAAACGGGGGAGAAGTAATGAGCAGGTACCTCAGGACTAGGTCCTGGGCCCAGTGCTCTTCAACATTTTCATTAATTTCTTGGGTGAGGAGGTGGAGGGAATGCTTATCAAATTTGCAGATGATATAAAATTGGGAGGGATAACTAATACCTTGGAAAACAAACAAAATCAAAAGGATCTTGATAGGCTGGAGCATTGGGCTGGGAACAACAGAATGAAATTCAACAGGGATAAGTTCTACACCTAGGAAAAAGAAACCAAATGCACAATTATAAGATCAGAGATACTTGGCTCAGCAATACTACATGCAAGAAGGATCTTGGGATTGTTGTTGATCACAAGCTGAATATGAGCCAACAGCGTGATGTCACTGCAAAAAAGGCAAATGCTATTTTATGCTGCATTAACAGAAATATAGTTTCCAAATCGCATGAAGTATTAGTTGCTCTCTATTCAGCACTGGTTAGACCTCATCTTGAGTATTACAGTTCTGAACACCACACTTTAAGAAGGACGCCGACAACCTGGAACAGGTTCAGAGGGGGGCAACAATGATTATCAGGGGACTGGAAACAAAGCCCTGTGAGGAGAAACTGAAAGAACTGGGCAAGTTTAGCCTGGACAAGAGAAGACTGAGGGGAGATATGATAGCAGTCTTCAAGTACTTGAAAGGTTGCCACACAGAGATGAGCCAGGATCTCTTCCTGTCCCCCCCCCCCCGAGAGATCATGACATGGAATAATGAGCTCAAGTTGCAGGAAGCCAGATTTCTATTGAACATTAGGAAAAACTTCCTAACTGTTACAGCGGCATGACAATGGAACCAATGACCTAGGGAGATAGTGGGCTCTCCAACACTGGAGGCATTCAAGAGGCAGCTGGACAGCCACCTGTTGGGTATGCTTTAATTTGGATTCCTGCATTGAGCAGGGGGTTGGACCCAATGACCTTATAGGCCCCTTCCAACTCTACAATTCTATGATTGTATAATTCTGTGATTGTGTGGACAGAATGCTGGTCTAGATAGAGCCTTGGCCTGATACAGTAGGGCTCATGTTCTTAGAAACACAAGCTATACCTATCCCAAGGCAAGAGGATTGGGGAGAAGGAATTATTGTGGAGGTCACCGCAAATTAGGAAGCTGCCATCGGCATTAAGATGCTGGGAGCTGCTGTAGCATTCGCTTACAAATAATTGAGGGGCAAACACACTGGCTCTTAGATATTCTCAATAATAAGATGCCTCTTGTCAATAAATAGAGAAAAGGTATGATGGGAGGCCATCCTATTGAAACTGAGTAGGTTTTCTTGCGCTGGTCTTGTGATGAAGGGAGATATGAATACTTTGCTCCTCTCCTAGAGCCCAAACGTTAGAGCAACTTGCTCCAATGGTCAGAGCTGAACTGAGGCCTTTTGCTCCCTCTCCTGAACCATGAGGGCAATACCCGAGTGGGCATTGCACCTCCAACTTAGTTAGTTAGAACTAGGTATGCCTTTCATATCTACTATGTATTTCTATAAATAAAGTAGCTTTTCTTATTTTACTAAGTCTTAAGTCTTAGTGATCTAAATGCAGGGTAAAAGCCTGCTACTTAGGTAAGCACACATTGGCACACACACAGTTCAGACCACTGAGTATCTTTGCATATATATTTCCATAACAGCATTCCTTTCTGGGCAACCTTGCAGGGGCCATTTGTGGGCACGGCCAGAGGCAAAAGTGGGTGGAGCAACAGTTGTACATTTTATATTTGTAGCGTAGGTAGTTTCTGCACACTCTCACACACCTTTCTCTACCCATTCAGGCAAGCGAGACGCATGGTCAGACTTCAAGGACATGTTGCAGCCGGGCAAAAACACTGAAGGAGGGTGCAGAGCAGGGCCAGGGATCAGTGTGGCTAGGGAGAGGAAGTGCTGTGTGGAGAGTCCTGAGGGCCAGATTAGTGAGGCTTGGAAGGCAGGCCTGAGGCTTCTCATGCCTGGCTTTGACAGTTGCTTTTCTTTTTGCATATCAGGCTCCAGAGGGAATCCAGAATCAGCTCAAAACACTGAACATGTGGCTGCTTCCCTACCCACCCCCAATCCTTTCACCCCTCCATACACGTCAGAGCAGCATTGTTGACTGCAAGGATCAGAACATCCTCTTTGTATAAGCCTTCTGTCGGGCTTTGTTCCAGCCCTTTGCTGCTTCGTATGTTTTATATTCCTGCAGCAGACATTAATTCTGTTAATTACCGTGGAGGGGAGGTCAGCCGAGGTACCGGGCGACAAATGTGCACGTGTGTTTTGCATGCTCTCATTTTTATCTGCCCTTTACCTCACGTGCCGCTTGCATGAAACAAGGTAGGCAGGACAAACTAATCAGAGAGAAGGCTATGCATTCTGCCGTGTTAAAAGGTTTGCAATGTGAAGCTGTCCTTGAGGTTTGGTTGGAAGCATTGGCGGGGGGGGGACAGGGATCCTGATGGGGGTTGAGTGACCAGGAAGACACAATACCAGGATCCGCACTGTGTACCTGCAGCATGCTGAACAGCATTTGAAGTGCTAATGGTAACAAGCTCAACATGGGTTGGGCCCAACATTTGTTTTTTCGTTTGTAACTTTTCTGACTGGATCTTCCCCGTACGGTCCCAGGGCAGGTGATAGAATTATAAAAAAGAGATAATGTTACAATGATACAACATGTAAAACTGTTCCAAATGGAAGAGAACAGTATAAATCCTGCAGAAGAGATGGTTCCACGAAACAAAATACCTTAACTGTCAACAGCCAGGGTAACGAGGTGCATCGTCAGCATATGGCACAAGCTGTGCAATGAAGGTATGAGACACATCTCTTTGGGGAGGGAGGTCCACCATTTAGGATCTGCTTCAGAGAAAGCCCTCTCCCGGGCTGCCATTTCCCACATTCCTCTGAAGATCTTAACACCTAAGAAGATTGGTAGGGATGAAGACCGATCTATGCCTCCTAACTGTTCCTACCCAAGGTCTCCCACGTTCTTTCTCTAACACATAATTCCAACTAGGCAATCCCACATTCAGCTCCAAAAGGACATCTGTCCCATCTTGGCTGAGCAAATGTCACAAACATTTGAAAGAGAACCCTGATGTGCCTATTTTGAGCACCAAGAGGTATCGAAAGAAGGCATATGCAAACATGCCAAGAAGCTGTCAGATCTGAAAGGCAAGCTCTGTCAAAACTGTTCTTCAGCTTCAAACAGTCAAATATTACAGCCATTCATTATTTGACGTGTAGGCCTAGTACTCCATATCCTTCAACTGCTGATGCTATTTTTACGGGACCCGTCTGGGGTAAATCATGCGCCCTCGTACCCTCCTCCAGCCTGCTTTTTGATGTATATCTTGTGCATAACATTTTTTTAAAAAGTTAAGGATGAACAAGTTTTTGTGGCTCCTTCCCTGCCCCTCTCCCCAAACCCATATAATCAATGCTGCTGGATATCTTTCTCTGCTATTCTATAAATATTCATTTGTGATTTATTTCCCACCTTTCCTCCAATGAGCTTGAGGCAGCATACATGTTTGGACACTCTAAAGTGCTTCCTAGATGCTAAGCTTTTGTATTGTACTGTGTATGACTTTATTATGAGCTTATTTGGGGCTTATTATGGGATAGGAATATTTTAAATAAATAACTAAGTGGTAACCAAGCATCTTCCAAGATTTTAGCAGATCTTTACCCCAATGAGCGAGAACAAGCTGTAGTTATGCAAATTTATTGTTGCTGCTTGTCTTGTGGGAATGGGTCAGAAACTGATTCAGCCTATTGGCCTACCAAGCCTACTGTTGAGTTCACTGCGGCATCAGCTCTGATGGTGGGACAAAGATGCCCTCTTAATATTTCTGATATGTAAACCTGGCAGTTTTGCAGCATACCTGTATCTTGGCCATTGCGGGCTTGCCAATATTGACTTTGGACGCAGAAGGACTGGTTCAATGGGCCAGGGCCAGGGCCAGGCATGCCGTGGCTTTTGGACACAAGCCTGCCCTGGACTCTGACACCCGCATGCATGCATGCCCCACCTACCTACCAGCCAACCTACTGAGCGGGCAGGCAGGCAAGCGAGTGGGGGGTGAGTGAGCAGGGGGGTGCGTGGGGTTGAGCGGGGTGGGTGGGCAAGCAAGAGGTAGAGGGGGCGGGCAGGTGAGCGAGCAGCCAGGGGGTGAGTGAGCAGGCAGCTGGGGGGGGGAGGCAAGAGAGTGAGCAAGTGGGCCGGCCGGCGGGGGTGGGAGGGTGAGCGAGCAGGCCAGTAGGCAGGTGGGCAAGTGAACTGGCTGGCGAGTGGGCAGTTCCTTCCCAGTGATCTGCAGCAGGGACCCTGCAGCAGATCGCAGAAGGGGAGCGCTACTCCCCCACCCTAACGAGAGGCCCTTCAGGTGGCCCTGTGAGCCACAGGGCCCTCAGCCAGGGCCTGACCTGGCTGCCCTTTGGTGCTGGCCTTGCAACGGGTACTAAATCAGCACATCCTTCCCTGTCCAGATGCCTGGCAGTTCCATCACAGTGGCTGGCTGGCATGGAGATTGGTTTCCAGGCTTTTAACTGGCAGCTGTAGGTGGTGGTGGGTGGGATGACTTAATCAGGGGAAACCTTTGCTCTGTCTTTCTGTGTGCTTTCTACAGTATCCCCAGTGCTATTGTACAACTTGTTCAAGGACAGTTGTGGATATCCAAAAGAAAACTGAATGTTTGTTGCATGGAACAAGGCACATGTCTGTAGCTGTGAGATATTAAGGTATTTATCAGACTGTTGTGTTAAAAACTTTTTTTGTCATATACTGGATAGTAAACATTCAGCTAGTGCGTTCAGGGTTCAGAAGTGCTGAATAATTGTCATAGCAGGCGTCACCCTTTTTGTTTTCTGCCTGGTGGCCTGGAGAAAGTTTTCCTTGTAATTGTAGTTTGTGTAACATGAGTATGAATGTTTCCTATGGATTGAAGAGCAATAAAGAATATTTTTTTGAACTATGTTGATTCTACCATGGGGATGGAGAACCTGTGGCCCTCTAGATGTTGCTGGACTACAACTCCCATCATTCCTGAACATGAGCTATGCTGGGGATGATGAAAAACTGAAAAACAACAACATCTGGAAGTGCTACAGGTTCCTTGTGCCTGTTCTACTAGATGGTAGGGATGGGGGAGAATATCCACTAATTTGGACTTAGTACCGGATTTTGGCTGAATCCAACAGTCCTCTGTCTTTTTGAACCAGCACTGATTTCTTGCAGTGGGCCACGGCTGTAATTGACATGGCTTTTTTTTAAAAAAAAAACAACCCCTGATTTTATGAAATTATCTTTGTAATTACAATCACATTTATCCATTAACTTCCATGGATTTACATAAGCATTTATGTTAAAAATTCTGTAATTTTTTTCGCCACCAAAACAAACGTACATACACCGGATTGAATCAGCAAGTGCAAAAGCAAGTGGGAAAAGGCAGATCAGGATTGAACCACGGACTATTGGAATACAAGTGGATCGGTACTAGGCAGAGAACGACTCCCTACCAGACGGTCAGACACAAGGCCTGAGCGTCCGAAAGGAGTTTTCTTGGTTACTGTTTCCTCCCATACTCATGATTCCGCTGCATTTTGATGTTCTGAATAGGGATGGGCAAATCTATCAATTTCCATTTCTTTCCATTTCTCATTTTTTAAGTTCAGTTCCCCACATTTCAACATCAGCTTGATTTTTAAAATTATTATTTTCAAGGAAAGGACTCATGAAAATTCATGAGCATTGTAGCGTGCATTTCTCCTAATATTATACAGCCATGAGAGTGGCTGTATACTACAGCCAGCGTGGATTTTTCACATTCTGCAATGTTAAATCGAAAATACCCCCATGCCATTCTGATGCTTCCCATAAGCTCATTTAAAAACAAAATCTTACAAAACTTATAGTCCTGAACTCAGAAACACTTGCTTAACAACCCTCCCAATTTTCATGGTGATAAACAAAAGAGAGAATAGAGAGTTCAAAGTCTAAAAAGAGAGAGAGAGAAACCCAGAGCCCTTTTGAACTTTTTTCTCTGAGAGTTCTCATAATCTGTTGAAATTCATTAAAGATCAGCCATGTTCACAGAGTACCTGTAATCCTAATACTGACCTTGCCCCATACTCTGACCTTCATCTTCTGCAGTTTAAAAGTTGAAAAGAATGCTTGGCTGATATTTAATTAATTTAAGAAATTTTGGCTGGAAGCCTATGATAACATCAGGCATGCTCAGTAAGAACCAACTGTCAGAGTTCTAAAAGCCACACTCACAGCTGCTGGGCTTGCCTAATCATGGGGCCACACCCACACCAGACTTTGATTTCACTTGAGACAGTCATGGCTTCCCTCAGAGAATCCTGGAAAATGTAGTTTGTGAAGGATGCTGAGAGGAGACCCCTGTTCCACTGAGACAGCTCTAGCGGCCAGACTGGTTTAACAGCCAGCCACTCTGATTGAATGTCTGTGAGGGGAACAGGGTGTCTCCTCGCAATTCTCAGCACCCTTCACTAACTACACTTCTCAGGATTCTTTGAGAGAAGCTATGACTCTCCAAAGTGAAATAAAGGCCTGGTGAAATAAAGGCCAGGGACAGCTTTGGTTTAAATTTGAGTGGGAGGGTGCATGTGCCTGCTGTAGAATAAAAAGGTGTGGTAAACGCTGAAAAGCAATGACACTGTTCACAGTGTTTTCCTTTCGGAAAGGAAAGGGGCTTCCCTTCTGCCCAGTGCCCACCCACCCAATCTCTTCCCCTTCCCCTCCCCTCCCCTCCCTGCCCCTCCCCCAGGTCAGTGATGGTCTACGACCTGGGAGACCAGGGTTCGAATCCCCACACAGCCATGAAGCACACTGGGTGACCTTGGGCCACTCACTGCCTCTCAGAGGAAGGCAATGGTAAAACCACCTCTGAATATTGTTTACCATGAAAACCGTATTCATAGGTCAACATCAGTTGGGATTGACTTGGGCAATCCATTTCCATTTTCAAACACGATTGTACAGAAATAAATCCCATTGAACTAAAAAAATATGCAAACAATTAAACCACCCTCCCTTCTCCTCCCTCCTATCTCCTCCCTCTTGCCCCTTCCCTCCCCCTTTCTTTGCCCTACCCTATGCATCCCCATCCCCTTCCAATCTCTTCCTTCTCCTTCCCCTTCCCCCTCCTCCTCCTTCCCCTCCTCCTCCCCATGGTCAGTTTTACCTATATTAAGCATGATTGCATGGAAGTAAATACCATTGAACTCTATAAGCATGCAAATGATCAAATCTGCCCTGCTCTCCCCCTTCCTTTGCCCCCTCCAATACGCTCCTTTCCATTCCCCCTCCCCCTCCTCCTCCCCCATGGTCTGTTTTTCCTATCCTAACCATGATTGCATAGGAGTAAATCCCATTAAACTCAATAAGCATGCAAATGATCAGACTACCAATTACCTAGATAGGTAGTGGGCTCTCTGACACTGGAGGCATTCAAGAGGCAGCTGGACATCCATCTGTCGGGAATGCTTTGATTTGGATTCCTGCATTGAGCAGGCGGTTGGACTTGATGGCAGTCCTCCAAGCCAGTCTATGTGGCCCTCAGGACTGTCCCCAGGTTACACACTTCACTGTTCACTGATGCAGGAAGCCAGATTTCGACTGAACATCAGAAAAAACTTCCTAACTGTTAGAGCCATACGACAATGGAACCAATGACCTGGGGGTGGGGGTGGGCTCTCCAACAATGGAGGCATTCAAGAGGCAGCTGGACAGCCATCTGTCGGGAATGCTTTGATTTGGATTCCTGCATTGAGCAGGCGGTTGGACTTGATGGCCTTATAGGCCCCTTCCAACTCTACTATTCTATGATTCTATAATTCTATGACCTGTTTTCCCCCTCCTTCCCCTCCTCTCCCTTACTCCTCCCTTCCCCTCTTCCTTCTTCCTCCTCCCCTGCCCACTCCAGCCCTCCCTCCCTCCCCCCAGTCACTTTTACCTATCCTAAGCATGACTGCATGGGAGTAAATCACACTGAATTCAATAAACATGCAAATGATCAAACCTGTCCTCCTCCCCTCCCCCTCCTGCCTGCTCCCATCCCAGTCCTCCCCTCTGCATTTCCTCCCCTCCCTCCTCCTCCTCTTCCTCCTTCTACCCTCCCCATCCCCTGTGTCCAGTTTCATCTATCCTAAGCATGATTGCAAGAGAGTAAATCCCACTGAACTCAATAAGCATGCAAATGACCAATCCATTCTAAGCAAACTTGGACAGGATCCCATTTCTTACCTCCTGGATTAAAAAGCAGGGAAATTCACTAATAGGCAAAAAACCTTGGCGTTTAACAACGCACCTATAGCCCACAGATATTTCTATCAAACTTTAAAAAGCAGGGAGATTGCGCAGCTATAGTGAATGCACCAGGGGAGCAGGAGACCTGACCTCCTCTCTGAGATATTGTACTGCCCTACAAATTTGTCAAAATGCAAACACAATTTGGGTTGGTCTTTCACAGTCCAATCCACTTGCTGTGTAGCTTGGAAGAATTTGGTAACATGTGCCTCTGAGCATATGGTGAGTGGTGGCAACACCTGCAATTAGCCCAAATAATAGAAAGAAAATATGTGCTCTGCTGATCTTGTTTTAACAGGGAGGAAGCAACATTATTAAGATAGTTGATATAGTTCAGATGGTCACTTTAAATATGTCTGATTTCCTTTGCAATTTTAGTGAAGTTTCCTATAGGAAATTATATTCTTTTGTTTATATTTCTGTGAATATGTGAAGTACAGCAACACTTTCCAAAATTTACACTAAAAAAACTCCAAAAATAATTGTAGAATAATGGCACTGACTTCTGCAGAATAGTCTCCAGTGGACCTCAGGAGTGTCTCAGATTGCACAAGATAAAACATGGGAGGCGCAATATATTCTAGCAAAATTCTAGATGCACTCTGTGTTTTTAATTGACCAAGCCCACCTTTCCTTAAGTAGAGTAGTTTAAGCATAGCATGCATCTTGGGCAAGCCAAGTTTGTTTTTTCCGACAGACATTGCTTTAAGTAACAACATATTGTAATCATGTTACCAAATTCTTCCAAGCTACACAGCAAGTGGATTGGACTGTGAAAGACCAACCCAAATTGTGTTTGCATTTTGACAAATTTGTAGGGCAGTACAATATCTCAGAGAGGAGGTCAGGTCTCTTGCTCCCCTGGTGCATTCACTATAGCTGCCCAATTTCCCTGTTTTTTAAAGTTTGATAGAAATATATGTGAGCTATAGGTACATTCTTAAACCGCAAGGTTTTTTTTGCCTATTAGTGAATACCCATATTTGTGAGGCAAATATTTTTTAAAAATCTGCTTCAGCCATTGAAAACCACTAGAAGAAAGTCCGAGCTGCAAGGACAAAAAAAGGTGAACATATAGGAAATCTGGTGTCAAATTTGAATTTTGTGAAATTTGAGCACATCCCTAGCATGGAGAGATATGCATATTTTTATGCAGACTTTACCCTAAATGCATTTTTGTACCCATTACTTTGCAGGAGAACTGCACTGCAAGAGTCAGAGTAGTGCAAATTTTGAAGGATGGCTGTGTTTCAGTTTGCCTATTATTTCAGATAATGTGAATGAAATGGGGGACATTGTCCTAGGCGTCATAAAGTTATTTGGATCTCTCTCTCCAAGGGTGGAGGGGTAGAGAAGAGGCCTGCTCTCAGAGAAGGGGATCAGACCTCATGTGTTTCCTCTCTGAGGCTCTGGAAAGTTCTGCAGGAAGTGCTGTTCTGAAGCTGGAGCTCCAATGTTTAGTGAAATGAACAGCTACGAGCCATGGTGGCTATATTTTACCTCCACTGTTGGAGGCGACCTACTTCTGTATACAAGTTGTTGGAAATCTTACTTCTGGGCTTCCCATAGGTATCTGGTTGGCCATGGTGAGAACAGGATGTTGGACTAGATGGGTTTTTAGCCTGATCCACCAGGGCTCTTCTTGTGTTCGTAGGGAGAGGACAGGGTGTGTAGAGAATGTGCCTGCTTGCTCCTTGCTCCTCTGACTGACCACTCTCTTGGAGAAGGTAGGTGAACATGTAGCAATCACAAGGAGCAACAGCAGCTGGGCTTGGATACTCCAGGGACCAGTACTGGGCCTCCTAGTGGACTGTAGGCCTTGTCAGATGCCCAGTGGTGCCAACACTTGGTGTTAGCACGTTTTTCAAAAGTGGATTTTTGTTAAAAGAAAATCTAATTCTACTCTTCATGCTTTCATGGCCCTCTGCTTGACCATTTATAAGAAAATGCTGTGTGTCCAGAAATACAAGTTACTTTTGACAACACAAGAGATGTTATTTTATATTATTGGGTTACCTGCGTTGCTTCAGATAGATATGCTTGTGGTGTAGTGTGGTGTGTGTGTGTGTGTGTGTGTGTGTTTGGAAATGCTGACATTAATCCCTTCCTGTGGGTTACTGGTGACCATTTCTGTTTCAGTCTACTGATTTGGAGAACAAAGCAAATTGATTGCTTACAAGGAAAATATTTCATTTGTGCTTACCCCTCAGAGGTTAGAACGCACTGCTGATCATAATGGTAAATTCAAGTTTGATTTGGCAGCCTTTCATGCTTTGCTAAATGACTTGGGTTTGTTTCTCCCTCTTCTCCAATCCTTCAGTTATGTCAGGGAAAGTTTCTGCCTATTTCTTAGTCCAGACAGCTAGGTAAGGCTCCATAGTGCATAACTGGATGTCATCTTGCATTACATCTGGTGAGCACAGCCTGGCCTATGCCTCCGAGATCCCTGCACTATGGGGATGAATAGAGATTCTGGCTGTATTTAGCGACAGCACATCCCAGCTCTAGAGGCTGGGACCTGTTCCAGATCAAGTAATTTCATCTTCTCCATAAAGTCCCCAGTGCACTTTTACCTGAAACCATTTCTGACCCTGTTCCCCAAAACAGATGGTGCTGTAGATGAAATGATACATGCCAAAAAGTGTTTTGCTGCCTGCCTTGGTGAGCCTGGGAAGACTGCAAAATTTAACAAAGGGAAAGGGAGGCTGGCTGCTGTAGGAACACAGTTCATATTGTCAATACCAGAGAAGGGGAAGTAAACTGAGGCAGTTGGCGTTTAAAGTTGAACCTACCCAATCTGTACTTTCAAAAACAATATACAAACTGAAACACAGCCATCCTTTGAAATTTGCACTTCTCTGAATTTTGCAACACAGTTCTCCAGGGTGCATAGATATGTATATATTCGTAGGGGGGGAAGCATCCAAAAATGCATTATAAGTGGGTAAATTGCTTTGCAAAAATGTGCATATTAGGCAGAACTGCATACAAAAACATGTATAATAGGAGAAACTCACACTAAAGAGCAGATGATTTTTTTAAAAAAATTGCAAACTGATGTGGAAATGTGGACATCCGATCTTAAAATTGGAAAAATGAGAAACTGGGAGAAACTGAAACTGACAAATTCTCCCATCCCATCAATACAATAACACTTATACTGAAGAGAGTTTATTTTTATTATTTAGAGCTAGTGTGGTGTAGTGGTTAGAGTGTTGGACTATGACTTGGGAGACCAGGGTTCGAATCCCCATACAGCCATGAAGCTCACTGGGTGACCTTGGGCCAGTCACTTGCCTCTCAGCCTCAGAGGAAGGCAATGGTAAACCACCTCTGAATACAGCTTACCATGAAAACCCTCTTCATAGGGTCACCATAAGTCGGGATCGACTTGAAGGCAGTTGTGATGTTCCTGTATTAATGTATATATGGTAAGTGCTGTTTGTATAGGAGATACATGGTAAGTTGAATGAAAGAGGAGGGGGGAGTAAATGGGCAGTAGAATGCTGGATGGTTGGCTGAGTGTTTAGAATGGCTGAGAGTATAAATGGAAGGATGACAGTTAAATCTGGGTGGACGTGAGTGGGTTGTTTTGGTGGGTTTTTGAGAGGAGATTGTGTGGAGAGTTGGTGGATGTGAGGAGAGTGTGGAGTTCGGATTAATACTAAGACAAGTACCAGAAATAGATGAAACCATATGCTTATGTGCCTTTATAAAGTAATCTTGTTATCTCTGTTATTTAATAAAAACTATATTTGGTTTACCGAAGGCCTGATCCTTGGCTGGGGTTATACAGACCAGAAGGGAGGGCAAGGTGCTTACCAAGGCTGAAGGAAAACTGTAACAATTGGTGGCAGCGGTGAAGGGAAGAATATACCACCACAAGTATTCAGAGCAAACCAGGATCGTATGCTTTATATATAAAGATCAAAGGGATTGGGGACAGCTTAAGCACTCAGTCACAGAGGTAACCTGATAGAGAGACTCAGGCAGAGTCTCTGGGAATACTGGTTATAGAACGTGACTGGTGGTGCTGCCTAGCAGGGGGATCTGTTGAGATCTGTGCTAGAGCGGGGAGAGAAACCATAAAAAAGGACAGTCCGGACTGGTGGAGTCCCTGGTGGTGCCTAGTGACAGGCAGTAACCACAAGCAGGTAGGAACCTGACAGGGAGAGCCAGGGAAGGGCGTCACAGCAGTCCATTTCCATTTCCATCTCCGTCTGTCTGTCTGTCTGTCTCCTTTCCTCCAAGGAGCTCAAGGTGGCATTCATGGTTCTCTTTCCTCTCCATTTCATCCTCACAACCCCGTGAGGTAGGTTAGGCTGAGAGACAGTGACTGGCCCAAAGCCACCCAAAAAGCTTCATGGCCAAGTGGGGATTTGAACCCTGTCTCCCAGGTCCTAGTCTGACATTCTAACTACTTTGCCACAGTGGATGACAAACCCTACTTTTACTGGTAATTCCACTGGTGGTGGAAACAGGCTTTGTTTCAGCCAGCTCTGTGCATATGGCTGATCTGTAATTTCTCACAATTTCTGACAATTTTCTTTTTTGAACTTCTGAACTGATAGAGAATCCCGGTCCTCCACTTGAGAATATTCATCAAAATCCACTCTCTCACATACCATAACAACAACAATAACAAAACGAATAAATCACCACCTACTAACAGCATGGAGCATTTTGAAAGGCCGTTTTTGCTGTCAGTTGTTGACTAGCTAGCTGCCTCTAATCCAGACTGAATCTGTGAATATCATGGCTTTCCCTTTGCAAGTCCCAGTAAGTCTACCTCCTTGAATGTACCACAAAGATAGTTGGTGCTTATCCTACTGATACACTGCTCCAACAACTGCTGGCTGAGTCATGTACATGTTAAGGCTCCAGGCAAACAGGAACCCTGTACATGTGGAGGGCCAGGTCTGCAAAACAAGATCCCACTCAAATGACCAATATTTTTTACCTAAATGAATACCTGAAGAGGACTATTGCTTAGTCCAGGAATTGCCAATGGTCAGGGCCGGATTATCTATTAGACTTAGTAGGCTGAAGCCTAGAGGCCCGGAGCTCTTGGGGGCCCATGCATAAGCTAAAAAAAATTATTGCGGGACAAGAGCTTCCAAACCACCTGCCATCCCCCCATGACACTTACCTTTTTCTCCGCTGTTTTTTGCAGCTTGCCATCAATCTTGGTTGATGGCACACATGCGTGCTACATGCGTGCATTGCTGCTATCAACCAAGATGGCAGCAGAGGCTTCAGCCCCTTAGGGAAACCTCGGCTGCCATCTTGATTGATGGCAAACCTGCGCGAAGAAAAGCGGAAAGGTAGGGAGAAGGGCCCCCCAGACATCAATCAGCCTGGGGCCCTCCTCAGCTTAATCCGGCCCTGCCAATGATGCAAGCGTGCATTAGCCCACTTCAGTCACCACTCACCTTGCTCAGAGAGAGACACCCTCTACTCTCTTCAGAATAGATGGGAGAGTGGGTGTCCGGTGCTGGCATCCACTGAAATTTAGGAGGTATGTTCAGTGTAGGCTAGGCTGAGCCTGCACAAATTGATCAGGAAGAGCAGTCTCTTGTGTATTGCAGATTTCTGAAGAAGTAACTTTTGTGGACACCATAGGTGGTTCTGGCAGGCACACTGGTGCCCAGTGGCACTGCATTGATGACCCCTGATCTAGAACTTAAAAACATAAACTAGCATTTTTGGTAATTATTTCTCTTTAATCATGCTTCTATCTCATACCGCCTTCAGAAAGAGAAGACATTTACCTGGAGTTCCCACTACGGTTAGGACAGAAGCACAGAAGAGTTTAGGTTGGCCATGATTTCTGCATCTATCCACCAGAAACCAGATTCTCTTGGATATCAGTTCTCATCACTTCCTGCAAACCTCCCCCTCACACCCCAAGTAAAAGTGCGAAAACCTGAAAAGGGGCAGAGGAATTGTCTGAAGCACTTAGTTTAATCTCCATGTTCAGAATCTCTCAGCTGTGACCAGCCTTGCCTTATTCTGGAATGTAGAACGATGAGAAAACATTCATCATGGGTGGGAGTTAAACAAATCACTCATGTCACACAGGCCTTGCCTTCTTCTGATGGAGAGCAAAATGAACAGCTCGACAATAGGGCAAAATAAATGTTTGCTAACCTTGGTGATTGCTTGAGCTAAAAATAACTTAAGTCAATGACACATGGATCATGCAGATTCCACAGCATCTTAGCCCACATCAGTCACCAAACTGACCCTGCAAATAGCTGATACATAGTCACAGCTTTGGGTTATTCTTGGGAAAAAATGGATTCTGGTTTGGGCAAGCTAGATTCTAAATCACTGGCTGGTTAGTTGTGTTAATGAGCTACATTTTGGGGGCAGATCTGCATGCATGGTGAAGGTGATCACTCACAGAAGTTGTGGAATGAAATGGAAGAAAACTGTCAAGAGACCTTGGCTCATGACATGGAAGGGCAGAAACATTTTTCTGTCTGGAGAGTGTGAGAAGCAGAAATGCTGCCGAGGCCTGAGCTGAGCTAGGACAATGCACTAGTATGAAGAAACTACAAGATTTGTTACTCCATGTGGCTAGCAGTGCTGGGTGACCTTCATGAGATTCCCTATACCGTGATAAAGGTTGGAATCACGTCAACCCCTAAAACAATGGAAAATGGTTTTTGCAGGTGTTTACCCCATGTCCTGTCATTTACCGATACAGAACCAGAAACTGAAAAGGAGCCAATCAGCAATCAGGAAAAGGTTTCTGGGATATTGGGGAACAAAGAGAAGTAGTATTTTCTTCTCTAATTCCATCTTTGCTACATAAGCAGGTGTTTCTGATATCTTTTGTTCTGCCATTTAAGTCTTCCCTGTAACACATAGACAGAGAAGAAAACTTTGCTTTTGAATTCCCTTGTTCTTGTTTGTCATAATTTTACATTGGGTTAATTTTTTTGTGTTGAGTTTTCCATATGCTTTTTGTACAGCTCTGAGGATGTTGTTCCTCGATGAGGTTCAGACTTCACTGTTTTAATATTAAACATTTTTCACCTGGGCTAATTTTCTAATTGGATTTTTCTGGATTCCTGAACACTGGACACCAGATCAATCTCTACTAACACAATTTTAAGACCAGAGAAGCCTGATTCCTGGAATGTCACTCTGGATTGGTAGCTATCATGCACTTGAGACAGCTGGGACAATGTAGTAAGCTTTAACTAAAAGGCTGATGGAGTTTAGAAATTGTCAAGCAAGAAATGGAGCGTATCAACATTACAATATTTGGGGTGAGTGAATTAAAATGGACAGGAATGGGACATTTTCAATCAGGCAACTACAAAATATTTTATGCAGGAAATGAGAAATCAAGAAGAAATGGGGTTGCTTTAATAGTGAGAAGTGATGTAGCAAAAGCAATTAGGAGTTATAACGCAAGGTCTGAGTGAGTGATATCAATGAGATTAAACGGGAAACCTATTAACATAACCATCATCCAAGTCTACGCTCCAACATCAAATGCAGAAGAAGAATTGGAGAGATTTTACACAGAAGTACAGGAGGAAATTGATCACACACCAAAAAAAGATATGATGATAATCATGGGGGACTGGAATGCAAAAGTAGGGAACAGAGAAGAACTAGGAATTGTAGGGAAATGGGGCTTAGGTGACAGAAATGAAGCAGGAGAAAGACATTGAATTCTGTGAAGCCAATGATTTGTTTCTTGCCAACACATTTTTTGAGCAACCCAAAAGACGACTGTACACGTGGACATCACCAGATGGTCAATATAGGGATCAAATTGATTATATAATTGGAAACAGAAGATGGAGAAGTTCCATACTTCCTGCAAAAACAAGACCAGGAGCAGGCTGAGGTACAGATCATGAACTGATCATATCAAAAATCAGAGTAAAGCTAAAGAAGACCAACAAAGCACTCATAATGCCAAAATACAATTTAAATAACATCCCAGAAGAATATAAAGATCAAATAGGGAACAGCTTCAAGGCTTTAAACTTAGTTGACAGAGAACCAGAAGAACTATGGACTGAAGTCAGGGACATTATCAGGGAAGAATGTAAAAAGACAATACCTCTTGTTAAAAAGAGAGAAAGACCTCAATGGATGACTGAAGAAACTCTTCAAATGGTTAAAGAGAGAAGGAAAGCAAAAGGAGATAGAAACATGGTCAGAACCCTAAATGCAACTGTACAACGACTAGTATGTAGGGACAAAGAAAACTATTACAATAGTTATTGTATAGAAATAGAAAAGGACAACAAAATGGGAAGAACAAGAGCCCTATTCCAAAAGATTAGAGAAATGAAAGAGAAATTTAAACCACGAGTAGGGATGTTGAATAATCAACAGGGGAGCACACTGACTGACCGAGCTGAAAGAAAAGGAAGATGGAAGCAATACACTGAAGAACTCTATAAAAGAGATGACAGGATGACAGATTCATTCACAGAGGAACCATATGATGAAGAACCAGAAATTTTTGAATGTGAGGTGAAAACTGCTCTTAAACTTCTTGGAAGAAACAAATCATTGTCAGCTCTTCACTGAGACAGCAGTGTCGGTGGGGGTGCAGGCAGGGCTGGAGATTCCTTGGTAATTGCCAGGCCGTAAGTCCTCAGCCAGCAGCTTGGCTATAAATCTGCCAGGCTAGCAAGGAGGAAGCAACATAAGGGCAGAGGCCGTTTGAAGCTTACGTGCCAAGCCAGAAATCCAGAAGAGATGTCAGTGAAAGTCCGGGTCTAGTTTGCTGAGAGATCAGTCCAAGTCAAGGTTCAGGGGATAGGAAGACACACAGTGGTCACGCCTGACGTTGTAGTCAGCAACAAGCTGAAGCCAAAGTTTGACTTTTAAGGAGCAGGTTTGTCAGCAGGTGTGAGCCATCAGCGTTTTGGCCTTAAGTGGACAGGCCTGCCCCTCTTCTGCCTGACCTTCTGTTGTCTACGTTCTGCAGGTGAGGAGGGAGAATCCTGTTCACTGTTTGCGTCTGGCTGAAGGGCTTCAGCTGTGTCTGGGGTGCTCTGCAGCTGTGGGGGAGAGGGAGCTGGGTTCTCAGGAGTTTCCTCTGTTTCTGCTTCTGGGTCTGCTGCTGTTACTCCCGAGTCATCCTCGTCTGATGAGTCCTCTGATGGGGCCATGACACTCACCAGGAATAGACAGCATACCAACAGAGTTGCTACAAGCTACTGAGACTGAATCTGTCCAAATTTTGACAAAAAATTGTCAAGAAATAGGGAAAACTAAATAATGGCCCACAGACTGGAAGCGTTCAATATATATCCCACTTCCAAAGAAAGGGGATCCCAGAGAATGCAGTAATTACTGAACTAGTGCCTTAATATCCCATGCAAGTAAAGTAATGCTCAAGATTCTACAACAAAGGCTCTTACCATATATGGAGCGAGAAATGCCAGACGTCCAAGCTGCATTTAGAAAGAGAAGAGGCACGTATCGCAAACATAAGTTGGAAAATGGAACGGAGCAAGGAATTTCAGAAGAAAATCACCCTGTGCTTTATAGGCTACAGCAAAGCCTTTGACTGTGTAAATCATGAAAAACTATGGAATGCTTTAAAAGAAATGGGGGGGTGCCACAGCATTTGATTGTCCTGATGCGTAACCTATACTCTGGACAAGAGGCTACTGTAAGGACAGAATATGGAGAAACCGATTGGTTCCCCATCGGAAAGGGTGTGAGACAGGAGTGTATTTTTTCATCCTATTTGTTTAATCTGTACACAGAACATATCATATGGAAAGCAGGATTGGACCAAGATGAAGGAGGTGTGAAAATTGGAGGGAGAAACATCCGTTTCGGTTGGTAGCCCAGCTACGCCCCTATCTGGACAGGGATGACCTCGCCTCAGTTGTTCATGCTCTGGTAACTTCTAGGTTGGATTACTGTAATGCGCTACACGTAGGGCTGCCCTTGAAGACAGTTCGGAAGCTTCAGCTAGTGCAAAACGCAGCAGCCAGACTGCTGACGAGGACCAGCCGGTCAGTGCATATAACACCTGTTCTGGCCCGTTTGCACTGGCTACCCATTTGTTTCCGAGCCAGATTCAAGGTGCTGGTTTTGACCTATAAAGCCTTACACGGCGTGGGACCGCAGTATCTTGTGGAACGCCTCTCCCACTATGAACCAACCCGGTCACTTCGCTCAGCATCTAAGGCCCTCCTCCGGGTACCAACCCATCAGGAAGCCCGGAGGACAGTTACTCGATCTAGGGCCTTTTCTGTAGTGGCCCCCAAACTGTGGAACAGCCTCCCCGAAGAAGTACAGCTGGTGCCGACGCTTCTATCTTTTCGGCGCCAGGTTAAGACCTGGCTATGCTCCCAGGCATTTTAAGCGTTTAATGTCATAATTTTAAATCTTTTTTTGTTTGCTGTTTATGTTTACTGTTGGTAGGTTCATTTTATTGTGATATTCTGTATTTTAATCTTTTGTACACCGCCCAGAGAGCCACTCGCTATGGGCGGTTTAAAAATGAAACAAATAAATAAATAAATAAAAATAATTTAAGATATGCAGACGATACCATACTCTTAGCAGAAACCAGTAATGATTTGAAACGAATGCTGATGAAAGTTAAAGAGGAAAGCACAAAAGCAGGACTACAGCTGAACGTCAAGAAGACTAAAGTAATGACAACAGAAGATTCATGTAACTTTAAAGTTGACAATGAGAACATTGAACTTGTCAAGGATTATCAATACCTCAAGTCAAGAAGCGTTTTACAGAAGAGAAATGGCTGGAAAAGAGAAATGGTTAACTTATCAAGAACTATTAGAAAATGTACATGGAGAATATATAATGAAAGAGAGAGAGCAACTGATAAAGGAGGGATATAGCTCTCAATGGTTTGCCTATTTACAATTGTTAGAAAGATATAAAATGGATAGTAAATCAGAGGCAAAATGGATAAGTAAATCTGATTTTGAAATAGGTTTGTGTACAAATGATGAAAGTATAATTGCGAAAATGTATAAACTCTTGCTGAAAATGGATATGGAAGAAGAACAAGTAAAAGAGTGTATGGTAAAGTGGGCAAAAATTTTTAGTTATAACATACAAATGGATCAATGGGAAAATATGTGGAAAAAAGGCTTGAGATTTACATTATGCTACAATCTTAAAGAAAATTTCTATAAAATGATGTACCGTTGGTACATGACTCCAGAAAAGTTGTCAAAAATGTATAGTAACGTTTCTAATGTTTGTTGGAAATGTAAACAACAAGAAGGATCATTTTATCATATGTGGTGGTTGTGTAAACAGGCAAAATCATTTTGGGCACAGATAGGTAGGATGATGCAAAAAATCTTAAAGATAAATATTCAGTCAAAGCCAGAATTTTTTTTTATTGGGTTTTATGGATAAACAAATAGAAAAGAAATATGGAAGAATAATATTATATATGATTATGGCAGCAAGATTATTATATGCACAAAAGTGGAAAATGGAATCAACACCAACAACAGAAGAATGGCTATTGAAATTAATGGACTTAGTAGAGATGGATAAATTGACATGTTTACTTAGAGAAAAATCGACAGATACATTTCTTAAGGAATGGAAGCCTCTCTTAGACTTTTTGTTGAAAGATAAAAATGAAATGATGATAATGGGATTTGACGATTAATTAAGATAGACTATGGAGAAAAGTGATCTTGTATGTATTTAGGGACAGGTTTGATATATATTATATACTTATAGCTGATCTGTGACAAATCGGAAGTCAAGTTTTTTATTTTCATTCCTATTGTGTTATGTTTTTTGATTTTGTTTTGTTTGTTTTATGAAAATTTGAATAAAAATTATTATAAAAAAAAAAGGATTATCAAAACCTCGGCACAGTCATTAACCCAAATGGAGACCATAGTCAAGAAATCAGAAGAAGGCTAGGACTGGGTAGGGCAGCTGTGAGATAACTAGAAAAGGTCCTCAAATGCAAAGATGTATCACTGAACACCAAAGTCAGGATCATTCAGACCATGGTATTCCCGATCTCTATGTATGGATGTGAAAGCTGGACAGTGAAAAAGGCGGAGAAGAGAAAAATCAACTCCTTTGAAATGTGCTGGAGGAGAGCTTTGCGCATACCATGGACTGCGAAAAAGACAAATAAATGGATCTTAGAACAAATTAAACCACAACTGTCCCTAGAAGGTAAAATGATGAAACTGAGGTTATCATACTTTGGACACATCATGAGAAGACATGATTCACTAGAAAAGACAATAATGCTGTGGAAAACAGCAGGGAGTAGAAAAAGAGGAAGGCCAAACAAGAGATGGATTGATTCCATAAAGGAAGCCACAGACCTGAACTTACCACATCTGAGCAGGGTGGTTCATGACAGATGCTCTTGGCGGTCGCTGATTCATAGGGTCACCATAAGTCGTAATCGACTTTAAGGCACATAACAACAACAAAGTATGATTATTAAGTGTCGCCTTTCAGCCCATCTTTCTATGGAAAGTAAAGGAAATCGGACCGTGGTGATGTTGAACAATTTTGATGAACAGGATACCTTTAGAGAATCTTGATCAAATTATCAGCATCCTGATATACTTGAATAGGGATGGTGGAGACATTGCGACCCTGCTACTAAAAAAGTAAAGGGTCTAAGACCCCCGAGACTACACCCCTGGATGTGATCTCTGGCTATGATAATTAAACCAATTTTCTTCTAGCCAGTTCCTGTGAGGCCAGATTCCCATTATCTCAGCAAAACTCTGAAATTCCTAATTAACAAATCCTCCCTCTGTACTAAACAAGCAATAATGCCAAAAGCCTTGTTTTGCAGTGGTTGAAATGTTAAGCCATCTCTGCAGATGTAGTTGTATGAAAATAAATATTTTTGGGGAGTGGAGTCAGAGTACCCATTGCTGAAGATACACCCCCTGCCCACCAAACCCTGTCCTTCCTGCACTGATCAAACAGCAGGTATTGATTTGCTGCAGTTCCTAGTGAATGTATGTTCTTCAAATCATATATATATGATTTGTGATTAACCAAACATGTGTGTGTGTGTGTGTGTGTATGACTGTAATTACAAAGAGCTTTGTTTGATCTTGCATTAGAAGCCAAGCTGACCACTTAACAATGTGAGAAAACTGTAGCCAGAGCTGGTCAGTTTTAGATTTAGTTGGCTTGATCTTGTACGCAGAGCTGGCTCCTTTTGCTTTAAATTCCACTTTCTTCTCTAATAATTTCTTTTCCTTCTTGGAAAGTGTTGATGCTGCTGTTGGTTTTCTGCACATTTTTATTTAACTTAAAAAAGAACATTTTTTGTTTTGTTCTACAAGGATGTAATGATGCTTTATAAGCTGCCTTGCTCCCTTTAAGAAGGAAAGATTTTGTGTGTGTGTAGAATAACTGGGCATTTATCAGTCTTGCTGTAGAGGAATGAAAGGTAGCATCATACCCCAAAACCCAAATCACAATTTGTCCTTGGCAGCAAACTCTTGAATTATAGAAATTTTATTTATTTATTTATTTGATTTATATCCCGCCCTTCCAGCAGGAGCCCAAATGGCAGAGACAGGGTTTTCTCTCTCTCTGTTTTTATGACTTTTTCTGGATTTTTTTATGACTTCATATGACATGGGAAACAATAACTCCTGAAAGACTGCATGTGTATTTCCTTTTATCCTCCTTTATATCCATCCCTCTTCAGAGACCTGTGATAAATGCTTTAGTAATTATGTTAAATGGACAAAAATAACAGATGATGTACTAATTTCAAGTTTTTGGAAACACAGTTCAGTTTAAACAGGATTACTTTTATCTAACATTAATTTAAAGTGTTTTCTGATCTGAAATATTTAACATGAAATTATTAAATTTTGTTCATATAGCTTATTAGTTTACCATTAGATAGGCATAAGGTTACTTCACATAGCTAGGCTGTCACTAAATAGTAACTGTCATAGGCAGAGTGTGGACAGATGTACTCATCAATGAAACTTTTCAAGGTTTAAGCTGGCAGCATGGGCCTGTAGGTACTAAAGCAGATCCAGTTTTCTCAGGGGATGCTGCCTTATAATAAGTCAGGCTATTAGTCAGCTGTCATATCACATTGACTATCAGTGTATCTCCAGGATCTTAGGCAGGGGTCTTTCTCAATCCTGTCTGGAGATGCTGGGTATCTAGAACCTAGGACCTTTCATATGCAAAACATGTGCTTGGCCACTGAGCTATAGCCCAGACAGTGCTCTTGTTAGAGAGCTTCAGAAGTCATTACTCAAGATTTAACAGACAAAGTAGTTCCTAAGTACAAAGAACATATTCTGTCTGTGTCACATTTAAATTGTATAGGTACATATAGTTCAACAACCTTTCTCTGGGGTGGTAATGGTTGTGATAATCAACATCTGTGCTTGCTGCTGCACTCTGAAGTCCAACCTCCTGCTCAATCATACCCAGCAGGTGGCTGTCCAGCTACCTCTTGAATGCCTCCAGTGTTGGAGAGCCCACCACCTCTCTAGATCATTGGTTCCACTATCTTACCACTCTAACAGTTATGAAGTTTTTTCTGATGTTCAGCTGAAATCTGGCTTTCTGCAACTTGAGCCCATTGTTTTGTGTCCTGCACTGTGGGGCGATCGAGAAGCACACAATAATATCCATCCACCATTTCCCGTTCAAACAGCTTTCCGAGAACCTAAGCCCCCAAGAGTGATGAGGAAGAAATTCTATTTTGCTTACTTTTTAATGAGAAACTACCTAATTTGTACTTTTTGAATCAAAACATAGCTATCCTCTGAAATTTGCACTCCTCCAAATTTTGAAATGCAGTTCTCTGACCAAACAATTGTACAGAAACACATATATTAGGGGAAAGTGTGCATCAGAATGCATATCTTGGTGAAAATAGCATACAAAGACCCCATCTGCACTACACTTGTAAAACAGTAAAACGACCCTAATGAGAAAAGAAGTCCAAGATGGGTATGAGTTTCTAAAAAGGGAAATTCTAAAGGCACAATTGCAAACATTTCCAACATGAAAAAGGTGAAAGACAGCAGAAGAAGCCAATGTGTCTTCACAAAAAGCTTAGAGATGACCTAAAAACAAAAAAGGACACACTAAGTATTCCACAATCAGACGAGGAAAAATATTTCTTACCCTCCACTATGGCGATCAGCATGACCCTGAGCATGAACACAAAATCCATCCAAAAAATGACTAAATTGATCTGTTATTAAGACTAAATTGGTATCTTACTATATGTCCCTATGCCTTTTAGTGACTGGGGTGGGTGGATGGGTGGATGGGTGGATGGATGGATGGATGGATGGATATCCTGCAACCTTTAATCACATGGGTTCCCTGGCAGACAAAATAATAAAATAAAATGATAGGCAAAAACTCAGCAGGAACTATACCCCATCCAACTGCTTAAACAATATTTTTTATTAAAATCACTAACAATACACTACTAAGATTTGGCATATATATGGATTTTTTTTCTTTTTGTTTGTCTTTACTTGTCTTGACCCCACCTCCCACTGGTGAGCTGGAAATCCAGTGAAATTCCTTATGACTGGATACAAATTGTGAACCCTGTTAAATTGGACCATAGGCCCATCCAAGGTAGCATTCTGTTTCCACGAGAGGGCAGCCGGTTACTTCAGAGAATCTTAGAAGCAGAGCAGGAAATCAGCAGCCCTCCCACATTGTTTGGCCCTGGCATTTAGCCTCCAGTGGTACACTGTCACTGAACATGGAGGTTCACTTTGGGTGTATCAGTGGCTAAGAACCACAAATATCTTCCACGAAGGTAGAGGCCCAAGTTGCTGGGATGCAGAAGGTCATGCCTGAGGGCTATATGTGTGTGTGTGTATGTGTGAGTGAGTGAGTGAGAAATAAACAAACAATAAATAAATCACATGCTATATCTTCTGTCCTCAGCTCAGTTTTTCAAACACTTGATTGTAAGCGAGCATGTCTTAGCTTATGAGTCACTGTTGCCCTATCTTTCAGAGGCAGCTTATTATTTTGGTCCTCTGAATCTTTCATTGATTCCTGTGCTAGCAGCAGACACAGCAAGAGAGAGAGAGAGAGAGAGAGAAATGCCATTTCTATAGGACAGTTCATAAACATAATGGTGAGGGAGTTGGTTTTTTCTTTTTTCTCTTTAGAGATTCTATTTTCCCACCTACAACTAAATTTCAGCCATGGCTTATTATCATGGGGTGTTTTGTTTTTCTCCATTGTCCCTAATATATATATATATATATATATATATATATATTGTCATTTTCAGAATCAATATGGTAATAGAATCAAGCAAATGAGATCAAAATAGTCAGGTTTTTTAAAAAAAACACAGATACACACACACAAAACCCTTTACAACACTGGGAAGATTGATCAGCAGTCAGGTTGGTAAACAAGTGTATTATTTGTATATGGTGGTAAGACAAATTATGCTGTGTGTTTCCCATTCACTTCTCTGTTTCTTGTTGTGTGTAAGTGGGTTTTGCAAGGCTTGGTTCACATGTGCATACAATCACTTGATCTCTCTGACACTTGATGATGGGCAGCTCAGGCCCAAATGGCACATGTGGCATTCATCATGTGTTTATGCCTTTTGGCATGGTGAGCTTTAACAGTTATGAGTTTTACAAATATTTTAAAGCACATTGGTTATCATTATGACTTAGGCATGATATGCATGGCATGCATTTTCTGGTTTTATATTGTATTGCCCATTGCCCTGAGCTCCTTTGGGATGAAGCATGATCTAGAAATGCAACAAATAAACCAATATAAAATTTAAGTGCTGGAAACTGTATTGTTGTTTATATGAATTGTCAATACATGGAGAAGTGGGCAATCCAAATTAGGTCCCTAGCATGGAGGTACCCTATGCTGTCGGCTTGATCTAGATCAGGTTGAATAAGTCTCTCATTTGTTTCAATAGCAGGTTTTTTCCCAGCCAAGTTGCAGACCCACCCATTCCCCATCCAGATTGGGACTATAGTGAGGAGTAAATAGTGAAAGCCTCCCTACCTGCACCCTGGGGTCCTGTAACAGAGCTTCCAGGGTGGCAATTTGTGCAGAAAGAGCCCCCTGACCGTAAAGGCAGAGTTATGTCTGATCCAGAGTATGTGGAATCAGTCCATTAAAAAGTCTTCTATTTGAAGTGATGCAAAGTGAAATGATCATTCATTCAGTGAAGAGCTGGGCCACAAGTCCTTGCATGAGAACCTCTGGGCAATTTTGATTTTTTTGGGGGGAGGGGGGATATTAAAATATTTCCCCGTAAATTTTGGGGGGGGGATTGGCATGGGAGGTGGCCATTAGTTGGAAGACACCCTTTTTTAAAAAAATACACAGAAGTTCCCATCAGAGTGACAAGAACATAGGAAGCTGCTTTATACTGAATTGGACATCTAGCTCAGTATTGTCTACACTGACTGGCAGTGGTTTCCAGAGTTTTAGGCATGGGTCTTTTCTAGCCCTATTTGGAGATGCTGGGGACTGAACCTGGAACCTTCTACATGCTCTACCACTGACCTACAGTCCTTCCCTGTAAGACACACCTCGTAACATCATTCCCAGTGGGTGGTGGTGGCGGCAAATGACCCAAGTCTGGTGAGTAGGGATGGAGGAGGAATTTGATTTTACTCTCATTTAAAGTTGAATTTATTAAATTAGCATTTTACAAAACAATATGTGAACTGAAACACAGACATCCTTCAAAATGCGCACCTATCCGAATTTTGCAAGGCAGTTCTCCAACCAATGAATGTTTACAACGGTGCATATATTAGGGGGAAATGTGCATAAAAATGAATGTATTTGTGAAAATAACATTCAAAGGTGCATTATATTAGGAGAAATTGCTTGCAAAAATATGTACATTAATCCAAACTGTATACATAAATGTGTTTATTAGGAGAAACCTCCAATAATATCTGTCATAAGCCACACTGTTCAGATTCAGGTCTGTGGCTTCCTTTATGGAAACAATCCATCCCTTGTTTGGTCTTCCTCTTGTTCTACTCCCTTCTGTTTTTCCCAGCAGTATTGTCTTTTCTAGTGAATCATGTCTCCTTATTATGTGTCCAAAGTATGATAACCTCAGTTTCATCCTTTTAGCTTCTAGAGATAGTTCTGGTTTAACTTGTTATCTGTTGTTGTTGTGATGTGCCTTCAAGTCGATTACGACTTGTGGTGACCCTATGAATCAGCGACCTCCAATAGCATCTGTCATAAACCATCCTGTTCAGATCTTGTAAGTTCAGGTCCATGGGTTCCTTTAGACCCTCAAATAGCTGAAATGCCCACTTGCACAGAATGTGAAGGGGGCACAAAAGAAGAGAGAATTTCAGGCCAGCAGTGCATGTTTATTTTATTTATTTAAAATATTTCTAACCCACCCTTCTACCCCACAATAGGGCACTCAGGGCGGCTTACAATAAAATCGCACACATACATGATAAAATTGTACAGAATAAAAACACAAGACAAAACAGTAAATTAAAATACTTGTAAAATACAATTATTAAAATACATAAAATACAATATGCATATATATATATATATATATATATATATACATACAAACAGACATACACACATGTATATGTATGCTTACATATATGAGGAAAGATAATAAAAAGACAAGAAGATAAAAACAGAAAATTAAAAATAGAGAACATAGGGATAGTGTCAGGCTCACCTGTCAGACCCTTTGAATGGCTCTCCAGAACAAAATTGTTTTTACAAGTTTCCAGAAAACCATCAGGGAGGGAGCGTGATCACTGTTTCACACCTGCAAGCCATCACTTGAGCAAACAGTCTGCAAGTGATGAATTATCACGTCTGAACCGGCCTCTCAACACTCCAAAATGGTAATGAATCCAATTCAATTTACCACAGTCCTTGGATGTAGAGGACTAACCTTCATTCATGAGACTTGCAGGCAAGGGGAGCTTGAAGTCTTAGTGCATCAAGGCAAATATGACTTCATAGGGATAACAGAAACTTGGTGGGATGACTCCCATGATTGGAATATAGCCATTCAAGGATATAAACTCTACAGAAAGAATAGAAGCAACAGAAAAGGAGGGGGAGTAGCGTTATACGTCAAAGACAAATACACCTCTATGGAAATCCAAGAGAGCGAACAAAGTGGTCCGGTAGAGACCATTTGGGTAAAAATAAATGGAGAAACAAATAAAACCGACATGGTAGTAGGTGTCTACTACAGACCCCCTGGCCAAGAAGAGGTGGTAGACGAGGCCTTTCTCAAACAAATCTCTGAAATCTCAAGGAGGCAAGAAGTAGTAGTGATGGGGGACTTCAACTACCCGGATATCTGCTGGGAGACAAACTCTGAGAAGCACAAAGCCTCCAACAAATTCCTGATGGGCCTTGCTGATAATTTCCTCTTTCAAAAAGTAGAAGAAGGAACAAGGGGATCGGCAATCCTGGACCTGATCTTAACTAACACGGACGAATTGGTCACGGGAATTAAAGCGGTCAGTACCTTGGGGGAAAGTGACCACGTAATGCTGGAATTCGGGATTCTGGGGAAAGCCAAAGAAAAATATAGTCAAACATGGACCTTGGATTTCAGGAAAGCTGATTTTAGCAAGCTCAGGGAAATGATGGGTATGATCCCGTGGCTAGATAGACTAAAGAAAAAAGGAGCCCAAGAAGCGTGGGAGTTCATGAAGAACGTATTACAAAAAGTGCAATCGCAAACAATTCCAAAGAGGAAGAAAAACGGAAGACATCGGAAAAAGCCAATGTGGCTACACGGAAGACTGGTGGAGGAAGTAAAAGTAAAAAAGAGCATGTATAAAGAATGGAAGGAAGGACGCATCACCAAGGAAGAGTACCGACAAGCGGTCGGGCTTGCAGGAATAGCGTAAGGAAAGCTAAAACCCAGAATGAGCCGAGGCTGGCGAGGGAAGCGAGGAACAACAAAAAAGGGTTTTCAAGATATGTTCGAAGCAAGAGAAAGACCAAGCAAATGGTGGGACTGCTGCTCAATGAGGATGGCAAAATGTTGACAGATAACGAGGAAAAAGCAGAACTGCTCAACACCTATTTTGCCTCCGTTTTCTCCCAAAAAGGGAACAGTGTGCAACCTTGCATCAGTAGCAATCTCAGTAAGGGGTCGGGACTGCAGTTCGAGATTGATAAGGAGATAGTCAGGAAATACCTAGTTAACCTAAATGAGTTCAAATCTCCAGGGCCTGATGAACTGCATCCCAGAGTATTGAAGGAACTTGCGGATGTACTCTCAGAACCTCTTGCCATCATCTTTGAGAAATCCTGGAGAACGGGAGAGGTGCCGGAGGATTGGAGACGGGCAAACGTCGTCCCGCTCTTTAAAAAGGGTAAAAAAGAAGATCCGGGGAATTACAGGCCGGTCACTCTGACTTTAATACCGGGAAAGTTATTAGAACGGATAATAAAAGAGTCCATTGGCAACTATCTAGATGACAATGCTGTGATTAGAAGGAGCCAGCATGGGTTTGTCAAGAAAAAATCCTGTCAAACTAATCTCATCTCTTTTTTTGATCGGGTCACTAGCTTAGTAGATGGTGGAAATGCTGTAGATGTCATCTATCTAGATTTCAGCAAGGCGTTTGACAAAGTCCCCCACGACCTTTTGATTAGCAAACTAGTCAAATGTGGACTACATGGAAATACTGTCAGGTGGATTCGCAACTGGTTGGAAAACCGTACTCAAAGAGTGGTCGTCGGTTGCTCTGCTTCGCACTGGAAGGAGGTTTCGAGTGGAGTGCCACAGGGTTCTTTTCTGGGGCCGATACTCTTCAACATTTTTATCAATGACTTAGATGATGGGGTGGAGGGAAGCCTTATGAAGTTTGCGGATGATACAAAACTGGGAGGGATAGCTAACACAATGGAAGACAGGAATAAAATCCAAAGGGACCTGGATAGACTAGAAAATTGGGCTGAAATTAATAAAATGACATTCAATAAAGACAAATGCAGGATTCTGCATTTAGGCCACAAAAACAAAATGCACGGGTACAGGATGGGAAATACCCGGCTTAGCAGTAGTGCGTGTGAGAAGGACCTTGGAATTGTAGTGGATCGCAAGTTGAACATGACCCAGCAGTGTGATGCTGCAGCAAAAAAGGCAAACGTGGTTTTGGGCTGCATAAACAGAGCTATAGTTTCCAGGTCGAGGGAAGTAATAGTTCCACTATATTCTGCATTGGTCAGGCCTCATCTGGAATACTGTGTTCAGTCCTGGGCGCCTCATTTTAAGAAAGATATACACAAGTTAGAGTGGGTTCAGAAGAGGGCGACGAGGATGATAGCCGGTATGGAGAACAAGTCTTATGAGGAAAGGTTGAAGGAACTTGGCATGTTCAGTCTGGTGAAGAGAAGGCTGAGGGGTGACATGATTGCACTCTTTAAGTACCTGAAGGGCTGTCATATAGAGGAGGGTACAGATTTGTTCTCTGCTGCCCCAGAGGGTAGGACTAGGTCTAATGGTTTTAAGTTGCAGGAGCGTAGATTCAGATTGGACATTAGAAGCAACTTCATGACAGTAAGGGCAGTTCAGCAATGGAACCGACTGCCTAGGGAGGTGGTGGGATCCCCTTCGCTGGATGTCTTCAAGCAGAAACTGGACAGCTATCTGTGGGAGATGCTCTAGCTGTGGATTTCCTGCTGTGAGCAGGGGGTTGGACTCGATGGCCTACAAGGCCCCTTCCAACTCTATGATTGTATGATTCTAGTGTCTGTCAACCAGCGGTATGACCCTGCTGGTTTAAGTGTCAGGTGGACAGGGTGTTAATTCATAACCCAGGAATCCCAAGAATGGTTTGGTGTTTTAAACAAAAAAAGTGCACAAAAAAGGCAGTCAAAATGATCAAGCAGAGAAGCTAATCTTTGTGGCTTTCAAGGTGAAAAAACCCCAACTAAAGCTGCAATCCTAACCCCACTTACCTGGGAGTAAGTCCCACTGGATTCAATAAGGCTTACTTCTGAATAGACAGGAATTAGGATTGTGCTGTACTGAGGAAAGTGGGGATGAGATAGAAGCACTAGTAGAGAAAATAGGTAGAGTGTGTGTTCCCCATCTTACTAGCTCTAGGCCCCATCTGCACTATACTTTAAAACAGTATCATACCACTTAATATTGTCATGGCTTCCCCAAAGCATCCTGGGAAGTGTCATTTGTGAAGGGTGCTAAGAGTTGTTCAGAGACCCCTATTCTCCTCACAGTTCTACAATTCCCAGGATTCCCTGGGAAGAGGGAATTATTGTTAAGCCATTCCGGGAATTGTCACTCTGTGAGGGGGTCAGGGGGCTATTTATTTCTACATAACACATACTTTATTATGACCACTATTTCTGAAGTCTGTTTTTATTTTGTTTTAGTGAATATTTATTCAGTTTGATATATTGAAAGAGTTTTTTTTTAAATAAGTGGCATATAACTTTTGCTAACTAAATAAATGAAATACATATGCACTGTTTAATGAAACTGTTTAATTAAAATGCCAGAGAATGCAGCAGATTAACAGGAGGTCTTGTATTGTCTAAAAGTGACTATACAACAGCTGTAACAAACCCACTAATGTAAACCTTCCTTGTGCTTCCATCTTAATTTCACTTTCCATGCCATACCATATGAATTGAATTGCCTGTCTATTTGTGATCACTTTCGCGACACATAAAAGGCTGTTGCTGTAAATAGCTCCTTACAGAGTTACTTAGAGAGAGAGAAAAAGACAGGTCATTGCCCCAATGATCGTACCATCTAAATGGCGAGGGAGATACAAGAGGGGGGATGGAGGGATGCAAGAATATAGGCAAATTACATTCTATCTGTGCTTCAAGCTTGATAATATTTAGGAATAAGCATTAAAGGGATAAGCCAGGTGTGGGGAACCCCCAGCCTGTCAGGAGGTCCGATTTGCCCCCGAGACCATTTTCTCCAAACCACACCCACCCATCAGCTGAAGTAACTGGTGATATTAGCTGATGAGTGGGACTTCTTGGAAAGCCTGCTCTGTGCTGATCCCTTCAGTGTCTCAAAAGGATTGGCACAGGGTGGGCTTTCAACAACAACAAACAATGGGTCTGCTCGCTTTCATTGTGTGTGGAGCGATGGAGCAGTCCCTTCCAGAGCCAACATCTGTTTTTAGACATCAGACAGAGACTGCTCTGTCACACAGCAAGGAAGGAATGGCCACTTGTTTTGCAGCGGTCTTCAAAGCAATCGACCCTGCCTCTTTAAAGATTACTGCAGCAATCTTTACCGGGGGGGGGGCTGCTTCAAAGACTATCTCTATAAGACTATCTCTGTGTGCTTATGCTCAGACTGGAGTGCAGAGACTGTCTTAAAGCAGTGTCCTCTCCTTCAAATATTGCTCCAGCGATCTTTAAACAGGGTGGGGACAGAGTGCTTCGTACAGCACTGCAAAACTCTTGAAGACAGTCCTCACTCTGTCATCTCAGTATGAGAGCTCAGAGACTATCTACAAGCAAGCATTCTTTGAAGGAGTCTTCCCCCTCTAAAGATCACTCCAGCTCCAGCAGTCTTTAAATGGGGGGGGGTAGAGACTGCTTCAAGGAGTGCTGCATAACAAGCGCAAGGAATTTTGACCAGCGGGCGGGTCAACCTACCTGTCAATCATGTGGCATCATAGTGACATCATGTGGTTTAATGTTGTCAAAGCTGGCACATGGGGTGGCACCAGATCAAGATCTGGCCCCTGGAGCCAAGAAGGATCCCCACTCCTTGGATAAGCCAAAGGCTACACAGAAAATGTGGGCTTTGAGGAGGGACTGGTAGGTACAAGTACTTGAAAACACAACTCATACATAGGGTTGTAGTCAACCAAGTCCTACTAAGAGTAGACCCATTAAAATTAATAAAAGTAAGCCATGCCAATTGATTTCAATGGCTCTCTTCCACTTCGGACTAGCCTTGAATACCACCCATGGAAAGCAAAAAAAGAATGAACGGAACATCAGTGACTTATGTGGGAGCAGGCAGGCGTGGTTGAATGGTGGCTGGTGCCGACTGGTAGGGCGGAAGGCAGGGAGACCAACATTAGGCAGAGAGAGCCAATGACAGGCAGAGGCAACTATTTCTGGTTGTGTCCCCATCCTCCTCCCTGCTGAGTTCTACACGGGAAGCACTGACACTAAATGGGGAGAAGGGACCTGACAGGCACGCAGTGACACCCCCTGGACAGGATGTTACGTAAGAAAGTGGGCAGGTGGGGGTTGGCTGAGGGCAGACTGAGGTTGGTGGGTGGGGCTGTGGTCCATTTGCCCTAATGGACCAGGGTAGCCACATTGTTTCCTTGCTAATCAAATGTTTGATGCAGATGAGTTGGGTTCCTCTGTGATGACAAAGGTGATTTATGTATTTATTACATTTATATTCCATCCTTCCTCCAAAAAAGGAGCCCAGGGTACAAACGACCACTAATAAAACAATTCCAGTACAGATACAGATTGAGAAAAATCACTATTTAAAAGACTTGTTGGAAGAGGAGGATCTTCAGTAGGTGCCAAAAAGACAACAGAGACAGCACTTGTCTAATATTTAAGGGGAGCAACACATTATGTGCATGTGTAAGAATATACCTCTCCAGACTGAGGAGCTTAGGGCCAAGCAACAAGGGAAAGGTAAGACCTTCAAGTTCTGCTGATCAGCTCCCAGTGGCACTGGGTAGCTGCTGTCAGCAATAAAAATGCTGGATTTAATGCAACTGTTTTTCTGGATTCAGAAAAGGGAGCCTTATTGATAGTGCTGAGGCTTCCCAGTTCAAAGACCAACACACTTGCCATTGGAACCATATAGGCTTTCAAGAAGCTCCTGTTGCACATTTCTATCTTTTCCATCTGCTCAGACAACCTTTTGCTTTTTTACCTGGGCTTTAGGTGATGACCTGAAAACATCATGTCGGAGGTCCAGGGAACTGTTGAATTTTCTGTGGAGCTGCACAAATTCCATAATGTGGATCTCTTCCAGAGAGGGTGAGTCAATATATCCATGTAAAGTTCTTGAATAAGAAAGACACAGGCATTCAGAAGTATGTCAGATGTCCACACTAAGAGAGAGGATGCCTCTTCATACCAGTTGCTTGGAGAAACCACAATCTGTGACCATCTCCAGTTGCGGGTTTCCAGAAGCATCTCACTGGCCATGGAAAAACAAAGTTGGAGCAAGTCATCCTTCCCCTGCCTGATGTCCTTCACATGTTTTTGGGACTAAAACTCCCATCATCTCTAACCATTGACAATGCTGGCTGAGGATGATGGGAGCTGCAGTCCAAAATATCTAGAGGATTCCAGGTGACAAGGGAGAGGGCCTTTTCAGTATTGGCACCCCATACTCTTCCTTAGAGGATTACCTGACACTATATTGATGACCTTTTAGTACCAGGTAATGGCCTTTTTAAAAATCCCCCAGGCTTCTTAATAACATCTGTAACCTTGGATGCAACTTATTCCTATATTTTTATGCTGCTTTTTATCTGGTGCTTTTAGCAAGAAGCTCATTTATACCACGAATGGTCCATCTAGCTCAGTATTGTCTACGCTGACTGGCAGCAGCTCTCCAGTGTTTCAGGCAGGGACATTCCCAACCCTACCTGGAGATTGAATCTGGGGCCTTCTGCATGCAAAGCAGTCCTCCCATCCTGACCTAAGTCAGCACCATGGAATAAAAGGCTAAATGGATTCAAGTAGCTTTTAAAACATAGCTGAAGTTTCAACTCTGATTTTCCTGCTGCCTTTATTCAGAAAGAGGCAGGTGAGTTAGTGAGTGGCTGGCTGTAAACAGGAAACCGAATGTACGAACAATTCAGCCAACACAATGACTTGTTCAGACTAAGGAACTAGGTCAGAGTCAGCATCTTTATAGGACCCTATTTGCACATTGAGTCATGTGGTTCACATTGGACTGAAGTCTGCAGTACCCCCCATAGTCAAAGATCAGGCCAACAGCGTCTGCCATCTATCATAGTAGTATAGGGAGCAAATTCCCTCCACAGCACCCGCTCCCCCCAGTAAAACACCTAGTTTGAGATCCTTACCTGCTGGCAGTCAGTATCCAAACAGCAAGTGGCTAATTCTGGGGTGGCTAACCTGGTGCCTTCCAGACATTATTGGACTCCAACTCCCATGAGCCCCAGCCAGCAGGACCAATAGTGAGGGATGATGGGAGTTGAAGTTCAATAACCTGGAGGCATATTGGATTATGGAGTCAAAAGCCAATTAGCCATTAAGCCAATAAAAAATAATGGTGGGTTGGATTACCATGAAGCTTGGTAGCAGGTGGGAAGAGGATACTAGCCATGGATGAGGTTCAAAGTCTTGTAGTAGTCTTATTTTATCTGTTTAAAATATATTTTTATCATATATTCTGTAATGGAGCTGGAGAATGCAAGGCTACAATCAGTAATGTAAAATACTCAACAAACTGATGGAAAAGAAATGCCAAGAAAATAACAAACAGTGCCAAGAGGGTCTGCAGAAATATTTCTTGGGGAAGGGTGGGCAAGGTCTATGAATTGTTACTACAGGTAATTGGCAACCCACTCCACCCACCGTTACATTTAGAATTCCAGGGGGGGAGCCCCCTTCCCCCCCCCAGACATCCTTGAGCAGTGCAATCCTATCCATCTCATTGAATTCCACTGAATTCACTGGAACTACTCCCAGGAGAATGTATGTCGGGGATGGGGAGAAATTCAATTCAGAAAGGCAAATTTACCTAATGTGCACTTTCCAAAATAATATGCTTACTGAACCACAGCCATCCTTCAAAATGTGCACTGAATTGTGCAATCCAGTTCTCCAATCAAGTAACTTTACACAAAGGTACAGAATTACTGGGATCAAGCGTGCATTAAAATGTACACTATATATTAGTGGAAACAGCATACAAAACGGCATTATATTAGGGGAAATTGCTTTATTAGGAAAAAATACATACATATGCGTGTATATATTAGGAGAAATGCTCACTAAAACGCTGATGATATTTCAACAGGACTTTTTTTAAAAAATCACAAACTGATGTGGAAATGCACACTACTGAACTTACGAGTCTTACTGGGTCTGTGACCATAAAATAATTAACTTAAGACTGGAAAAAAATGAGAAACTGAGAGAAACAAACATGGACAGATCCACTCATTTTTAGTGTATATATAGTATTATAGCCTTAACACAATTATTTCAAGGTGGTATGTCAAAAGCTAAAATAGTATAACCCCATGTGTAGCACCCTGAGCTGTTTAGAGGATATTTGGAAATAACAGCAAAAATTAATCTGCATTCTCAGTCAATGTTTATGTCAATCAAAACCAGACACTGGAAAATTTGGGATATGGAAGAGGCAAATTCAAAGGACATTGTCTTTTTTAAAAAGAGAGAAAGAGCATGTTACTGAGATCTAAAGGTCAAGCATATATAATGCAGTTTTTGAAAGGGAAGCACATCTGAAGGCTTCTTCTTCCCATCCAAATTTACCTCATCGCCTGTGATTTAATGAGTGGAGACAGCTGAACTGCTACCAACATCAGTTTAACGCTTCTGACATTCTTTAATAAACTAGGAAACAGAGTTATCCAGATTCAACAGAGATCAATTAATTGATTTGCCTGCTTGTGTCAAGTTCTCATTCCATCCCACTTGTTCTTATGCCATTCAAAGTAATTGACAATTTGGGTGTGTGTTTTCATAAACATAAAAGAAGAGCTAATGAAGGCTACCAAGTACAGAGGGGAAAAATAAGTAATGTAAGTCAACTGAGGGAAAGAGAGAGAGCTTCCAACAATCATATCATGGGTTTTCCAGATTAAATATTGGACTTAAGCAGTGGCAGCAGATGGTTCCAGGTCAGTGGAATCTGTTCTGGGTTTTAGTCTGAACTTTTAAGAAACTGTCCAAGGTGCTCAGCTGGAGGACAACTTCTTGAAAGTTCAGTGTCAAACATGGGGGTTCACAGAGATATGCAGCTAATGAACAGATAAGGCCAGACCACAACTCTGCCAGGCAAGAGGAATCAGGGGGTCAGCCAGCGTGTTTTACCATTTGGGAAGCACTGAAGGAGGAGGCAGAGAAGTCCTTAAGGGAGTCCAAATGTCCAGAAACCAAGAGGTCTAATCAGGCAGGGCAGGGTTCAAGGCACGGGTTTAACAGGAGAGCTGGAGTAATGTCTGCAGCAAGGCTTGATGTTGACTCTAGCAAGGAGTCTCCCTTTCCTTCCAGACTTTTGTACTCTGCATGCTGGCCCAGGTGCTTCCAATTAGCCTGTGTTCTTGCAGGCTCTCCTGCTCCTTAATCGCACTGGTTGCCTTCTCTGCTGCAACACCTGTTGGTGTCTTCTGTCTGCTGGGGAAGGGGCAGCCTCCTGGTCGCTTCCTGATTCTGGCAGGCAGGTTCCCTCAGGGGCTTGTCTCTGGTCTGGTGAAGGGTCCTGGGATATCTCCCTGCTTGTCCTCTCTCCTGGGTCTGCAGTCTCCCATTCCTCTTCCTCCTCAGATGAGTCCTCTGAGGGGGGCCCATGATATTCGGACTAAAACTCAGAGCATATTCTATGCCCCACTGATATGGAGCCACCAACTCCATTGGACGTACTTTGTTTGTGAATAGCCTTACTGACTTGACTGTGCTCAGATATAGTGGAATGAGAACGGGGGTTGCCCATATGCCCTAAATGTCTGGTCCCTGTCTCTGGGAAATCACTATTTTAATTAGAGCATGGATGGGAAACCTGTGGATCTCCAAATATGATTGGACTCCAGCTCCTGTATTGCCTAGCCAGCATGGCTAATGGACAGGGATGGTGGGAGTCCAGAGCTTGGAAAAGTTACTTTTTTGAACTACAACTCCCATCAGCCCAATCCAGTGGCCATGCTGGCTGGGGCTGATGGGAGTTGTAGTTCAAAAAAGTAACTTTTCCAAGCTTTGGTTGTAGCCCAGCAACATCAGGAGAGCTGTGGATGTTTTGACCTGTGTTAAATGTATTTTATATTGATATATTGTTGTGATGCAGCCTAGGGCCTATTGGTGATGGGCAGTGATACCGGCAAGGCCGCCCCCCTTCTTGTGAATACACAGGGTCAAGGGTTCTTGTTTTCTCCCTTCTTCCATGTCTACTTAAAGTCCTTATATGTTGAAAGTTCACCTAAGCTCACATTAACAGCAGGTATCAATGCAGGCGAAGGATAGAGGAATTCTTGAGTCTTGGGAGGTACAAGAAATTTTCTGTTTGGGAGTCAGACTTCAGACAGCAGAATAATCTTTATAATATAATCTATTTATTCATATTTTGCACACAACAACTAATAAAATGCATTCTTATAAAATGTTGCCTATAAATGTTCATATAATATGCATTCTAATAAAATGTTGCCTTAGCCAACATTGCAGAAAAAGAAAAATAGGAATATATATCAACGTGAAATAAGTTGCTGGATATCCATTTAACCGCAAAGTATGAGACTTGGAAGGCATATCTTAGTTAAAATAGGTTACAATAGATGAAAGACTGAGCTAAACTCTCAGTCATATTACAGAGTCAGTTACAATGTACATCGATGTCATGATACATCGCCCATCAGATGTCATGGATGGAATAGATGGATGGGTCTCCTGCATTCTCTTCAACCCTCACTCTAACCAGAGTGGAGAACATAAGAACATAAGAAGAGCCTGCTGGATCAGGCCAGTAGCCCATCTAGTCCAGCATCCTATTCTCACAGTGGCCAACCAGGTGCCTGAGGGTAATGAGTGCTATAAAACCTGGCCTTTTATACAAATTTGTTATCAAAGAGGGGGCATGTTCCCATGGCCTTATCAGTTGCCGCCTTTTCACTGTGCCTCTTCATGCCACCTTCTTGCCTAGTGTGATTTATATCAACAACTAGTTTGCTTAACTCCACCATATAAGGAGCTTCCTTGTTGAGTGTTAGCTGACTGCCTAGACTTCCTTATCATTTTGTACTTTGCCTCATAGTAAAACATTGCTTTTTTCAGAAGGGAGGGCAAAGCCCATTTTTAAAACTAGCCTTTTTTACTCTTTGGCTCTTTTGCAACTTATGCATCGATAAGCTATAGGCTAAGCAATCATAAGCAAATGGAAGCAAATATAAGCAAATGGAAGCTATTTCAGCAATAATTTATGCATATTTAAGCCAATATTTGGGCTAGCCCATTACAGTGGGTGATAAATTTAATAGTAGTAGTAGTTTGTTGTTGTTATGCATTTGTCTACATGAATACTATGACACTGTGCAGTGCACACAACATAAGGAAGGTGCCTTATACTGAATCAGGCCATTGGTCCCTCTAGCTCAGTGTTATTTGCACTGGCTGGCAGCAGCTCTCCAAGGCTTCCAACAGGGGACATTCCCAGCCATACCTGGAGATTCTGTGGATTGAACCTGGGACCTCCTGCATCCAAAACAGATGTCCTACTACTGAGCTGCAACCCTTCATTGCATGCATTGCAGCTCCTGGGTTACTATTGATAATACAGGGCAAGGCATCTGTCTCCACTATCAGAGGCAGGATGCCTCTGAATACAGTCACTGAGGAACACAAATGGGGAGAGTGCTGTTGCACTAAGGTCCTGCTTGTGGGCTTCCTTTAGGCATCTGGTTGGCCACTATGAGAACAGAATGTTGGACTACATGGGTCTTTGGTCAGATGCAGTAAGGCTCTACTTAAGTTCTTAAGCATCCTGTTCAATCTCATTCAACCATGAACTTACCAAATGGCTTCGGTGAAGACTAAACTCACTCCCCCTCTCATCGTCTGCAACATGGGTCTTTCGAAGTATGGAATGAAGGGACTTTCAGTGAGACAAACAACAACATAAGTTTCTATACAGCTAGCAAGTGCTCTTATGCTTTGGTCCTGCTTGTGGGCTTCCTATAATGGACATCTGGTTGGCTGGATCAGGATGCTGGACTGGATTCTTATTATGGTCAAAGTGAAATGGGAGGTTTCTCTTTGGGCAAAGCATCTGAAAGACTGTGAGAGGAGCGAACCAATGGGGGTTAACTGTTAGTCAAGCTATGATGTGGATTGTCATCTTCCTTTCACTACAGCTGGGTGTCCTCCAGGATGAGTGAAGAAAATTTCCCTGGAGTGCACTTGTCCCATGAGTCTGGCTTTTCCCCATCTCTGATCTAACTGACTGGTGCAGCCCAGATCTTTCAGATCTTATAGCTCCCATCAACCATAGCAAGCATGGTCAGTGGCCAGGGATGATAGACATTATAGTCCAAAACATTGTAAAGCACTAGGTTGAGGAAGGCTGTTCTAGCCCAATACTAGTCTTTCTGGTTGGCAGTGGCAGGATACCCTAACCTTAAAGAGGACCTTTTAAACTGGAGGCAACCAAGGATTGAATCTGGGACCTTCTATGTACAAAGCAATATGCTAGGATTAAACTATGGCTTTCCCCCTGATGTCACCTAAAGTGAAATTTCAATGTGAATTTGCAGGGTCCCGCTTTGGTGAAATATTCAAGAAATGCTGAAGTAAGCAAAAAGGTTTACATCATACTAGTAAAACATTTCAAAGGGACCCTTCACACTGAAGGCTTTTTAAATGGCTTTATGTTCTAGAGTTTAAATGTGCAATGTTTTAGATTGGGCACCTTAGCGCTTTAATCACTCTAAGTGCTCTCTGCTAATGGACTAGGTGATTAAATGCAAGTCAGTCTTTTCATAAGTCTACATCCAATTCTGGTTTTCAAGATACTGTATATCCATTAATCTGTGGGCAAGATGTATGCCTTTACTCCTTCGCAGTGTAATTGTATTTCCTGCCACCCAGGAGAAAGCTTGCAAAAAATGAATAGTTTGTTATGCTGTAGCATAATCATTTGGCTGTGCATGAAGTATTTTATGATGATGCCCTCAAACAAGCAGGACGTTGGCTTTTAATAGGATTGAAAATTCAACCATGGGGGGATGGTTGCTGTCAGGGAACAAGAATAACAGCAATTACTTCAGGGACAGGAGATTTGAGATTATCATGCTCTGAGCATTTACATTCTGCTAGTCAGCAAAATATATTTGTATGATATGGCATGGCATTTCTTAGCCACCAAGCTAAACACAGCTCCTCCTGCCAAGAAAGACACAGTTTGGGACTGCAGGACAGAATTCATACATCTGGCACTATTAATGTAAACATTCTAGAGTAGCCTTTTCCAACCATTGGGTTCTCCAGATGTTGCTGCACTACAGCTGTCATCAGCCTCAGCCAGCATGGCCAATGGTCAGGAATGATGGGAACTGTAGTCCAACAACATCTGGGGACCCAAAGTTCAGGAAAGGCTGTTCTAGAGGGCATACACATGCTGCAGAACAGGGTTGGGGAACTGGTAGCCTTCCAGATGGCTTTGGACTACAGCTCCCATCATCTCTCACCATTAGCCATGCTGGCCGAGACTGATGGGAGTGGGGATCCAACAACATCTGCAGGTTTCCTCATCTCTGCTTTACAATGTTGGGGCAACAAGAGATTCTGCAGCAGAAATGGACGATTCCCAGCGCTAAGTGAATTAAAGGAATCCTCTGCTCTTATTACCAGAGGAGCAGTTATGACCTAATTGCTAAATGGTGCCATAACTCAGCAACTTGGGAAAACTGCAGTCCCTGGAGATGTAGTTCTGACAACATTGTCTGCTGGTATTGCATGATATTCTGTTTGATTGAAGGAGATTTCTCCTTTGTAGTGGGAAAAATCTTGCTTTCAGATTAAGGCTGCTTTTGAAAAAGATGAGTTGATTTTTTTATTTTTCACCTTTGAAAAATGACAGTAAGATGGGAACTAAGTTCAGTAACATCTGGAGGGTCACAGGTTAGCCACTGATGACCTAAAGGGAGACTTGGAGTGAATTTAAGCCCCTTTTGGGGCAAACCACCTGAATAATTTCAAGAGAAGCCCAAAGTATTAAGGATGGGCAAACAGAACAATTTTGGTTTCTCTCAGATTCTCATTTTTCCAGTCTTCAGTTTTACACATATTCATATCAGTTTGCTGTTTAAAAATAAAGTAAAATAAAGGTCTCATGAAAATGTCAGCACTTTTTGTGCAATTTTCCCCTAAGATATACATTTTAGATGCAGTTTTGTCTAATATACACATTTTTTGCAAAGCAGTTTCCCCTAATATAATGCATTTATGCATGTTATCTTCACATACATGCATTTATATGCACACTTTAGTATAGGGATTTTGGTATTTCGTGGATGAAGAACTGTACCAAAATTTTTGGAAATGTGTGAATTTCACTTTATGTATTATTTCAGAAAGTGCAGATTAGGAAAATTCCCCTTTTAAATGCAAACCGAATTGAATTTCTCCCCCATCCCCTTCTGTGGACTTCAAGAACTGTCTAAAGACTCATCTTTGGGCACCCCAGTGCTAGGAGCATCATCTGAAGTTTGCAGTTTGGAGTAGGAGCCAAGTTCCTGAAGAAAACCTCATGAACAGCTGGCTCCCTTCATCCCTTGCAAGAGGACTCTCCGCAAATCATGATTGAGTCATGTTGGCAAAGGGATGTTGCAATGTAGCTCTCTGAGAGGCATGTATCACATGGTGAACAGAAGTCATCAGTCTCCTGGGCTGTCAGTCTGGCATTTCTTGTCAGCACTAAATGTACTTTTTGAAGTGTTTACTCTGCTCAGAGGAAAGGGGAAAAATAGCCTTGTTTTGCACAATTGCCAGTGTTTCAGTGAGAACAACAGGTAAGCTTGGATGAATTCCACCCATCTTAGTACATTTCAAGCAGCAATTGGGCTTTTTCATATGGAAAAGAACAAAGCTTCAGATTCCACTGATATTTGCAGATTCCAGTGTTGATAATGGAACCCCCTATATTCCTCAAAACTGAACTCTGCCTCCTTCTTTTATTCAGAGCTTCCACTAAACTGAGAGTTTCAGAGCGGCCTGGCAAAATATTCAGGGCTGGTCTGGGGCAAGATAGCACTCCCTCCTTTCCATGACCAGAAGGGCAGTTGAAACTTGCTTCAGCACTGTACCCGAGGGCAATGGGCTAGCCTGAGTCAGGCCATGTGGCACGCACATTCTGTCATCTAACATGATAGGAATGTAAGAAGAACCCTGTTGGGTCTTAGACCCCTTAATGTTCTGTAGCAGGGTCCCGTCAGGATCTCTATGTCTCCAACATTCTACAAGCCAATCAGTATGAAAAGGGAGTGAGTGTGATAGTCACTGAGAAGAGTTTTCTAATATGTTTCTTCCTGCTGATTGGAACCAATCAGAGTGAAAGGAGGTAAATCACTCTTTTCAGTAACTCTCCCACACGTTCATGCCTATTGGCTCCTAGGGACAACTGTTGTTGTGGGAGAAGGCATTGACAAGGATCTCATCCCCAACCTAGGAGCAAAACGGGGTACTGGTGGCTCAGCTGTGACTATCACCAAGGGACCCTGCACTTCCGGATTTGCCATCCATTCATCCATTCATTCAAGGCCCACCGAGTCCAGCATCCTGTTCTCACAGCGCCCAACCAGATGCCTATGGGAAGCCCAGAAGCAGGACCTGCTAAATGGTACCATAACTCAGCAACTTGGGAGAACTTCAGTCTCCCCTCTGGGGATTTCCCAGCACCTGGCATTCAGAAGCATTTTGCCATCAGTCCCCTCTGCATCTGCTGCCTGAGGTGCCTGCTTCACTTTGTGTAATGGTAGGGCCGGCCCAGAAAATATTTGTAAACACAGGAAAGCTTTTTTTCCCTAGAAAAAACTGAAGTGATCTGTCCTCCTGCTTACCCACTGTGCAGCTACCAGGGCCTTTATGTCTGACTCTTGTTGTTTCCCTGATGCTTCTGCCCTTTCTCCTTTGTTCTGCATCCCTGCTGGGCTGGAATCAAATGCTGTTTGCTTACCGTCTTAAGTTTCCAGCCAGCCTCCTGTTCTCCCCCCCCCCCACTTTTTAAAAAAAATCTGCCTCTCCTCTTTTTGTCCTGCATTCTGAAGGGGAAGCAAAGGGCAGATTACTGCAAAAATGCCGACGCAGAGCAAATAAGAAGGCAGGCCTCACTGCAGTGTGCCAATAAAGGGCAGCTCCTGAGGTGAGCATAAAAGGCGCTTTCAAGAAAGCCTGTTCATGCGGCTGTCAGAGAACTGTGGGGGATAAAAAGGTTAGAGATTTCATTCCTCCCCTCCTCTCTCTCTGATGCCTGGAAGTGCAGGCTTCTGAAAGCAAACTACCATTTGATTCTGAAGCTAATAATAATAATAATAATAATAATAATAATATATAAAAAGAGAGAAGATCCAGCCTTTGGTTTACCTACATCCAATTTTTAAAAGTTTGGCCTCCTATTTTAAAGCTTAGTTGGACCAGGCAGCGGTTTAAAGGTTAAGCCAAGGGATTGTAGGTTTTATTCCCCAAAGCATTGCCACAGTGCACAGGCTGGCATTGCACGATGGAGCCATGTGCAAAGACCCTAAGGCATAGTGCAGCTTCTGCATCACATGCTACCAGTCTTTGCTGTGGTGAAAATTGGCATTTGACCAAGGATTGTTCCACAGACCTGGGATCTTGCACAAAAGTCAGCATCTTGGGAGTCACAAGTTTTTATTCACTCACCCATTCACTCATCCAAGGTTTGTTCAAAGAGCGCCAAACTGTGTCTAGGCTTTACTTTTAAGCCCCCGCTCGGTCCAACTAAGGGCCCTGCTACTTTTGCTCAATCTTTCAGTGGTGTTTGGTATTGTTGATCATGGTATCCTCCTGGACTGATTCAGTGGGATGGATATCAGAGGCACCATATTATTACGATGGTTCTACTCTTAACTTCAGGGCCACATCCAGCGAGTAGCACTGCATGAGTGTTCTTCGGCTCCCTGGCACTCGTATTATGGGGTTCCACAGGGTACTATTCTCTCCCCAGTGCTATCTAACATGTATATGAAGCTGTTGGGAGTGATCATTAAGAGTTTTGGAGCAAGATGTCATCAGTATGTTGATGATATGCAGCTCTGTTTCTCCATAACATCTGAATCAGGAGAGGCTGTGAACACCCTGGATTTCTCTCTGAATGCTGCAGTGGACTGGATGAGAGCTAATAAACTGTGCTTGAATCCTGGGAAGATGGAGGCCCTTAGGGTAGGTGTTTCCATGTCTAGGAGATAGACAAGTTACCTGTTCTGGATGGGGTTCCACTCCCTCTGAAGGACCAGGTCCATAGCTTAGACAAATTTATCTTTGTCACTAGAGGCCCAAGAATCCTCTGTGTTTAGGAGTATCTTTTACCAGCTTTGTCTGGTTCGTCAGCTATGGTGGACAGGGATAGCCTAACCACTGTATCCCATGCGTTGATAATCTTGAGGCTGGATTACTGCAATGTGCTCTATGTGGTGCTGCCCTTGGACCTGGTCTGGAAGCTGCAGTTGGTGCAAAATGTGGCAGCTAGCCTGCTGATGGGAGCACATGACCGAGAACATGTGACACCACTCTTAAAACATCTGCATTGGCTGCCCATCCACTACTAAGTCAGGTTCAAAGCCCTTGTATTAATTTACAAAGCCCTGAACAACTTAAGTCCAGAGTATCTTAGGGACTGCCTGCACCTTTATATCCCAGCTCGATCACTGAGATCATCTTCAGGAGTTGTATTGGTCGTCCCCCAAACTGGCGAGGCTCATTTAACATTGACACAAAATTGAGCCTTCAGTGTCATTGGCCCAGTTCTCTGGAATTCTCTTCCAACAGATATTCAGCAGGCACCTTCTGTTTTCATTTTCAAATGCCTGCTGAAAACGTTTCTGTTCTTCCAGGCTTACGCAGGCAATGAAGATGTCTTTTTACAATACCTGATCTTTGTTTTTACCTTCTTTTGGTTCATACTATCTGTACTATATATTATATATATATATAATTTGTTGTAAACTGCTTTTTTAAAAATGAAATAGTGGCATACAAATATATTTATATAATACATACATCTATAAATAAATACATAAAATAAATATGTTTATCAAGTGATAATCACAACCATCTCTCACTTTACCAGGGCCAGCAGAGGCTGGTCCACTTGGGCAAGTGGGGCACTGCCCACCATCATCAGTCTGCCCTCAGCCAGCCCCCACCTGCCTGCCTTCTTTCTTACATCCAGTCCAGGGGGTGGCACTACCTGACAAGCTTCCTCTTCCTTAGTCTAAGGGTTGCCATGTTAGACCTCAGCAGGAAGGAGGAGGGTAAACCTAAAATTAGTTGGCTCCACCTTCTGTTGGCCTCTCTGCCTTCTACCCTACTCATCCCAATGGGAACCAGCCAGCAGAGATGGGGCAATCAGTGGGAAGCCCTGGAGAATCATTTGGCCAAGGCCTCAAGCCCACATTTAGACACTTGTTATTTTATTTATTTATTTATTTTTCATTTGACAGATTCTGCAACTTGTCTTTACGTGCATCAAACCAATATGGGACACTTTCTCAGCTTATTTATTTATTTATTAAATTTATATCCTGCCCTTCCTCCCAGAAGGAGCTCAAGGCACAAAGAAAAACACCAGAATCGTTCCAAAACTTCTTACAAACAAAACGACTTAAAAAAAGTAAACAAAACATCTTTAAAAATATCTTTAAGAAGCAACTTGAGAGCCAGTGTGGTGTAGTGGTTAAGGTGCTGGACTACGACCTGGGAGACCAGGGTTCGAATCCCCACACAGCCATGAAGCTCACTGGGTGACCTCGGGCCAGTCACTGCCTCTCAGCCTCAGGGGAAGGCAATGGTAAACCCCCTCTGAATACCGCTTACCATGAAAACCCTATTCATAGGGTTGCCCAAAAGTCAGAATCGACTTGAAGGCAGTCCCAACAAGCAACTTTAAAAAAAAATCGTAAAAAGCAATTCCAGCACAGACACAGACTGGGATAAGGCCTCTACTTAAAAGGTTTGTTGGAAGAGGAAGGTCTTCAATAACATCCCCAAAATAACAGAGATGGCACCTGCCTAATATTTAAGGGGAGGGAATACCAAAGTGTCGGTGCCACAACACTCAAGGTTCTCTTCCTGGGTTGTGCAGGTCGGTCCTCCTAATAAGATGGTATCTGCAGGAGCCCCTCATCTGCAGAGTGCAGTAACTGACTGGGCATATAAGGGGTAGGGCAATCTTTCAGGTATCCTGGTCCCAAGCTGTGTATGATTTTGTACACCAAAGCTAGAACCTTGACAATTTAAGCTAATAAGAAAGTGATTTGGTAAAAGACATATTTTTGTTCACTCATATAGATTTTGTCTTATTAAAGAGTTAAAATATTAGTAAACATTAATTGCTTGACAAAAGGTGTAGACTAGAAAAATTTGCATCAAAATGTTACATTAGGAGAAAGAATGTTCATGAGGACTAAAATTCACCCACAGATGTGTAAATGTGGCAGAATGAATTTAAGATTGGAAAATTTAGAAAGTGAGAAACTGAAATTGACAGATTCATCTATCTCTACTAAAGCCATGCTGCTTGCTGTGTTTGGGACTATGAATGACTTAAGACTTGCCTGTTCCTAAAGTTGACTCATGGAAAACAGCCCAATTCAAAATGTAGCCCCGTTTCAAGCTGACAATTTGGACAAACAAACATTCAAACAAAGCATACTACAAATGCAAAGCTAACTGCAAATCAATCTGATGCTGTTTTTACTGGCCCAGGAGTCAAGTGCCATGCACAAATGACCACAGAATGGCTTGACTGAATTACTGATCTGGGAAGTTGGATTGTATATTATTTTTTGAGACTATATATTAGCCCACACAGGAGCCCATAAACAAGCCTCCATGTGATGGGAAGCCTCACAGTGACTGCAACAGTTGCTAGTTTTGATAGCTGCTACAGCCCAGCCCACCTTCCATGGCCGGCTCTCACTCACTCACAAGTGCCTGGCTTCTTTGTACAGCAGCAGAGAGAAATAAGGGAGTCACTGCGACTGAAAGGGAAAAGCCTGTTCTACATGTGAAGCACAATGAGAAGGTGATACAATGCTGGAGTCACTCAGATTACAAGTGATGGTGTTTGTGTCACATTTCTGAACACACACACACAAAACTCCTTGCTGATAGAAAACTAGCATGGCAGGGAATGGTCTGGGCTAGGATCATTCTCCCTAATGTTTTTTTTTAATAAGTATACAGTTATCTGGGCTGTCCTGTTTAGTGGGTCCCTTTTTTCCTGGGCTACTAGAGTAACCCTATGCAGACATTTATCTCACATGTCCCAACATGAGAGAGGGGCTGTGCCTAGTAGCCCTAAATTCCCATGTGCTGACTAGACCCTCTTGGCATATAGCACAGATGTCTGCAAGAAGGGAGTCCTTGCATATACAGCTTTCATACCTGTGATGCTAAAATGTGATGGAACCCCAGAAGCTGGCGGCCTTCCTGGCTGGCTACCTACCTAGGGCTGGTTTGGACATCATCCTAAACAAAGGTTTAGAGTTGCATGCACGAGCCTGCATAAGCCTCAGGCCCGGGCACTTCCCCTCTCCATCAGTGGAGCTGTAAGGAGGAGACTGGAAATGTCTGATTCTCCTTTTAAAACAGGGATGGGGAACCTCAGGCCTGGTGGGCTGAAGACTTCTCTTCCTGGCCTTTGGAGGTCTCCCAAGGTCACACTCCATCTTCTCAGGCCACAGCCCTCACCAGCCCTGCTTTGCACCGCTTTGAGTGTTTTTTGCCTGGCTGGAAGGCGTCTTCGAACTTTGATTATACAGCCACAAGAATGGCTGTATACTATAGCCAGCGTAGATTTTTCACATTCCACCATGTTACATTTAAAATGCCCCCATGCCATTCTGATGCTTCCCATAAGCTCATTTAAAAACAAAACCTTAAAAAATTACAGTCCTGAACTCAGAAACACTTGCTTAACAACCCTGCGATACACAAAACAGTCAGAGAGAATCAAGAGTTCAAATGGTAAAAAGAGAGAGAAAAACCAGACCCCTTTTGGACTTTTTTTCTGTCAGAGTTCTCATAATTTGTGGAAATTAATTAAAAATCAGCCATGTTCACAGAGTACCTGTAATCCTGTTACTGACCTTGCCCCATATTCTGACCTTCATCTTCTTTAGTTTAAAAGTTAAAAAAATGCCTGGCTGATTTTTAATTAATTTAAGAAATTTAGCATTGAACTCAATGATAAAGCCGGGCATGCTCAGTAAGAACCAACTGTCAGCGTTCTAAAAGCCAGACTCACAGCTGCTTGGCTTTCCTAATCAGGGGGCCACACCCACTCTAGACCTTTATTTCACTTTAGACAGTCATGGTTTCCACCAAAGAATCCTGGGAAGTGTAGTTTTTGAAGGGTGCTGAGAGGAGACTCCTATTCCCCTGACAGAGCTCCAATGGCCAGAGTAGTTTAACAGTCAGCCTTTCTGACTGAAGCTCTGTGAGGGAAACAGGGCCTCTCCTAGCAACTCTCAGCACCCTTCACTTGCTTAAGGCAAGGTGGGCATGGTCAATTAAAAGCATAGAGAACACCTAGAATTTTGCTAGAATATAATTCACCTCCCACTGTTTTATCTTGTGCAAACTGAGACACTCCTGAGGTCCACTGGAGACTATTCTGCAGAAAAGTCAGTGCCATTATTCCACAATTATTTTTGGAGTTTTTTTAGTGTAAATTTTGCAAAGTGTTGCTGTACTTCACATATTCACAGATATAGAAACAAAAGAAAATGAGGAAACTTCACTAAAATTGCAAAGGAAATCAGACATATTTAAAGTGACCATCTGAGCTATATCAACTGTCTTAATAATGTTGCTTCCTCCTAAAACAAGATCAGCACAACACATGCCTTCTTTCTATTATTTGGGCTGATTGCAGGTGTTGCCACCACTTACCATATGCTCAGAGGCACGTTACCAAATTCTTCCAAGCTACACAGCAATTGGATTGGACTGTGAAAGACGAACCCAAATTATGTTTGCATTTTGACAAATTTGTAGGGCAGTCCAATATCTCAGAGAGGAGGTCAGATCTCCTGCTCCCCTGGTGCATTCACTATAGCTGCCCAATTTCCCTGCTTTTTAAAGTTTGATAGAAACATCTGTGGGCTATAGGTATGTTCCTAAACCGCAAGGTTTTTTTTGCCTATTAGTAAATATTTTATAGTTGCTTTTAGTTGGTGGTAATTGCCTCGAGTGATGTACTTTAAGGGTGGGATATATCTACTGATATATATGAAATCAAAAACATTAAGCATATATCCTTCGCCCCGGTGTGTGTGTGACTTCCCTTGCTATCTGAGCTAGCTGCTCTCCTACGCATTTGGGAAATTACAAGGAAGCCTGCTCTGCGCTGGAGTAATCTGTCACTAGCAAGTGGCAAAGGTTGCTGTCAGAGTAGCAGTCTGTCCGGGTGATGACACACTGTGATCACAACTGTGCTTCTCATGGCGTCCCACTGAATGATAAGTTCTTCTCTGCCAGGGCAAACTGCTGCTTTTGCTTTTCTTCGTTTCAAATGCCAGATTATTTAACACTGGGAGCCACAAATATGACAGCTACACGAACTGTTCTTGCTCTTCATTCAGTAAATGCTTTGTGGTCCACCGGCCACCTGCTGTGATTTCATTTAGTCATTGGACTGCATAAAGTTAGCAAATCTGATTTTACACTGAAGGAAAAAACAGATATGAGATCCTAAAAGATGATGATGATGGTGATGGTGACATTTTTTATTTCCTCCTCAATGAACTTTGCGTCTACAGGCATACCCCGCTTAAAGTCGCTTCACTTAAAGTTGCCTCGCTATAAAGTACATGCTCCATACTCCACCATACCCCGCTTAAAGTATGCGTGTTTCCGATAATGGACACTTTATTGGCATGACGCCGCTGCCATCTAGTGGCGATTGCGTGCAATACAAGTGAAGATAATTGCTTCACTCTAAGTACATTTTCACTTAAAGTACACTCTCCGGTCCCATTGCGTACGTTAAAGCGGGGTATGCCTGTATTGTTTCTTTTATCCTTTTAACAATTCTGTAAGGTAGGCTAGTATTATTGTTCCCATTTTACAGATCAAGAAATAAGGTTAAACAAGAGGGGGATACCCTAAACTTATCCAGTAAGTTGAAGGCTGAGCTGAAACTGAAACTGCTGTTACCCAGATATGCTTTTAACCACTATGTGACACCATCTCCCTATAAAGAATGCTTTTCTTCCACTGTGTTGCTGCTCCCAGGTTAACTCCCTCCTCACTAAGCTGTTCCAGTTCCATCCTTTCTCCCTGTAGGTAAGGCATAGGGAACCTGGTACCCTCCAGAAGGCATCAGACTCCAACTCCCAGCACTCCCAGCTAGCATGGCCAATGGTCAGCGGTGATGGGAGTTTATTTATTTATTTATTATATTTATATACCGCCCCATAGCCAAAGCTCTCTGGGTGGTTTACAGCAATTAAAAACAATAAAAACAAATATACAAATTTTAAAACAAAAAACAATTTAAAAACACATTTTTTTTTGAAAAATTAAAAACTGCCCAGAGAGCTTCAGCTATGGGGCGGTATAGAAATACAATTAATAAATAAATAAATTTAAAAACACATGCTAATCTGGACCCATTCCAATCGGGTTTCAGGACTGGACATGGAACTGAGCCTTGGTCGCCCTGGTGGATGATGTGAGGAGGGCGTTGGATAGGGGAGAATATGCCTTCCTCATCCTCCTGGATCTCTCAGCGGCTTTCGATACCGTCGACCACGGTATCCTTTTAGACCGCCTGGAGGGATTAGGAATAGGGGGCACTGTTTTACGGTGGCTCCGTTCCTGTCTTTCAGACAGGCACCAACGGGTGGCATTGGGAGATGAAGTTTCAGACCCTTGGCCTCTCAACTGTGGAGTGCCACAGGGTTCTATCCTCTCCCCCATGCTATTCAACATCTATGTAAAGCCGCTGGGGGCCATCATCAGGAGATTTGGGCTGCAGTGTCACCAATATATGGATGATACTCAGCTCTATCTCTCGTTTAAGTCCTCACCAAAGTTGGCTGTGCATACCATGTCCAAGTGCCTGGAATCCGTAAGTGGATGGATGGGAAGGAATAGGCTGAAACTAAATCCCGACAAGACCGAGGTGTTGCTCATGGGAGATAAGAGAAGGTTGGGAGATATAGACCTGGTATTTAATGGGTTAAGATTACCCCTGAAGGACCAGGTCCGCAGTCTGGGGGTCGTTCTTGACTCCCAGCTGTCCATGGAGGCTCAAGTTTCAGCAGTGAGCCGGGCAGCCTGGTATCAACTCCATCTGATACGGAAGCTGCAACCCTACCTTCCTGTCCATCTTCTCCCACGGGTAATACATGCCCTGGTCTCCTCTCGTTTAGACTACTGTAATGAGCTCTACGTGGGGTTGCCCTTGAAAACGGTCCGGAAATTACAGCTGATACAGAATGCGGCGGCACGTTTGATTAAAAACAGCTGTCGCCGTGATCATATCACTCAGGTGTTAGTGGATCTACACTGGTTACCAGTTGTTTACCGGGTCCAATTCAAGGTGCTGGTGTTGACCTTTAAAGCCCTATATGATTTCGGCCCAGTTTATCTGAAGGAGTGCCTCCAGCATCACCAATCATGCCGCCTGACAAGATCAGCCACACAAGACCTTCTCTCGGTCCCACCAGTTAAAATAGCTAGACTGGTGCGGACCAGAGAGAGGGCATTTTCGATTGTGGCCCCCACCCTCTGGAATTCCCTTCCTTTCGATCTTCGCCATGCCCCATCCTTGATAGGTTTCCACTGAGCCTTGAAGACCTGGCTGTTCAGCCAGGCCTACGGAAGCTCTGGGGTGGGTTAGCTTTTAATGTTGTTGATTAAATATAAGAGTGGTGGTTAGTTTAATTATTGAGTGTGTTTTGTATTGGTTTTATATTGTATTTTATCCTGTTGGTGTACGTCGCCTAGAGTGGCCGTTAATTCGGCCAGATAGGCGACTCAAAAATAAAATTTTATTTTTATTTTATTTATTATGCCTGGGAGAAGAGGAAAGTCTTGACCTGGCGCCGAAAAGATAACAGGGTTGACGCCAGGCGCACCTTGTCAGAGACATCACTCCATAATTTGGGGGCAACCACTGAGAAGGTCCTCTCCCTTGTTGACAGTCTCCCAGCTTCCCTCAGAGTAGGCATCTGGAGGAGGGCCTTAGATGTTGAGCTTAGTGTACTTGTGGGTTCATGTCGGGAGAGGCGGTCCATCAGGTATTGTGGTCCTAAGCCATGTAAGGCTTTATAGGTTAAAACCAGCACCTTGAATTGACCTCGGAAACATACAGGCAGCCAATGCAAGCAGGCCAGAATCGGTTTTATGTGTTCGAACCATCTGGTCCCTGTTACCAATCTGGCCACTGCATTTTGTAGTCTACCAACATCTGGAGGGCACCAGGTTCCCCATCCATGCTGCAGGTTGTTAGGACAGATGTTAAGATGCTGTGTGATCTGCACTTGTGTCTTCTGAAAATTTTCTCTTTAGGAAAAGTGGTAGATGGATTTTGTTTCACACCCGGAGTCTAGCCAATCTCTGTTGGAAAGGAAGTCTTGTTGGCTAGCATCAACGTAGCCTGGGTAAAAACTGTTGGCCGCCCTGAGAGTCTTCTTTGTTTTGGAGATGTTGGTGGACAACTGCTCCTATCATTCCTGACCATTGGCCAGATTGGCTGGAGCTAATGGATATTGGAGTCCAACAATATCTGGAGGGCTCCACATTGGCCACACCTGTTCTGCACAGTCATCAAAAGGCATGGGAGCCCTTGACTCTTTGCATCTGGTCAGTGTCATTAAGTTAATTCCTTGCTTATACTGGAGAAATCTACTAGGGCAGTGGATAATACTCAGTGATACCAGTGCTGACATTCTGTGGGTATGCCTCCACCATATACACAGAAGATGCCTGACCTCCTACAGTGAAAAAGACTGGAAATCATGGAAGCAGAAAATTTGCCCCATCCTTTCTGAGCTTTAAATTGCAGGATGGAGCATGTATAGTAGACTCAACAGTGTGAGCAGAAAATGCAGAAAATGTTCCCTCGTGTATTATTACAGATTTAGGCTTGCTGCTTAAAAAAAAATTATGGATGTGTAAAGCCCTCCTAAGAAATGTTGCCAGTTTGGTCAAAACTCTCTCTCCCTTGGATATTGGGGAAGGGCTATTGCCCAGTAGGAGAGCACATGCTTTGCATGCAGAAGGTCCCAAGTTCAATCTCTGGTATCTCCAGATAGGACTGGGGAATATTGGATCAATGAAAAATCCCATCCCCAACCTTCACCATATTGTTTTACTATCTATTGCAGCAGAGTGCAGACATCAATAGTCTGGTAAGACTGTTGGCTGAAAGAATAAAGAAACTTAAAATTTATTACTACTGGGAAATAAAGTCTCTCTGACTACAGACATACATGTGGCCATTGTAGAGCTATAAGGCTTCCACTCACAGACACTATCTCTGACTGACTAGAAAAGAAGAGGAAGGAAGGAAGTAAAGCCTGAGGAAAAAGAGACAAGTATTTACTAAAGAAGGAATCAGCGAGGGAAGAACAGATTGCTTTTCTGTCTGTCACCCCTCCCTAGTTCAGGTTACTTGTCACAAGCATTGGTGCTTTTTCTCCCAACGCACCAGACTTGTCTACCAAAATATAGGCTATGTCTTCCCCAAGGGTAATAGTGGCCCCATTTCCCATGTGCATACCAGCTTTGCTGTTGGGTGCTCTGCTGCTGAAATACAGCTTTGTTTTAAAAGTTAAAAAGAAGAAAAGGAAGAAGACCTTGGCCCACCTCGTAAAAGACCTTGTAAGCACAACTGCCACTCACCCACATTTTGGACTGCAACCCTAAATATCGCCCCTCCACTCCTGATTGGTGGGATGGTCTTTGCCCCATGAAAAAATCCCCGAACCAAACCAAAAGCAATGTTTGACTGCAGATGTTATGAGCAGCCCTAGGAAAGACCCCAGTCTGACTGGAGAGTCACTGCTGGCCATTGTAGACTGGCATTCCCTAATCCTGTCCTTCAGAAGTTTTGAACTATGCCTTCCATCGTCCTTGACCACTGACCATCCTGGCTGAGGCTGATGGGAACTGTAGTCCAAAACATCAGGTTGAGGAAGGCTGGTATATAAACAATACTGAGATAGATGGCCAAGATGACCTCCCACACACGCCTGCCCAGACTCTAAGGTAACATCCTGAGGTCTTCCTCTGGATGCCCTTGCTGAATGAGGTGAGACGGGTGGCTCGTATGCAGAGAGCCTTTGCAGTGGTGGTGCCCCAGTTGTGGAATGCTCTCCTCAGAGAGGCTCTCTTGGCACCAACAAAAAGCCCCATGGCTTTTTGGGGCACCATGTGAAGACCTTTTTTATTATTTGTTTTCCCAGGATTTTTAGAAAGTGTCTTCTGAAAGATATTTTACACGGATGTTATCCTCCGTTGCTGGTTTTATTCTGGTATTGTATTCTGCTGTTCTTACTCTACTCTATTCTATTGTGTTTACATTGACCTGTTCAGCAGCAGAGGTCCTGTTGGTAGTACTGACATCGTCTGTGTTTCAAGGGGCAGCAGCTCATAAGAAGGTCCTCTCTGTGATGGCTCCCAGATTGCAAAATGACCCAAATGAAGTACTGTAGCTTACTCCCAGAGCTTTTGCCTTGCATACAGAAGATCCCAGAGGCAAACCCTAATATCTCTAGATAGGACCAGAAATGTCCCCTGCCTGAAAACTTGGAGAGCTGCTGCCAGTTACTGTAGACCATACTTAACTAGATGGACCAATGGTCTCACCCAATGTAAGGCAGCTTCATAGGTTCTTCTCTTTTGGGGGGGATGTCTTGTGCCATCACAATATGCTTATTGACAATTGGTCAAGATGTACCTCTTTAACCAGGCCTTGGCTGAGTGGACATCTTCCCTCTTCCCTCTGCTGTTTTGTTATTCTGATCTTGGTTACTTTTCTAGTGGTATGATTTTAATTGTACACTCTACTTATTTCATTTGTGATATTTTTGTGCTATTTTGAAATAAGTACAATGTGCAACAACAAACAAGCAAGCAACATATTTTAGATTTTAGCTATTGTTCTGTTTTATGGTTTTAATCTTTGTGGTAAACCATCCAGGGAATGTTGGTTATTGGCAATGTAAAGGTAAGTAAATAAGAAAGTAAAATGTTTCTACTTCTCATATACTTTCTATAATAGTTTCTTTAATAGTCTTTCCCCCAAAAAACATCATCTTCCTCTAGGTATTACCTGGTGCATGTAAGCCTGAAAGTCCCTTCTAGGATCCCACATCGATTGTTGGCGACTACTGTGGAACAAACAGGTGAGAAAAGAACTTCAGTTTGTCTTGAACTGAGGTGAGTTGATCCTGGTTTGAGAGTCAGATCCAGAAATTCAGGAGGGTGAGCTGGAAGATTTGCCCTGTAGCGTAGAAATCTGAAGTTGAACCTCAATCTAGAATTGTTCTATGCACACCTCAAAGTGTCTGGAGCAGAGGTGGGTGAGAAATTTGATTCAGTTCACATTTAAAGGTCAATTTACTAAATATGCAAACTAAAATGCAGCCATCCTTTGAAATTTGCACTTGTCTGAACTTTGCAATGCAGTTCTCCAGCCAAGTAATTTGTATAAATGCATACACTTGGGTATATAACTGCATACATCTTAGGGATAATAACACATAAAATATATTACATTAGGAAAATGTGCATATAAGGAAAATGCATACAAAAATGTGTACGCTAGGATAAATTCACACTGAAACACTGAACAAAATTCATGAGGACTTTTAAAAAAATGCAAACTGGTGTAGAAATGTGGAGAACTGAATTTAAGATTGGAAAAAATTAGAAACCGAGTGAAATTGAAATTGATAGGTTAGGGTGGAGACTACATTGCTGTGCCAGCTGTGTTGGTTACCTATTTGTTTCTGGGCCTAATTTAAAGTGCTGGTAATGAACTTGAAAGACCTAAATGTTTTGGGACAACCCCACATCCACACGAAGCTGTCCAGATCTTGAGATCAGCGTCAGAGGCCTCGCTGGTGGACCTACCATCAACACCTGTTAGATTGGCAGGCATAGGAGAAAAGAGCTGTTCTGGTGATGGTTCCATATTTGGTGAAACTCCCTGTTTAGGAAGGACATATACATTATTGACTTTTAAGCAAGGCTTTGCATTTCATGGTGCCTGTAAACACTCTTTATCATTCTGTTACTGTTTTAATGGACTCTGGTGGTATTGGATTTTTTTCAATGATCTATTTGTTGTTGTTCTGATCTGAGATGGCTTTGAAGGGTTTTGCCTGAAAGGCAGCATATAAATATTTGTAATCTGTAAATAAAATGTACATAGTGGAAGTGATGTTAAAGGTATACATTTGTATTACTATTTGTATTACTCTGTGACTTGAAAGGTTAGTTTGGATTAGGCCAGCCTTTCCCAACTAGTGGGCCACCAGGTGTTGTTGGACCCAGAGCTTGGAAAAGTTACTTTTTTGAACTACAACTTCCATCAGCCCAATCCAGTGGCCATGCTGGCTGGGGCTGATGGGAGTTGTAGTTCAAAAAAGTAACTTTTCCAAGCTCTGGTTGGACCACAACTCCCATCAGCCTCAGCCAACATTGCCAATGGTCAGGAAAGATGGGAATTGTGGTCCAACAACATCTGGTGGGCCACTAGTTGGGAAACGCTGGATTAGGCAATTGTGTAAGCATGCAAACCACATAGAAGCCTTTTTCAGGCATTTTACTTCCTGTTTGTCCAGAATCCAGCACCAACCAGTTTTACTATACAACCGTACATTATAATATTAGTATAAATTATAGTGTCTTCAGGTGAAGAGGCTGAGTTTGATGAGGCTTATTTTAAACTGCTGGCTGGGACTGATGGGACTTGTAGTCCAAAACATCTGGAGGGCACCAGGTTCAGCTGAACATGTCTTCTCCAACTAGTCTGTAAAACCTAGATGGAATTTGTGGCATGGGGTGTCATTACAGGATTAGCAATGGATTCACATGAGACTAATGCATCTAATGAGGACTTTAATTGCTTTACAGGTCCGACAGTAGAGTAGGGATGGCTTAACCCATCAAAGTTTTATGGGTATCTTCTTGCATGCACATCAGAATTGATTTCTGAAGCTTGAGGGAAGACAGTGATCAAAAAGGCCTGAATTTTAAGCTACATGGAACAGAATGGGATGAGAGGATCCTTGATCTCATTTATTGCAGATCTCTCAAAGGGCTAGATTAGGAATGTTGGAGAATTCCAACAAAAACAGAAATGGGTGCAAGAACTTTCAATTTTTCACTTATTTGTCTCATCTCTGGAATGGGAATCAATGCAGCTAAATGAGAGAAATGTATATAAAATGTTGCTTTTTCAGAATATTCTAAGGATAAATAAAATATGTGATTTTATTGTTAAGAATAAATGGTTAATAGGTTAATAGACTGTTTGCAGTAGATAATTCTATAGAAGCTGGAGTTAACATAGATAGAGAAAAGGGGCTTTTTCTTAGAATAGGACATCTGTCTGAAGTTCAAACAAAGCAGCCAGAACAGACAGTTTGTGGTCAAGTTCCACTTCAAAATAGAAAAGGGATTTACACTTGACTAATTCAGCTGATGTTTTTAGCCCTTCATTGCTTTGCTTGATGTAAAGGGAGTTTTTATGCTTAGTTAATGAGGAGGGGAGGGGAGCAATATACCATATATGGGAAATAATAAATAAGGGTATAAGGTAGCCTAAAACTGAGGAGTGGGAGATGTAAACAGGGGAGGAGTTTCATGTGACAGGGACAGGCGGATCTGATAGGCTGTGAACCCTGGAAGTACCTGACCAATGGGGAAAACAGGGGAGGGCATGAAGCGTCGGGCTAGGGGATAAAAGATTTGTACCAATGTCATTTGGGTGTGTCTGCCTTCTGGTAGGACACCCGTCCTTGCAAGTACGAAATAAAGCTCTAAATTTTGATTCACAATTGTCTCTGTTGTGGGTCTTCCACAGGGGACCATTTTGGGGTCCCATAGGGGTTTTTTTTCCCTTAAGGAAAACCACGGAAAACCACGTTTCTTACAGATGGGGGCTCGTCCGGGATCCAGTCTTTGAAAGGACCGTTAGTCCCAGTTCTACTGTGGGAGGACGCGTCCCGTTGGTCTTTCAACGGTCCCAGGTAGTAAAGGGGACAGTCCGGTCCTTCAACTGACAAAAAGTCCCAGGACCCAATTTAATAGACCAGACATTGTGAATCAGGGGGAAATTCTTTGGGTGTGGGTTTCTTGGAAGGAAAAGACCTGGAACGGTAGGCATACCACCTAGACACGCGTGATATTGACCAGGCAACTCTGTGCGCGGATCAAGATAAGAAAACCACTACTAAGGGTGCAAGTATTATCTTGATGGTCAGAAAACCAAAGTGTGAGGAGTTCAAGTCTCCCTGACCATGGTAGCAAAGTGTGAGGAGTTCAAGTCTCCCTGACTTTGGAAAATAGCTGGGGTGTGAGGAGTTCAAGTCTCCCTGACCTTGGTGGCAAAGTGTGAGGAGTTCAAGTCTCCCTGACTTTGGTCAAGGACTGGACCTTACTGTCCTGTGTGTGAGACAGGAGGAGTGGGGATAAAGTCCCGGGCTGGACCTTGTCATCTTGTTTGTAAAGCAGGAGGAGGAAGGTACTAGCCTTAAAAGTGTGAGTGTGTGTCAGACCTGAGTGTGTGTGACTGAGACGTGTCCTGGACACAAAATGAGTTAGTTAATGAAAAGGCAAGAGAAACTGCCTTACAGTCAGAACCAATCACAATTAATATATTAGTTCCATCAGTACCAATTATAGAAATTGTCCCCAGTTTCATCAAACAGGAAATAAAACAATTAGAAAATTAGGTTTGAATAATCATTTGGTGTTGTTGGTGTTGGGAATTAAGGATGTGACAAAAGAGATGGACAATGTTGTGAAGTTAAGGCCATTAATTTAAGGATCCAGTAAGGGTGAGAATTGTGGTCTGGACATTATACATGTGTTAGAAAGGGTGGTGTGGGACAAGTAATGTCCACAACCACAGAAAACGAATTAAATAAGGAAAAGGAAAATTTAGGAGAAGGCTGTTCCCTTCACCCCAGTGTTTTCAATTGAGAGGTGGAGAAAGTTGTTAGATAAAGAGTGGAATTTGAAACTGGGAACCAAGTGCAGGAGGTCATATTAGGAAGTGAGGATTCAGACCAAAATTAATGCACCCAAGTTAAGATAAACCCCACAGCCCATCCTCTGGATTTTGTAAGGAACAAATGTTTAGATTCCAAACATTATCGAGGATTTGTTGTGGAGAAAAATGAACTGAGAACAAAAAGAAGTAAAATGTGTATAAAGGTGGTCAGTTTTACCCACTTATCACTTTTGCAGCAGAAAATAAGGAAGTAAAATGTCCAAAATGTATGAGAAATATGGCATGTTTCCAGTAGAATTCTTGTCTTTGTGGTATACTCATATAAGCACTTAAAGCAAAAAGCAGCAGTTCCCAGAAGAAAGAATCTTTGATTTAGAATTAAAATCATTAAAATGGCTTTGGAAGGTAGGACTTGGTTTTCCAGTTTTGACAACTAGCTCCCTCTAAATAAGAAGAGAGTCTATTAACCTTCTGATAAGTTATATGGTGAATATAAATTTTATTTGGGTTATTAGTGTGGGGCCAATTGCTTAGAAAATTTGGAACTGCCATATGATTTTACATGTATATCCCTTTTGAGGGAAATTACTCTATCCTACCCTTTTGTTGCCTAATGAGTAAGGATTTATGTATAAACATTCAGGTTCTTAGGAAAACTTGGAATGTTTCTCAGTAGTTATGAAGTAGTGCCTGAGTGGGGACACTCACTCAAGATTAAAAATAATTGGAATAGACAGTATTTGGTTATAAGCATAGACTCTCAGGAAAGTGAATAATGTCATGAGAAGAGAAAGGGGAGTCATGACTATAGTAATTATATATAAGGAGAATGAGATATAAATGAATTTGACTGATTTAATTAGGAAATAATGTCATAAATATTGTTAAATCAAACACTATTTTAAGACATAGATGAAAAACACTAAGAAATTCTGTATACAGAATTGGCACATGTGTATACTTTAATCATTTGATAAGATAAAAATCATATTAATGTTAATTTATAAAAAGTAAAGGAGAAATATTTAAGAAATTAAAAGGTATTCCTACCGTAGAAACTTCACACCTGGGTGTCTACTGAAGTGGACTTTCAGCTGTGCCAGTTTCCTTAAAATCCAGTCCAACGGTCATCTGAAAAGTCCAGATCTGAACGGGCTTTTGGGATAACATCCAGTTGAAGAGATTACTTCATTTCAGTCTGTCTCTCTCAAGTGAGTGGCAGGGACTTTCCCAGCTGAACAGATCGCTCAGCGGAAAGTTCACAAGTGTGCGTTATCTTTGCTACAGCCTGACATTCAACTTGGGAAAAAGAATCTGAAACAATTGAAACAGACTTTTTGCTTTTTGTAAACTAGTAGTTTGATAAATTGTTCCAACACAGGCTGAAAAGACCAACCTTTTTGAAAACTGCCCACAAAGGAACTGTTTCTGTGCTAACACAGACAGATTCCTATTAATAGAACAGGAGGAAGTGCCTGTTTGTGACAATTGTGATAAGATAAGGGGCAATATAATCATAAAATCAGTATGGGTTTTAAGTTTGATAATAAGTGTTAAATAGTGTAGTCCTTTGTAGGGGGAAAATCATTTTGTAGGGGGAAAATCATTGTGTCTGGGCCAATGGATGTGGCAGGTGGCCAACTGCCTGGACCAGAGGACCTAGACTGATGTTACCCATTCAATGGATTATTATGCTCATATTGTTTTGCCAGGAAAAGGGGGTACAGGTAAATTTCATGGCAAAACAGTGTCTGGTTATTTATGTGAGAATTTCACTCTAGGGGAATTCTCTCCTTTGCTTTACTAAGAAATAAGGTAAAATGGAGTACTTAGATTACTCTTTTATAGTTAAAGGGGTACTTTAGGATAATATCAGAAATGATCATGGTATTAAAATTATTTGTATTTTTTATGTTAGTTTTGTTTTGGGTCATGACAAGGATGGTGGACATTCACTTCATGGCCCAGGGTTTCAGGACTTATTACAGTCTGACCCTCCTTTTGCATGTTCATATATTATGGCTATTATACATTTTGTAACTGTTACTGTATATATGAGTTGGAGATTATAGACTACCATGTTTGGGGGTGTGGGGAACACACTAACCTTTGGGACCAAGGATCAGTTATTGAAAAATTAGATACTGGCATTATTTTCTTTTATATCCTCCCTAAGGAAAAGAAAGGGGGGGCCTTTGGCCCAAACCCCGTCGTTGGAGTCTGCTGTTGATAAGACACAAAGAAATTCTTGGACAGACATCACGACTACTTCTTTGGAAAAACTCCTACAGAATGGATTTAGAGGATCAAAACTGGACAGATAAGGAGAGATTTGAGACTTTACTAATTCCAGAATTAGATACTTGGAGTTCAGGGTGGAAATGGAAGGGAACTTGGATTAGGACCTCCTTTAAGGAATGAGGTTGAATGACAAATGAGAAGAAGGTTACATGTTATAATAGAAACCAAATTTCTGCCTGTAAGGGAGTGGGGGGGTCTCAACCAATAATATTTGTATACAAGAAACCTGGACACTTAAGACCAAGGGTTCTAGTGCAAATACCCCTTGAGATTGAAATGACACCTAATAGAATATCCCCAGGTAGGGGTTAAATGTATAATGATCCCTGAAGTAATTTGTACAGGAATTGTTTGGATTGGAGTTGTAATAATAATAATACTTTGTCTGTTGAACATTTTCTTATATTTCTGGTTTTGTGAAGAGATTACCAGAGATGAAGAGGTGGATTAGTCTGAGCAATGTGAAAGTTAGGATGGGAGTTGTGTTACCTGGGAGAAAATAACATTCGAAATGTTGTTTTCAAATAATAACACTCCCATCAGAAAAAGAGCCAAAAATGCCCAAGAAAAGTCATTCAGTCCACCACAGATTGACCTCCATAGGGTAAAAGTCATAGAAGTTCAGGATGAGCAAGTTGAATAGGAATAGCAATAGGGATAAGTGTTAATTTTTGTGTTTATATTGTTTAACCAGAAAGAGGGAAATATATGTCAAAATATAAAATTCATGATAATGGTAAGAAAGTGGCAGACGGCCAATAATGCCAGTCAGAAGGTCCGGACCCAGAGTAGTTTGGTTAGGACAGTCCTATCCTGTATACTTATATTCAAAATAGAGACAGGATATGGAGAAATAAAATGCCTGGGTAGGATGGGTAAAATATATAGTCAAACTGCTATGTTTGTGCAACAGGCAGGCTAATAGCACAAATAAGCTCCCTCCTCTATAGAAGGACCAGACAGTACCACCAAAATAAGTTGCCTGTTAACTCTGTACCAGCATGAGAATGCTTGGAACAATGAGACCCTGTCAAGAGCTTTCCCACCAGTTCCCAGCCTTAAAACCTAGAGACTAAGGACACCACCAGTCCAGAGTTTCTAGGACTCACTCAAGAGGTGGGAACTTTGGATAGTTGTACAGGAGATGGGTCGAGTAGTTCTTCTCACCCTCAGGAAACAAGGGCAGACTTATGATGGTATCTGTGGAGGTGGCACATTACAGCTATCCTTCCTGAAAACTGGAAAGGGACATGTGCTATAGCACAATTGGAAAAAAACCATTTACCCTGGCATTTGAAGAATCTAAGATGTTTAGTAGAAGAAATAAAAGAGAGGCAATAGATTCCTAATTTGATAAAAATATTTAGATAGACTCTGTCAGGTATAGATGACCAACTTACTGGGTGGTTGGAGTCCAAGTTTGGAAAATGGAAGGGATGGATTTTATATATTTATCTCGCTAATAGCAGTAGCAGGGGTATTAACGGCTGTGGGGTGTTACTTCATACCATGTGTACGAGGCTTAGCACAGAGAATAATAGAGACGGCTGTAACCAAACAGATGCCTTTAGAACCTTCTCTTTATAATGAAAATGTGTTACTTTTAGCAGAACCAGAAGGAGATTCTCAATCCCAGGAAGCTCGATGTGAGACCATGTTAGAAGAATTCAACAGAAGCATGAGAACTTAATGAAAAAGACAACAGAAAAATTATAAAATAAAAAGAGGAGGGATTGAGATAAATGTATATAAAATGTTGCTTTTTCAGAATATTCTAAGGATAAATAAAATACGTGATTTTATTGTTAAGAATAAATGGTTAATAGGTTAATAGACTGTTTGCTGTAGATAATTCTATAGAAGCTGGAGTTAACGTAAATAGAGAAAAGGGGCTTTTTCTTAGAATAGGACATCTGTCTGAAGTTCAAACAAAGCAGCCAGAACAGACAGTTTGTGGTCAAGTTCCACTTCAAAATAGAAAGGGGATTTACACTTGACTAATTCAGCTGATGTTTTTAGCCCTTCATTGCTTTGCTTGATGTAAAGGGAGTTTTTATGCTTAGTTAATGAGGAGGGGAGGGGAGCAATATACCATATATGGGAAATAATAAATAAGGGTATAAGGTAGCCTAAAACTGAGGAGTGGGAGATGTAAACAGGGGAGGAGTTTCATGTGACAGGGACAGGCGGATCTGATAGGCTGTGAACCCTGGAAGTACCTGACCAATGGGGAAAACAGGGGAGGGCATGAAGCGTCGGGCTAGGAGATAAAAGATTTGTACCAATGTCATTTGGGTGTGTCTGCCTTCTGGTAGGACACCCGTCCTTGCAAGTACGAAATAAAGCTCTAAATTTTGATTCACAATTGTCTCTGTTGTGGGTCTTCCACAGGGGACCATTTTGGGGTCCCATAGGGTTTTTTTTTCCCTTAAGGAAAACCACGAAAAACCACGTTTCTTACATAAATGATCAGTATTTGCTGCTGTTTTTACCTTCAGTCCATAAATGATACATAATCTATTATGTTTCCCCCATTTGTATTGCATTTCTTTTGCACTGAAATGAATGGGGTGGAATTATGTAATTTATGTAATTTACATAATGAATCACATGAATTATATAATTTTGTCACAATGGACAGAGATATGAATAATGTAGTTTTGGGCAGAAGACAAACTGCAGTGGAATGGAAATAGCTCTGCATGGGATGAACACAGAGTGGAATGGAATACAATAACTTCTTACACCCGTACTCTAGATAGGTGTTGTCACTCACTCATGATTGTTATGGCTTACTGTGGGAGCTCCACCCATAATAAGTAGAATGTTTGTCACAGCCTAGGTAGGGCTGAGATGAGCCCATCACCCATATACCAAATTTCAGTATGTGATTGTTGTAGTCAAAATTTACTGTATTTGAACTGTGGGCTGATAATTGTTTTGTTGGCTATTGGGCTTGTGTGTGTGAGTGATTTTTAAAATTGCACTGTTTTAGTGTAAGTCACCTTGCAATTTCTAGTGTATTCTGATTGTTATATTGATCAGGATGAGACCAAGGATAAAATAGAGCTTCTTTATTTATTCATTCTTAACAGTAAAACATCTGAGCTTCTCCTGTGCTAGGCCTCACGCACAACACTGACTAACTCCAGTAAGTAAATCAGTCTAGCTCCCCCTAGGGTGTGTAATACCCTCTAGAGAAAGTTAACTCTTTCTTTGCTGTGCATCTAATCTAAAGACACATTTCACTACACTGATGATTAAGTTACAGCAGTAAATAATATTGCATTCAGGGGTGTGAAGTTGGGGGTCATTATGGTTATTAGGAGTTTATGTGCAAATAAGCAAAACTAGCATGGTGGTGCTCCTAATATTCCACAGTAGTTGGTAGCTGGCAATTCCCTAACACGTCCTGAGAGTGAAGTACTGCCTTCACTCTGATTGGCTTCACAGTGATGTAACGTGATGATGAAACTTTATTCTGAAGCCAATCATAACTAGGGCAGTACTTCTGATGATGGAGGTATTCACTGGAGGCATTCAAGAAGCATCTGGACAGTCACCAGTTGGGTATGCTTTAAGTTGCATTCCTGCATTGAGCAGGGAGTTGAACTCAATGGCCTTATAGGCCCAATTCTACAGTTCTATGATGTAGCATTGTTCTGAAGCCAATCATAGTGAAAGCTTCTGATTGGCTTCACAGTGATGGAACACAACGATGTAGTATTCTTCAGTGGCCAGTCATAGTGATGGCAATGCTTCCTTACTCAGAAGACCCTATGGGGGTAAACATGGCAGCAGTCAAATGCTCAGATGTTGCCAGAATTCTACCTCTGTAAAACAGATGGTGGCAGTGAGAAAAAGTGAGCTAATGTATGGGATACTGGTGTGTGTGTGTTTTGCCAAGGTACTCCCCCCCCCCAATTTCTAGTGAAACTTTCTGAAAAGACAACTATTTTAGGCTCAATCTTGATTATGGATGATTGCCCATACTGAGAAGGGGTTGTGAAATTTTTTTCTTCAGAAATAAAACAGGACAACAGCAGCCTTTTAAAGTGATGAAGGTCTGAATAGGCCCCATGTGCGTAGAAATGTATCTACTAGTTAACTAGCATCTGTAGGCCCTGTTGGAGATCTTGCACTGTTCGAGATGTTGTGTTTTGAAGTGTTCCCAAAGAGCATAATGCTCATACATTTTGCAAATGCAGAGGTTCTATGTCAGCCTTTTTCAACCAGTGTGCCTCCAGATGTTGTTGGACCACAACTCCCATCAGCCTCAGCCAGCATTGCCAATGGTCAGGAAAGATGGGAGTTGTGGTCCAACAACATCTGGAGGCACACTGGTTGGGAAAGGCTGCTCTATGTGCATGGAGGTCAGGAGACGGATGTTTTCCCCTTCCATACCTCCAGTGAATGTGGAGAGGGCTGATGTCATTTGTGAGGTGGAACTGTGTATTCAACAAGTCTATCTCCTGGCTGCAAAACAAATGTGTTTATTTGTATTCCAGCTTTCATTCCCACATGAGCCCTCAAGGTGGCTGTCACTCACAATCCAATTGCTTGTGTGTGCTTTCATGGCAACTCTTTGGATCCCATCTTTTTCTATGGAAAGAAGTCCCACTGATTTCAATGGAATTTATTTCCAGGAAGTGAGATTATAGTTGCAGTCTTATGCATACTAAGAACATAAGAGCCCTGCTGGATCAGGCCAGTGGCTCATCTAGTCCAGCACCCTGTTCTCACAGTGGCCAACCAGATGCCACAACCAGGTCCTGAGTGCAACAGCACGCTCCCCATTTGTGATTCCCAGCAACTGGGATCCAGAGGCATACAGCCTCCATCAGTGGAGATGGAACATCTCATGGCTCATAGCCACTGATAGCCTTCTCCTCCATGAATTTGTCTAATCCTCTTTTAAAGCCATCCAAGTAGGTGGCCATCACTATCTCTTGTGGGATGACTGCTTGTACTTTCACTGGACTTTGTTTGGATTGCTCCCATCCACGAAAGGAAAGGCCGTGGGATTTTAATTCTGTTTCCATTTTGGATGCCGGTTTGCATCTGAATGAAATCTTTCTTGCTGTAGTTTTAAATGTGACTCACTGAAGGGGCACCATTTTTCTTCATTCTGCAAAAGATGTGTTTGATGAGCCCTTTAATGCTGTTCCAACAAGTCTTCGCTGATCATTGCTCAGTGGAGCAGGAAAAAATCAAGACTCGGAATTGTATGACATTGCTGTCATTAGTTCCAATAATGCTTGGAAAAGCATTTTTTGCCTCCATCAGGCGGGAGTAAATTTACTGCCTTTTGAAATGCAAGAGAGAGGGCAAACATTTTTTATTTTCCAGTGAACACCACATGATTTTGTCTAGAGGCCATAAGAACCCTGCCTGAATAATATCCAGGATTTTATAGATTAAAGTTTCAAAAGGCGAAAATAACTATATTAAGGAGGCTACAGAAATCTGGCAGGTTCAGTTTTGGAAATGGATATTGTCGCCCTGCTCATGCTGTTAAGGTAAGAATTTGAGTCTCAGGCCCAAGTTCGGTTCATCAGATGACTTTTATTGCTAGCAGAGACACAGGGGAATTTGTCCTCCAAACTGTGTCTCTTGACAGTTGAGGCACAGCTCTTTTATTGGGTTACAGACAACAGAAAAGATACATTGGTGAGTGTGTTGCACAAAACATAACTGTATAGCTGGTAATTTTCCATTCCTAGAACAATCCTCTACGCTTGCGCCTCCTTCTGGTCTACGTGCTGAATCCTTCTTTGCTAATGGCGTCCATTAACCCTTACAATCCCCCCTTTGATACTTCACTGACCTCGCTAAGAGGTTTGGGGAGTATCATTTTTACAGGTAGGTATGGACCTATATTCATACAACGCCATTAGCTGCACTGCTGTTCTCCTGTCCGCTATGCTCTCCATCATGTTCCTTACCCTCGCATTATCAGAGGTAGAATACAAGGTAACAAGGCACACATCAGAATTCCTACAATTAATGTTCCAATAATACCTCGTATCCCTCCTATCCATTGGAACCACGGACCTAGCCCTTCTGCCCACTCAAATCCTTTCCATGTTTATACCGGCACATGTGCAAGCTTAATTATTTTATCTGTTATATCTTCTATTACTTTTCCATTGTCATCAATATGTAAGCAACAATTAGTCAAATTGTTTCCCACAAACCCCTCCTTCCATTGCCAACAGGTAGTCAAGGGCGAGTCTATTTTGGTACACAGCATTTCTAAGTTGGGTTTGTGTTTTAGACAGAGCAGTCAAAACCCTCGCAGTTTCATTTGTTATAAGTTCAAGCACTGCCTGTAACCAAATTATTCTATTTAACATGTAGATTGGGGTTCTATATCCATATAACCCATCCTGGGCCCAGGTTGCAGGTCCATAGTACTGAACTATCCTTTCAGGGGGCCACTCATCATCCTTCCAGTCACCAATCTTAACTGTCATCCTCTTTTTCCTACCATACAAAGGATGTCCTAACCGAATTCCTGCACTGAGGGGAATGAGAAAGAAGGATGGTCTGACCTCTCCTAAAGTACAAGTTCCTTCCCAGGGTTCGGGTAGTTCTGAATAAGCATATTTCCCACAAACCCAGTAAAACCCTGGTAACGCTTTCCAAGACTTATTATTAATAACTGACAAATTTAACCTTAACTTTAACTCTGCTGTCCACAACAGATTAACTGGAATCACAGAGGCATTGGGCCAATAACTAATTGCAGACTGATTCAAAATGGTCATGGTTTCACAAGGCATCTGACCTTTCTGTGGGGCACCGGGGGAGATCCTTTGTACACACCAACGACCAACAAGAGTAGCCTTCAACATCCATTGACTATGGGGGTTTGTGATATTGGTGGTATTATAAAGCTGACTAACATTCAATTCGGCAGCTTCCCAGGGCCAGTGATCTCCAATCTGAGTCCCCCCACAAACATAACAATTACTGACGTTTAAAGCGGTGGCCACAGTTTCTGCAAAAGTAATAAACAAATTTCTGGCCACTTCAGGTACCTGGAAAGAAGTATTCATCTCCTCCCAGAAATCAGAGAAGAAGGTTTGCTGCAAGGTATGACCTGTCTCTGTTAGTTGAACAAGTTTCAGATAGAACAATCCTAATGGATCTCTGCCTGTTCCATGAATGTGTAACCCAAAGTGTTGCCCAAATTTACTCAAAAAGGCCTGTGGATTATTAATAGTAAAATTTACGTAATTACATTTCCGGGGCCCACAGTCACTTTGTACTGTGACTTTGGAAAGGTGAGCACTTATCCCAGTAGTTTGCCAAGTGGCGCAGCCTACACAGTTCCAATAAGGACATTGATTTGTACATTCAGTACTGATACCCTTTTCAGGACAAATGTATTTATCATCCCACGTATAAGACTTTTCCCAATCATGATTTCCACACTGGTCAGGCCATTTTTAAATCTCACAAGGTTCGATTTTAACCCATGCTGTAGTATTAGGGGTTGCTAATCTGGTCTGGAACAGTACTCGTCCACTCTGCGTGCCTTCCCTCACCTGAAGCCACCATTGGTCAGGACTTTCTTTGGGGTCATAACAAGTTGTCTGGTTTCCCTGAATACAGGCTGAGTAACTAACATTACGAAACTGGCATGTGACAGCTGTCCCTTTACAACTGAATTTACTCTGATAAACTAGAGTGTCCTGGATATTGTTATGGTTCCTAACAGTCTTAATACAAATCCTGCAGGATGGAAGGGTAGCCGTTACACAGTGGGGAGGAAACAACAGCAGCATTAGAATAACCCCAAACTGGAACAGTATAATCAAATAAGATAATTTACAACAGGGCATTCTAGTTGAAGTTGGGCAAATCTGAATCTTTGGGCGGTGTCCCACTACTCTATCCAGGACGGTAGGGGATGCAGCGCCCCCAGCTATTTTGTTCCCTCGGTTGCCGGTCCCGAGGAGGCTTCTCCTGTCGCGTCCCGCATGGTGGCATCCCTTCTCAGGGTCATCTTTAGTCCTCTCTGGTTGGCAATCGTCCATCCTTCCGGAGAGGCTATTTTAGCGCGACTCCAGTGGATCCAGGTAGGGTTCCCTTCAACCTTTAAGGCAGTAGGGGTAGTTAATAAGACAATAAAAGGCCCTTCCCAAACTTTTCCCAATGCATCTTCCTTGTAACTTTTGACCCATACTGTATCTCCAGGACGGAATCTGTGGACAGGGGTGGTGAGTCCCAAGGGGCTCTGTTCTGTGTATTGACCTATCTCTAGAACGGTTCGGTTTAACTCTCTTAAAATGCACTTCAGGTTTATTTCCCCCCTTAGTGCCAGGGTATCCACTGCCACAGGCAAAGGTGGTGGCCTCCCGTAAACCAGTTCATATGGGGTGAGACCATTAGCTCCAGATGTACATCTCATGTGTAACAAAGCCACCGGCAGCATCTGGATCCATTTAGTCTTTGTTTCAGCGCACATTTTCCTGAGGTGCAATTTAAGGGTCTGGGGTGTCATGACAGATCCAGCAAAGCTTATTCTTAAGCTCTGTTACCTTACAGGGATAACTGACAAAAGCGAGGTGATTTCACTGTGATGAAGGACTTATTCATTCGTACAAGATCTGTCCCAAAACAGAGAATGCATGAAATTGGGGGGGCTCCTAATTACAGTAACAAAGACGATAATGTCCAGAAAGAATTTTCATTGGGGAAGTAAAATGCTTTACTACCATCCACAATTTATAAATTAATTTAGAGAAACCAGAGGAGCATCTCTGATCGACTGTGATGCTGTTTATACACTAGTTCAACTGGGGGATTGAAGAATTCGTCCTCCCGCCCCTATGACAGGTATACAGGTTTTCTTCTTAATGGGCAACTCAGCAGGCAGCACGTTGAGGACCGAACGCTGAGCTCCGGAGTCCAAAAGGCCCTTGATTTTCCTGCCTCCCACAGTGATTTCCAGTACGGGGTCGGGAGGCAGAATGCCCCGTAGGCATCCTCAGTCTTCTGTATAATAGTCCTCTGCAGTCATGGTCCGAGCAGGCTGCTGCGTCTGGGAAGATGATAATGCCTGATGGTTGAGCCCTCCTCGTCCCCTTTCCTGACCTCGGCCCCTGCCGGGTCTAATGCCTCGGCCATAACTTCTCCACTGTTCCCGGGGTCTTTCTGAACATTCGTTTTTCCAATGGCCTTCTTTTTTACAATATGCACATTGATTACGTCCTAAAGATGGACGAGGGTGTGGGAATTGTTCCCGTGACTCCTGGGGCCTCAGGACAGCTGCAAGAAGATTAGCTTTTTCCTTCATCCGTTTCGCTTGTTCCCGTTTCTCTTCCACATCTCGATTGAGAAATACTTTATCTGCTAGAACCTTCAACTGGCTGAGGGGCATTCCTTCGAAGCCCTCGGCCTTCTGTAACTTTTTTCTGATGTCTGGTGCTGATTGGGACACGAAGGCCAGCGCCACTGTCTGTCGGTTCCTTTCATCCTCAGGGTCAATGGGGGTGTATCTCCGGTATGCCTTAAAAAGTCGTTCAAGAAAAGCCCCAGGGCTTTCATCCTTTTCCTGAACTACATCGTGGATCTTTTGCATGTTCATCATTTGCTTTCGCCCTTTCTTCACTGCCTCCACAAAGGCTTGTTGATACTGACGCATAGCGGTGCGGTCCGCTCCACTAGAAAGGTCCCATCGAGGGTTCACAGTTGGAGCATATCTGGCTATATACATTGTTCGATCTTCAGCTCTCGCTCCTTCCTGCCTAGCAATCTTGCCTGCAGCCTCTTCTAAGTTGACCTGAATTTGCATTCTTTGCTCAGTAGTCATCAAATATCCCTGTAACTGTTGTATATCAGACCAGGTGGGGTTCTGGGCTGACACTATGCCTTCAACCATGTCCACAAATTTCTCCGGTTCCTCCTCATACGATGGTCCATGATTTTTCCAGTTAAGCAAATCGGAGGAACTAAATGGCACATACGTGAAAGTACTGACTGATTTATAGGCTACTTTGCCGGGATCAGTTGGGTCTGGGGCGGGGATCATAGCTGGGACCGTACGAACAGGCAGGATTCTAGAGCTTTCAGAATTTCTTTCATGAATACTCTCGGGATTGGGTTTCCCTAGTTCCTTTTCTATTAGCCGAACGGACCTTCGGAGATTCTCAATGCCCTCCTCTAAGGGGCTTCCTTGGCTTTCTTCTCTGGGTAAGGGCTGGTACAAGGATTTTTCTGGCGTCTCAGTTATAAGGGGTAACGGAGTTAACGGTGCCGAAGGTGGGCAAGGACACACATATGGTGGGGGTGATTCTTCAGGTTGATTTTCTAGAACAGGTTTTTCTGGTTTCTTGGCCTGGCCTTCTGAGGCAGCCTTCTGTTTCCAGGTGACAGTATAATCAAGATCAGGCTGCATCTTGGCCTTCTGGCTTATTTCACGGCCTGTCTTAGAAGTCTTCTTGACCTGAGTTAACATAATCGTGGCAGCGTTCTCCACCCACTTCTTTGCCCAAGGTGGCGGATTACTTGCCACTTTCCTCCATCCTTTCACATAAGGAATATCTTCAGGGCATCCGGGATTGCCTTCTACTGTAACTACATTCCAGAGGTGGGAAATGATGGGGCCATAGAAAGTGCCCTCTGCTGGCCAGTCCACTAAAGGCCCAAGTCTAGGCCAGTCCCAGGAACATTTAGTCTTCATGGTCTGCACATTGCAGATACTGGTATCAAAGACTTCAGGAAAGTGTTTGACCATGAGAGCCAAAGGGGATGAAGAGCCTCCCCCCATCCTGACCTAACTCCTTCCTAACCTAATCAATTCAGGATAGTGGATAACACACAGAGAAGGGAGGGGGCACAGGACACAAGTCGCCTATAGGAATTGGGGGAAGCGACTTGCTGAGGTAAAGGTTACAGGCACACTCCGCTGCCCATGTCCCCCGGACTTTCAAGACACCCAAAGGCGTCCCAGGACTAGTACGTCCAATGGCCAGACGTGGAAATCGATCGGTCAGTTACGCACTCACCAAGCACACGACAAGAAACCCCCCTTCCCAAACCTCCCGACAGAGAAACAGAAATGGAGGTTGATCAGATCCCCCTTCGATCCACTGGGATCGGCTGGCAGGCAGAAACAGGACAGAACAGAAAGGGATCCCTTAATACTCGCCTGATGGTGAACACCTCCGGTACTGGTTTAAAGCGATCTGGACCGAACTTCTGGAAGGCCTCCGTTGGTTCCGCGTCGCTCCCCGGCCTCCTCCCTAGCCCAGCCGGGCATCAGCAACTGCTGAAGGCGCACTCCCTGCAGAGTAGTGAAGCGATCCGGGGAACCGTGCGGCCCAAGGAAGGTGCAGGGGAAATATCCCTGACCGAGAACTCCGCTGTAGGACAAGGGGGAATACCCTTGACCTTATGTCCCTGTTCGGGCGCCAAATGTTAAGGTAAGAATTTGAGTCTCAGGCCCAAGTTCGGTTCATCAGATGACTTTTATTGCTAGCAGAGACACAGGGGAATTTGTCCTCCAAACTGTGTCTCTTGACAGTTGAGGCACAGCTCTTTTATTGGGTTACAGACAACAGAAAAGATACATTGGTGAGTGTGTTGCACAAAACTTAACTGTATAGCTGGTAATTTTCCATTCCTAGAACAATCCTCTGCGCTTGCGCCTCCTTCTGGTCTACGTGCTGAATCCTTCTTTGCTAATGGCGTCCATTAACCCTTACAATGCCAATAAAAGAATGATTTGTTGCTGGTTGTACAAACTATTGATATAAGCTTACTTAATGGCAAACAATTTTGTCAAGGAAAAACAGGGAAAGACAGCAGAAGAAGCCAATGTGGGTTCACAAAAAGCTTAGAGATGACCTGAAAACAAAAAAGGACACATACAGGAAGTGGAAAGAAGGCCAGGCCACAAAGGAAGAGTACAGGCAGGCAGAATGGAATTGCAGGGATTGTGTCAGGGAGGCTAAAGCTGAGAATGAGCTGAGATTAGCAACAGATGCCAAAAGTAACAAAAAAGCTTTCTTCAGGTACATCCATAGTAAAAGTCAAATAAAATAAATGGTGGTACAGCTGCTCAATGAAGATAGCAAACAGATGACAAAGAAAAGGCAGAAGTACTCAATTCCTACTTTGGCTCAGTCTTCTCCCAAAAAAGGGTCTATGGCCCTCCTGGGAAACATGAAGTTGAAGGGGCAGGATTGCAGTTTGAGATTGATAGACAAATGGTCAAGGAATACCTAATCATGTTGAATGAGTTCAATTCTCCAGATCCTGATGAACTGCATCCTAGAACTGGCTGAAGAACTCTCAGAACCACTGTCTATTATCTTTGCGAAATCATGGAGCATTGGTGAAGTGCCAGCTTACTGGAGGAGGGCTAATGTTGTCCCTATCTTCAAATAGGGCAAAAAAGGAGGAACCCGAGAATTACAGACCAGTCAGCCTGACACCGATCTCTGGGAAAATTCTGGAGCAGATTTTACTTTTGTAACTGTTAGAATGAACCATGTAATTTTTTGACGTTGTAAACTGCCTTCAGCATGGCTCAGCTGTGGAAAGGCGGCATACAGTCTGTAAGCACCTTGAAAACAATGCAGTGATTACTAGAAGCCAACATGGAGTTATCAAGTCCTGCCAGACTAATCTCATTTCATTTTTTGATTGGATATCCTCCCTTATAGATTGTAGGAATGCTGTGGACGTATCTTGACTTCAGCAAAGCTTTTGACAAAGTTCCCCATGATATTCTGATTAGCAAACTAGCTAAATGTGGGCTGGATGGAACAACTATCGGGTGGATCCACAGTTAGCTAGAGAATCGTACTTAAAGAGTGCTTATCAATGGTTCCTTCTCAAACTGGGCAGAAGTAATGAGCAGGGTACGGTAGGGCTTGGTCCTGGGCCCAGTGCTCTTCAATCTCTGTATTAATAACTTATATGAGGAGGTGCAGGGAATCCTTATCAGATTTGCAGATGATACAAAATTGGGAGGGATACCTAATACCTTGGAAGCCAGAAACAAACTTCAAAGGGATCTTGATAGGCTGGAGCATTGGACTGAAAACAACAGAATGAAATTTAACAGGGATAAGTGCAAAGTCTTAAACTTAGGAAAAAGAAACTAAATGCACAGTTATAAAATGGGGGATACTTGGCTCAGCAATACTACATGCAAGAAGGATCTTGGATTGTTGTTGATTACAAGCTGAATATGAGCCAACAGTGGGATGTGGGTGCAAAAAAGGCAAATGCTATTTTAGGCTGCAGTAACAGAAGTATAGTTTCCAAATTGGGTGAAGTATTGATTCCCCTCTATTTGGCACTACTTATGCATCTTGAGTACAGTTCTGGTCTCCGCACTTCAAGACAGACGCAGACAAACTGGAACAGGTTCAGAGGAGGGCAACAAGGATGAACAGGGGACTGGAAACAAAGCCCTCTGAGGAGAGACTGAAAGAACTGGGCATGTTTTGTCTTGAGAAAAGAAGACTGAGGGGAGATATGATAACACTCTTCAAGTACTTGAAATGTTGCTACACAGATGAGGGCCAGGATCTCTTCTTGATCATCCGAGAGCACAGGATTAGACTCAATGGCCTTATAGGCCCTTTCCAACTCTATGATTCTGTGTATGATGATTGAAATGCATCTGAATGCACCTCACATTGGAAGAAAAGGATAGCATATCCATTGGAGGCAGATTCATAATGTAGGTTGCTTCAGATTGGCTTGGAAGAAGCTGAAATATTTTCACAACATATGTGTGTATATATGTGTGTATGTGCATGTGTGTGTAATTGCTGGAGGATCATGCATGCGTGGAAGTAGGGAGGGGTGAAGAAATTCAATTCAGTTCAAATTGAAAGGGAAATCTACCCACTTGCATAACGTGTGCAGAAGAACACATATATTTGTAACAAGAGCATACAAAAGCACATTATATTAGGAAAGCTTGCTTTGCCAACCTGTGTACATTAGACAAAATTGCATAGAAAGATGTGTATCTTGGGAGAAAACCACACTAAACTGTTGCTGAATTTTCTTGAGGACTTTTTTCCAACATAATAATTGGCAAACTGATGTGGAAATGAGGAGAGCTGAATTTATGAGTGGAAAAATGGGAAATTGAGAGATTCAGAAGTCGACAGATTCCTCCATACCTAGGTGAAAGTGGGCATGGTTGAGTTCTTCACTGGCTCAGATTAAATTCTGAGGCCTTCTAGTCTCACAGGCACCCAGGTGAACCTGCACCTTTTAGAATATAAGTTCCTGAAGCCATGAAGAAAAATGGAAAAGGGCCCCTTCCCCCAAGAAGTCAGGCAAAGAGTGCATGAAAGCAGCATGGGATGGACTCCCCTCCGCTCAGAGATACCACCTTGGGTCCAGATGCCCTGAATGCAGTGGACTCAGCCCTGCCTCCTCCTCCTCACTTGTGGGGCCCTCCAAATTGCTGCCAGCGTGAGTGACTTGCTTGCCATGAGAAGCCTGAGCAAACACTCAGGTTGCCATGTCCCCTGCCTGCCCTATCGGTGAGGAGAGGTGGTAGGGACGAATATCAGCACAGTGGCCTGTGGACTCTGGCCACTGTGCGGGTATCAGAGGGAGCCCTGGTCCTGACTGCTAGACTTGCACAGATCAAAGGCTTGCCGTGCTAGACCATTGTCTTGCCAATACTGTTTCTAGAATGTTCCCAGTGCTGTTTCTAAAATGTGTCAGGAGGGAGATGGGAGGCCGAAATAAATCCAGAAGCAACACACACACACAAAAACCACAAGATGTTGGGCTCTTAGGAGCACCCTCTTGGCACAATCGTCTGGCCCACTAGGCAGAGCTGGTCTGAGAATTAGAGGAAATCAAATTGGATTGGTTCTGCCTGCAGGTTCCACTAGGAAGTGCCATCCCAAAGATGTTGAATGTCCCCCAGGAGCTTCTGATTATTTAAAGCGCCAGACCTTAAGAATAGAGTTACATCCCCAGCTCACAGGCAGGAAGTGCCCCAGTCACATATGACTCTCCTCTCTCTTTTTGTCAGCTTTAGTTTAGATGTGCAACACAGCCACCACAGCTTGCTGAACCAGCGTTGGATAGCATTGTGGACTGGCCTTTGCCACCACCTAAATCTGACTGCATCCAGTTTCAATAACCTTGAAAAATGAACTTTGGTTTATGAAACATAGCAAAGATAAGTGGCTACATTTATATTACTGACTTCCACATGAGGAAATTAATAGGGGTATCTTACTTTTCCATCTTCACATAATGGAATAGCGTTAGAGAAACAGTTAGCTATCACTCTTGCCAGTGGGCTAATTGGAAATGTCAAGAGGCAAGGTTGAGATGAAGGACTGATTATTCAGCCGTGCAACTTTGGACAGAAATTATACTTCGGGAAGAAAAGGATGAAAAGCTGAGTCTCTGACCCCAACAACAGAAAGTACAGTGATGCCTCACACACCATTCTTAAATTTATTGCTCAGAGAGCCAGTATGATGTTAGAGAGTCAGGCTGGGAACTGGGAGACCAGGGTTGAAATCCTTGCTCAGTCATTAAGCTGGCTGGGTAACCTTGGGCTAGTCAGTGTCTCTCATCATAACCTACCTCACAGGGATGTTGTGAGAGGGAGAGCCATGTTTGTACACCACCATGGATTCCTTGGAGGAAAGTTATATCAGCAAGGCTCCCCCCTTGCCAGTGAATGCATAGGGTCAAGGGTTCTTGCTTTCTCCCTTCCTCTGTGTCTACGTAGACTCCTTGTATGTTGAATGTTAGTTCACCTATAATAATAATAATAATAAATTTAATTTCTTCGTCGCCTATCTGGCCAATGGCCACTCTAGGCGACTTACAAAATTGTTAAAATACAATTGATAAAATACAGTAATACAATATAAAACAACACATCTGCAGCAACAATATTAAAACTGGGCAGGAGGCATTCAGTTATAACAATTAACCCTCCCCGGATACCCCGAAGGCCTGCTGAAAGAGCCAGGTCTTTAAGGCTTTCCGAAACACATTTAGAGAAGAGGCGTGCCGGAGATCTTGTGGGAGGGAGTTCCAAAGAGTGGGGGCCGCCACTGAGAATGCCCTCTCTCTTGTACCCGCCAATCTGGCTGTTTTTGTTGGTGGGATTGAGAGAAGGCCCTGTGTGGCCGATCTTGTCAGGCGGCATAATTGGTGGCGTTGAAGGCGCTCCGTGAGATAAACTGGGCCGGAACCGTGTAGGGATTTAAAGGTCAATACCAACACCTTGAATTGGGCTCGGAAAACAACTGGTAGCCAGTGTAGGTCGAACAACACTGGTGTGATGTGATCTCAGCGGCGACTATTCGTAAGTAGTTGAGCCGCCTCATTTTGTATCAGTTGTAATTTCCAGACAGTTTTCAAGGGTAACCCCACATAGAGCGCATTACAGTAGTCCAAACGAGAGGTGACCAGGGCGTGTACCACTAGTGGGAGCTGGTGAACAGGAAGGTAGGGTTGCAGCCTTCGTATGAGGTGTAGTTGGTACCAGGCTGCCTGGCTCACTGCCGAAATCTGAGCCTCCATGGACAGCCTGGAATCAAGCACAACCCCAAGTCTGCGGACCTGGTCCTTTAGGGGTAGACTCACCCTGTTGAACTTCAGGTCAATGTCGCCCAACCTTCTCTTGTCCCCCACAAGTAGTACCTCGGTCTTATCAGGGTTCAACTTCAGCTTGTTCCTTCCCATCCATCCACTCACGGATTCCAGGCACTTGGACAAGGTCTCCAGAGCCGACTCTGGTGAAGATTTAAACGAGAGATAGAGCTGAGTGTCATCCGCATATTGATGACACTGCAGCCCAAATCTCCTGATGATTGCCCCCAGCGGCTTCATATAGATGTTAAATAGCATGGGAGAGAGGATAGAGCCCTGTGGCACACCACAATTGAGAGGCCAAGGGTCTGATACCTCCTCCCCCAACGCTACCTGTTGGTACCTATCGGAGAGAAAGGAATGGAACCACTGTAATACAGTGCCTCCAATTCCCAATCCCTCCTAGGCTCACAGGTTACCAACAGCAGTTGTCCAGTGCAGGCAGAAGATAGAGGAAGTCCTACTCAAGCTTTCCTGAGTCTAGGGAAAGACCAGAAACTTTCTATTTTGGAGTCAGACTTCAGACAGCAGAACAGAGCATAATATATGCTATTTATTCATATCTTCCACACTACAGCGAATAAAATGCATTCTGGGTGGCCTGAGCCATCATTGCAGAAACAAAAAAATAGAAATACATATCAGCATGAAAGAAGTTGCTGGATATCCATTTAACATCAAAGCATAAGGCTTTGAAGGCACATCTTAGTTAAAACAAGTTGCAAAATATGAAGGACTGAGTTAAACTCTATGTCATATTACAGAGCCAAAGTTACAAAGTACATGGAAATACATGTCATAATATATCACCCATCAGATGTCATGGATGGAATAGATGGGTGGTTCTCCTGCATTCTTCAGTCTTCCACTCCAGCAGAGCTGAGAGGTCATGAGTGCTCCTACTGGGAGGAAGGGCGGGATATAAATACATACATACATACATACATACCTGGCCATTTATACACTTTCTTAGCTAAGGAAAGGCATGTTCCCATGACCTTATCAATTATGCTGCCTGCTGGAAGCAGCATTTGCTGCTTCCTAGAAGCAACACTCCATATAAGGAGCTTCTTCTCACTTCTTGTTGACATTTTACCAGGCATTGGCTGTCAGTCCAGACGTCTTATCTCTATGTCTGTTCCAGCTGCTTTCATAGGAAAATTACAGCTTTAGTCAGGAGATGGAGGCAAGGAGGGAGGCAGTTTTAAACTATTCCTTTCTTACTATTTGGCTCTTATGCATTATACATACATTGCAGCAAGCAGACTTTATAAGGTATTTCAGCAAATCCTAATCATATTCTAAGCTATATACATAAATAGAAGCAGATGTAAATGATTTCAGCATGGTTTATTCATATTACAAGCCAATATCTGAGCTGGCCCATTACAAAAGGTGGGATAAAAATGTAATAGATAAATAGATAAATAAACTTGAACATGTAGCCCAGAAAACATAATGAAGTCCATCAGCACGTATATCAGGAGCAGGTAGTGCCAATGCCAGGCTATTTTGCGCCCTAGGCAAGGCTAACTACTTGCACCTCCTCCAAAAAAAATTGGTAACTTCAATTTTCAAAAACAGATGTCTTGTAGAAAAAATGAAAAGCACAAAACTTGAAACAGCTAAATTTATTTTAGTTGCATTTTTTTCCAAGGGTTAAAAAAAATAATCTGTATAAAACTGTACCCCTCAAAGGTCAGTACTGCGCCCCTCTGAGGTCTGCGCCCTAGGCTGCTGCCTAGTTGGCCTAATGATAGCACCAGCCCTGGGAGCAGGGAATGTTTTCTCAGCCAGAGGGCCACATTACCTCATGGGATGCATGCCAGTGGTGGGCAGAGCCACAGGCAAAAAGCTGGTAGGCAGTTGATGTGCCAATTAGCTTTGTACAGTAGACTATATTCCAGCCATAGCAAAATCTGATTGGAGAGGTAAGTGTGGCATGTGGGTGAATATATCAAAGCCTGCACTGTCCTTAGGGGGGGGCAGGCACCTGGGAGCTTCCTCTCCATGATCTGTGGCAGCAGCAGGTTGTAGGACCTGACACTGCCATGGATTGCAGAATGGGAGTGCTCTACGTGGGGCTGCCTTTGAAGACTGTTCGGAAACTTAAATTGGTACAAAGAGCTGCAGCCAGGGTGCTAACCGGGGCTGGTTACAGGGACCATACAACTCCCCTGTTACAACAGCTCCACTGGCTGCCAATTTGTTTCCAGTCACAATTCAAAGTGCTGATTTTGACCTACAAAGCCCTATACGGCTCAGGTCCAGGCTGTTTGATAGATCGTATCTCCCTACATGAACCTGTCCGGGATTTGAGATCTTCAGGTGAGGCCCTTCTTGTGCTCCCCACACCTTCGCAAGTACATATGACGAGGACACGAGATAGGGCCTTTTCGGTGGCCGCCCCTAGGCTATGGAACTCCCTTCCGAGTGAGGTGCGATTAGCTGCCTCCTTGCCGTCTTTCCGGCGACAAGTAAAGACTGTTTTATTTCAATGGGCATTTGGGATAGAGAACGACCAAGATTAAATGTCATAGGATTGGTGACTACAGTATATGATTTTCTTATTTTAAATTGTCTGCTGTTTTTAACGTATGTTTTATGGTTTTTAATTTTTCTCATAGTTTAATTCTATTTTAATTGTATATTTCTGTATGTTTTAATGGTGTTGTTTTTAGTTGTAAGCCGCTCTGAGTCCTATTGGAAAAAGGGCGGGGTAGAAATAAAGTTTATTATTATTATTATTATTATTATTATTATTATTATTATTATTATTATTATTATTATTATTATTATTATTATTATTAATGGGAGTGCCATCCTCCCACCCTAAGGAGGGGCCCTTCATGGGCTGCCAGCCAGGGCCCAACCTGGCCGCCCTCTGATGCCGGGCCTGGATGGTAGCAATGTGAAGTTGGAGGCTGTGCTCTGCCTCCACAGTCAAAGGCAGTATGCTTCTGAATATCAGTTTCTGGAAACTGGGGGGGGATTGTTGTTGTGCTTGGGTCTGGCTTGTGGCCTTCTCATGAACATCTGGTGGGTCATTGTGAGAACAGGATGCTGGACTTGATGGGCCTTTGGCCGGATCCAGTAGGCTCTTCTTGTGTTGTTATACCTGCAACATTCAAGAAGAGAACAGAAGCAATATTGGGCACCCATAGAGCCTTGGCAGAGCATTCTTTTACCTTCCTGGATGGGACAAGGATGTCCAATACAAGAATCTCTAGGGGGGAAATGATAATATTTGTATAGGGTTGTATTCAGAGCTTGGAAAAGTTACTTTTTTGAACTACAACTTCCATCAACCTCAGCTAGCATGGCCACTGGATTGGGCTGATGGGAGTTGTAGTTCAAAAAAGTAACTTTTCCAAGCTCTGGTTGTATTCAACCAAGTCCTACTTAGAACAGACCCACTGAAATGAATGCACCTAAGTTAGTCATGCCTGTTAACTTTGGTGGGTCTGCTCTGACTGTTACTAGCACTGAACCCATAATCTCTTCCAGGGAGAGAACCCTCTGAAGCCCCTGACAGATACTCTGGGGCTGTGAGTGCCTTTGAAACCTTTTGCCAGTCCTTGAATTGAATTGAGTCTCACAAGAGGCTCAAGCCTTTTCAACAGCCCTATGTGGCTCAGGACCATAGTACTTCAGAGACTGCTGCTCCTCACACGAACCTATCCAGGTACTGATGATATACCTCTTTGCACATCCACTAAGGGAGGTGCAAGAAAGGCAGTGCAAGAAAGGGCTTTTTCAGTGGTGGCTCCCTACTTGCAAAATGCTCACCCCAGGGGAAAAACAAACCTGGCAGCACCATTGTTGTCAACTTTTAAATATCAGGCTAAGGCTGCTTTCACACTGCACTTTATTCTATTATTCTGAGGATTTCTTACCTAGTAATTTGCACATTATATTTGATCTTTCACATGATGTACAAGCTAGCTCCGGAATTCTAGTTGAACATAGTGCAAGTTTAGCTCTAATTTCCGTGATAAATGATACCAGAATTAATTTGTTGGCAAGGCTGGGAACCTGGAAAATCATAGGAGTTTTTCACTAGCTGCAGCCGCTCATGTGACAGGCATCCCGGCATGCAGTGCATTCCCGCCCTTTAGTCACACGGTGGTTGTTTGCCTGATGAAAATTGTATCAGCATTCTGGCATTGGCGCAGATAGCAGCAGCATTTCCCACGCACACACCCTAAAATAATTTAAAAAGTCAGATCTTAAAGGGAGAGGGCTTGCATGGCGATGGGATGAGAACTTGGACCTCCTACACAGTAGGGAACAGTGCACATGTGTATAATGGGTGAGGGATGAAAACAAGCTGTGTGAAAGACAGTTGTGCAACATTATTTATTTATTTATTTAGTATTTGATTTATACCCCACCCTTCCTCCCAGTGGGAGTCCAGGGCGGCAAAAATGCTGTTGTTGTTATTGTTGTTATGTGTCTCCAAGATGACTATGACTTATGGTGACCCTATGAATCAGTGACCTCCAAGAGCATCTGTCATGAACCACCCTGTTCAGATCTTGTAAGTTCAGGTCTTGTGGCTTCCTTTATGGAATCAATCCATCTCTTGTTGGGCCTTCCTCTTTTTCTACTCCCTTCTGTTTTTCCCAGCATTATTGCCTTTTCTAGTGAATCATGTCTTCTCATTATGTGTCCAAAGTATGATAACCTCAGTTTCATCATTTTAGCTTCTAGTGATAGTTCTGGCTTAATTTGTTCTAACACCCAATTATTTGTCTTTTTCTCAGTCCGTGGTATGTGCAAAGCTCTCCTCCACATTTCAATGAGTTGATTTTTCTCTTACCTGCTTTTTTCACTGTCCAACTTTCACATCCATACATAGAGATCGGGAATACCATGGTCTGAATTATCCTGACTTTAGTGTTCAGTGATACATCTTTGCATTTGAGGACCTTTTCTAGTTCTCTCACAGCTGCCCTCCCCAGTCCTAGCCTTCTTCTGATTTCTTGACTATTGTCTCCATTTTGGTTAATGACTGTCCCGAGGTATTGATAATCCTTGACAAATTCAATGTCCTCATTGTCCACTGTAAAGTTGCATAAATATCAGCTGAAAAAGCTGCTGTTCCTTAATGCAACAGGTACTGCAGTGCGAAAGATTTTAGAAATCGAGACAGACGTGCTGCCTTTTTAATCTGTTAAACTAACGCAATCAGCCCCATGTGTGAAAGCAGCCTAAGACATTCCTGTTTGCTTTTGGTGGCTAAGTTGGATCATACTGTGGTATAATATAATTTGTCTTCTGCTGCTCATCTTTTAGTCAGGTGGGACAGGGATTGTCCTTTTTATAGTTAATGTTAGATGAGCATTTCTAGGAATTTGAGCAATGTTAGCAATTTTCCTATGTATTTGTTTTTAAATGGATTATTAAGTTGCTTTGCATATTATGGATTTGTTAGTTGCTTTGAGACATTTTCTTGTGGAAAGCAGTGAATACATGTAATAAAAAATCAGTCGCTAGTGATACATAACTGAGTGCTATGTAATAATAACTGGCTGTATGCAAAAGTCCAACCCTTTTGGGAAGTCATCTCTTGGGATGCTTTTAAATGACAATTCCCCATTGTTGTGTTTCTGATGGTAGCAGCATCTTCTCTTCAAGTAATATTTTGCATTAAAAAAAGCATTTAAAACACACCTCTAAGGCAAACACAGCGCTCCCAGAGGCACCATTGCAATGCCGGCCATGTGCGTCAATAGAAGCATATTTTTCCTTCTACATTCCCAGGCAGGAGGCTTTTTTAATTAAGGGAAAGCTCTGCAGAGTCCAGTGTTTCAATCTGTTTATGTACTAATGCAATTGTCTTGGGGTTGTTCTGAATCGTTCGTGGGGGGGGAGAGAGATATTCAGGAAATCCCTCGTGTTTTTGAAAGATCATCGCTGATGAAAAAAAGCAACAGAAATGTGGGAAATGTGCAATGTTTATTGTATTTTTGTTCCACCCTTGGAATATGGCTTTCTGGTTTCTTAATTCATAGATCATCGGAGGCTTTTGAGAGAAGGGTGTCTGAGCAGGGGTGTAGTTATCCAGGGTCTCAGGGGGTCTTAGACCCTTTACGTTTTTGGGAGCCAGGTCCCAGTAGGGTCCCTATGTCTCCAGCATCCTACGAGCCAATCAGCATGAAAGGGGAGTGTGCTAGCCACTGAGAAGAACCATCTAACATACTTCCTTGTCCTTTCCTGTCGATTAGAGCCAATCAGAGTTAAAGGAGTTCCTCTTAGTTCCTACTTCAAAAAGCCAAGTTGTGGAGAGTGAGAATTCTGTAGCTGCAAAAGGCGAGACAGACGATCCTGGTGACAGCATCTCACCTACATCATCAAGCCATTTGGTAGCACCTGGAGACAAATGTGTAGACATTGAACTTAGTAATTCAAGCAATATCTCTGAGAGTAAGAAAGGACAGTCAAATGGTGACAGTGATAAAGGGGCAGAAAGCAGTATTGAAGCCTGGCCAGATTATTCTATAATCTTAGAAGAAGAGTGGCTGTGACTCTCAAGAAGGGACCCTGCACTTCTGAATTTGCCACCACACTACTGGAAATGAGGGACAAAATAAGATGTGGAGGAAGAAGAAAGTGAACCCCCCTCCACCCGCTCGATTTCTGGAAATATTGACTATCTTGGGATGTCGCAGAGCTACTGCTAGGATGGCTGTTTCTTGAACAAAACATTGTGACACCAGGAATTGTCCCAGGAGCTGTCTGGAAAGGTCCAGTGGATGGGGCACTAACAGGCCCAGGGGAAGAGTCAAAGCAGATTTCACATAGAAAGCTTCCTTATACCAAGTCAGAGCACTGGTTCACCTCGCTTAGTGTTGTGTATCCTGACTGGCAGCAGCTCTCCAGAGTTTCAGACAAGGAGTCTTTCCCAGCCCTACCAAGAGATGCCAGAGATTGCCCCTCGGACCTCCTGCATGCAAAGCAGATGCTCAACCACTGAGCTACACTTGAATCGCCCAGCTCAGCCCTAGACATTTTTGATGCCTCTAGATGTGGAGCCCCATTAGGGTTGCCAGGCTGAGGGCCTGAGAATGATTCTGTATCTTTAAGAGAAGAGAAAATTCAGCCAAGTGCAGGTTTTCTTGCACAACTTTTAAAGATACAGAAGACCTCTTGGTTGCCAGGCCCAGCCTCCAAGAGGTCTTCTGTATCTTTAAAAGTTGTGCAGAGGGAAGGGAGAATTCCACCTTGTGGTTTTTCCCATTACAATGTTGCAACAACACCTGCACTTGGCCGAATTTTCTCTTCTCTTAAAGATACAGAATCATTCTCAGGCCATCAGCCTGGCAACCCTAAGCCCAGTGCATAGCTTTCTATTCACCTAAGGCAAAGTAGGGGACCTCAGGCCTGGTAGCTGAATGCGGCCCTCCAGGCCTCTATGTCAGGCCCTTGGAACTAGGGTTGCCAGGTCCATGGCCTGAGACTGATCCTGTATCTTTAGGAGAAGAGAAAGTCAGCCAAGTGCAGGTGTTCTTGCAACTCTGTAATGGGAAAAACCACAAGGTGGAATTCTCCCTTCTCCCTGCACAACATTTAAAGATACAAAAGACCTCTTGGAGGCCGGGCCTGGCAACCAAGAGGTCTTCTGTATCTTTAAAAGTTGTCCAGGGAGAAGGGAGAATTCCACCTTGTGGTTTTTCCCATTACAGAGTTGCAAGAAAACCTGCACTTGGCTGACTTTCTCTTCTCCTAAAGATACAGGATCAGTCTCAGGCCATGGACTTGGCAACCCTACTTGGAACTCTCCCTAGACCACATTGTCTCTCTCTAGGCCACAGCTCTCACTGGCCCTGCTTTGCACCCTGAATATCTTGTTTGCCTGAATGGAGGACAGAATGGGTGTGTGAGTGTGGGTAGAAACTAGCCTGCTGTACAAGGTAAAATTCACATTTGTTTTCCTCTGCCCACTTTTGCCTCTGGCACTGCCTGCCATTGGCATGTGGCCCGCAGAATGTTGCCCAGCAGAAGATGTGGCCCTTGGGCTGAAAACAGTTCCCAACCCTGACCTAAGGCCTATATCTCCTCTCACATTAATGAAACTGTGGAACATTCCATGGGGAAATTCTCCCCCACAAGCCTCATTGAAAGGAACAAAAAACGCATAAGAATATAACAAAAAATATTTAAATCTTTTGTCAGTGTATTTATCTATATTCCTGCTCAGCTTGCAGGAGAATGAAGTAGGCTCTTCAAAGGCACTTGTAAGTTTTTACATGTGATCAGCTCAGGTTTACCAAAGTTTGTCTGAATTAACTATCACAAACCTATTGACTTGCAAGAGCAGTGGAAGGCATTAGGTCTGGGGTACAAGGAAGCTCATGTTTAGGAGTTTAGTAGGTCTGCGACTCCATCAAAAGAACTTAAGTTAATTGGGCATCTGACTTTCTATCAATGACTTGTTTCAAGAATCAATCAAATTTGTGTAATTATTGGAAGAAAGGGGGAAAATGCATCCATTATGTTAGAAGGTTAAGAAGCCTAATACCTTCTAAAAATAGAGGAAACATTCCAGTGCTGTGCCATCAAAGTGTTCCTTCCTGTATGACAGAGAAGAGAGGCTTGTTCTAAAGTAGCAGCTGCCACCTGTTTTGTTGCAGGGTTGTTGTGTGTTGGGGGTGAGGAGGAGGGAAGTACTTTAGTTACAACTATGAAAAGTGCTTTCCTCCCCCCCCCCAAAGAATCCCACCCAGATTTCTCAGGGGCATAGTTTTAATCAATCAAACCTTTTAAAATCAATTAATTTGTTTTATCAACTGAGAGTTGCAGCCTTAGAATTAATGTAGCAATTAACTAACACAGAGAGAGTTCTGCAAGGCGCTCGATCTGACCTCTGTGGAAGCCCAAGCTTAAGAATTCATTCCGCAATTAATTATCTGGCAGCAAGCATTGCTTTGCTCTTGCAGCCCATGTTTTTGGAAGGTTCATTGGAATTAGCTTGCAGAGGAAGTGTCTCGTACAATGCCAGTACTCTCACCCAGCAAACTCAGGTCAAGGGCAGCTTACTTTAAACACTAACAACATGGTTTTTGCTTTTTTTAAACTTATTGAAGGGGACCAGCAAAAGGTATCCCATAGCTCTGATGCCTCCCACTAAAGATGGCTGGAAATAATTCACTGCCATTCATAATTCACTGGTTTCATTTGCAATAGCCTCTCCAACACTGATTAAAGGATAACCTTTGTCATAAAGATTTACTGCAAGATTTACTATGGGCTACAGTCCACTTTATCAGATACACCTTGGGCTGATTTTAATCTGATTATTTTAAGCAGCTGTGTTTGTGGACTCAAGTCCATGAAAGCTTATAAGAACATAAGCTCCCTGTTGGATCAGGCCAAAAGCCCATCTAGTCCAGCGTCATGTCCTCACAGTGGCCAGCCTGATGCTCTAATGGGAAACATGCAAATAGGACCTGAGTGCAACAGCACTACTCTCCCCCCCTCTGGTTCCCAGCAACTGGTGTTCAGAAGAATACTGCCTCCAACAGTGGAGCCCTTATGGCTATTGATAGCCTTACCCTCCATGAAAGTATCTAATCCTGTTTTAAAGCCATGCAAGTTGATGGCCTTTATTACATTTTGTGGGAACAAGATGCCATCAACTTGTCAACCAATCATAAAATTGTTTGTCTTTATGGTGTCCCAAGATTCTATGGTATCACTCTTCAAGTACTTGAAAGGTTGCCACTCAGAGGAGGGCTGGGATCTCTTCTCGATCATCCCAGAGTGCAGGACATGGAATAATGGGCTGAAGTTACAGGAAGCCAGATTTCAACTGAACACCAGTTAATCATAACTGTTAGAGTGGCACGAAAATGGAACCAATTATCTAGGGAGGTGGTGGCTCTCCAATCCTGGAGGCATTCAAGAGGCAGCTCGGCTGGCACCTATCGGGTATGCTTTAATTTGGATTCCTGCATTGAGCAGTGGGTTAGACTCGATGGCCTTATAGTCCCCTCCCAACTCCATGATTCTATGATTCTGTGAAACCTTTGCTTAAGTGCTCTTGATGGGCCTTGGTCCTATGTGATTGCTTCACCGTTAAGGTTCATTAGCAGGCTACCTTGCAGTATGGCAGACCTTCCCCCCCCTTTGTCTCTTAGAAACGGCAAATTTCCAGAGAGACAGCCTCTCAGCAACTGAACAACTGATGAGGGAAGGTCTGTAGCTGAGCGGCAGAGCATGTGCTCTGCATGCAAAACATCACAGGTCCAATCCCTTGTATCTCCCGGTAGGACTGGAGAGCCATGTGACGTCCTTCCCTGGTTCTCCCTGTCCGGTTCCCACCTGCTTGTGGCTACTGCCTTTCACTAGGCACCACCAGGGATACCACCAGTCCGGACCGTCCTTTATATGGTTTCTCACTCTGCTCTAGCACAGATCTCACTAGATCCCCCTGCTAGGCAGCACCACCAGTCACGTCCTGTATAACCAATACTCCCAGAGACTTTGCCTGAGTCTCTCTCTAGCTGGTTACTTTTGTGACTGTGTGCTTATGCTGTTCCCAACCCCCTTGTATCTTTATAGATAACGTATACAACTCTGGGTTGCTCTGGATACTTGAATTGTTATTATTCCTCCCTTCACCGCTGCCACCATTAGATACTGTTTCTGTTCAGCCTTGGTAATTATCTTGCCCTCCCTTCCAGTATGTATATCCCACAGCCAAGGATCAGGCCTTTGGTAAACCAAATAAGTATTTATTAAATATCAGAAATAACAAGATTAGTTTTAGAATGTTTCACAAGCGTATGGTTTCATCTATTCCTGTTTGTACATGACTTATTATTAATCAGAACTCCAACTCCCTCTTTCTCCACACTCCTGACCTCCACCCTCAAACACCAAAGAAGCAAAGTTTCTAGATATTCTAAATGACTATTCCCTAGACCAGTTGGTCATGGAACCGACCAGAGGGACGGCAACCCTGGAATTAATCCTCAGTGGGGACCGGGACCTGGTGCGAGATGTAAGTGTTGTTGAACCGATTGGGAGAAGTGACCACAGTGCTATTAAATTAAACATACATGTAACTGGCCAATTGCCAAGAAAATCCAACACGGTCACATTTGACTTCAAAAGAGGAAACTTCACAAAAATGAGGGGATTGGTAAAAAGAAAGCTGAAAAACCAAGTCCAGAGGGTCACACCACTCGAAAATGCTTGGAAGTTGTTTAAAAACACTCTATTAGAAGCTCAACTGGAGTGCATACAGCAGATCAGAAAAGGTACCGCCAGGGCCAAGAAGATGCCAGCATGGTTAACGAGCAAAGTCAAGGAAGCTCTTAGAGGCAAAAAGTCTTCCTTCAGAAAATGGAAGTCTTGTCCGAATGAAGAAAATAAAAAAGAACACAAACTCGGGCAAAAGAAATGCAAGAAGACAATAAGGGATGCTAAAAAAGAATTTGAGGAGCACATTGCTAAGAACATAAAAACCAACAACAAAAAATGCTATAAATACATTCAAAGCAGGAGACCATCTAGGGAGGCGATTGGACCCTTGGATGATAAGGGAGTCAAAGGTGTACTAAAGAACGATAAGGAGATTGCAGAGAAGCTAAATGAATTCTTTGCATCTGTCTTCACAGTGGAAGATATAGGGCAGATCCCTGAACCTGAACTAACATTTGCAGGAAGGGATTCTGAGGAACTGAGACAAATAGTGGTAATGAGAGAGGAAGTTCTAGGCTTAATGGACAGTATAAAAACTGACAAATCACCGGGCCCGGATGGCATCCACCCGAGAGTTCTCAAAGAACTCAAAGGTGAAATTGCTGATCTGCTAACTAAAATATGTAACTTGTCCCTCGGGTCCTCCTCCATGCCTGAGGACTGGAAAGTGGCAAATGTAATGCCAATCTTCAAAAAGGGATCCAGAGGGGATCCCAGAAATTACAGGCCAGTTAGCTTAACTTCTGTCCCTGGAAAACTGGTAGAAAGTATGATTAAAGCTAGATTAACTAAGCACATAGAAGAACAAGCCTTGCTGAAGCAGAGCCAGCATGGCTTCTGCAAGGGAAAGTCCTGTCTCAGTAACCTATTAGAATTCTTTGAGAGTGTCAACAAGCATATAGATAGAGGTGATCCAGTGGACATAGTGTACTTAGACTTTCAAAAAGCGTTTGACAAGGTACCTCACCAAAGACTTCTGAGGAAGCTTAGCAGTCATGGAATAAGAGGAGAGGTCCTCTTGTGGATAAGGAATTGGTTAAGAAGCAGAAAGCAGAGAGTAGGAATCAACGGACAGTTCTCCCAATGGAGGGCTGTAGAAAGTGGAGTCCCTCAAGGATCGGTATTGGGACCTGTACTTTTCAACTTGTTCATTAATGACCTAGAATTAGGAGTGAGCAGTGAAGTGGCCAAGTTTGCTGACGACACTAAATTGTTCAGGGTTGTTAAAACAAAAAGGGATTGTGAAGAGCTCCAAAAAGATCTCTCCAAACTGAGTGAATGGGCAGAAAAATGGCAAATGCAATTCAATATAGACAAGTGTAAAATGATGCATATTGGAGCAAAAAATCTGAATTTCACATATACGCTCATGGGGTCTGAACTGGCGGTGACCGACCAGGAGAGAGACCTCGGGGTTGTAGTGGACAGCACGATGAAAATGTCGACCCAGTGTGCAGCAGCTGTGAAAAAGGCAAATTCCATGCTAGGGATAATTAGGAAAGGTATTGAAAATAAAACAGCCGATATCATAATGCCGTTGTATAAATCTATGGTGCGGCCGCATTTGGAATACTGTGTACAGTTCTGGTCGCCTCATCTCAAAAAGGATATTATAGAGTTGGAAAAGGTTCAGAAGAGGCAACCAGAATGATCAAGGGGATAGAGCAACTCCCTTACAAGGAAAGGTTGCAGCATTTGGGGCTTTTTAGTTTAGAGAAAAGGCGGGTCAGAGGAGACATGATAGAAGTGTATAAAATTATGCATGGCATTGAGAAAGTGGATAGAGAAAAGTTCTTCTCCCTCTCTCATAATACTAGAACTCGTGGACATTCAAAGAAGCTGAATGTTGGAAGATTCAGGACAGACAAAAGGAAGTACTTCTTTACTCAGTGCATAGTTAAACTATGGAATTTGCTCCCACAAGATGCACTAATGGCCACCAGCTTGGACGGCTTTAAAAGAAGATTAGACAAATTCATGGAGGACAGGGCTATCAATGGCTACTAGCCGTGATGGCTGTGCTGTGCCACCCTAGTCAGAGGCAGCATGCTTCTGAAAACCAGTTGCCGGAAGCCTCAGGAGGGGAGAGTGTTCTTGCACTCGGGTCCTGCTTGCGGGCTTCCCCCAGGCACCTGGTTGGCCACTGTGAGAACAGGATGCTGGACTAGATGGGCCACTGGCCTGATCCAGCAGGCTCTTCTTATGTTCTTATGTTCTTATGTTCTTACCTCTTTTCTCCACACTCCCAACATCCACCACCAAACACCTTCTTCTCCACCCTACTAACATCCACCCAGATTCAACTGTCATTCTTCCATTTATACTCCCAGCCATTCAAACGCTCAGCCAATCATCCAGCATACTACTGCTCATGTACTCCCTCCTTCTCTTTCACTCCACTTACCATATGTCTTCTATATAAACAGCACTTACCATATTTACCCTACAAGCAGGAACATCACAAGCCACTGGCAGTCAGTGTAGACAATACTGAGGTAGACCATAAGAATGCGAGAAGAGCTTGCTGGATAAGCCTACAATACTGGGAAGCTAAATGGGCCAATAGTCTGACTTGATATAAGGCAATTTCCTATTGCCCCTGTGCCATTTTTGTTTTTCCTCCAATGCTCCTGATAGATGCTAGTGGCTGGTGCATTGTAAGAAAAAGAAAGTGGTGGTTGCCAGGCAAATTACAGCTTCCAGCCCCCCAGAGATCCTAGGGCAGGCGCACAGCCATCAACATGGTAGGCCCTTCTGAGGTGCATACTCTCTCCTTGACATCCGTCCAAGCAAACCATATGTTGGTTTTGGGTTGGGTTTTGTGTATTTGCATTAGGGATAGTGAACCTGTGACCCTCCAGATGTGGTTGGACTCCAGCCCCCATGGGCTCCGGCCAGCGTGGCCAATGGCTAGGGTTGATAGGAGTTGTAGTCCAACACCATCTGGTGTGTCGCAGATTCATTATCCCTGATGTAAATACACAAAAGCCTAGCCACAGGGTTACCCACCCCTGATTTACATTCCCGTGAATGAGGATTAATGTGCAGCTTCCTCCTTGAAGATTTAATATCTAGAGACCATATGTGTGTGTGTGTTTGTGTGTGCGTGTGTGTGTGCGTGTGTGTGTGTGTGTGTGTGTGTGTGTGAGAGAGAGAGAGAGAGAGAGAGAGAGAGGAACTCTTGCAGATCACACTAATGAGGACAGGTATCAGTAGAGTCCATGATATCACCAGGGAGTGCCAGAGTGTTTGTAGGTCTATCTGGGACACACCAGTGACCATGGTGGCTGAGGCTGATGGGAGTTGTAGTTCAAAAAAGTAACTTTTCCAAGCTCTGATCTGGGACTAACATGTGCCCTCTCCTGTCATACGCTTGCCCAATATAAATAATGTCTTTAATATGCTACCAATTATGCACCGTAGTGGTCCTGGCAAGAGTATATTTGGAAAATAAAGTTATGTTAGGTTCTACATCTCAGAAGGGAGTTATTCTATCAAATACATACAAACATGCATATATTTGGGGGGACGACGACAAATAATAGTCAAATTGCTGTTCTTTCTTTTTTTTCTCCCCATTAAGATTAAGAGAAGAATACATTTGGCCTGTAATGCAGTTTCCGCAATGACTCTTGAACAATGAGTTTTAAATGAAAATAAACAGGGCTGCATTGCCTTCCTTTCAAGAAGCTTGTCTGCCTCCTACCTTTTATTCTCATCACAATAGAGCAAATAAATGAGTTTTCTTTTAATTTTGTTACTGTGTCCATGTTGCTATTGTGGTGCTTGGCGAAAGAGCTGGAGCTGAACAAGGAAGTGTTTCGGTGCATGGTGGACTGTTCTCGAAGACAACAAGCATTGTTCATATCCCAGTCCAACCTCAAACTGGAAGCCAATCAGAGATGGGAGGAGGCCCTGTGCAGGCCCTCTCAGAGGTCCAGAGAGGCCTAGGGCCCTTTGGGCTTCTGAGGCCATAATAACAATTAAAAATGTCAACACATGAAAACAACACAAGGCACCAAAAAAAGAAAAGAGTGAGTGGTTTGTGCATATCATCAGCTCAGCAGTGGAAACTGATCCTTTAGGGCAAATGGGGCACTGGGCCACCAACCTCAGTCTGCCCTCAGCAGCACCCCCTGCCTGCCTTTTTATTCACAACCAGCCTGGGAGTGGTGGTCCTGGCTCTCAGCTTCATCCTCCTTAATCTGAGTGTTGCCCTTGTAGAACTGAGCACGAAGGAGGAGATTGGGACCAAAGTAGAATTAGTTGGCTCAGTTTGTCATAGAGAGGGCAAGGAAATGCAATTCCATGTGCATTTCAAGCCAAATCTATCAAATTCACACTTTCTGAAACAACAGTAGAACTGAAACACAGCTGTCCTTCAAACTTTGCACTTATCCAAATTTTGCAGTGCTCTTCTCCAACGAAAAATGTTTACCAGAAATTATTTATTTATTTATACAAAATATTTGCAGACCTCTTTTTTGTTGCTGTTGTTATGTGCCTTCAAGTCAACTACGACTTATGGCGACCCTATGAATCAGTGGCCTCCAAGAGCATCTGCCTCCATTTTGTTAAAAACCTCAAAGCCTTTTATAACACATTAACAACCACCACAACCGCCAGAGAATAAAAACACAATAAAAGCAAAGGTCAACTGTTACAACTGAGAAAAAGCATCTTCTTAATTGCCTGCGTAAGCCTGGTGGAACAGAAAGGTTTTCAGCAGGCGCGTGAAACAGAAAGCGCCTTTATAAAATGCATATATTAGAGGAAAGAATGTATAAAAATGAATATATATTAGAGAACATAATATACAAAATGCATTATATGATGAGAAATTGCTTGCAAAAACGTTAACATTCGTCAAAACTGCAGACAAAAATGTGTTTCATTAGGAGGAATTCTCACTAGATGCTGGAGAATTGTCATGTGGAGTTGTTAAAGGAAATGTTGCAAATTGTTGCAGATTTGTGAAGAACCGGATTTAAGATTGGAAAAAATGAGAAGCCGAGAGAACCAAAACTGGCAGATTTTCCCATCCCTATCCTGTCATTGGCTCTGGCCCCAGGTACCAGTGGCCTCTCTGCCTTCTGCCCTGCCAGGCCAAATGGGCGGCAGCTACCACTGTCTGAGAGGACATGTTCATCATGGCCTAATCTTCTGCCATCAGAACAGATATGTTTTTATTAACGTTTATGAAGATTTTCCACTCTTCAATATGATAAAATATATTATCAGCTAACAAAAAGAAATGTCAAAACTGCCTACAAGAATGTCTTTCCCCAAATGTGTCTGCCACTGGGATGTACCAGCTCAGAGTGGTACACAAATAATGTGTTAAGCAGAGGGTTCTGGGTACAGCAATGTAAATTTTACCCTTGTACAGTAGGAGACTTCCTACACGCACTCTCACACACCTCCATCCAGGCAAGGAAGACGCATTTTCAGAGTTCAAGGGCAGATTCTAGCCAGGCAAAAGCTCTCAATTAGGGTGTGGAGCAAGGGCATTTTCTGGCCCATGGACAATTATAGTGGATTAAAGTGCTCTGTCATTCTGGTGCAACAAATCCACTTTGGTATGCAAAGGGATGGGGAAATGCATTGAAATGTGTGGGATGAATGAATGAGTAATGGGAAAACTGCAGGATAAATGCTCATTGTTGTATAACTTCCCTGCAAACAAATCAGAAGGAATGCTCCATAAAGACTAGACATAGTCAAACCTCTGCCTAAGATTTGTGCAAACAAATCAAGATGAATGCTCAACAAACTGGCCATTGGCCTGTTTTCATGTCCCCTCAATTACTTTTAGACCCTTTTTATTGGCTCCTGCTGCACACACATAGCTAGAGAGTTACAAAAGCATCACATGTCTCTTCACACAAGCTTGCTTTGGATCCCTTTTAGGATTCTCTCTCTCTATATGTTACTGTGATTAACAAAACTGTGATTTTAGTTATGTGGCAAAATCTTTTGACTTCCGCCATCATCAGCTGCTCTGTTAAAATAGAAATGATGCTGTTTCCAAGATGGCAGTCACAGACCTTTGAGGATGGAATGCTGAAACTAAGTGATGTTGGGACTACCCTCCAGGCTGCGGCCATGTGGTGTTAATGTGTCAAATGGTTACATCCAGATATTCTCCTTCTTTGCTAATGTTGTAGGATCAGTTGGCATTAGGGTTGCCAGGTTCAGGGCCTGAGACTGATCCTGTATCATTAGGGGAAGAGAAAGTCAGCCAAGTGCAGGTGTTCTTGCAACCCTGTAATGGGAAAAACCACAAGGTGGAATTCTCCCTTTCCCCTGCACAACTTTTAAAGATACAGAAGTCCTCTTGGTTGCCAGGCCTGGAGAAGAGAAAGTCAGCTAAGTGCAGGTGTTCTTGCAACACTGTAATGGGGAAAACCACACGGTGGAATTCTCCCTTCCCCCTGCACAACTTTTAAAGATACAGAAATGCTCTTGGTTGCCAGGCCCAGCCTCAAAGAGGTCTTCTGTGTCTTTAAAAGTTGTGCAGGGGAAAGGGAGAATTCCACCTTGTGGTTTTTCCCATTATAGGGTTGCAAGAACACCTGCACTTGGCTGAATTGTCTCTTCCCCTAATGATACAGGATCAGTCTCAGGCCCTGAACCTGGCAACCCTAGCTGGCATCTCTATTGCAGTTATTGATAAATCTGACAGGGCTATTGCTACTTGGTCTACTGCTTTTAATCAGTTTTCAATCTACTGCTTTTATGGCATTTTATGATTCATTTATTTTTTTACCCTCACTGTAGCTGCATGGCAAGCCACCTTAAGTCGCATTGGCATTAAAGTGGGGTGTATAAATGCTATGAATCAGTCACATTCTGGGCACTCCCATTATTCAGTTTTCAAATGTTTGATTGTAAATGCATAGACAGTGAAGCCCAATTCATCCTAGATCTATGAAAAACACATCTAGCTAATAGGTATGCTGTCTCCAATTTTGTTTTTACAGGCAATTCAATCCTTTGCTCAGCCTGTGTCCATGAGAACAGTGTCTACAGTAGAGTGTTTCAGATTTTGTACAGGAATGAAGAGATTGTCATTAATGAATCCATGAACTTCAGGGTCCACCTTCTCGTGGACAGTGAGAAGGTAAGGTGCTTTCTCTCAAATGGGACTTTCTCTTTTACACACACACACACACAGAGAGACAGGCAGACAATAGACACACACCACATGTTGATTCTGTAGACCTGTAGCTTAGTGGTAGAGCATATACTTTGTATGCAGGTGGTTCCACATTCAACCACCAGCATCTCCAACTGGGTCTGGGAACATCCCCTCCCTGCAACCCTGGAGAGCTGCTTCCAGTCAGTCTAGACAACTCTGAGCTAGCTAGAACCAATAGCCCAATTCAGTATAAGGCAGTCTCCTGTGTTTTGTATGTGCGGTTCTGTGTCCAGTGAGATTCTCTGCAGTATTTTCCGCACCCCGCAAGCCTAGGCAAAGTTTCCTTCACATGACAACTTGACGGTGGCAATCTGGACCCTCTGCTTCTGTGTGCCATCCTTCAAGTTGTCAGTCAACTGTCTCTCTGGTGCTTACATTTTCTCAGTGCCACTTTAGCTGAAATGCTGATAGATAACTTTCTGATGGGGAATGAGGATTTTATCTGTCTGAGGTAAATATGTGATGATTTAGCTGGGCCCTTGATAGTTGTCTCACACACTTCAGTTTGCCTTTCATCACATTGTTTTCAACAAACATGTGCACCTCCATTTCTTTCCTATGTGTCCTGTGCTGGCTTGTAATGACAGATCTTTTATTTAAAAACCTCTACAGGTGGAAGAGGCACTAAGTGAAGCAGACTTTCAACTCAAGCTGGACTTGCACTTTACGGACAGCGAACAACAGTGAGTGCCTTTCATTTTACTTAGACCACTTTCACACCATACATTTCTTTCACTATTATTCCACGTCAAACAGTCATGGCTTCCCCCAAAGAAACCTGGGAATTGTAGTTTGTGAAGGGTGTAGAGAGTTTATTGGAGACCCCTCTTCCCCTCACAGACCTGCAATTCCCAGAGTTTACTTAGAAGAGGGATTGATTATTAAACCACTCTGAGAATTATAGCTGTGTGAGGAGAATTGGAGTCTCCTAACAACTCCCAGCACCCTTTACAAACTATGCTTCCCAGGATTCCTTAGGAGAAGCCATGGCTGTTTAAACTGGAATAATAGCGGAATAAATGTATGGCCTAAGTCACCACTCAGGAGATTCTTGAGGAATTGAGCATTGTGAATTCTGATACAAACTAGCCTGATCAGGACGGGCAGGTAGATAGAAACATAAGAGTCTCCTTTGTATTCCTTCTGAATGTTGCGACTCAGTCCTCATTTAAAAAAATTATAATGCAAAATATGCATTTTAAAATGTGTTTTGAGATAAAATACATTTAGAAATGGATGATGAAATATATTCAAAAATAGTATTTCCCCCCAAATATTTTTATTGTAATTTTAACAAACAAAGGCAGGAAACATTGCCTCTACACATTGCAATAATAATAAAAAAAGAAATAATCCAACAGTATTTAAAGGTAATACTTCATGGGGAGTTTTAAAACAGCAACAACAAAGGAATGCACGTGAAAGCAGCAAGGACATAGATGGCTAGGTCCAGCCTAGTACTGAGGGGTTACCAAGGTGGCAAGCTTGGGGGCACAAGCACCCACAAAGGCCTGAAATTGTTCCTATTATCAGAATTACAATTCTTATCTAATAAACTTATATGTCACTTAATTGTCAAGGTGGCTTCTAAGCAGTTTACAAGTATAAAGATAATTACAAAAAATATGCACATGTATTAAATGCACCATAAAGCAATTACATCCAAACATTGAAATAAACATCAAGAATTAAAATGTGCAGTAAAACAAACCCATTAAAACAGCACAACAATTATACCAGTAAAAATTCAAACAGTTATAACAGGAGATTCAGGTCAGAAGATCAGGAAAATGCTAATTTAAACAGGCATTTCTACAAGAATGCCAATATCGATGGGGCCTTTCAGGGCTATTTCAGCAGGAAGGCTTGAAAGGAGCATCCTATTGTAGCCAGTAGAATAGGCTGCAGGATGTGATTGATTTGTACAATGCTCACAACAGTGTCTCTGCTTTGCAGATGTGCCCACAGGCCCAAAACATTTGGCGATCCCTGATCAAATTAGCTCTTTCCTGCACTCTCCTAAACCTCCCTAACAATCCTAAAACTCTTTGCTGAGACATTTCCTATCACAGCTTGGAAAAGTTACTTTTTTGAACTACAACTCCCATCAGCCCAATCCAGTGGCCATGCTGGCTGGGGCTGATGGGAGTTGTAGTTCAAAAAAGTAACTTTTCCAAGCTCTGCCTAGAATTAATTCCTATTGTGTGTTTACAATTGCATCTTTAGACTTTCAGACGTTGGTCTTTCTTACATAGTGTCCCCTTATTGATTGATTGATTGATTTATATCCCGCCCTTCCTCCCAGCAGGAGCCCAGAGTGGTTAAATCCATTGCTGCTAAATCCATTGTCCAAAATAGGTTGTGGGACATGGGATCCCATTAGCAAAAACAGCCCCCTCTCCAGGTGGAGCTCTTCTCTTGGCAGCCCACCGGAAACTGTTGATCTCAGCCTAGATTTCAAAGTAGATGGGCTCATTGCCCATCCCCCCACAGCCACCAATGTTATTGTCAGTTATTATTATTTCTTAATTATTGTGTTTCCTGCTTTTAAATTTATTCTGTTTATACATACAGTATTTTATTGTGCTGGTTTCGTATTTGTTTTTTTCTGCTAGTTATTTTAGCCTATGGTGGTTTGATTGTTATTATTTATTTATAAATATATTTGTATGGTGTGTTGAGAAGATCCAGGGTTCAATTTTTTTATCACTTTTTTGTGTTAAAAAAGAACAACAGAAGCTCTTGGATAGCAGGGCTGGCAGTATCAGATCCAGGTCTTGGAAGAAACCTCCATCTCTCAGTGAGCCTACCTAATCACCGCTATGATCTAGGAGATCTCTTATCAGTGGCTCCCCTTCTGGGATGTGGGCCATCAGCCAGTGCCCGACCGTGCTGACCCTTGATGGCTGAGGGCTGACCCTGAGGGCTGGAAGGACCTCTATCGTAATCCATGGAGGTGCCACTACCCATCAGAGTAGATAGCACTGGGGGTAGATAGACCAGTGGTCTGATTTGTCAGTAGTGGATGATGGACCAGTGAATGTGGACCAGTACTGCACATTTGTCGTCTGGACGCTGAGGGTCACTGCTGCTTACCTGTAGGAAGAGGGGCAGTGAGACAGGTGTGAGCGTGGCACCAAAGCCAATCCAACACTCCTGCAGCTACACTGCCATTGCACCTGGACTGCACCAAGCTCCCCGTGCCTCCCTCTCTTCTGGAAGGCAGATGTGCAATTCTGCTCTGTCTTCACTGCCCCACTGTCTGCTACAGCAACTTAGTATAAATCAATAAATCAATCACAGGCCCTTCTTTGTGTGCCCTCTCCATGGGAAACTCGGAGGAGCAATATGAGCACGGGCCTTTTCAGTGGTGGCCCTTGGTTAAGGAAAGCTGTCCCCAGGGAGGCATTCCTAGAACCTTCTCTAACCATCTTTAGATGCCCAGGCCTCTGGCCCTTGATGTTTGCGTGGCTGTCCTAGTTATTCCTTTTTGTTATTTGATGGGTTTTAAGTTTTTATTGAGGATTATGTATGGCTTTTAATGTATTGGTGAGTTTTATTAACTGTGTGTGTGTGTGTGTGTGTGTGTGTGTGTTTTAATCTATGATTCTTGTTTCAAATTTGTGTATGTTTTAAATTGGTTGTAAGTCATCTAGAGACCGGTTGGTGTTAGGCGACTAACAAAATGAAACAAGAAGTAAATAAGTAATAAGAACAATTTCATGTGAACTGGAGCAAACAAGCAAACTCAGGCACTGGTTCTTAAAGCTGCTATGTTTTTATAACAACCAGCTTGAGTAGAAACAGTCCAGGGAGAGGAGGCGGCTAAGGCAGCTGGTCTCTCAGCAGAACCATCTCTCCTTTTTATTTTTATTATTATTATTATTATTATTATTATTATTATTATTATTATTATTATTATTATTATTATTAATTTATTGCATTTGTATACCGCCCCATAGCCGATGCTCTCTGGGCGGTTTACAACAACCTTGCCCAGCAAGGTGAAATGGTTCCTGCTAGGTGATAGCCGAGGGAGAGGAAGAGCCAAAGGCAACCCTCAAATGCAGATTGTCAGCCCTTTAGTGATCACAATAGGGATAACATTGGTTGGTTGATTTAAATAGTTATAGCTGCACTTTCATAAAAATGCAAGAAGGTGGCATGCAACATTTTAAAAAATGCTACAATCATATCAATAAAGCCTGGTTGGTGAAAAAAATATTAAAAAATCACATTCCATAGGTCTGTCTAGACAGTTGTTTTAAAAAGACAGCTAAAAGAAAGCAGGGGTGACTCCTGCCAGATGTCTCTTGGCAGGGGGTCCCACAGGGCAAGGCCAGCCATGCTAAAGTCTCTGTCCCTGGTAAAGGCTGACCAAACATCAGGTGCATGGGAGACCCCAAAAAGTGCCGCATCAGAAGATTTCTGTCATCGAGGTGGAGCATAAGGTGTTCATGTGGTCTTTGATCCCAGATTCTTTAGTCCCACCAGGCACAGACCGACTTGGTAAATGTAGTTTTCCCCAGTGTTACTTCATATATCAACTATGACCTTACTGGACTATCCTGGGAACATAACATTCCCCAAGTCTCCTGGTACTTGGCATGCTATGTAGCAGCACAGTAGGCAGCTGGGTGTGTGTGTGAGAGAGGCAGACACCTCCTTCACTTCTTTCCTTCCTTTTGCATGTTGGTGCCGCTGCATCAGCAGCCAGCTAATTGAAGGGGGGGGAGAAAGAGAAGGTGTTTGGGGACCAAATGGGTGCGGGGGGGGAAAGGAGTTGAGTACTCTTCCTACATAGATAAAAAAACTGATCCACTGAAAAATTAAGCGGTCATAATCCTTGTCTGTAATGTTATGACTCTCCAGGGTTTGTACTTTTATACCAAGAACTATGAGTGTCTGTGACATCATTACTACAGAGTGAATGAGTGGGTGTGGGTTTTTTTTTCTGTATTGGGCACTCAGATGTCTAATGTCAGCTGTAAATTGTATGGGTGACTAAAGCTGTGTTCATTACTTCCTGAGTTTGGGCTGAGTGACACACATTCTTCTTAATAGCACCGACATTGGGGGGAATATTGGGTATTCTCTATCCTCTCAGTTCCCCCTAATACAGGCAATGCTTAGCTCTTAATGACTTGCATCTGCAGCTTCTCACAAAATGACAAAAAGGCAGTTTAAGTCCAATACCTGAATTTTTTTTTTTAGAAAACATGGATCTATGAAATCTGTGAAAGGTAAAGGACCCATGAGATAGCTTCTCTTGGTAGTCCTCAGTGCCAAGTGCAGTTGAGCTACTACCTCCATAGGCTGATATGTGGACCAGGGATCCCTACGGTAGATGGTGTCATGGGCTTCAAGGAGAATCTCTGGCAAGGACTAATACAGATCTGTCAGACAAAAAGTTGGGAACTGAAGTTTCTCAGATCCTTTGGATTCCATAGTGTGTTCAGCATATTATCCTTACCATATTCCACCCAAAGAACTGAAACTTCTCCAGAGCTAGGAAGGGATGCCCAGTTGCTGCAACTCCATAGCACATCAGTCTCTTTGTTCTAATTAAATTGTATGTATGTATATATTTCTTTGTATAATGTTGTATGTATATTCTTTTTTTATGACATTATGGCATTTTATGTAAACAGCTTAGGGATTTTTCATATTAAGCGGTATATAAATATTATGAATGAATGAATGAATGGTGGAATGCCTGTCACTTTGGGTTTCTTGTGGCAGTGTCATAATATTGACACTGATGCTACAAGTACAATTAAGAGCTAAGCACCAGCCTCATAAATGTTCCTTGTTGCCAAGAGAATTGCTGCCAAGTGATAAAAATTCCATACACACTATTGTCTCTGGGGATGCAACGATGCGGCAGATTGAGCTGGCAGAAGGCTCTTCTCAACCAGGCTAAGTTGAAGGTGCCCATACAAATGTATGCAGCTGTATACCATTTGGGACCAGGATTCCCAAAAAAGATTATCTCATCACTTACAGACCCAAGTTTAGAAGGGTTACAGCTCAGCGGTAGAGAATCTGCCTTGCATGCAGAAGGTCCCTAGTTCCCTTCCTGACATCTCCAGGTAGGGCTGGGAGAGACTCCCTGTCTGAATCACTTGAGAACTACTGCCAGACAGTGTAGACAATACAGAAGTAAATGGACCAATGACCTACCTCAGTATAAGGCAGCTTCCTATGATGACTGTGTTCTACAGGAGAGGGCAACCTGCAGATATCCTCTCCTGAGGAAGTCTGTTCCACTCAATGTAGGAACAAGGCTTTTAATGTGGTGACACCTACCTTTTGGAACCCCTTTCTCTACAGGCCCCCTCAGATGTTAAGATCAGCACAATGGGCTGTCTTGATAGTTCCACCATCCTCAGACATTTTGGGGGGAGGTGTGGTGGCCTGGGAGACAACATTCTCTGTAGCATCCCCTAAATTGTGGAATTCCCTCCCCACAGAGATGTGCCTGGCACCTTCACTCTGCAAGTTTTGTTGCATGCTGAAGATACACCTCTTCACACTGTCTGAGACCTGAGATATAGATGTTTAGGACCCTCTCTAGTCGTGTTTGTAATTTGTTATGCACTGTTTTGAATATTTATTTATTTATTTATTTATTTATTTTCATTTCTAGACCACCCATAGCTAATAGCTCTCTGGGCGGTGTACAAAACGAGATTAAAATACAGTATAGAATAAAATCAGTAACAAAGGAACACATTAAACTAAAAACATAAACATAAAGCATTAAACATTAGAATTAAAATGCCTGGGAGTATAGCCAGGTCTTAACCTGGCGCCTAAAAGAAAGAACCGTAGGCGCCAGGCGTATTTCCTCCGGTAAGCTGTTCCATAATTCGGGGGCCACCACAGAAAAGGCCCTAGATCTAGTAACAGTCCTCCGGGCATCCTGGTGAGTTGGTACCCGGAGGAGGGCCTTAGATACTGAACGAAGTGAACGGGTAGGTTCATAGCAGGAGAGGCGTTCCACAAGGTACATTGTATTTTATATTTTTGGGACCTGCCTTGGGAGCTTCTGATGAATGCCTAATAATAATAATAATAATAAATAGGGAAGCACCATCTCTATTGTTTTTTGGGCACCTGGTAACAACAAGCCTTCTAAGTGAAGATTTTTATCCCAGTCGGTATCTCTATTGGATTTGAAATTGTTTTTTATGCATGATATAACTGTTCTCATACATAATGCACAATTGTTTTATATGTGTTTTTATTGCATTGTGAAATTGCTTTGAGATGCATCATAAAGAGCAATTCATAAATGAAATTCTTATTCATAACCACCGCCACCATCACTTCTCCTTCCAGGCTGAGAGATGTCACTGCCATCCCAGTGATCAGCAGTCGCACTTTGGGGCTTCACTTCCACCCAGGGAGAGGGCTGCACCATCATGTGCCTGTCATGTTTGACTACTTCCACTTGTCAGCAATCTCTGTTACCCTCCATGCCTCTCTGGTGGCTTTACACCAGCCCCTAATCAGGTAAACAAAATCACTACTATTGGAAGAAATACCAAAAAAATGGGGGTATTATTTTTGCATTTTCTGTCTTCAATGGTCTTCTCCATGAGCATTCAAATGTTTATATAAATGTCTATTTTTAAAATATACTGCATGCATAAAGAAAAAAAACACCAAAGCAACACCACTACCACACCCACTAAAAATACGGAGAATTGGGTCATCTTAGGGCTGGCCCAAGGCATTTTGCTGTGTAAGGTGTTTCCCACTTCCAGTTAGGATTAGCCACTAAGTCTTACTTCAACTTGACAGCCTCTGGGAGGATCAGGCTAGTTTAGGAGCAGTACTAGATTTAGGAACAAGCCAAGTAAGCCATGGCTTAGGGCCTCATATTATGAGTGGCCTCAAAATATGTTGGAAATAACTAAGAAGTTGTATTATAATTGAAATTACTTTGGCTTAAACAACCTTTCATATAAAATCCACCACCAAAATTCTGAACCCTGACCTCCCCATCCCAATGTACACCCAATCCCATCAACTTCCCTTCCAGGGCTGCTGGACTAATTGCATCATCCACAGGTTGCTCAACCTCACCGCAGACCTCAAGAAGAGACAATAGGAGCTTGCCTACCAACACATCCTAAAGTTCCGTTCCACACCAGGCATCATTTCTCCTAATCCCCTCTTCACCACTTTCCCACCTCTCTATTTTTTATGGTGTGGAGCTTCTGAATTTTGCCAAAAACGCAACACCTCATAAGATTTTGTTGGATACAAGATTTGAGTTACCTTTTGGTGAGTGTAACCGGCCAGTTGCAGCACCCCCGAATCCTCTGTGAAGATTGAAGACTCATTTTTCTTTGTTCTCCAATGCTAGTGCCCTGATGCTGTATGAGTCCATTTTTAGTAGTGGTTTCCTCTCAATAGTTAATTCCAATTAAAACAGGCTTAAGATATTGCATGCATTCTTTTATTGTAATATTCATGATAATTTTTTGATATATTTTATAATTGTTATATGCTTTGTTTTGTATATGATTCACTTTGTTTTCATGTTATGTATATTGTTTAGAGATTTATTGATCAGTTATGTTATTTAAAATGTGGATTATTGTTTTTCTTATTGTTAGCAACTGTATTGAATGTAGAATTTATATTGATTTTTGTTGAAATGTAAACCGCTTTGAGATTTGTTTGAAATATAAAGTGGTATACAAGTTAAATAAATAAATAATGGCTTAGAGCCTCAGCATGTCTGAATCCAGCCCTGCTGAAGGAGGCACAAAGCCAGGTGATACACAGCTCTGCTGTCCAACACCTTGCTATGGCCCCCTGCCCCAGCACTCACTGCCTGAGGCAGCCGTCTCAAAAGACAATAGATGCTGCAAGCCTGCTTGCCTCTGATCTAATGTTCCCTGATGTCGTCTCCCCACCACGTGCTAGTAGTTCTTAATATTTTTTTCTAAATTTACCCCACCCTCTTCGTAATCTGCATTTGTTGTCCTAACCTGCTCTTTCTGAAATTCTTTCAAATACTTAATAATTGTCATAAGCTCTTGATAAGAAGGGGAAAAAACTGGTTCCTGTTCCAAAAAAGGTTGTTGTTGTTTTTTTACTTCCTTCCTATTTATTTATTTAATTAATTTGTAGACTGCTTCATACTTCAAAAGAAGCCTCTAAGTGGTTTACATTGTTGTAAAAATATCAAACAAAATTACACACTGAAAAACAATACAAAGCATGTGAAAAAAATGACAAACATTAACTTTAATCATAAAGCCAAATTGCACATTTAAGACAATACAAAGCATTTGAAAAAAATATCTTAAACATCAATATAACCTAAAATAAATAACAATCACTACTAACAGATTAAAACACGAATATACCGCAAAGCCTAACAACCCCACCCACCAATCAAATGAGCGTATGTGTACAGGTCCCACTTCTGCTGCTGCCACCCCAAGTTATGCTGTTACTAACAGGTGGGGCAATGCTACACACTCCCCACCCCTGGAGCTCCCTTACTACTGACCCTCTCGGTGAAGAATGTCTAACAAGCTCTGAAGGAGCCTCAAGGTTTCCCCAGGACACCACTTGACCAGATGAACCTTTGCTGTATCTCCCAACTCTTTAAGAGCTGTTTTCAAACAGTAGCATTCTTAGTGAAGAAAGGAAAGGATGGGTGGAAGAGTGCTGCACAGTGTCATACAGTGGGGCTTCTTAACATATATATTTCATTTTCAATTTGTTGTCTCTTTGTTTAGTTTTGCTCGTCCGGGGAAAGGTTCGTGGCTTGGTAAAAGCAGCTTGGAGACAGGGCCAGATCTGACTGGGATGTCACTCGAAAATCTGGTGTTTGGAGCTGGCTACTGCAAGCCTGCTGCCTCTGAGGTAGGGAACGTATGCTTGCTTGCAATTCTAGATGCATAGTGCTCATAGACGGAGGTGAACCTTCCTGGGTAGGACTGATGAGAATGACCTGAGTTTTATTATGTTTCTCCCACCTCTACCAATGAAACTGGTGGTGGTTGGTGCCCATCAGCAGGGAGGCTCTACTGTATAAAACCAGGAGGTTTATTAGTTCGGCAATGGAGTGTGGTACCCAAGAGACAGAGGTTCTTGTTTGTGACAGGTAGGGTTGCCAGGTTCTTGGCCTGAGACTGATCCTGTATCTTTAGGAGAAGAGAAAGTCAGCCAAGTGTAGGTGTTCTTGCAACACTGTAATGGGAAAAACCACAAGGTGGAATTCTCCCTCCCCCTGCACAACTTTTAAAGGTAGAGAAGACCTCTTGGAGACTGGGCCTGGCAACCCAGAAAAAACAAATATAGCATTTTATAAGACAAAATACTATTGCTGTGTCCACAGAACAGTGGTGCTTCCTCTATGGTGCTTTTTGAAGAGTGAAAGCATTGTGTGTTGGGAGGGAGATTCCAATTAAGAACTGATCAGCTGTTTCAGGTCAATTTTGATTTTCCCAATTTCTGTTACTTAGATTTCTTTTGAAGTGCATGGCTGAGAGTGCTCCAGAGATGATCTGTTTTGCTTTTTAGCTTGCTGAGACAGTGTCAATTGCAGAGATAATTGAGATAATGAGCTTGTTTATCAACACTAGATACATTGCTTAGTTAATGTTTATTGCTACTTTTCTTTCCCCATTTTAAGGGCAAGGCAGTTTCTATGTGACTTCTACTTAGAAAAAAAGAGTTGCTAAATGCAATCTGCTGACTGTGGAGATAGCAATGGGGGGGAGAGAATTTCATTGGGTCCCTATTTTAGAGTAAACTGACTGAACTTGCCATCCTCAGCCTTATATGTCGGTAGGAACTCAGTTAACACTCAGAGTTGTGTCGAACAAAGTTTTACTCCAGGTAAACACATTGAAATTAATGGACCTATGGTAGCCATGTTCATTTATTTCAATGGCTAGGATTGGCTACAATCTTCAGATTCTATACTTCTCTAAATTTTGTGATGTATATAAAAATTCATTCTGAACTACAAAAATGCATACAAAACATTTTTTTAGGTGGCCATGCATACAAAAGGCATATTTTTGGGGAAGTGTATACAAAGATATGTACAATTTTAATGCAACCTACTGTGCATTGTTTGAAAAAAATCACACTAAATGGGACAGAATGGACTTTTAGACAGTTGTGAAAACAACATTGAATAGAATCATTGAATCATAGAACAATAGAGTTGGAAGGGGCCTATAAGGCCATTGAGTCCAACCCCATGCTCAGTGCAAGAACCCAACTTAAAGCATACAATAGAAATAAGATGATTTGTCCATCCCTAAGATAAATAGTTAAGGAAGAGGTTAAATGGAATAAAGTTGTGTGGTGATTGCAGCTTTTAATTGGACCTCAGCTATCCAACCTGCACCAATATGACTCCAGATGTCCATATAACCACTTATTACTTAATTAATTTATATTCACTAATAGCAAAAAACGTTGCAGTTTAAGAATTTTTTTGCCTATTAGTGAATTTCTCTGCTTTTTAATCCGGGAGGTAAGAAATGGGAACCTGTGCAAGTTTGCTGAGAATGGATTGATCATTTGCATGCTTATTGTGTTCAGTGGGATTTACTCCCCTGCAATCATGCTTAGGATAGGCAAAACTGACCACAGGGAATGGGGAAGGGAGGAGGGGGATAGGAGCAGGAAGAAGAGAGAGGAGGAGGGGAGGTCTGATCATTTGCATACTTAATGAGTTCAATGGGATTTACTCCCATTCATTTCTGCTTAGCATATGTAAAACTGACTGGGGGGGAGGAGGAGGAGAAGAGGGGGGAGGGAGGGAGGGCTGGAGTGGGCAGGGGAGGAGGAAGAAGGAAGAGGGGAGGGGAGGAGGAAGGGAGAGGAGAGGGGAAGGAGGGCAAAGGTAAGTCTGATCATTTGCATGCTTTTTTTTAGTTCAGTGGGATTTACTCCTGTACAATTATGCTTTGGATAGGCAAAACCAACCTGGGAGAGGGGCAGGAAGAGTAGGAGGAGAGGAGGAAGGGAAGGGGAGATGATTGGGTGGGTGGGCACTGGGCAGATGGGAAGCTCCTTTCCTTTCGAAAAGGAAAACATTGGGAACAGTATCATTCTTTTTCAGGGTTCCCCCCATCTTTATATTCTACAGCAGGCACATGTAGCTTCCCACCCAAATTTAAACCAAAGCTGTTCCTGGGCACATCCCACCAGACCTTTATTTCCCTTTAGATAGTCATGGCTTCTCCCAAAGAATCCTGGGAAGTGTAGTTAGTGAAGGTTGCTGAGAGTTGCTAGGAGAGGCCCTGTTCCCCTCACAGAGCTTCAATCAAAGTGTTTGACTGTTAAACCATTTTGGCCACTGGAGCTCTGTCAGGGGAATAGGAGTCTCCTGTCAGCACCCTTCACAAACTACATTTCCCAGGATTCTTTGAGGGAAGCCATGACTGCCTAAAGTGAAATAAAAGTCTGGTGTAGGTATGGCCTCCTGATTACTGGAATAATTGGTTCCGACAGATTTTGTTGGTGGGCTCATGTTGGGTCCATATTAGGTGTTTAGGAGGAGTCTTAGTACGGAGGAACATGGGTTTTAATGAACATTCCACCCCACTTTCAGTGAACATGGGTAGAGGGAAATATAGCCATGGGGATGTGGTGAATTACCATAGAAGACAAGGGCAAGCCTATCTGCGCCTTGTTCCTTGCTGCCACTCCCCTCACGGATGGGTTCCTTGTTGCTCACCTGCTGTGCCTACTGGCCGGTGCATGTTGTTGTTTAACGCCAGATTGGTACACAATAAGACCACTGTCATCCATGATTTGATTGTGGATGAAGGTGCCAGTTTGTTGTGCATTACCGAGACCTGGGTGGGTGAGCTGGGAGGAGTTGATCTAACCCAGCTTTGCCGATCTGGATACTCGGTGCAACACCAGCACAGGCTACAGGGAGGGGGGGAGGAGTTGGTGGGGTCTACAGAACTTCCATCTCTGTCACCAGGAAACCACTCTGTCTCGGAACTGGCTGTGAGGGCCTGCACCTGGTGTTGGGCCAAGGAGACAGGAAATGAGGGCTGCTGCTGGTCTACTGTCCACCCTGCTGCCTGGCAGCTTCTCTGACCAAGCTGGTGGAGGCCATCTCGGCTATGGTATTGGAGGAGGTCAGAATGATAGTCCTGGGTGATTTCAATGTCCATGCTAAGGCTGCCTCTGGTGTTCCAGCTCAGGACTTTATGGTCTCCATGACGACCATGGGGCTGTCTCAAGTTGTTATTGGCCCAACACATAGGACAGGGCACACCCTCCACTTGGTTTTTGCTCCAGATGGAGGAAGGGGTGGTCTGGAGATGGGGGTGGTGGATGTCACCCCATTGTCATGGTCAGATCACTTCCTGGTAAAGTTTAGACTTATGGCTCTGATCCTTCCCTGCAGGGGTGGTGGACAGATTAAGCTGGTCCACCCCCAGAGCCTAATGGAATCCACAGGATTCTTGAATGTCCTGGGGGAGTTCCCAGTAGATAGACAAGGTGACCCTGTTGAAGCCCTTGTAACGCTATGGAACAGTGAGAAGCATCGGGCTCTTGACATGGTTGCCCCCAAGTGCCCTCTCTGGCATTGTGGAGCCCAGTTTGCACCTTGGTACACCAGTGAGTTAACGACAATGAAACAGGCTGGACAACGGCTAGAGCACAAGTGGCGAAAGACATACTGTGAGACTGATCGTGCACGAGTAAAACATCTTAACTGTGCCTACTGTGGTGGTGAAAATGGCAAAGAAGGCCCACTTCTCTGCCTCCATCGCATCCTCAAGTAGCCATTCAGTGGAGCTTTTCTGTATAGTCAGGGGTCTGTTGACATCAACTCCAGGAAATGAAGTTTTAGACCCTTCGGAGGCCCACTGTGAATTGTTTGCAAGGCACTTTAAGGGTAAAGTTGCTCGCCTCTGTAGCAGTCTTGATGCCCCATCTACATCTACTGTAGTCCTCAATGAGGTGTCCAGTGCAACGTCTGCTGCAACTTTTTGGGAATGGTTTCAGTTGGTAAGGCCTGATGATGTAGTCAAGGTGCTTGCAATGATGTGGCCAGCAACTTGTCCTCTCGACCCTTGCCCTTCTTGGCTTATTAAAGCTTTCTGAGGGGGTTTGATTGAGTGGATCCAGGGTGTGGTCAATGCATCCTTGTGGGAGGGAGTGGTCCCAGCTGCTTTGAAGGAGGTGGTAATCCAACCACTCCTGAAAAAGTGGACTCATTGGTTTTTGACAACTACCGACTGGTTGCAAATACCTTTTAGGGAAGGTGATTGAGAGGGTTGTGGCACAGCAGTTGCAAGTACTCTTGGATAAAACAGATTATCTTGACCCATCCCAGTCTGGGTTCAGGCCTGGTTATGGGACTGAATTGGCTTTGGTCACCCTGATGGATGACCATTATTGGGAGAAGGACAGGGGGAATGCAACCCTGTTATTCTAACGTGATCTCTCAGCAGCTTTTAATACCATTGACCATGGTATGCTTCTGGGCCGACTTGGTGACATGGGTATTAGAGGCACTGTTTTACAGTGGTTCTGATCCTATCTCCATGGTTGTTTTCAGAGAATAGCATTGGGTGACTGTCTTTTGGCCCCCTGACAGTTATGGTGTGGGGTGCTGCAGGGTACCATCTTGTCTCCCATGCTATTTAACATCTATATGAAGCCCTTGGGAACAGTTATCAGGAGCTTTGGGCTGAGGTGTCACCAGTATGCTGATGATACCCAGCTCTAATTCTCCATAACAACTGAATTGGGAGAGGCCGTGCAAGCCCTGGACCGGTGCCTGGACTCAGTGGTGGGCTGGATGAGGGCCAATAAACTGACTCTGAATCCTAGCAAGACGGAGGCACTGTGGGTTGGTGGTTCCCGAGTTTGGATAATTGGTCAGTTGCCTGCTTTGGATGGGGTCATACTCCCTCTGAAAGAGCAGGTCTGTAATCTGGGGGTGCTCCTGGATCCATCTTTGTCACTAGAGGCCCAGGTGACCTCCATGGCTAGGATTGCCTTTTACCAGCTTTGTCTGGTAAGACAGCTGCAGCCTTTTCTGGACTGGGATACTGTTGTCCACACACTGGTAACCTCCAGGCTGGATTACTGTAATGCACTCTATGTGGGGCTGCCCTTGAGGTTGGTCAGGAAGCTGCAGCTGGTGCAAAATGTGGTGGCGAGACTGCTCACTGGGGCAGCATATCGCCAACATGTCACCCCACTGCTGAAAGAATTGCACTGGCTGCCCATTTGCTACCGGGCCAAGTTCAAGGTTCTAGTTTTGGTGTACAAAGCCCTATACAGCTTGGGACCAGGATACCTGAAAGACCGTCTTACCCCTTATTTACCCAGTCGATCACTGCGCTCTGAAGATGAGGACCTCCTGCAAATACCATCTTATCAGGAGGTCTGTTCTGCACAACATAGGAAACAGACCTTTAGTGTGGCAGCACCTACCCTGTGGAATCTCCCCCTTAAATATTAGGCAGGCACCATCTCTGTTATCTTTTTGGCGCCTTTTGAAGACTTTCCTCTTTCAACAAGCCTTTTAAGTTGAGACCTATCCCAGTCTGCATCTGTGTTGGAATTGCTTTTTTATTTCACCCTTTTTTAAAGATGTTTTTGAAGCTTTTAAAAAAAATTTTTTTAACTTGTTTTCTTTTAATGTATCTTAAGGTATGTTTTTATGATGTTTTGATGTGTTTTTAGCACTTTTGTTTGCTGCACTGGGCTCCTGCTGGGAGGAAGGGTGGGATATAAATCAAATAATAATAATAATAATAATGCAGACCAAGCAGCTGTGAGTCTGGCTTTTAGAACACTGACAGTTGGTTCTGACTGAGCATGCCCAACATTATCATTAAGTTCAATGCTAAATTTCTTAAAATTAATTAAAAATCAGGCATTTTTTTTTAACTTTTAAACTGCAGAAGATAAAGGTCAGAGTATGGGGCAAGGTCACTCATAGGATTACCAGTACTCTGTGAACATGGCTGATTTTTAATGAATTTCAACAAATTATGAGAACTCTGACAGAAAAAAGTCAAAAAAGGGGTCTGGTTTTTTCTCTCTCTCTTTTTAGACTTTGAACTATCTATTCTCTCTGACTGTTTTGTGTATCACCATGAAAATTTAGAGGGTTGTTAAGCAAGCGTTGCTGAGCTCAGGACTATATGTTTTGTAAGGTTTTGTTTTGAAATGAGCTTATGGGAAGCATCAGAATGGCATGGGGGTATTTTCAATTCAACACTGTGGAATGCAAAATTCTCGTGGCTGTATAATAATGCTTAGTGCCAAAATAGGCAGTTTGTAAAAGATAAAACACCACCAAGCAAACATTAAACTAGAAACATCATTACTAAAATACACAATGAAACTAACCAATTCAAAACAAAACAGCAATTAAAATAGGGGATTTGGGCCGAGAGATCAAGAAATGCCTTGTATGTAAAGAGGAGAGTCCCCCAGAGACTTGTCCCAAATGGAACCTGCTTGCTTCACCGCAGAGTCTCTGACATGAGAGAGAGAAATTTTTTCTCATTGTTCGTGAAACAAATGGCACTATGTTGCCATTGATAAATATTGGAAGGTATGTTAAAAACTCCACAGAGAGCTTGTCTCCCAGGCATCCAGTTGATTGTAGAATGCCAGTACAAACGTCTCTAGTGATTTGATCAGCTTGATATTTGAGAATGACAAAGACCTCACTGTTTTCTTTATTTGCAAATGGAGCCTAGTTTCAGTCAATCCTCCTTCTCCCTGGTTTCCCTGCTTTGATTCTGTACACGGGAGCTTGGCGTGCTGCTGTTTTCAACAGGCGTCAAAGGGTCTTTGTTCAGCACGCCTGACTTCTCACTGTGCAGGATAATTAAATGTCAGGAGCATAAAGTTGTACCAGTCCAATTGCCCCGGCTCTTGCCAAGTGACATGCCAGACACTGGTTTTATTATTTTATTTTAATTTTAAGGGCCTGTTCTCCTCCTCACTGCCCATCATGATACTACTAATTCATGCGGTGGCTTGAAAAAGGAAGAGGCTTTAGATGGTCCTTCCTTCTTTGCAAATGACAAACGTGTGTCTTAGGGGGCATTTTAGTAGGGTTTTTTTTATCCTCACAAAGTGTAGGCTTGCACTGCAGTTCAAGAGAGATAAAGCTATCTTGGCTACTTATCTTAGCAGGATTGTAATTTCAGGCAAAAGTTTGCATTTATGAGCTTCATTCTTGTTGCTTTTGTCTGTGGCAAAGTGGCTCAGACTGTGTCCGCATACAGCTGTGTTTTTTTAAAAAAAGATTGACAAGTCAAACTCCATTGATGGATGATGATGGTGAATAATAATAATGATAATGATAATGATAAATGTGTGTGTAGAGACATAGCATGTATCTGTGTTCAGTGTAACGTGTAAGCAAGCCTATGATGTCCTGGTATTTGAAGACATTCTAGGGAAACAAAAATGGCAGCAGGGCCAACTCCAGGCATGATTGGGCCCTTGGGCACCAGCCTGCCCTGGGCTTGCGGTGCCTTAGTCCAACATCCCCTCCTGATACATGCAGTGCAAACAACAATAACAACAACAACTTTGACAAGGATTTTCAAAGCACTTCACATGCATTATCTAGTTGCACTCTTTGCAACTACCCTGTAGGATAGATAAGATGAACCTGGGACCCTCCAGACCCGTGGAAATACAACTCCTGTTCAGTGGAAGCTGGTGGCTCCAATGTCAGTGGGGCAGTGAATCTGCTCCAGGTTTTAGTCCAAACTTTCAAGGAGCTGTCCAAGGTACTTTCACCTGAACTTTGGACTAAGTTCTTACTTAGGAATAAGGCTTGGCCATATTGTGTGCTGTCAATGGGTCACTTTCAGTTTGGCTGGAGTATGGTCCACCCCATTCTCAGAACCCAGGAAGAGACTTTATCAACCACATGGGGGCATTTGGGACTTTTCACAGAAGGATAGTTGGTGGTATAAGAACATTCGAAGAAACAAAGAGCCTGCTGGATTAGGTCAGTAGCCCCTCTAGTGCAGCATCCTGTTCATACAGTGGCCAACCAGATGCCTGTGGGAAGCCCACAAGCAGGATATGTGTGCAAGAGCATTCTCCCCTCTTGTGGTTTCCAGCAACTAGTATGCAAAAGCATATTACCTCTGATTATGGAGGCAGAGCATAGCCATCACAGCCACTGATAGCCTTATCCTCCATGAATTTGTCCAGTCCTCTTTTAAAGCTATCCATGTAGGTGGCCATCCAGTAGTAAGACCAACTTGACAAACGGGAGTGAAGAACCAGATCCTACACTGGAACCTCAGTGGTTTCTTATGTTAAATGATGCTAACTTGAGAGGCTTCAGGGAGATCCAAGTAAGTTCCTTTATGTGGTGGCAGCAAGTTCTTAAGAGTGGGGAAAGGGTAGAAAGGCACTCTGTGGTAGCTGGATCTCCCTTCCCCAGGTGGCACAGGACCCAGAAAGGCTGGGGTGGTGCTGCCACAAATAATAATAGCCAGCTTTTCTACTAAATGCAATTTAAAGCATATCCAATGCTCAAAGAGGGGATGAGACCCTTTCCCCATGAGAGCAATGTAACAATGTCACTCAAACAGTGAGGTAGAACTTAAATTCACATGTCTAATAAGGTCATTAACAAGAGCACCTACCTCTGCCATTAAATCTACAGAGCTAATAGCTACATGCATGCATTATATTGGCAATTATACACAGAATGCATTCTAAATGAGAACAATTAGAATTCCAGGTGTGTGTTTAGGTATGAGATATTTTTAACTCTTTATTTGATCCAAACGAAGAAGTTAATCTCTTAGAAACTTTTAGTGGAGGGTCTGGTAGGAAAGGATCCATTTTTCTCTTCCAAAACTCCAGCATGGGTTGTGGAATCTAGAGTATGCCTAGGGAGGTCCACTACTCAAACAAGAACTGAGGTTTCTGACAACCCCATATTTTTCCTGGTACCACTAACTGTGCAGTCCTCTAATGTCTGCTCAGAAGTAGAATCTCACTGAGTTCAACAGGAGTCAGAGTTCAGGAACGCAGCGTTACTCCCAGGTAAGAGAGTTTAGGAGTGCACCATCGCATGTCAGCATGACATACTGGAAAATATTGTCAATTGGGAAAAGGAAGCAAAAGGCACAAATACTAAAACAAATGTGTCTCTTTCCAGACAAAACTTATCAAAGGAATTGCATGAAAGGTATCTTTTCCATTCCCGTGTGTTAGGGATGGAATAATCTGTCAATTTTGGTTCTCTTAGGGCTTATCCACATGGCAGCATTTCTTCGTAGCAAATTCACAGCTTTCATCATCATAATAGATTTGCAAGGTCCACACTTCGTGCTCGATGGAAGCTTCAAATCCGTTGTTTTCCATTCACACAAGTAGGTGTTCCTCTGGAAAGGATTAGTGTCACTGTTTCCTTGTGGCCCCGCCCTCTAATTTTACATCTTTACTCCCTCCAGTTGCTGGGCATGTGCAAATATTTTTGACCTGATCAGTATTTCCACTCCCTCCTGCCACCCCTTCCTAAAGTTTGGTGGTTGAAAAGAAGTGGAGTCATCTGCCCCCCTTTCTCTGCTGCCCGTTGCTTTTTCTGAGTTAATTTTTCCCTGCTGAAAAAACAAATCAACACAATTTGACATTTTAAAAAAAAATCAATATTTTGAGAAAATATCAATACCAATAATATATTCTGAAAATATCAATATTGATATTGATATTTTTGAAGCAATTTTTTTAAAAAAAAATCCACTTTAGATTTTTTAGGAAACAAAAGGAGTGAAGGAAGTTTGCTTGGGAAGAAAGGGAGGAAAGAAGGGAGGGCTGCAGCAAACTGTGAAGGGGGAAGGACTGAGCAGTTGGAAGTTGCTAGATAAACCACCGGAAACAAAATGGAATTCATGGGAGAGTTAGTGGGTGGAGAAAGGAGAACTGCTAAAAGTGAGGATTCACTCACCCACTAAAAACCATCGAAGCAGATTGTGGAGCAGAGTGGAGCCGTATTGTTCTAAACTTTTTGTATTATCAGCGGATTGGGTTAGTATGGATTTACAGAGGGGAAACTGTGTGATTGCTTCTATTTGTCAGAAACATCATGTAAATCATGTGAATTAAAAGGGGACGCAAGTAGCATCAAATACAAACTAAACCCTCAGATGGGCCCTCAGTGTCTCATTTTTCTAATCTTGAATTTGATTCTTCATGTTTCTGCAGTAATTTGCGAGTTTTTTTAAAAAAAATCCTCAGGAGAATTCTTCAGCATTTTAATTTCTCCTAATAAATACACCTGTATGCAATTTTGACTAATGTTCACATTTTGCAAGCCGTTTATCCCAATAGAATGCGTTTTTGTATGTTATTTTCACCAAAATATTCCTATTGTGCATGCTTTGCCCTGCAATACGCATTTTTGTAATCCTTTTTTTGTTGGAGAACTGCATCACCAAATTTGGATAAGTGTGAATTTTGAAGGATGACTGTGTTTCACTTCTCATATTGTTCTGGAAAGTGCAAAATTGATAAATTCAGCTTTAAATGAGAATTGAATTGGATTTCTCCCCCATCCTTACTGTGTGTCTAACCAGATCTTTACAGCACCAAAACTTCCTGAAAAGAAGATCCACAGAGAAAGAAAACCCATAAGAGTAGGCCAGGCCAAAACTCCATCTAGTCCAGCCTGTTGCTCTCGCAGTGGCCTGCCAGATGTCTCTGGGAAGCAGGACGTGAGCACAGCAGCACTCTTCCCACTCGTGAATCCCAGCAACTAGAATTCGGAGGCATAACGCCTCCAACACAGCAACATGACCTACCAAATAATGGCATATTGCTCTGTGGCTCATAAAATTTCATTGTCCTTGCCTGTAAATTGCTTCAAGGCAGGAGAGGGAACTATAAATAATACAAGAGATGCCTGCAGGATCAGAGAAGCAAAAAGCTTGGGGGGGGATGGAAAATTTATGCTAATCTTCTCCGCCACTCTGCCAGTTATCCAGATGTTGTTTGAGGCACGGTGAATTGCAGCAAATGAGAGCTGTTTGCTTTATAAAGCAACTTGCTGAACAGAGGTTTGGAATACTTGTGATTGCTGGTTCAAAGGGCAGAAGTAGAGAAAAGAGCTTGAAGAAGCATCTAACTCAGCTTGTGTTTCTCAAGCAGTGAAGCAGAGATTACGACCACTATTTAAATCCGGACCACATGTGACACCTACTGGGGATTGCCAGGCTGTACCTGGGAGATTTGTACTGCAGCTTTACAAAGAAACAGGGTGGAGAAACTGTGACTGCTGCATTTGGGACGGACCATAGCTCAGTGGTAGACAATCTGCTTTGCATGAAGAAGGTCCCAAGTAGGGCTGTGTACAGCCCCTCCCGATCTGGGGGTGACCTGTCCCAGATCCATTCCTGGGGCTGGGCTAATGTGTAATTAGGGTTTTTCAATCCCTAATTAAACAACCTGGGGGTGTGTGTGGAAAAGGAGAAGCTGTATCTCTTCTCCACTCCCAGCCAAAAGTAGGGGGTTCAATCCTGCAGGGTGCTACTTCACAAGGGCCTTCCCTATGTTCATGTTTAGCTTCTCTGGCTTCTTTCGGATATCTGTGCAGCCCTCTGCAGCTTGACTGAACTCCTTACTTCTTTTCCCAGTTCAATTGGATAATTGGATAACTTGCCATGGGCATTTTATTCATTGTAGCATATCTCTTCCATGCCAGCTTGCTGCTGTTCTGCATTTTTCAGTTCCACTGAAATATCTGCCCCGTGTTTCTTTTAGTGCTGTGTCAAACTCTGTCCTCCAGTTTCTTGAAAGGCTTTTATTCTCCTCTCGGGGGAAAGGGATTTCATTTTTTTTCTGTCTCATTCTCAAAGCACTTCATCATTTCTGTAGAATTTTTCGAGGGAGGGAATTTGAGGTTTCAGCTTACCTTATTGTTGCAAGGTAGACAAGGGTGGCAAATGATTTTTGATTCCAGTAAACATTTCTCAAGCACTCCACAGCCTCCTTGGCTGCCTGGACTTCCTCATGATGTCTTTCCATGAGCTTTGATTAAAGTGCAGTCACCTGGGGAGACTGCCAAAATCAAACCCCTGGTGAGACAATTTGTAGAATGAAATAATAGACATTCACAAACACCCCTTAGCCACCCCAAAATAAGGTCAGTACATCAAAAATCCGGCACTCCTCCCATGAGAATTTTACAAAATCATATCTTTTGATTGTCAATTGAAAATTGTCAAATACAATTTCTTTTCTTATCAACTGATGGAGAATGGTTGGGGAAAGGGACACAGCAACAGTTGCTGTAGATTTTCATTCAGTTTTAATCCATTGACTTGCTCTTCCCTCCTGGCAACCTCCTCTGTTTTGTTCTCCAGACTCATTTAAGCATGCAGATTTCACTTTTCTTTGCTGAGCAAGAACCAGGAGTTCATCTATTTTTGCATTCAACTGTTCCTTTCCTTGCTCCCATCTTTGCTCACAATTCTTTATTGATGTTGGAAGCTCCTCCAGTTTTAACTGTAGCTCAAGGTCAGCCATGATAGAGGATTCCCCTCCCTCCACTTGCAATTCTACTTGTTATTGTTAAACTACTGGGAGACAGAAGCCATCCAGAGATTTACCAGTAAACCCTGACCAGCCCACTTCTGCTATATAAGAAGGTCATAGGGACAAATTGTCACTATTCCTTTAGCTCCTTAAGTTTGGCTGCTGGTGGATATAACAGCAGAACAATGAATCAGATTCCTGAGCTACCACCTAAGGGCTGATAAAAAGCAGTGACTCACCTGCATGCTCCATGCTTCAACCTCCATCATTCCAATTCAGCTTGGGTCTATGTACATACAGAAGCATTCTTCTATGCACATATCCCTGTCTTGATGGGGAGAGTTGCATGCAAATGCAATTTCTCTTCTCAATCAGTCAATCAACAGGAATCCTGTTGTCCAGGAGGAGCGCCTGCTCCTCATTCTTTGCAAAACAGCTGACCAAGGTTCAAGCTTCAATACCTCGGCACAGTCATTAACTAAAATGGAGACCATAGTCAAGAAATCAGAAGAAGGCTAGGACTGGGGAGGGCAGCTATGAGAGAACTAGAAAAGGTCCTCAAATGCAAAGATGTATCACTGAACTCTACAGTCAGGATCATTCAGACCATGGTATTCCCGATCTCTATGTATGGATGTGAAAGTTGGACAGTGAAAAAAGTAGATGAGAAAAATAATCTCATTTGAAATATGGTGTTGGAAGAGAGCTTTGCACATACCATGGACTGTGAAAAAGACAAATAATTGGGTGTTATAACAAATTAAACCAGAACTGTCACTAGAAGCTAAAATGATGAAACTGAGGTTATCATACTTTGGACACACCATGAGAAGACATGATTCACTAGAAAAGGCAATAATGCTGGGAAAAACAGAAGGGAGTAGAAAAAGAGGAAGGCCCAACAAGAGATGGATTGATTCCATAAAGGAAGCCACAGACCTGAACTTACAAGATCTGAACAGGGTGGTTCATGACAGATGCTCTTGGAGATCACTGATTCATAGGGTCGCCATAAGTCATAATCGACTTGAAGGCACATAACAACAACAAATATATAGATATGGATCAAGCAATATTACCCAATAGCATATATAAATATAAGGAGAGTTCTGCTAGATCAGACCAAAGGCCCATCTGGACCACCATCCTTTTCTCAGAGTGGCCAACCAGATGTCTATGGGAAGCCCATAAGCAGGATGTGAGTGCAGTGGAACTCTCCTTACTTGTGATTCCCAGGAGCCAGAACATAGCCATCATGGCTACTATGGCTTACCTTGAGCTACATGTAAAGCTGTATGAGCTAGTAGTACTAGTACTAGTAAAGTATTGTGAGCAACAGTGGGAGCATCTGAATCTGTGGCCAGCTCACTGTTTCTACTAGGTGCTGGGTGGTTATTGTTACACACAAGTAAATGGCCTTATGCACTGGGTAGGAAACCCCAAGTATTCCTCCTTGTAGATAATTGCTGTAGTAATTATGAATGCAAATATTCTGTTTTCCTGTAATGGGGAATGTGGTTGGGGAAGCAGGATCAGCCAGTTGCTGAGTGAAACCTAAAATGAGAATCAGCATCTAATAATCAAGCACGGATGTTGAAACAGATCTCCACCCAACTACTATCCATGATGGAACAGTGCATCATCATTATATTATTGTAATTAATCACTTGCTACAAAACAAAAGTATCCAAATGAGTTACAAAAAATTAAGAACCAAAGGTATAGCATCAATTGAGAAGAAATACATTTTTGTTGTGTGTCACCCCAGTCTTTGAGTGGAGCAAGACTTCTAGGGATTCCTGCGCTTACTCAGGATTTGGTTTCTTTGGAAAGCAGGTCAGTGGAGATTATGGTGTCTTATAGGATGTATGTTTTTTATTTACACATATTCACAACCTCAACTTAAGATGGAGGAGTTCACAGCATTAGTAGTCCAATAGATCTTGCTTTTCCATCAGGCTTGTAGAGAGGCACCCCAAAGCCATGGTGCAGAGAGCAAGCCTCTCTGTGTCTCCCTAGTTTCCCGCTTCTCCCAACTACGCTAAAAACACAAGCCTCTCCTTGGCTCCAGGATGGGGGGAGCCTCCAGCCAAGTGATGTGGGGAAGAGGGCTTCTCTCCTGAAAGAATTCTAAATGGCCCACATTGCCTCCCTGGCAGATTCTTACATTTGTTAATGGGGGTACTTGACAGGCCCATTAGCTGCTCTATTAGATTAACAAGGGAAACTAGTCTGAGCAGTAGATCAGGTTTCTTCCTTTGCAGGTTGTAGAACTTATAGGTGCACAATTATAAACTAGAAAGGGTCACCCAGATATCATCCAAACCCTCCCCCACAATCCTTCCTTGGACCCAGAGGACTTTAACAACTATAGACCAGTGGCAAATGTTCCATTCTTGGGCAAGGTCTTGGAATGAGTGGTTGCTGACCAGCTCCAGGCGCTATTGGATGAAACCGATTATCTAGATCCATTTCAGTCGGGTTTCAGACCTGGTTTTGGCACTGAGACGGCCTTGGTCGCCCTGTGTGATGACCTATATCGGGAGAGAGACAGAGGGAGTGTAACTCTGTTGATTCTCCTTGATCTCTCAGCGGCTTTTGATACCATCGACCATGGTATCCTTCTGGAGAGACTTGCGGAGTTGGGTGTTGGAGGCACTGCTTGGCAGTGGTTCCGCTCCTACTTGGCGGGCCGTCTCCAGAAGATAATACTTGGGGAACATTGCTCAACCCCGTGGGTTCTCCAATATGGGGTCCCGCAGGGTTCGGTCTTGTCTCCCATGCTCTTTAATATCTATATGAAGCCGTTGGGTGCAGTCATCCGGAGTTTTGGAGTGCGTTGTCATCAGTATGCTGATGACACGCAGCTCTACTTCTCCTTTTCATCTTCTTCAGGTGAGGCGGTCGATGTGCTGAACTGTTGTCTGGACGCGACAATGGACTGGATGAGAACTAACAAACTGAGACTCAGTCCGGATAAGACTGAGATGCTGCTGGTGGATGGTTTCTCTGGTCAGATGGTGGATACATACCCTGTCCTGGACGGGGTTACACTCCCCCTAAAGGATCAGGTTCGTAGTTTGGGAGTCGTTTAGACTCTTCCCTATCACTCAAGGCCCATGTAGCCTCGGTGGCACGAAATGCGTTTTACCAACTTCAGTCGGTAGCCCAGCTACGTCCCTATCTGAGTAAGGAGGACCTTACATCAGTGGCTCATGCTCTGGTAACCTCACGTTTGGACTACTGCAATGCGCTTTACGTAGGGCTACCTCTGAAGACGGTTCGGAAGCTACAGCTAGTGCAAAATACGGCGGCCAGACTGCTAACAAGAACTAAGCAGTCTGAGCATATAACACCTGTTCTGGCTCGCCTGCACTGGCTTCCAATATGCTACCGGGCCAGATTCAAAGTGTTGGTATTAACCTATAAAGCCTTATACGGCGCGGGACCACGATACCTGCAGGAACTCCTCTCCCGTTACGAACCGGCTCGTACACTACAGTCTACTACGAAGGCCCTCCTCTGGGTCCCGACCCATAGGGAGGCCCAGAGAGTAGTAACAAGATCTAGGGCCTTCTCAGTGGTGGCCCCCGAATTGTGGAATAGTCTCCCCGAGGAGGTACGCCTGGCGCCGACACTATTATCTTTTCGGCGCCAGGTTAAAACCTTTCTCTTCTCTGAGGCATTTTAATCTAAGTTATTTATGTAAATGTTGTAATTGATATTTTAGATGATGTACTTTTATATTTATTATATTGATCTTGTAATTTTATTATTGTATATGTTTCTATGTTTGCCGCCCAGAGAGCTGTTTGCTAGTCGGGTGGGATATAAGCTGAATAAAATAAATAAATAAATAAATATAACAGACCCAGCAAAATAACAAAAACTTCAGAAGCAGAAAACATGTAATTACATGTCATAATTTGCCAAATGCTTTGCCACAGAGATACATTTTTTCCTGGTGTTGAAAAGATGTTAATGATGGTGCCAGGTGGATCTCACTGGGCAGAGCATTCCCAAATCAGGGAGCCTCCATTGCCAAAGTTCTCTCTTTGGTCACCACCATCTGAACCTCCCTTAGAGGGGTCAGCCAGAGGGAGGCCTCAGATGAAGACCAAAGAGTCCAGATAGTTTTATGTTGTTAGAGATACTCTAGAAGATATTGGGGTCATCAACTCTACTGAGATGGGTCAAAACCAGTACTATAAATTGAGCTCAGAAACATTCAAGCATCTAGTGCAACTGTGCCAGGATTGGTGTCATATTATCAGCTCACGTTGAGCCTGTCAGCAATCATGCAGCCACATTCTGCATACAACAATGTGTAAATTAGAAGAAGTTCACACTAAAATGCTTATCAATTTTCACGAAAACATTTTTTTAAAAAATTGCAAGTTGATGCGGAGAACTGTACTTAAGATTAAAAAACAGAAACTGTGAGAAAGAAAAACTGACACATTTGCCCATCTCTACCATGGTATAATTACCCATTGGGCCTGGGCACTTCTGCAGCCTCAAATGCACATTTAAAAAAAACAAAAAAACCCTAAGGTTGTTTAGGGCTTTGTGAATTCATTTTGAATTTCTCTTTGACAGTCTAGAGAGCTGCTGGAAACCCTTATGCAAGAATATAAGAAGTGCTCCACTGGATCAGACCGAAGGCCTGTCAAATCCAGAATCTGATTTTCCACAACAGTGGCAACCAGATGGCTGCTGCATTAGAGAGACCCATTCTCTGACTCTTAATTAGGGTTGCCAGGTTCAGGGCCTGAGACTGATCCTGTATCTTTAGGAGAAGAGAAAGTCAGCCAAGTGCAGGTGTTCTGGCAACCCTGTAATGGGAAAAACCACAGGGTGGAATTCTCCCTTCCACCTGCACAACTTTTAAAGATACAGAAGTGCTCTTGGTTGCCAGGCCCAGCCTCCAAGAGGTCTCCTGTATCTTTAAAAGTTGTGCAGGGGGAAGGGAGAATTCCACCCTGTGGTTTTTCCCATTACAGGGTTGCCAGAACACCTGCACTCGGCTGACTTTCTCTTCTCTTAAAGATACAGGATCAGTCTCAGGCCCTGAGCCTGGCAACCCCACAAGGCCCACCCTATGTATAAAATCTCACTGGATTAATCCAAGTGTTGGGATCTTTCATTAGCATTCCTCAAACATTTTACTCTCTATTTTACTCTTTAGACCTAGTTTTGCTCTAGGTGAAATTTCAGTATCTACTTATGTATTTTATTTAAATATTTGTTAAGCACACTTTCATATAAAATGTCACAGGATGGGATACTACCTAAAACACACAATATATTCCTCCTCCTCCTCTTCCTCAACAGTAAAATCTAGTTGGCAAATAATCTCAGATTTCAGAACAATGCAGTTTTTAGAAGATGTCTGACAGTGAGCAAGGAGTTGCACAGGGCCGGGCCTGCCATGCTAAAAACTCAGCCAAGCCTCTGGGACATGTGGGGCCACCAAAAGTGCCCCATCATAAGACCTCAGCACTCAAGATGGAGCATAAGGAATCAGGCCGTTCTTAGGGTACTTTGGGCCCAAGTTGTTTAGGGCTTTGTGAATTAATACAGTGCAGTAATTCCATTTAGGGGATTTTGACGCTTCAGACAGCAGCAAGGGAGATTGGCGAAGACAATCCCTTCCTATGCAATTGCTTGTGATTCATCGGAGTTGAGGCTGGAAGCCACAATTGTCTCCTAGATTGAAAGAAACCAATAAAACAAAGGCAGAGAAAGGCCTCAGTGAGGAAATGTCAGACTGACTGTAAAGCAAATAAACCCAGAAAGGTTGGAGTCATTTATCACCATCAGGTGACAGTGCAATATTTCCTCTGTAGTGATTGCTTGACACTTTGCTTAAGTTCAGTGTGATTTTTTAAAACGACCATTTTGTGTAAGCAGCATTACAGCCAGTGTTCTATTTTTTCCTTACTCTCCATAGAAGGAGACAGACCATGTAGTATTTGATGTGGTGTAGCTGGTTTGATAGCATCGTATTACTGTATTCTCCTCTGGATGTCAAGAGGATCTCCTGAGTGGACTGAGTGGGTGGGTGATGTTACCTACCCTGACAGAACACTCTGTGCCTTGCGGATCTTTTTGCAAGAAGGTATGTGAAAATGGCTTTGGCAAGTTGCAGTTCTTTTCCAGAGTTGTGACACCTGAGCTGAATCTGTGGCTCTAGGGAGACAGCAGCAGGTTTGCTTAATCCTCACTCTCACCAAAGAATGGATGATGGAGAGTGTGACTTTACAACACTGGTTAACTGACTGAACACCTTCAGGACACACTATTCGGGATGAGCAAATCTTTCTCCATTTCTTGTCAAAGTTTTCCCATGCATAAAAAATGGATATTCTGTGCACACTCCATGACAGCATGTGCAAAACACTGGTGGGTGCTCAATGTGTCTGCTGTGACCTTTGCCACCACCACCTTTACCCTGCCTCCTCATTAGCTCACCAAACTTTGCTGGGGCACATGGGAGAGGCAGTGGCACAGATGGCTCATCCTTTCTTGTTGTGGAGTGGATTGAGAGCACAAGTTCCAGCATCCCCTGCAGGAATGTGACACTATGTATGTCAATTTCCACCACAGACATTGTGGTCCCCATATGGGCTGCCATCTTTTCCCCACCAACAATGCCTGTAGACCAATGCTGCATCTTAACATAGTGCCATTCCATCTAAGGCATTGTAGAATGATGTGGTGGTTTACCTGGCCAAGGATTGCAGCAGCTCTGCACTGCTTCAAGTGGTGAAATGTTCTTGTTCATAGTGTTAGTGTGTATGTGTGTGTGTGTGAGAGAGATTCTGCTTACTCGCATGCCCTCATTCTTATAAAAAACCTCTAGACTTTCTGCCTCCTGAACAGATTTTTTCCCTTTCCCTTTTCCCCACCCCAAGCTACACCCTTGCACTTGCAAGAAAGGTTCTGGAGGTACCTTTGGATCAGCATGATTCAATATCATGGCCAATCTGAGTCCCCTGTATCATATGGTACTTCCAAACAGGGGACTTAATCTGCAAGCAGTTCATTGAGATATCGCAAATGGGTCATTGGCAACACTTAAAAACCTTACTGGGTTTTATTTTCTGGAAAGTGTATATGGGAGGAAATATGGGTGGCCATTTTGATGCTAATAGCACCAAGTGGATACCACAAATCCCTAGTCTGGAAGGAACCACAGACAGAGTCAAAGTGGCCACTGAAACCAGTCTAATCTCTCCCCTTTCCCCAGCTACTGGGCCATGACAGTTGACATGGAACCTTAGGGACAGAGAAATCTGCCTCATACTGTGTCAAGGCATTGATCCATCTAGCTTACTATTGTCTACATTGATTGGCAGTAGTTCTCCATGGATTTAGCTAGGATTCCTTACCAGGCCTTCTCCTGATTGACTCTGGTACCTTTGGCATGCTAAAGGTGTGCTCTGCCTCCTCAGCTAGGGACCTTTCCCTGTTGATTCATTTGCAAGTAGTGATGGGGTCCACTGCCTAATTCTGATCCGCTTGTATTCTGATACATTCTGATACATTCCATCCCAATCCACCCTTTTTTTGTTCCTGCTTTGGCACTTGCTGAGTCGATCCGCTGTTGTGCTTTTTTTGGTTGCGAAAAAAATACTTAATTTTTAATGTACATGCATGTGTAAATGTTCACGGTGTTCCACATGGTGGTGTTTTTTAAAAATTTATCACACTGACACACTGTTAAGAATGCATCAACTCTGATGAAATTAGGAAGATAATTACGTGAAATTGGGGGGGAAATCGGGGGAAAAACCATGCTGATTACAGTCATGGCCTGCTGCAAAAAATCCATGCCAGCCTGCCACAAGATATCAGTGTCAGTCCAAACAAAAGCAAACTGTTGAATTCAGTTGGGATCCAGTAATAAGTCCGACTTAGCGGATATTCTCCCCCATCCCTGTTTGCAAGTAGTGATGTGTAAATAAGTTAATTTGGGTTTCGCTTGACTTCTCATTTTTTCCCATAATTTCAGTTTTCCACCTTTTGACATCAGTTTGGGATTTTTTATTTTACTATAAATTTCTCCTAATATACACATTATTGCAAAGTATTTTCCCTACAATAATGCATTTTTGTGTACATTGCATACTATGCATTGCATGGAGAAGCACTTCCTTTTGCCTGTCCTGAATCTTCCAGCTTTCAGCTTCATTGGATGGCTCTGTGTTCTGGTGTGATGAGCAAGGGAGAAAAACTTTTCTCTATCCACTTTCTCCACACCATGCATAATTTTGCCTGCTGCCAATCTCCTCTGGCTTTAGCTCACAGTAGCAGTGTGGCTGTCAGGGTGTGATTCTGAGAAGGAGGAAGGAAAGAACATTCACAAAAGATCTTCTTCAGGACTTGATGTTCAAAGAAAGTGCGCACTGAAAAATATGATATTATGAATAGATGCTCCTTCCTAATTATTATTTCTAACAGCTCTTTCAAAACTGCTTCTGTTGGGAGTAAATAGTGTAAGTCGTTTAAACATGGCACTACCACTTTATTCCTTTGTTACTAGCAACTTTACAGAATTCTGTAATAACATGTCACATTACAGAAAAGTAGTAGATCAATAAAAGCAGGACATCTCAGTAATTAAAATGATGCAATGCACACATTAAAAGTTCATTTGTGATTCCATAATGCTGCTGTTCCGAAGTGCTTTGTGTATGTTTTATGATAAACAATTGGGAAAGGTTTTAATTGTCTGCATGTTGGTTGTATTCAAGGTGTACATTTGTGTATGTGTGTGTGTGTGTGTGTAAGGGGAGAGGTGTGGATATAACTCTGGACCGAATTGTTCAGCTGAAATTCTTGGAAATGTTACTTCTCTTTTACTGGCAGATCGCTCCTTTTTTGGATGACCTGATTCCTCACGTACCAACTGGGGCTGTGACATGCACTATGCCAGGCCAAAATAATCGGTCACAGTGACATTTTCCTACCAATATCACAAGGAGGTGTATACGTCTAGTGTAGGGATAGGAGACAACTTCGGTTTCCTAATTTCTAATTTTTGTTACCTAAGTCACACTTCCCAAAACAATATGCTAACTGAAACACAACTGTTTCAGAAACACAATGTCCTTCAAAATCCACACTTCTCTGAACTTTGTGATATAACTCCAACCAAAAAGTGTGTGCGTGTGTATTGGGGAATTGTGCATAAAAATGCAGATATAAATGAAAGTATTGTGTGAAAATGCATTATATTAAATTGCTTGCAAAAAATGTGTACATTAGGAAAAATAAGGACTGTAAAGTTGACAGTTCTTTTTTTGATTTTTTTTAAAAAAATGAAAACTGATGTGGAAATGTGGTGAGCTGAATTTAAGATTGAAAAAAAATGAGACACTGACATTGACAGATTCATCCATCCCTAGTCTGGAGTCAGCCCAGTTTCCTCTGTTGATTTTTAAATGGGCTTACATGTGAGAATTTCCTTTCAGCTTAGAATCTGTTTCTTTATACAAATAAAAGTGTGGTGGGGAACCTGTGGGCAGCCTGATGTTTTGGACTCCAACTCAAATCATCCCCAGCCTCTACATCCAATGGTCAGGGATGATGGAAGCTGTAGTTCATCAGCATCTGATGGAACGCCTCTCCCGACACGAACATACCCGTACACTACTCTCAACATGAAAGGTCCTCCTCCGGGTGTCTACTCCGAGGGAAGCTCGGAGGATGGTGTGATGTCCTTGTATTTTAATATCTGTAAATATGGTAAGTGTGGGTTTATTAAGCGATATATGGTAAGTGACTGAGTGAGAGGGGGGAGTACATGGGCTAGAATGCTGGAGGATGGTGTATGATGATTGGCTGAGTGTTTGAATGGCTGAAGGTATAAATGAGAGGATGACAGTTGAGTCTGGGGTGGAGTTATTGAGGAGGTCGGTTGGTTGATGAGAGGGATTTTGGAGGAGTTGGTTGGCAGAGTTCTGAGGGAGGTTTGGATTGTATTTGGCTGATATTTAGGCAATATATATATGACCAGAAACATAAAAAGTGACACTATATGAAACCATAAGCTTGTTAAACATACCTTACATAATCTTGTTATTTCCTGGTGTTTATAAATAAATATTGTATTGGTTTACCAAAAGCCTGATCCTTGGCTGGGGCTTTCACAGACCAGAAGGGTGGGCAGGGTATTTACCAAGGTGGAGAAACAGTATCAAATGGTGGCAGCGGTGAAGAGATAGTGTATCATCAAGTATCCAGGGCAACCCAGGTCAGTATGCTTTATTGGCACAAAGATACAGGGGGGTTGTGGCCTGCAAGTGCACCCAGACACAAAGTAACAATAAGCCAGAAGGGAGACTAAGGTGAATGTTGCGTGTGTGCGTGTATACATCATACAAGGATGGAATCCAAGAGTTGCATAGAACAGGAATAAGCCAGGCCAGGCAAGTTTCTTGTAAGAGTCTTTACTAGGCAAAGACATTAGACACAGTTCATTTCCACAGACAGCGTTTCCCCCACTCTGAGTTTCTCCAAGCATCCCGCTTATCAGGCTTCCCAGCCAGCTGCTGACCTTGGCAAACTGGTGCTCTGTTCTCACAGCTTAACCCTTCTGCTTCAGGTTTCACTCTCTTTGCTAAAAACCCTGTCTTTGAGTCTCACAGCCTGCTTCACTGACCAACAGCCCCCACCTGAGACTCACAGATTACAAAACTTCATTGTTCATTATTACATTTCTACAATATTAACTTTTCATTACAATACATATCAGTACATGGTTTGTTTTCTTACAGTTTCTATTTACATTTTCAGTTCCGTTCTTGTCTCTTTATTTCTTTATTCACACAGGTTTTACAGAGTCATTTTTGTTCACTTTTATTTGATAATACATTTATATTTCATTCCTCAACACAAAACTTCCACATTAGATCCATTGTTTCTTTATCTATTGGTCCTTCTTTTTCCCATTCTACTGGAATTTCATCTGTCTCATCATTTTTATGTGTAACATTAAATGTGAATCTCTGAGGTGGTTGACCTTTCGTTTTTCTTTTCCTTTCTGATCTTCTAACATTATCTATTTCCATTTCTTCCTCACTTTCTATTTTACTTGGACCTGCACCTGTTCCTGCACTGGTACTTGGCATTTCTGTATCTTGCATTGCCATGTCTTCACCTCTCAGCCTTTTGACAGTACGTTTGCCACCGTGTATTAGATCAGTCAATGCAGTTCTTAATGGAATTTGCTGCCCAAAAGGAACATCTGCTGCTTCCTGCTTGCTTGCACTATCTAGGATAACTGTTTGACTGTCTCTCCAAGGTTTATCTATCACCTTTATGCTTCTGCTTAACACTACTTGTTGTTTCTCAGGCAACCAAACTCTATAATATGAATTCTGAAATCCCAAAATGCGTCCTGCCTGAGCTCTTGAGTGTTTTGCAACATGTACCCAGCATTTTGCCCCAAAACGTTCTATGTGTTTCACCCTGGGCTTTCTTCCAGTCAGTTTCTCATAGGGAGACATGCCTATTGTTCTGTGCATGAGGCGGTTCTGAATATAAACAGTGTACAGAATACATTCACCCCAATAAGTGTTATTCATATCAGCATCTGCTAGCATGGCTCTCATTGAATCTTGCAATGACCGGTTCCTCCTCTCTGCAGTTCCGTTGGAGGATGGGCTGAAGGGAGCAGTAAGACTCTGTATTATTCCCTTCTTTTCCAAATATGTTTTAAATGAATTACTGGTAAATTCTCCACCCCTATCTGATCTGATATCTTTGATAACAACCCCATATTGTGTCTCTGTTCTCTGTATAAATGCCTTCAATTTCTCTTCTGCTTCACTTTTCTTTTTCAATAAGAACACATGTGTAAATCTGGAGAAATCATCCACAATCACTAAATAAAACCTTGCTCCACCTTTTGAGCACTGGAAAGGTCCAGCCAAATCCACATGTATGAGCTGATAGGGTTCAGTGCTCTTATTTACTGGAGTCACAGTCATTTTTGTTTTATAGCATACTTCACACTCATCCACATGCTCACAATGTGTTAATTTCAAATCTTGACTATGCTTTGGGGTGTTTTGTATCTTTTCAAAATGTGCGTGTGCCAATTTTCTGTGCCATTCATGGAAACAATTATCATGTTTATTTTTATTAACTCCTATCCAAGCACACGTGTGTTTATCAAGATTGCACTCAACCATAAACTTTTGGTTCTGTAATTTCCCTTGCATGCATATTTCACCATTTTTTCTCACAAAACATCTATCCCCTTCAAATGTAACTTTACAACCTATTTGAGCCAATTTTCTCACTGATAGAATGTTATATTTTAAACCAGAAACTAATAATACATCTGTCAATATAGTTTCCAAATTACCCAACTTGAGCGTGCCTGTTGCAATCGCGTCCTGAGTCGATCCGTCAGCCAGATAAAGCTTCTCCTGCATCGGCTTTGAAGTGTAAAATAAACTAGAGTCTGTGATTAGGCAATTAGACGCTCCACTGTCAAGAAGCCACTTAGAGTTAATGTGTTTATTGTCCCCCTTAGCAACAAAGTTCACACTTGTTCTCTGACTTTCAAAGTCCCTGTTATTCCTCTTCTTTAAACAATGTCTCTGTATATGTCCACGGGACCCACAAAAATAACATATTTTATCCTCTTGCCTGCTTCTTTGATTTTGTTGTTGTACAGCCACAGTCTCTTTTAACTCTGTTTTCTTATTCTCTTGTCTTCTATTCCACTCTTGTTGAAGTTTCTGTTCTACAAAGTCCAAATTCAGATGTCCGTCGGGTAAAGTTTCCAGACTAGAGACCGTGACGTCCCATTTTTGATCAAATGAAGATAACAGGATATAGACCATCTGAATGTCACTATGATGCACTCCTCTATCTTGCAGCTCAGCATTTAATCTACGAAATTCAGCCAGATGCTCTGTCATAGTCACTTCATCTGTAAAACGCATCTGATAAAGTTTCTGTGCTAAACACAGCCTGCTCCCAGCAGTTTGCTGCACATGAGCGGCTCTTAGCTTCTCCCACATCTGATTAGCTGTCGGCTCATTACTCACCAGCAACAGTTGAGAATCAGACAGCCCCAGAGTAATAAAAGCCTTCGCTTTCTCGTCTTTCTTCAACCACGCTGCTGAAGGAGCTGCCGGAGGGGGGTTTTCTACGACATCATTCAAATCTTCTTTAATCAGAACTGCTCTCATTCTCCATTTCCAGCTGGAGTAGTTTACAGCATTCAGTCTCTCCATCGGCATCCCGGATAACAGGTTTACAGCCATGTTGCCCACTCTTACTTGCCTCTTACTTGCACTTTGTTTCTCTCTGCACCAACGTCACGTCAACACTCGAACCCGCTACTATGTATGATAAGCTGGGCCCATAACCTCTGTTGCGTGTGTGCGTGTATAGATCATACAAGGATGGAATCCAAGAGTTGCACAGAACAGGAATAAGCCAGGCCAGGCAAGTTTCTTGTAAGAGTCTTTACTAGGCAAAGACATTAGACACAGTTCATTTCCACAGACAGCGTTTCCCCCACTCTGAGTTTCTCCAAGCATCCCGCTTATCAGGCTTCCCAGCCAGCTGCTGACCTTGGCAAACTGGCGCTCTGTTCTCACAGCTTAACCCTTCTGCTTCAGGTTTCACTCTCTTTGCTAAAAACCCTGTCTTTGAGTCTCACAGCCTGCTTCACTGACCAACAGTGAAGTCTCTAGCAGTATTGTTTACAGGGAGTGACTGGTGGTGCTCCCTAGCGGTGGGATCTTGTGAGATCTGTGCTAGGGTGGCTAAAGAAAAATAAAAACTACGTTTCTGCCTGGTGGTGGCCACAGGTGGGAGTATCACAGGTGGTGCCAGGGGAGGAATGTGATGCCCTTCCCTGGTTCTCCCTGTCAGGTTCCCACCTGCTTGTGACTACTGCCTTTCACTAGGCACCACCAGGGACACCACCAGTCCAGACTGTCCTTTATATGGTTTCTCACTCCGCTCTAGCACAGATCTCACTAGATCCCACTGCTAGGCAACACCACCAGTCACGTCCTGTAACCAATACTCCCAGAGACTTTGCCTGAGTCTCTCTCTAGCTGGTTACTTTTGTGACTGAGTACTTATGCTGTTCCCAACCCCCTTGTATCTTTATAGATAACGCATACAACTCTGGGTTGCTCTGGATACTTGAATTGTTACAATTCCTCCCTTCACCGCTGCCACCATTAGATACAGATTCTGTTCAGCTTTGGTAATTACCTTGCCCTCCCTTCTGGTCTGTATATTCCCCAGCCAAGGATCAGGCCTTTGGTAAACCAAAGAAGTATTTATTTACTAATAACAGGAAATAACAAGATTACTTTAGGAATGTTTCACAAGCGTATGGTTTCATATATGGTTACTATTTATGTTTCTGTTCATATATATCCTCTTTAAATATCAGCCAAATCCAATCCAAACTTCCCTCAGAACTCTGCCAACCAACTCAACAACCTCTCTCTAACCGACTCTCCCACCTTCCAACCGACCCCCCTTCATCACTCACAAACCTCCATTTATACCTTTAGCCAGCCAGCCACTCAGCCAATCATCATCCAGCACACTTCAGCTTCTCACCCATGTACTCCCCCTTTCTCTCTCAGTCAATTACCGTACATCACCCAATAGACCCGCACTTACCATATTTACAGATGCTAACTTACAGGAACATTACAGATGGCAACAAGGGAGAGGGCCTTCTCAGTGGTGGCCCCCAAATTATAGAATGATCTTCCTGACAAGGTGTGCCTGGCGTCAACACTGTTATCTTTTCAGTGCCAGGTCAAGACTTTCCTCTTCTCCCAGGCATTTTAACAGCATTTGAATAACATGTGGTTTTAACTTGCTTATCAGTTTTAATGGGTTTTAATGGTTTAAATTTGTGTATTTGTTTTTAATGTTTTTAATTGTTGTAAATCACCCAGAAAGCTTTGGCTATAGGGCAGTATATAAATGCAATAAACAAACAAACAAACATCTGGAGAGCCATAGAATTTGCCCATCCAACCCACTCCATGTTTATGAACATCAATATTTGAGAGACCGTCTCTTTCCCTAAAGACCCTCTTGGGTGTTAAGATCAGCAGAGGGGGCTGTTTTGGTAGTTACACCATCCTCAGATATTTGGGGGGGTGGCCTGAGAAAGCTCATTCTCTGTGGCAGGGCCTAAACTGTGGGATTCCCTTTCCACAGAGCTGTGTCTGGCACCTTCACTGTACAGTTTTCAGTGGATGCTGAAATGCACCTCTTTATCCCAGCCTTTGACTCCTGAGATGTGTGTTTTCAGGACCCACCTTACTCCTGTGGCTATAATTTGATATTGAATGTTAAATTATTGTAACCCACCATGGGATCTCCTGGTGAAGGGTGGATTGTAGGGATGGGAGAGAATATCTGCTAAATCGGACTTTGTAGCAGATTCCAACTGAATTTGATAGTCCACTATCTTTTCGGACTGGCACTGATTTCTTGCGGTGGGCTGCAGCTGTAATCGGCATCATAATTTTTTGCACTGTGCCACAGCTGTAATTGGCATGGATTTTTTATATTAACCCCCTTATTTTATGTAATTATCTTTGTAATTTCCTCTAAGTTGATTCATTCATAACAGTGTGTAGGTGTGATAAATAGGAAAAAACAAACCACGTGGACCACTGTGGCCATTTACATAGGCATTTATCTTAAAAATTACACTTTTTTTCCCCTGTGGATTGAATCGGCAAGCGGCAAAGCAAGCGGGAACAAAAACAGGGTGGGTTGGGATGGAACAACGGACAACCGGAATACAAGCATATTGGAACTGGGCAGCAAACCCCATCCCTAGGGGGTGATGATGATGAAGATGATGGTGATTATCATCCACACTTTGGAGACTTCCTCCCCAGCCCCATTTCTGAAACCAACCAAAAGTCTGAACCACTTTAGCCTAGCTAAACTAGCCTAGCCTAACTCGTTATGATTGCAGAAATTTACGACTTTTTGAAAGCAAATTGTATTTACAGAACACTGTCTTGGCTCCTAAGAATATTTAAGAGTGTCTATGTTTGTTTGGACAGCAAAGGTGGATGGATCTACGCTGTCTATCACTCAAGTTTAAACTGTGCTATTGGGAGGTTTTTCTTGAGAATCACCAGGGAGGTTCTGAGTTTCACAGCTTTTTGCTTTGCCTGTGTGCAGGGTCGGTGGGAGGTGGTAGAGAAAGCTTCCTGGACCGCTCACAACATGGAGTTTTGATCTGGGAAATGTGATGCCTTGCTTCCATCCCTGTGCTACCTTTCCCAAATACCAATGCAAGAATCTTTGTGCCCAGAGGATAATGCTACCAGCAAATTTTGCTGGCTCAGAGGGAAGTAAAGTACCCCGATGCCTAAAAATTAAAAGTCCTTAGAAATCAGGTGTAACCTGATGTGTGTGGGGGAGAGAGTTTTACCTACTGTTTCTTTACCACTCACATTACAAAAGCTTGGCTAACTGACAAAGATTTTCAGCTAGTGCTGTGCCAAAGGGGCCCATGGCACAAAAAAGGTTAAGAACCCCTGCTTTAGAGACTGTGTATCATTTGTGCAAAATTTTCCTCCTACCAAAGCACAAAACTTTGAATTTAGCTCTGTTAATAATGAAATATGAGAGAACTAGAAAAGGTCCTCAAATGCAAAGACATACCACTGAACACTAAAGTCAGGATCATTCAGACCATGGTATTCCCGATCTCTATGTATGGATGTGAAAGTTGGACAGTGAAAAAAGCGGGTAAGAGAAAAATCAACTCATTTGAAATGTGGTGTTGGAGGAGAGCTTTGCATATACTATGGACTACAAAAAAGACAAATAATTGGGTGTTAGAACAAATTAAACCAGAACTGTCACTAGACACTAAAATGATGAAACTGAGGCTATCATACTTTGGACACATCATGAGAAGACCTGATTCACTAGAAAAGACCATAATGCTGGGAAAAACAGAAGGGAGTAGAAAAAGAGGAAGGCCAAAGAAGAGATGGATTGATTCCATAAAGGAAGCCACAGACCTGAACTTACAAGATCTGAACAGGGTGGTTCATGACAGATGCTCTTGGAGGTCACTAATTCATAGGGTCACCATAAGTCATAATCGACTTGAAGGCACATAACAACAACAACAACAATGAAATAATTTTCTTTACAAAAAGCACTAAATTTTAGGGGGGGAAATAGGAAGCTGCCTTGTACCAAGTCAAACCATCTAGCTCAGTATTCTTTACACTGACTGGCAGTGGCTCTCCGGGCTTTCAGGCAGGGAACTCACCCAGCCTTACCTGGAGATGCCGGTAACTGAACCTGGAACCGTCTGCATGCAAAATAGATGCTCCACCACACCTTCTCGTGGTAGCTTGAGATGATGAAAATAAAATGGCATCATCAGCATAAAGATAAATGTTTACCAACTTGTCCACACACATTGGGTTGAATCCAGTGAACTCACTGTGCTTGTGGAGTGTCTTCTGCTTGTGCAATGGATCTTCTTCTATCCTCTCCTCCCTCTGCATGTCCTCCACACTTAAATCTGCTCCAGGTTTCCCCCTAAACTTTCTGGGGCAGATTTGGGTGTTTGTGCAGAGGCCGCACAGCAGAAAGAGAGGAAAAGGATGGTCTGTTTTGCAAGTGGAAATTGTTCTGCAAGCGCAATGACTCCATTGGATTCAACGCTTGGCCTTGGAAACATCTGGCATGCAGGACGCTTGTCTAGCTGGACCTTGGTCTCATCCATTGAAGCAAGCCTTATTAAGTCAACTCAGCCTGGAACTCTTGTAAACTGAATATTCTAATAACCTTCTCCTCTTGTTCCTTTCCCCCTCCCCTTGTCATGCAGGGTAGCTTTTATGTGCCATCTGAAAACTGCATGCAGCATGCACACAAGTGGCATAAAGGCCTTTGCCTCCTGCTCCTGAAGGCGTATAGAGGACTTTGTGTGTACTACGCCATCATCATGAAGGAGGTTCCCAATTTGCCACAGCTGAAATTAGGTAAGAGGATAGCCATGGCTTGATATTTGACCATGTCGACTAGCTGTCATGTTCAGGCGTAGCCCCAAAATACAACTGTTGTTGCGACATTAATGCAGCCCTTTCCAACACCGCCACCACCCCGATTGCTTTGCTGCTGCAGGGTAACAGTTGCATCCATCAGCCAATTGCCTTGGCAATGGATTAACATGTTTCCTTTTTCTTGTGCTATTTTGAGCACCACTAAACAATTATCAAATGGGGAATCTTTTGCAGGGGACATCAAAAGGAACATCTTCCCCAATTCCAGCTTTTCCCCAGCCTTAGGCAGGCAGCACCTCCTCAATCTCTTTTCACCTGCAATGTAAGGGTAATTATAATGGCCAACTTATAGACTATTGCAAAGGTTCATAAGTTTAGGAACCTTTGGAATTCACTGGGTTAATACTTCCTCCTTCTACAGTTATTATTCCAGTCATCTCTGTCCTAAGCTTCTTTTTTTCGTCAAAGGAATATCAGTGGGTGAAATCCAATGCAGCAAGAGTGGGTGTCCACTCACTCACACAATACAGCTTCTCCTTCCACTCTTTCCCCCTGCAGCCCTCACAGGAACCCTAAAATCTGCTGTGGTGGGTTGAGGGACCCTCCAAAGCACATTCTGGGCTGGGGCTGGGGAATGGAGTGGGGAGAAGAGTAACTAAATTTTTGCAAGCAGTTTTCTCTTGCATTCCAGGGTAGACATCATTGGATGTCACCCTATCATTGCTGCTTAAGCCTTAAGGACTTAAAAGTGAGTGTTGTTCTTTGCTGGGGGGGGGGTTAGGGTCTCAAATAATTTAATCCCCCTTTTCTTTTTCTAGAGGATCTTGCTGTAAAAGAGACACTGCTGCAACTGTCTGCAGAGCTGCAGGTACCTAGCTCAATGACATACATTCATGTCCGCATGCTTCTGAAAACCAGTTGCCAGAAGCCACAAGAGGGAAGAGTGCTCTTGCTTGTTTACAAAAATAACAAACCAATGAATAAAATCCAGTCAGCATGTTTGCCCTAAAGGTGTAGATCACTTCATTCTGTGCAGGAATTCACAAAGATCAAACTCCTCAAGGTTCCCTACCTCCCTATGAAGAAAACCAAATGTGTTTGAGATTTTTAGGCTTGTGTGTGTGTGTGTGTAAAACCCTTGAATGGTTTGGAGTGATTTATTTCTCTCTTTTTCTTTAAATCCTAGAATGCAGAATCAATCAATAAAGTTGATTAGCCATACCAATTTGGATCCATACCAATCGGGTTTCAGGACTGGTCACGGAACTGAAACAGCCTTGGTCGCTCTGGTAGATGATTTGAGGAGGGCATTAGATAGGGGAGAATTCACCTTTCTTGTCCTCCTCGATCTCTCAGTGGCTTTTGATACTGTCGACCACAGTATCCTTCTGCTTCGCCTGGAGGGATTGGGAATTGGAGGCACTGTATTACAGTGGTTCCATTCCTTTCTCTCCGACAGGTACCAACAGGTAGCATTGGGGGAGGAGGTATCAGACCCTTGGCTTCTCAATTGTGGTGTGCCACAGGGCTCTATCCTCTCTCCCATGCTATTTAACATCTATATGAAGCCGCTGGGGGCAATCATCAGGAGATTTGGGCTGCAGTGTCATCAATATGCGGATGACACTCAGCTCTATCTCTCGTTTAAATCTTCACCAGAGTTGGCTCTGGAGACCTTGTCCAAGTGCCTGGAATCTGTGAGTGGATGGATGGGAAGGAACAAGCTGAAGTTGAACCCTGATAAGACCGAGGTACTACTTGTGGGGGACAAGAGAAGGTTGGGTGACATTGACCTGAAGTTCAACGGGGTGAGTCTACCCCTAAAGGACCAGGTCCGCAGCCTTGGGGTTGTGCTTGATTCCAGGCTGTCCATGGAGGCTCAGATTTGGGCAGTGAGCCGGGCAGCCTGGTACCAACTACACCTCATACGAAGGCTGCAACCCTACCTTCCTGTTCACCAGCTCCCACTAGTGGTACACGCCCTGGTCACCTCTCGTTTGGACTACTGTAATGCGCTCTATGTGGGGTTACCCTTGAAAACGGTCTGGAAATTACAACTGATACAAAATGCGGCGGTTCGACTACTTACAAATAGTCGCCGCCGAGATCACATCACACCAGTGTTGTTCAACCTACACTGGCTACCAGTTGTTTTCCGAGCCCAGTTCAAGGTGTTGGTATTGACCTTTAAATCCCTACACGGTTTCGGCCCAGTTTATCTCACGGAGCGCCTTCAACGCCACCAATTATGCCGCCCGACAAGATCGGCCACACAGGGTCTTCTCTCAATCCCGCCAACAAAAACAGCCAGATTGGCGGGTACTAGAGAGAGGGCATTCTCAGTGGCGGCCCCCACTCTTTGGAACGCCCTCCCACAAGATCTCCGGCACGCCTCTTCCCTAAATGTGTTTCGGAAAGCCTTAAAGACCTGGCTCTTTCAGCAGGCCTTTGGGGTATCCGGGGAGGGTTAATTGTTATAACTGTAATGCCTCCTGCCCAGTTTTAATATTGTTGCTGCAGATGTATTGTTTTTATATTGTATTATTATATTTTATCAATTGTATTCTAACAAATTTGTAAGTCGCCTAGAGTGGCCATCGGCCAGATAGGCGACGAAGAAATTAAATTTATTATTTATTATTATTATTACCTAGATGAACAGAGATGAAAGTCTGTTTCCTACAGCACATAATTTGGTTAATAAAACTTGCTCCCCCATACAATGATGGTTACTGTCTTTGAAAAGGGATCTACAGAAGGGTTGTTCTTATGCACTGACTTTTCTGTGGAGGAAAATGCTAAGAACACAAGAGCCTGTTGGATCAGGCCAGTGGCCCATCTAGTCCAACATCCTGTTCTCACATGGGGCAGCCAGATGCCCATGGAAAACCCACAAACAGGATCCAAGCACAACAGCACTGTTCCCCTCCAGCAGTTCAGCAACTGATATTCAGAAGAATACTGCCTCTTACTGTGGAGACAGAGCATAGCCATCATAGCTATTAGCCAGCCACTGAAAGCCTTAAAAGCCTTATCATCCATGTTTGACAAATTTGGCCCCAGGTTGCTGAATGTGGGATAGTAGTATGATTTTTGCGAGTCTGTTGTGGTTGGTATTACAGTGCTGTGTGGTGGAAGAATGACTGGACAGTATATGCTCATTTCAATAGTGAATGACAATTAATTAATTAAGGCAGGTGTATTATTTAGTAATTTACTGTATATACCGCTTAATTGCCAAGGTGGCTTCTAAGCGGTTTACAAAAAATGAAAACGTAAATAATTTAAAAGCACAATGAAACAATTCCATCAAAAGATTAAAAGAAACATCCACAATGAAAATGTACAATAAAACAAGCCCATTGAAACCGCACAACAATTAAAATAGTTCAAACATCAACTAAATCAGGTTCAGGTCAGGAGATAAGGGGAATGCTTGTCTAAACAGGTGCGTCTTCAAGAGCTGGTGGAATTTCAATACCACTGGAGGCCCCTTGTATTTCAGCATTCCACAACCCTGAGGCCACCAGTGAAAAAGCCCTCCAATGAAAAAGCCAATGGGGTGCCCTCCAGATGTTGTTAGACTATAGCACCTCTCATCCTTACTATTAACTTGCTGGGGTGATAGAATTTGGGAGTCCAACAGTGTCTGGAGGACACCATGTTGTCTAACGCTGAATTAAGGCATGCACGTAGTTATTCTTTATTTGTGATCTGGTACTCAGAGGTATAATGCAGCAGAACATGGAAGCTCCATTTAGCTATCATGGCTAATAATGTTTGAAAGAGAATGTTTGGATGGCTTTAGACAAATTCATGGAGGACAGGGCTATCAATGGCTACTAGCCATGATGGCTGTGCTCTGCCACCCTAGTCAGAGGCAGCATGCTTCTGAAAACCTGTTGCCGGAAGCCTCAGGAGGGGAGAGTGTTCTTGCACTCGGGTCCTCCTTGCGGGCTTCCCCCAGGGACCTGGTTGGCCACTGTGAGAACAGGATGCTGGACTAGATGGGTCACTGGCCTGATCCAGCAGGCTCTTCTTATGTTCTTATGTTCTTATCCATGAATCGATCTGACCGGAGGAAGGGGTCTTGCCACTTTCACAGCTTATGTCTATAGAGGAGAACACCAACCACAGTGAAGCAATTTTTCAGCAGCTTCCAAAGCCACTCCATAGTTATAAACAACTGTTGGGCAAACAATGACAGGAGGATTCTTCTGCCAATGTCACTGTTTGAAATATGTGGTTTTTATTGTGCACCAATTTCTGATTCTGCACTAAAAACTAGGTTGTCCACCCTGCTGGGAAGGGAAATACAGCAGACGCATCAGAAAATGTTTTGCATGTTAGAGGTCCATCTAGTGGGCAACTTATAATTAGCAACAAGAGGTCTCTGATGTATCTAGTTGTGCAGTCCTTAGAAAGGAAAAATTAGTGGTCCACATGCAGCCTGAGCTTTTTCAAGTTTAGTCAGAATTGAGACTTATGTCCAGGTACAATTGATTAAGGTTGCTACTTTGGAAGATCCAGAAGTATAGCAAAAGTTGATCGCTAGTTCACTTATTTTTGCTATGGAGTTCGAGGTAGATATTTCTGAGACTACTCAGGTTGGTACGTGCACACTCTGTCAATGCTCTTTACATTTGGTTTATATTTGCACCTAAAACAATACTATACCCTAAAGCAGCTATTCTTCAAAATTCACAGTTCACCAAACGAACAAATGTATGCAATAAAAATTAGGTCTCTGGAGGGAGGAGGTTGTGGAGTGGCTGCCAGAAAGCCCCCTAACTGATACCAACCTCTTATATCACTCTTTGGCAGTCAGCTCCAATGATGTCCCCTTCAAAGTTAACATGTGAAGGAAGAGGCCAGTGTCAGGCAGGCCTAGGTCTAAGGCCTGGCGTTGACTCTGCCCTGCTCAGGCTGTTGTGGGATTGCCCAAGATCACTAGCAATCTTGCAAGAGGAAGCATGGGCAGGGGGAAGAATCTCCCTTCCATCACTCCCGGGTTGCACATTGGCCCACAGATGCACCCTGTGCCAGGCACAAAACCATATTTACAATGTGCTGGTTGCACCTGCCTGGTCTTGGGGTGGGGGAGATGTAGTGTATCCTTCTTCCCCCCTCCTGACCCTTCCCTACCAAATAACCTCGGAGACGGATACAGGTCAAGGTGGGTGGTGCTTTCTTTGGGACAGAGTGGATTGGTCCTGCTCAGGGCCCACAGATGGAGGCCACAGGGTGGGAGGCTTGTACATAGCCCCAACAAAAATGCACATTAAATTACTAGTGAAAGCAGCATACAAAATTGTATTATCTTAGTGGAAAATGCTTGCAAAAATGTGTCTGTTAGGCAAAATGATATACGAAATAGCTGTATAATAGGAGAAATGCCATCTAAAATGCTGGGAATATTTTGTGAGGACTTTTTTCTAAACAAAACAAAAAAAAAACCCTGATGTTGAAATGTGTCAAACTGCAATTAAGACTGGAAAGCATAGAAACGAAAATTGGCAGATTCACCCATCCCTATTTGAGGATGGGATTAGCAAAGGGGCTTCCAGACTGTTTCCAGACTGAAATAAGCCCCAGCATCTCTTCTCCCCGCCCCCAGAAATAAAGCATTGATTCATAGGGTCGCCATACGTCGCAATTGACTTGAAAGAACATAACAACAACAACAACGATCTGCTTAGCATAGATGCATATGATGTCACCCATACCAAGCTGATCAGAACCTACCAACTGTGTATGGTGGCCCACAAAGAGTTAAACATGCTGTATTAAAATGTTATTCATTTTAATTTATTTATTGTTAAACTTCTATCTCACCCTTCCTCCCAAAGGAGCCTAGAGTGGCAAACATCAAAAGGTTAAAAGAATACAATTAAATTCATTCATGCATTGCAGCTGGCCTACTCTGAGAAAAACATAACAGGATGCAACTCTTGAATTGTAACGAGGCTTCCAGGAATGGAAAACTGCCTCCTATTCACAGAAATAATGTGGGTTGTATCCAGTGTTGTGCAAACAGAGTTCTGCTTGTGCAGCCGGATATCCTCTTCCTGTCTTCTCCCCATGGGTGGGCGCTGCAGGGGAGATTTATTTATTTTATTTATTTATTAAACTTATACCCCTTCTTCCTCCCAGAAGGAGCCCAGGGTGGCAACAACAAGCAATAAAATGCTAAAAAATATCTTTAAAAACAATTAAAGAATCTTAAAAACAGAACACATTAAACCATTTTAAAAACATATTGTTTAAAAATATCTTTAAATACAATTCAAACACAGGCGCAGACTGGGATAAGGTCTCTACTTAAAAGGCTTGTTGAAAGAGGAAGGCCTTCAGTAGAGTTCAATGATCAACTGGGTGTATAAGAGGTGAGATGATCTTTCAAAGATGAGAGGAGGGGAAGTTCCATTTCTCAAGTCAGCTGTCCAAGTGAAAAGACAGCAAAGAAAATGAGAGGCGATTTTTGCCAATTTCCCTCCTTCCCTCTGTATCCCCCTGTGTTGCCTGTCATGCTGTGTTGCATCTCATGCTGCTCTGAGCAGAATTTTGGGGAGCATAAAGGGTGGCAGAGAAAAAGGGAACTGATGCACTTTTAACTGGTAGGAATATCACATGGAGTGGGACTCTGCTCAGAGGAGTCTTCCACCAGCAAGAGAAATTCAGGAGAAACTCAAAATCTCAGCCACTGTCAGCAATACCTGAGCATGTTCTGTTGCCATAAGTCACCCCATCTTTTGCTGTCCAGCGAAATCCCTTTTCTGAATAAGACTTGCAAAACAGTTTGAATATTTTAACACTGCTATTATCTGTGTCAGAAGCTCAATCTAGATTGATGTTCACAAGTAATTCTTACTGTTTGAAGAAGCTCGGAAGAGAGGAGGGCTCAGGATAGAGTCATCACTGGATGCAGAGTAGAATTGGGTTAGCACTGAATTTTACAATAAGCAAACTTTGGAGGTGAATTCAGAGGCCTCTTCCTGGATGAAATGACTGAGGAATTTTGAGTGTGGAAAAAAGTGTTTAGTCACCTTTCTAGTATTGACAACTGCACCTCCTTATGATGCCAACATTGAATTCCATGGAATAATTCAACCAAATCTTCATGGAATCATTCAGTGTAAGATATTACATTGACTTATTCCTTGAAGTTAGAAGTTTTGGTTGCTTTGTCTTGAGACCGCACAGGGATTTTGAATTAGAATTTTTTCCTAAGATTGCCCTTGAGAAAGGGTCATTCAGACCTGAAACACTCTGGGCTCTCATAAATAGTTTTCGTTTGATGACCAAAAAAAAAAAAAAAAAACCTTTACTTCATTTTGACTGACCTTGCGATTCTGAGGAATTTGTTTCCTTGTTGTTGTTTTTCTGTTTATACATAAAAGATCAAAGGAATTTCAAAGGCGGAAAAAGAGCCTTGATAAAATGTGTAAAATGTTCTCAGAAAGAGTTCCACATAACTTTTGTAATATGCACACAATGTATTCATACTGTGGAATATTTTGGATACAGAAAGAAACTATACAGTAATTTGCGGACATTGTTTACTACTGTTGACAATATCCTAGAAGGTCTTCATTGTAGGTCTACTTCTGTGTAAATTCTGTAATTAAAAGGGGGCCCTGGATGTAATTCTCTCTCTCTCTCTCTCTCTCTCTCTCTCTCTCTCTCTCTCTCTCTCTCTCTCTCTCTCTCTCACACACACACACACACACACACACACACACACACACACACACACACACACACACACACAGAGTGAGAGAGAGTGAGAGTGAGAGTGAGAGAGAGGAGAGAGAAGAGAGAGAGAGAGAGAGAGAGAGATCTGGGTTAGATTCCTGTACATTTCAATGGTACCTTGAACTCCTTTAGGCAAACTGTTGGAGAAAATATGTCTATGAATATTTTTCCCACCTTGTGCGGGGGCACGTTTGCCTCCACCCCTCTTTTCCTGGAAGGCTTGGACTTGTTCCCAAAGGGCAGGGGGGAAATCACATATAGGCTGAGTGGCCTATCCAGAGGAGGAGTGAGTGGGCTTAAAAGGCAGCTCCTCCCTCAAACTTGCCCCTCTTTTGCCTTGCGGCACCCACCCTCCCACCATTGTCAATATGGGCATTGCTAGTCACCATGTGGGGCTGAGTAGGAATTTCGTGGGAGATTCTGATTTCAGACTTCCTTTCGTTTTGCCTCCTCCATACTGCTTGGTTTAATTCAATTGGCTTTTGGAAGGGTGCGGTTAGCTTGTCCGGGCTGGTGTGGAATTCGGGCAGGTGAGGAAGGTGGGGGTAAACAGCTGGATACTGAGGCATTCTTGGGTTAAGGGCACCCTCTAGGGAACTGGCAGTGCTTCAGGCCTGGTGGGGATCTGGGGAGGGGGGTGTCCTCGTGGGCCTAATTTGTGCATTAGGGTGAATGCCAGTGTGATAGTGCCAGGTTGCACAGGTTGGATGAGCACCCTTGGTTCTACTGGCAAGGAGGGAGAAATTCATCCACATCCTTTGCTGCGGAGCCACAGCCAGTGGCTTTTTGACATGCCCAGGGGTCTGGAGGGAAATCTCCCTACCAAACAGGTGTTAGCCTCACCTGCCCAAATAAAGTTCAGTTTGGTTGATTTGGTTTAGTTGGCTTAAAGTTTGAAAAAGCTGGTATATTTTTTAATAAATATAACATTATTCCAAATTGGTGTCACGAGTTTTCTTTTGGGTGTGGTGGCAATGCCAATTGCTTAGAGCTGCTGGTTGGGAGAGACTGTTGTGCTCACATCCTGCTTATGGGCTTCCCATTATCATCTTGCTGGCCACTGTGAGAAAGGATGTTGGACTGTTTAACAAAAATTACACGCTGCTTGATTATAACAAGACCTTGAAGCAGTTGACAAGCAATATTAAAATTATCAATAAAAACAATTAAAAACAAAGAAGTAAAAGCATTTAAAAGACAATTAAAATTAGCAGTAAACTAAAAAGAGATTAAAACACATCAACATCTACATGTCTGGATAGGCTTCCCTAAACAGTATTGTTTTCCGGAGGCCCCACAAAGAACACAGCGAAGTCGCCTGCCTGATGTCAGTAGGCAAGGAGTTCCAAAGGGTAGGTACTGCCACACTAAAAGAATGATTTCCTACAAGCACAGAAAGATTGAAGCGCTCGAATGGGCACACATGGGGTCAGGTGATCCTGCAAGTAAACTGGTCCTAAGCTGTTGAGGGCATTATATCCCAAGAGTAACACCCTGAACTTGGCCTGCTAACGAATTGGCAACCAGTGCAGATCTCTGAGCAAAGGAGTTATATGCTGACAGGGTCTCACTCCTGTCCTCAACTGTGCTGCAGCAGTCTGAACTAACTGTTGTTTCCAGATCAAGCACAAAGGAAGCCTGACATCGAATGCATTGCTGTAATCCAGTCTTGAAGTCACCAGTGCCTGAACTATGATGGGTCTTTGGCCAAATCTAGCAGGGGTCTACTTATGCCTCTATGTTCTTAAACATTTTGAGTTTCCTCTAAGTTTATTCAGATGTTCGCAAAAGAATTAAGTTATTTCATTTAGTTGTCACTAATTTGTTTTAATATCTACGTTTCATCCCTCTAGATGCTGAACAATCCAGAAAAGATAGCAGAGCAGATCAGCAAAGATGTCACTTGGCTTTGCTCTCATCTTTTGGCTCTCTGGACCCAGTTTCTGGAGATTGTAACCCTGCATCCAGATATCACAGCCTATCTTGTTCAGGAGCATCACACTCTAAGGGTAATATTGCAAAACAGGGACTGGCAATTCTGAGAAGAAAAAACTGATATGATTAAAGGATGTAGGTGATCACATTAATTTTTAGGGGCATTGCAGGAATGTCTTGTGCACCTTTAGGAGTTCCCCGAAGTCACACAATGAATATTGCATATACTTATTTTGGGGGACTGCAATCCACAATAATGAAAATCTGTGGAAATGCTGCCACATTTTCAATAAAGTGTTGATTTCAATCTTTTTTGTGTGCATTTTAGTGCAAACCTGTCAACTTTAAACCCTTTTTGGCCATTCGCTGTGGGGAGGGGCAGAAAGAAAACCTCCCCAAAATTTATAGGAGAGGAGCATTTTAATGAAATTAATGCTGGTGTTTTAGAAGAGGAATTGATAATCAAAGCATTCTGGGAATTGTAGTTCTGTGAGGAGAAATAGGAATCTCCTCTTAGCAGCCTTCACAAACTACAGTTCTCAGGATTCCTTGGGGGAAGCCATGACTGTTAAAGTGGTATCACGGTGCTTTAAATGAAAGGTGTAAATGTGGCCTTAATTTGCTTATGTTTGTATAGATCATAGGGATGGCTGTTCCCAGTTCATATTGTTTTCAAGTAGGTTCACCCACAAATCTGTTGTGTTCTATCCCATTTTCATGTGAATCTGCACTTTTATTTTAATCCACACAAAATTTGCATTTATATACATATTTGAAAGTTTCTCTGAAAATACACACTTCTAATTCTCTCTGTCTCTGTCTCTGTCTCTCTCTGTCTCAAATGCATGTTTAATTGGATTGTGCCCTACATTGGCTAAATAAATACATATATACTGAATCTTGTAGTCTTAGTCAGTACAACTTCTAGCACAAAAGCTTACTGCAACTAATGCTCTTGGAACCAGGGTCATCACCATTGCATTAAAAACTGCTGCATAAATTTGGAACACAAAGAAAAGTTATCTTTGTTTGTTCAGACAAGTGAGTTCAGAAGTTGTGCTGACTAAGACTACTATATATGTATTCCCTAACAGGCAAAAAAACTTTGCAGTTTAAGAACGTACCTATAGCCAACAGATATTTCTATCAAACTTTTGAAAGCAGGGAAATTGGGCAGCTATAGTGAATACACCAGGGGAACAGGAGACCTGACCTACTCTCTGAAATACTGCCCTACAAATTTGTCAAACTGCAAACACAATTTGGGTTGGTCTTTCACAGTCCAATCCACTTCATGTGTAGCTTGACAGAATTTGGTAATGTGCCTCTGAGCATATGTTGAGTGGTGGCAACACCTGCCATCAGCCCAAATAACAGAAACAAGACATGTGCTGTGTTGATCTTGTTTTAGCAGGGAGGAAGCAACAATATTAAGATAGTTGATATAGTTCAGATAGTCACTTTAAATATGTATGAATTACTTCTGAATTTTAGTGATGTTTCCTATAAATCATTTTCTTTTGCTTCTGTTTCTGTGAATATGTGAAATACAGCAACACTTTGCATAGTCTATGCTAAAAAAACTTCAGAAAATTGTGGAATAATGGCACTGACTATTCTGCAGAATAGTCTCCAATGGACATGAGGTCTCAGTTTGCAGAAGATAAAACAGTGGGAGGTAAAATATATTCTAGCAAAATTCTAGGTGTGCTCTATGTTTTTAATTGACCAAGCCCACCTTTCCTTAAGTGGAGTGGTTTCATCATAGCAGGCTGAACACATGCATCTTGGGCAAGACAAGTTTGTTTTTTCCAACAGCTAGAGTCATTCCTGAAGTAGCAACATATTGTAATCAGTCTGATTCTACATCAAACTGCAGTTTCAGATTCCACTGTTAATGCACCCAAAATAGAAATAGAACATAACCTCCAGTTTGAAACACAAAAGGCTGTCTTCACCATCATATCACATTGACCAATACAAAGGCTTTGAAATTAATAAAAATAAATTTGACACAGATTTCTAGGATGAATAATGAGAGAAATATAATTTTCTAGGTTAGATTCTCTGTAGAAAGAGTTGTAACACAGGAAAGAAGCAAAGAAGAACACCAACAAACATACAAAAATATAATTCTCCATCTTTGGAGATGGCAGATGTTGCCACCACTCCCCATATGCACAGAGGCACATGTTACCAAATTCTTCCAAGCTACACAGCAAGTGGATTGGACTGTGAAAGACCAACCCAAATTGTGTTTTTATTTTCACAAATGTGTAGGGCAGTACAATATCTTAAAGAGGAGGTCAGGTCTCCTGCTCCCCTGGTGCATTCACTATAGCTGCCCAATTTCCCTGCTTTTAAAAGTTAGATAGAAATATCTGTTGGCTCTAGGTATGTTCTTAAACCGCAAGTTTTGTTTGCCTTTTAATGAATACATATACTGTATATCTTGAAGTCTTAGTCAGCGCAACTTCCGGACTCGCTTGTCTAAACAAACCAAGATACATTTTCTTTGTGTCCAAAACTTATGCAGCAGTTTTTAATGCAATGGTGATGACCCTGGTTCCAAGAGCATTGGTTGCAGTAAGCTTTTGTACACAGATGATAGACATAGCTACATCAATTATAGACTAGGTATTGAAGACGATAGACATTCTAACATATGTTTCTTCACCAGATAAGAAGATTCTCTGAGGCTTTCTTCTATGCTGAACATCAAAAGCTAGCTGCGGTGACTTTCCAGGAAAGCCTGTATGTAATTTTGTATTCATTTCCTACCATTCTCCTATGCTGAAAAATTGATTTTAGTAATGTTTCTCTCTGAAAACAAACATTGGTTTGAATAAATGATGCACTTATTTGACAGTGTAATTTTATACATGGCTGCCCAGCAGTTGTGTTATGTTAGGGTTGATTTCTATGCTGCCTTGTGGCCAGATAGGGTCCCCATGGTGGCTCACAAAAGATACACACAAATACAAAATGCAAGTAAGTGAAGAACAATACGATTTACAAAAATTTAAGACAACGAAAGCTTAACATTTTTTTAAAGAAAGAAGCAACAACTGAGAGCCAAACATATTCATCTATGTGGTAAAGGGTAGCCCCTAGAAAGATAGCAGATAGAGCAGGAGTGAGGTGGCAAGGCGGGTGGAAAAGCTTGCTCCTTCATGATCTCAGCACAGGCTCGCCCCTGCAGTAGTAAGTTCCACTGAGCACAGTGGGGCTTATTCTCTGGAAAGCAGGTACAGGATAGTACCCTAAGATATTGTAAGGCTGACTTTTAGGGCCAGGTCCACACATGCTAGCTCCCAGCCCATAGAAAATCCAATATGCATTACACTTTCTCCAATGTAGTGGGCACAGAAGATCCCCATAACTGGGGTGCCACCACAGAGAAAGCTTTATCCCTTACCACCACATGATATATGTCCCCTGGAGATGAGATAATGAGAATATCCTCTCTTCCTGCCCACAAGTCCTAACAACATGGGCAGGCTGCAACAGGGATAGGTATCCCTTCATATGTTGGTGTCCCAAATCATTTAGGGCTTAGAATGAGTGTTGGGTGTGAGGAGATAATCTGTTACAGCAGTAAAGAGCCAGTATGATGTGGTTTTGATTTTAGAGGAGGGGTGAGGAACCTCAGGCCCAGGAGCCAATATGGCTCTCCAGGCCTTCCTACGTGGCCCTCAGAACCCCAAGCCACACCCCTCACTGGTCTTGCTTCTTACCCTGCGTGTTTTTGCCTGGCTGAAATGTGACCTCTAATAGTGTAGGGATGGGTTAGAATTTCGATTCAGTTAGTGTTTCAAGCAGGATTGATCAAATTCGCATTTTCCAGAACAATATGAGAACCGAAACACAGCCATCCTTTGAAATCTGCATTTATTAGAATTTTGCGATGCAGTTTGCCAACTAAACAACATTTACAAAAATGCATAGATTAGGGGAAAGCGTGCTTAAAAATGAATACCTCAGTGAAAACAACATGCAAAAAGGCATGATGTGATGAGAAACAGCTTGCAGAAATGTACACCTTTGTCAAAGCTGCCTACAGAAATGTGCTTATTTGGAGAAATTTGCACTAAAACGGTGGCAAATTTTCATGAGGCTTTTAAGAAAAATCGCAGATTGCTGCAGAAGTGTAGAGGACTGAATTTAGTCAGTCAGATAGTCCCAGGCTATGGTCTGAAGGCACATGAGGTCAGCTCCCTGCTGAAGCTAAGCAGGGTCAGGTCTGGTTAGTGCCTGGATGGGAGACCGCCTGGGAACCATATTTAAGCCGTCTTGGGTTTCTATCATGAAAAGAAAGGCAAGAAAAGTGAGAAATTGAGAGAACCGAAATTGACAGATCTTTCCGTCCCTGGAATAGTGTGTGTGTGTGCAAATGCTCCACCTACTTTTGCCTGTAGCCCTCAGAAGAGTGCCCTGAATGGAATGCAGCCCTCAGGCTGAAAAAGGTTCCCCACACCTGATTTAAATGGTATTTCATGTTTGGCTTAAGAGAAATGTTTCTGGAGATCATGGTAAACTAGATGAGGCAGGACTCAACCCAACGGAACTGGAAGTGGGAACTCAGCATAGTGATGAAAAGGTGATTTGGGTGGGGTTTTTTTCTGTTTCTTTCCAAATAGCATCCAGCATCACAACCAAGTTTCATCAGAAGTCCGGGCCTCTGAGTACCTCACCAGCATGCCCCCCCTGCCAGTAGAGTGCCTCGACATTGATGGTGACTGGAGCACCCTGCCGATTATTTTTGAAGACAGATATGTAGATTCCCCCTACAAAGGTGGGTAATCTGCAGAGCTTGGGCTGTCCTCCTAGGGAGTGTCACAAAATGTGCAGGGTGAGAGACTCGGCTCATGTGCCACAATTCCTTGAGCGTTCTGCCTGTGCTTTTCCATGTGGCACATGATGTGCCACCCTGGGCTCCTACTGGGAGAAAGGGCAGGATATAAATCGAATAAATAAATAAAGGCATCTGCTCATGTGATGAGGAATGACAGATCAAATCCTGAGCGGAGATAACGGTACACAACCGCAGAGGACAAGATCACAGGATGTTCAGCAGCAGTTTGGATTCGCTTTGCAGATATGAAGTTTCTTAGATCCATCTTTCCCCTGACACCAATCCCACTGTAGATAATTTTCTCACCGTTTTGCAAAGGAGTTGTGGAAATTTCCAAAGGGAGGCATTATGCAGTGGGCAAGAATGTTAATGAAATCTGCCCATCTGATTTGGCCTAGACATGGCTAGGTTGAGGCACAACTATAACTACAGTTGCCACATCCTGAAACAATATTTGGCAACTGTGAGAACAGGAGGCTGGATTAGATGGGCCATTGGCCTGATCCAGAAGACTATTCTTAACATGCAGAGCGGAATGGAGCAGAGTAAAAACTGACCCTGCTTCTTTGAATTGTACAATGCAATCCTTGAATGAAAAAAGTTTGTAAATATATATTAAAGGAAAGGGTGCAGATGAGAGAAAATAGCATAGAAATGTTATATTAGGGAAACTGTATGCAAAAATGTGTGTATTTGGAGAAAGGTGCCCTAAAGTGCTGATACAAGATTTCCATTAGGGCTTTTAAAAAGAGAAAAGAAAGTGAAATTATGTGGAAATGTGGCAAAGACCCAATATTAGTTGTTTGCCATGGCTGTATCCGGGAGCTGCTCAACTGATGGGGCAGAGCCACAGGAAAAGCCTCCCACCAGCAGTGTTGCTGCTGTTTACTGGGGCAACAACAAGGTCAAGACTGCCTCTCTCCTCCCCCCCCTTCTCCCATGAAGTGGCAGTGATGCTGCCGTGAGGAAGCTATTGAGAATTCCAATGGGAATGGGAGTGGAAATTGCCACAATGTGCATGTTCATCCGAGGTCAGGAACAGAAATCAGACAAGCGAATGCAAGTGGAATTCCCTATCATTGTTTTTTTTTTCCCTTGTCTGTGAACGTAATTGTATTTTCTGCATGGCTTTTGACACTTCCCATTACGTTAGTTTTGGCCATAGCAGATAGCAAAGACACACAAAAAAGTTGGTTTTAGCAGAAGCCGTAAGAAAATAAGAAGACCTGCTGGATCAGGTCAGTGGCCTATCTAGTCCAGCATCCTGTTCTCACAGTGGCCAACCAGATGCCCCAATGGAAAGCCTACAAGCAGGACCTGAGCACAAGAGCACTCTCCTCTTCTGCTGAACTGTAGCAGAACAGAAACAGTGCTGATCGTGACAAACACAGGACAGGATGGAAACTGCTACCTCCTTCCATCTCTAGTTAATAGCCAGTGGCCAGCTAACTACATAACAATGCACTCGATGGGGGGTGGGGGAAAAGGGATGAGAGTACCTAGATAAATACTTCTTCCATTCTAGTGGAACTAAAAATAAATGTGCAATAGAACAGTAGAAGTCTCTGTTCCACTGGGCAATCTGCTCCTGAATGTATTCTTTATGCTATTCCACGAGGACTTTTTTTCCCCAGAGTCTAAATCAAATCTAAATGTGTAGGAGTTGGCCCAAAATTTTGCAAAAGAAGATTTGTGTTGGAGCCAAGGTATTAGGGGTATCTTTGTGTGTCTCTATGCTCTCACCAGATCACTCCTACACCAACATTCAAATTTAGAAATGCCTCCTCAGGCAAAGCATCCAAGGAAAGCTGTGATAAGATCAGTGATTTTGATAAATGTAGCAACTTTTGGGGGGAATAGGGATTTTTACCCATCACTCCACATGCTTTTAGGATCAGGCTGGTAATTTTACTAAAACAATTATTTTTTTGTGGTGTTAGGGTAATAATTTAGTTTGGGTTTTTCATGCCTTTTTTTTCTTTCTCTTTCAGTTCAGGGCTTAGACAGTTTGCCAAATGGTGTGGCTTCTGCTGTGGGTATTTCACAAGTGGACTTAACAGAAAAGTTTGAGGGTCCTTCCTCAAACGACAACACTGTTTTAGCAAAGGGAAATTTCAGGAACGATGCTCCTTTCGTCATCCATACAGATAGGATAAATGGGAAATCAGTGTATGGTTGCAGCTATCCAGAAGGAGATTCCTGCATGGTCAAGAGTTTCAAGGATCTCTCCACAACTCAAATACATGCAATGAATGGATATGTCCAATCTCATGAGAATCAGTCAGATCTGGCTAGCAATGTTATTTTTGATTTGCAATCAAATGTCCAGGCAGGTCCTACAGAAAGCCTCAAGAAGCCAATGGAGTTTGCAGAAAATAACAATGATAGACTCTTAGCAGAGGTGGCGTATTTGGACATGAACCCAGTGTGTAATGGTGGCTATCCAAGAGAACCAATGCTAGTCATGACTGCCCTGTATGACGGCGACATGTACCATGGGATTGAATTGAGCCAAGTTAGAAGGGATCAATCCGGGTCTACTCTTGCCTTGGACAAACTCCTGCTTCATAAAGAAAATGCTGAAGAGGAACCAGTGGATCAGGGTGGAGTGCCAGCATTGCCAGCATTGAGGGCATTTGATGTAAGTGACCATTTGGGTGCACTGAAGCAGATAAAAGGTATTGAGGAAGCCAGATCTTTTCAGGAGCAAAGAGTGCAGGAGTGCCAGGAGTTTAGCTTGACATCAGGAGTCATTAAGAGATCTTCGTCACTAATTTCAGACTCGGGGATTGAAAGTGAGCCCAGTTCAGTAGCTTGGTCTGATGCACGGAGCAAAGCCTTGGAGTTGCCCAGCGACCAGGAGATTCTCCACCAGCTTGTCAGAAGGCACACAATTCACCGGAACTCTCTAGAGGGTGGGCACACAGAAAGTAACACCAGCTTGCCCAGCGGCATCCAAGCCTCACTTACGTCAATTAGCTCCTTGCCCTACGAGGACGAAGAGCGGGAGGTGGAGCCCAATAAGCTGACGAAGTCTATCTCGGCTCCTCAGATCAGTAGCCCCGAGGAGTCCGCTGATGACATGGATATATCCAAACACATTCAAACCATCTCGGACAGTGCAGAGGGACAATATGTAGAAATAGGGTGCACCAGCATGTCCTTAGCAGGAAACGTTTCCACAGCCCAGGATGACAGAGAAAATGGCAGGCCACCACTTCCATTGGGTACAACTGAGCATCCCAAATCTGCCTTTGCAGAAAATGGTGGCAGTTCTCACTTACTAGAAGCCGCTGAAAGCTTTTTAGAAATGGACTGTAGCTTAGAAGCCTCAGGGGAACCTGTGTTCCTAATGCAAAATGGAAATCTGGATGGCACAGTTGAATACCAGCTGCCGAAGAGAAAAAGGGAAGTCCTCTTGGAAAGGATCAATGACTATTTGGACACAAATGCTGCTCATTTTGACTTATGTGATGAAGAAGTAAATTTGCACACAGGGCACAGCTTGTATTCCACAGACATTGAGGCTTTGTCACACCTTGAGAACCACACACCAGATTTCTGCTACACCATCCCTGCCTCAGAGGTGGTACCCGAATCCGTCTCTACCAAGGGGCACCATGGCAGCTCTCTTGCCAATGGCAAAATAATGACATATGGTGGAGAAATACCCAACTTTCAGGAAATTGAGCTGGATAACAGATCCGGCTGTGGCTCCTACTGTGCAGAATCAGAAAACCGAGAGCTCAAAACGGCGGCAAACAGCACTGGCTTCCATTCTGCAGTTCCAGAGGCATTGGTGCTTGAGAGCAAAAAGGCTATTGAGGTGGTCAACTTATCTGTTTCTTGCACGGCCACATGTCTTCCTTTCTCTTCAGTTCTCAAAGAGGCCCCAGCACCAGTGGCTGGCTTCTCCTCCAAGCAGGCCACTTCTCCGATCACTCACCAACCGGTGGGCTCCTTTGGGGTCATCTCCTGCGGGTCCAGTGATGTGGATGAGGAGGCCAATGAAAGAATGTTTAGGTAAGGATGTCCCAGGACTTTTCATCCTTTGCATGTTCAGATGGCTGTCATCTCCTGGATTTGGGGGTTTCATTCAGTACTATTGATTACAGCAGCAGTTGTGATAGTGGAAGTGTACCGTTTCCCCAAAATACAGGAATTCAAAACCATCCTCTGCACAGACAGTCCAACCACTCTTGAGCTGTTTCAGGTGTTATAAAAGTTAAAAGTGCATTGGAGACTGAGGGCTTTTCTGTCCAACTGAGGTGCACTCAGCAACAAATTCTGAAAGGGCCTTGAAAGCATGTACATTAGGGCTGCGTCCACACCATACATTTAAAGCGCATTTAAAGCACATTACTTCCCCCAAAGGAACCCTGGAACTGTAGTTTACTCATCACAGAGCTACCGTTCCCAACACCCTTAACAAGCTACTGTTCCCAGGATTCTTTGGGGGAAGCCATGTGTTTTAAATGTACGGTGTGTACACAGCCCAGAATATGCTTACAAGCCTCTCCACGATCAGGAGGTGTATGTCGCTGTGAGCTTCAGTCTCTGCTGGTAAGCCATAAGCCCAGCTCCTTAAAGAACAGAGACAGAAACACCTTTGGATTTTTTTTGAGAAAACTTAGGCCAGTGGCACAGTGCCTGCTTTGCATGTATAGAGCTGTGTTACAGCCCGAGGGCTGCATCCCCTTTTGGGCAAGCTTCTGGGGGCCATATGTCAGTGAAGGGAGGGGCCAGAGGCAACGGGAATGTAAATTGTACCATTGGGCAGTTAGGTTCATTTCTGCACACTCACGCACCACTCCCTATTCTCCATCCAGGCAAATGGAAATGGCCTGCCTTCAAGTCAATCCCGACTTATGGCGACCCTACGAATAGGGTGTCCATGGTAAGCGGCATTCAGAGGGGGGTTACCATTGCCTCCCTCTGAGGCTGAGAGGCAGTGACTGGCCCAAGGTCACCCAGTGAGCTTCATGGCTGTGTGGGGATTCGAACCCTGGCATCCCAGGTCGTAGTCCAACACCTTAACCACTACGCCACACTGGCTCTCTCCATCCAGGCAAGCAAGAGGCAATTATCAGACACGTTCCAGCCAGGCAAAAGCAAAGCAAAAGCAAAAAGAGAGAGAGAGAGACTCAAGGAAGGTGTGTGACCTGTGAAGAGGCCAAAGGGCCAGATTGAAAGGCCTGGAGGGCCGCATTCAGCCCTCGACCCTGAAGTTCCCCACCCCTGCTCTCTTTGGATAAGGCTGGTGGATGGCAATGCATATGTATCCTTTTAAAGGCTCCAAAGGAGCATATGAAGCTACTTTATACCATCAGATCATTTGTCCATCTAGCTTAGTATTGTCTACACTGACTGGCAGCAGCCCTCCAGGGTTTCAGAGAGGGGTCTCTCCCAGCCCTAGCTGGAGTTGCCAGGGATTGAACCAGAGCTTGGAACAGTTACTTTTTGGAACTACAACTCCCATCAGCTCAATTCTGTGGCCATGCTGGCTGGGGCTGATGGGAGTTGTAGTTTAAAAAAGTAACTTTTCCAAGCTCTGGATTGCACCTGGGACCTTCAGCAGGCAAAGGAGATGCTGTACCACTGGACGACGACTCTTCCCCAAACAGCATCAGAGGATGCATCCACTGGGCCTTTCTACACCACACATTTTGAATGTTGAGCTCAGCTCTAAACTGCACTGTGCAGTTTATCTGAGCATGTTGATTGGCTTTGCGGAATTGGCTCTATTCAGGTGCTTCCCTACCAGTCCCTTTTCTGGTTCCAGGTTGCATGGGAAATGCTTTCCATACATTCAGCTCCACACATGCGGTGTGTGTGTCCATTCAAACATTTGAATGAACATATGTAGATGGGAGATGCTGGTCACCCTGTCCTTTGTGCGTTCACTATCCATAGCTATGCCTGAATACAACTCATGTCTTGTTGGCTGCGGGAGGGGAGCAGGGATGGGAGTAGGCATTGCCTTTATCATTGGGGATGTGAGTGGCTGGCATTTGGATTGAAATTTAAAAATCTGAATGTGGTTGTCATTCTCCCAGCTGATCTGTAAGCTACAGTGACAAGATTCCCACACTCCACTCCATGAATACAATGGTAAAAAAAGTCACTAACTGTTGGATGCCCAGCTCCACCGGTGATTAATTAGTGTATTCTCCAGTTTTTATCAGGCCAAAGGAAAATTTAAAAAAGAACTGAAGATTGAAGGATTTCTGTACAGTGACTTGTCTGTACTCGCTTCTGATATCCCATATTTTCCACCAGAGGAAGAGGAAGAAAATTTGGAAGATGGGATTCACCTGGTGGTCTGTGTCCATGGGCTGGATGGTAAGGCCAAAGAGAGAGATGGAGATAATAGGGCTTTCTGGATATAGAGTGTTTGCAAAATGGAACGCCGCAGATGATGTCCTTGCAAATGGTTGGGTCCTGATCACTGGCTCGACTGGCAGGTGGGGATAAGAGTTGTAGTCCAAGAACATCTGGGAACCCAAGGTTGAAGATCTGTGGTCTTTATGTAGACAAACATCCATGCCTGAGGTCTTTGTAGCGCTCCTACAGACATCCAGGATTTTCTGCTAGCAAAGAGAATCTTCCATGTTTATAGTTCAAAATGAGTGTCCCAAACAAGTAACCGGTTAACACGAAACTGGTTAACAAAGCAATAATGTAATAGAGTTGGGGGATTTGGAATTGGTGGGGGTGCATTTCAGAAGGAGGCTCTCAAGGACAAAGAGCAGGAGATACCATGTCATTTTGTGAGGTTCACATTTGACAAGGTCAACATAATATTATTACACAACCCTTTTACAATCTGCACAGCATTATCCCTTGACACTGTACCCCACCCTTCTCCAAGGACTATTGCAACATCTGCCAAAATTGCATGCACACTTTCAAACCTGGGACCTTCTACACGGATTCTCTCTGCATCATCCAGACTGATGACTCCACCTCTCCTACACGCACACACACAACCACACATGCCTCAATCACAGATTGCCCAGGTGTGGTCTAGAATGAAAATCAAAGTGCATTGGAATGTTCCTCCTCCCTGATAAAAGTGTTTAGGCATTTTGAAGGAGGCCAAAAGATGTCTGATAAACGTTTTTTCAAGTTTAGAGTAGCCACTCTATTAAAGAAATCTTAGACAATCAAATGATTTTGGTCAGTTAATTAATTCAATTTAATTTGCATAAATTTATGGTCTTACAGCAAGCAGCATACTTTTGCTGGTGCATTTGTACCAGGCTGTCCTCTCCTCCTGTCCCCTCCCTGTCCCCCTCTTCATCCTGGTATGCAACAACAACTAGAGGTCAGGTGAACACCGCCCCCCATCCCACCACTGTTACTGCTCATGGTAGAGAAAAAAAAGAGGGGAGTGCCTATTTTAAGATAGTGTTTGACTCCTTCACAGTTTCTGTAAGTTACTTGTATATTTGCAATCTGCAAGGGATACATTTTAGTTAATTACAAGTTTTTTTAATGATTAATTTATGCAAGAGGAGTCTACATACCAACTTATCACCAAATCTAATAATTCCTCAGGTGAGATGTATAATGCAGGGATGTGGAATTTATTTTTTTTCCAGCCCAAGGGCCACATTCTTTTCTGGGCAACCTTCCAAGGTCTACATGCCACCAGTGGGTGGAGCCAGAATTAGGAAATGGGAAACTGAAATGTCCTTTGAACTGTTGTGTTCACAGCCTTGATTCACTGCTACATTGCCATCATTTCCCCCTAAACCATCCTTGTTTTCCTGGAAACTGTAGCTCCTTCCTCCTTCCATATGATTGAGGGCAGTGAGGGCAGTGGAAAAGGAAGTACCAGTTCATCACTGCCAGTCTCCCCAAGAGATGCAGGATGAAGGGTTTGTGGATAATGTCCTTCATTATGGAACCCATGTCTAAGAAATGTGATTTTTTCCCTTAAGGTAACAGTGCAGATCTCCGGCTGGTAAAAACTTTCATTGAACTGGGTCTCCCTGGTGGAAAGCTGGACTTCTTGATGTCAGAAAGGAACCAGGTATTTTGTTCATTTCTTATTTATTTGTTTTAAGGTTTGTACCCCCACATTTCCATTTGATAATGATGTGCTCAACACATAATAAAATAAAAATGAAAGAATTAAGAATACCACCATTTTTAACAAATGAACATAAGAGCAGCCTGCTGCATCAGGCCAGTGGCCCATGGCCAGTGGCCCATCTAGTCCAGTATCCTGTTCTCACAGTGACTATCCATATGCCTATGAGAAGCCTGCAAGCAGGACCTGAGCACTTCACTCTTTCTTCCTATGATTTCCAACAACTGGCATTGAGAGGCATCATGCCTCCAACAGTGAAGGTGGAACATAGTCCTCAAGGTAACTAGCCCTTGAGAGCCTTATCCTTCTACTCCTCTTTTAAAGCCATCCAAATTGGTGGCCATCACTGTCTCTTGTGTGAGTGGATTCCATAGTTTTACTCTGTACTATGTGAACACGAAGCAGCAGAGAATAATTAGGGGCATGGAAGGTTTTCTTTTTTCCCATTAGAAATATAGGAAGCTGTATTGTCTACACTGACTGGCAGGTACTCTCTTTCAGAGGACATTTCCAGCCCTACTTGGAGACAATGAGAATTGGACCTTTGACTTGATGCATGCGAAGTAGATACTCTACCCCTGAACCAGAGCTTGGGAAAGTTACTTTTTTAAACTACAACTCCCATCAGTCCCAGCCAGCATGGCCACTGGAGTGGGCTGATGGGAGTTGTAGTCCAAAAAAGTAACTTTTCCAAGCTCTGCACTGAACTGACTTTTCCCCATTTGTTTTCATAATGAAAGACTTATTTAGTTGTGTTGATCATTCATTACATTCATACTAATTTTGCTATTCCTTAGATACACAATCGTTGCATTACATCTGTTTCAGTTGGGTTTTTCCACTTTCTTGATGAGTATTTCTACAATTGTCTGGGGCAGTGACAACAGAACTGATTTCAGCTGCCATTCGTGGTGGCCAATATTTTATTTTCACAGAACGTCCCTGACATTTCATAATGTCATGACATTTGGGGAGGGGGGAATGGTGTCCCTACTGGTGGCTCACCACCACCCCATCATGCAACTTCTGGGCCACTCGGGGAAAATAAAATGACAGCCATCAGGAACAACTACCAAAATCTTCTACTGCCACTGAAGAATAAAAGAAGCTAACAGTTGTTTTGGCTTAGCACTTAAATATTTGTTGGATCACCTATTTATTGGTTCACATGGGGAGATGTCCGCCTTGCCACTGAACGTCTGGCTAAAGCATATAGTTTTGCAGGCATTCTTGCAGGTTTCCCACGGACATCTGGTTGGCCACTGTGAGAACAGGAGGCTGAACTAGATAGGCCTTCTTACATTCTTATCATCCCTGAAGAACATCTGATGCATATCTTTAGTTGTTGTGCTGTGCAATCTACTCAAAGTTATTTGAGTTGGGTTTTTTGGTGAGGGGTGGGGAAGGAAATTTTCATAAAATCATAAACTAGTAGAGTTGGAAGGGGTTTAGAAGGCCATTGAGTCCAACCCCTGTTCAATGTAGCAATCCAAATTAAAACATACCCAACAGGTGCCTGTCCAGCTGCCTCTTTAATGCCTCCAGTGTTTGGAGAGTCTACCACCTCCCTAGGTCATTGATTCCATTATCATAACACTCTTAACAGTTAGGAAGTTTTTCCTGATGTTCAATTGAAATCTGGCTTCCTGTAACTTGAGCCCATTATTCTGTGTCCTGCACTCTGGGATGACCGAGAAGAGATTTTGTTAGAAATGAGACCAAGGATGGGCAATGTGAGATGGTAGAGAAGATGGGGGGGTGAGAAGATCTAGATAAGGGGATTTTATGGGGATAAGGATGGGGGCAAATCCAATTCAGTTTGCATTTAAAGCTGAACATATCAAATTCTCACTTTCAAAACAATATGAGAACCGAAACACAGCCATCCTTCAGAATCTGCACTTATCCAAATTTTGCAATGCAGTTCTCCAACCAATATTTATAAAAATGCATATATTCGGGGAAAGTGTGCATAAAAATGAATATATTCATGAAAACACCATACAAAAATGCATTATATTAGGAGAAACTGCTTACAGAAATGTGCTCAGTAGTCAAAGCACAGAAAAATATGTTTATTAGAAGAAAGTCACACTGAAATGCTGAAGAATTGTCATGAGGATTTATGTTTTTTTTAAAAAAAACCCACAAATTGCTGCAGAACTGAATGCGAGACTGGAAAAATGAGAAATTGAGGATAAGAACATAAGAGCCTGCTGGATCAGGCCAGTGGCCCATCTAGTCCAGCATCCTGTTCTCACAGTGGCCAACCAGGTGCCTGGGGGAAGCCCGCAAGCAGGACCCGAGTGCAAGAACACTCTCCCCTCCTGAGGCTTCGGGCAACAGGTTTTCAGAAGCATGCTGCCTCTGACTAGGGTGGCACAGCACAGCCATCACGGCTAGTAGCCATTGATAGCCCTGTCCTCCATGAATTTGTCTAATCTTCTTTTAAAGCCATCCAAGCTGGTGGCCATTACTTCATCTTGTGGGAGCAAATTCCATAGTTTAACTATGCGCTGAGTAAAGAAGTACTTCCTTTTGTCTGTCCTGAATCTTCCAACATTCAGCTTCTTTGAATGTCCATGAGTTCTAGTATTATGAGAGAGGGAGAAGAACTTTTCTCCATCCACTTTCTCAATGCCATGCATAATTTTATACATTTCTATCATGTCTCCTCTGACCCGCCTTTTCTCTAAACTAAAAACCCCAAATGCTGCAACCTTTCCTCGTAAGGGAGTCACTCCATCCCCTTGATCATTCTGGTTGCCCTCTTCTGAACCTTTTCCAACTCTAGAATATCCTTTTTGAGATGAGGCGACCAGAACTGTACACAGTATTCCAAATGCAGCCGCACCATAGATTTATACAACGGCATTATGATATCGGCTGTTTTATTTTCAATACCTTTCCTAATTATCGCTAGCATGGAATTTGCCTTTTTCACAGCTGCCGCATACTGGATCGACATTTTCATCGTGCTGTCCACTACAACCCCGAGGTCTCTCTCCTGGTCGGTCACCGCCAGTTCAGACCCCATGAGCGTATATGTGAAATTCAGATTTTTTGCTCCAATATGCATAATTTTACACTTGTTTATATTGAATTGCATTTGCCATTTTTCCGCCCATTCACTCAGTTTGGAGAGGTCTTTTTGGAGCTCTTCGCAATCCCTTTTGTTTTAACAACCCTGAACAATTTAGTGTCGTCAGCAAACTTGGCCACTTCACTGCTCACTCCTAATTCTAGGTCATTAATGAACAAGTTGAAAAGTACAGGTCCCAATACCGATCCTTGAGGGACTCCACTTTCTACAGCCCTCCATTGGGAGAACTGTCCGTTGATTCCTACTCTCTGCTTTCTGCTTCTCAACCAATTCCTTATCCACAAGAGGACCTCTCCTCTTATTCCATGACTGCTAAGCTTCCTCAGAAGCCTTTGGTGAGGTACCTTGTCAAACGCTTTTTGAAAGTCTAAGTACACTATGTCCACTGGATCACCTCTATCTATATGCTTGTTGACACTCTCAAACAATTCTAATAGGTTACTGAGACAGGACTTTCCCTTGCAGAAGCCATGCTGGCTCTGCTTCAGCAAGGCTTGTTCTTCTATGTGCTTAGTTAATCTAGCTTTAATCATACTTTCTACCAGTTTTCCAGGGACAGAAGTTAAGCTAACTGGCCTGTAATTTCTGGGATCCCCTCTGGATCCCTTTTTGAAGATTGGCGTTACATTTGCCACTTTCCAGTCCTCAGGCACGGAGGAGGACCCGAGGGACAAGTTACATATTTTAGTTAGCAGATCAGCATTTTCACATTTGAGTTCTTTGAGAACTCTCGGGTGGATGCCATCCGGGCCCGGTGATTTGTCAGTTTTTATATTGTCCATTAAGCCTAGAACTTCCTCTCTCGTTACCACTATTTGTCTCAGTTCCTCAGAATCCCTTCCTGCAAATGTTAGTTCAGGTTCAGGGATCTGCCCTGTGTCTTCCACTGTGAAGACAGATGCAAAGAATTCATTTAGCTTCTCTACTGAAATTGATAGATCCTTCCATCCCTAAAAAGGCTAAGACCCCTTCTGGATCAGATCGCACCATCACAACCAAATGTCTCTGGAAAGCCTACAACCAGGGCAAATCTATTCCAATGTCCTGTGGCTCATATGGCTGCATTGCAGCAATTAGCTTAATTTTATTAACAGAATATAAATATGTTTCTAAACACAGAACAGAAATACATTGGCGTTCAATGGTATACTGCTCCTGGTCAAGAAAATTCCATACATCTTCTGTGTCTATGTCTTCTGTGATTAAGTGCATTTCCCCACAACATTCTAAACAAAATGCAAGATGGAACATAACAAGTTGCAGAGAAACCATTAATTATCAGTGCAAGCAAAACAAACAGGCAGGAGTCTATATTTAAGTTTATGAGCATGTTTAGTGGAAGGCAATATTGCAAATTAGATATGCTCGTGTCTTTCTTTTGAACGAGCTGCAATTAGCAAGATGAATTTTCTCTCACACATAAAAACAGAAGCATTAATTACTGGATATGTTTCCTTTGAATCTCTGTCCCAGCATTTGGTGATTATTTCCCTGGCATCTCATTAGTTTTGAATTTGATGCACAGCCTATTGGATTACAAACTAGCACAGCTCCTAACAAGAAGAGTCATTTGCCATTCTGAAGTCAGTTCTTCCATCATTCCCTTTCTGTTTAATACAAGCAACAGGAGAATGCCTAGCTTATGAGTTACACAACTACATTGCTGGCCCTCACTGGGTCCTAATAAATTGTCCATTCACGATGCAGAATTCAATTGTGCCAAATGTAACTATGCTTTAGGCGGAAAGACTGCATTAGGAAATAGACTTTCAAAACTTCTGGCTTCATAAGAACCTAAGAAGAGCACTGCTGGATCAGGCCAGTGGCATATCTAGTCGAGTCCTGTTCTCACAGTGCCCAGCCAGATTCCTACTGGAAGCCCAAAAGCAGGAGCTGAGCGCAACATCACCCTCCCCAGCAACTGGTTTTCAGGGACAAACTGCCTCCAACAATGGAGGCAGAGCATTTATTTATGAGTATTTATTTCTTATTACATATATGTCCCACCTTTTGTCCAAGGAGCTCAAGGTGGTGTACACGTATCTCCTCTTCCCCCCATTTTATCCTCACAACAAACTTGTGAGGTAGGTTAAGCTGAGAGATTGTGACTGGCCAAAGGTCACCCAGTGAGCTTCATGGCCAAACGGGGATTTGACCCCTGGTCTCCCAGGTGCTAGTCGGGCACTCTAACCACTACACCACACTGGCTAGTAGCCACTAATAGCTTTATCCTCCATGAATTGGTCTAGTCCTCTTTTTAAAGCATCCAAGGTGATGGCCATCACTGCCTCCAGTGGGAGTGAATTCCATAGTTTAACTCTGCTCTGTGTGAATAAATTATTTCTTTTGTCCTGAATTTTCCAACATTCAGCTTCATAGGATGACTCTGAATTCTAGTGTTATGAGAGAGGGAGAAAAACTTTACTCTGCCCACTTTCTCCACACCCTGCATGATTTTAGACACCTCTGTTATGTTCCCACTTATTCACCTTTTCTCTAAACCAAAAAGCCTCAAACCCATGGAAGCAGAAGCTACGAAAACAGCCTTGAATTTTGATAGAGGCTATGATCCTATATACCTTTTTCAGCCCATTTCCTTCTGACCAAACTCCCAGGGGCCACATGCCAGTGTGGGTGGGGCCAGAGACAAAATTGGGTGAAAAATGTAAAATTCACCTCTGTGCAGTAGTCTGTTTTCTACACACTCCTTTCTCTGTCCTCCATCCAGACAAGCAAGAGTAATGATCAGCATGCAAGTATACTTTCCAGTCAGGCAAAAACGATCTTGGGGGATTTGAAGCAAGGCCAGTGAGGACTGTGTCCCGGGGAAAGAAGGTGTGGCTGGAGAGAGGGGCAGATGCCTGGAGGGACACATTTGAGTCCCAGGCTTGAGGTTCCCCAACTCTGTTACATACTTAAGTGTGAATATGGGGATTAACAGCCTGGCAACAAGAATGGACTTTGTGTGCCCTAATGGTTGTTGACCATTGAACCACACTGTCACTGAGTGTTTTTCCATCAAGTCTGAAAGTGTGGAAATCTGTAGCTAAGAGAAGTCTTTGCCCAGTCTGGGAACGGATAGCAAAGGCCATTGTCATGGCAGCATCAAGATAGACTGGGAGAGTTCTAGCAGTTATCTGTGTTGATCAGAGGGCGCAGGCGTTTATAATCTTGGCTCTATCGGATTCTCAACTGATGTGTGTGAGAGATGAGCCGTCGGCTAAACAGATGTGGGACACGTTGCAGGATTTGTCCCAGGAATGGCAGCGGAGGCAGAAGGCGCAGAGAGCCGAGCTGATGGAAACAGCATACATTACATTGGAGTTAAGTTGCTCAAGAAACTTCTCAGATGCATTAGATCAGGTTAAGAGTCTTTTATTAAGACATTATGGCTTAAGGCTTTAAGATCCCCCCCCTCTAGGAGAGAAGTTCTCAGTTCAAAGACATTACACAGAAGACACAGCTCAACATAGATAACTGCTAGAACTCTCCCAGTCTATCTTGATGCTGCCATGACAACGGCCTTGGCTATCCGTTCCCAGACTGGGCAAAGACATAACTTCTCTTAGCTACAGATTTCCACACTTTCAGACTTGATGGAAAAACACTCAGTGACAGTGTGGTTCAATGGTCAACAATCCCCCCTTTTCCCCATCATGTCTGCAATTCATTACAACAATTACAATAATACATTTCTACAATACATCTTGCAATACAGCTTACATTTCAGTACAGTTCAGAACATCTCTGTACATTTAGCTAAAACTTTATTCAATCAAACTTTGGTTGTACACATGTCAAATACAAAGTGTCAGGATCCATGTCCACCAGTTTATGCATTCCAGGACTGGTAATTACCCCCACAGTATATCTTTCTGGCGGTTTCCCTATGTTTACTCTTGTAGAACGTCTTAATGGCACTAGGGCTTCTGCTCTCTCTGCCCCCCCATCTGTGCTTGTGCTTGGCACAGCCTGCGCAGGAGATTCCATTTCCTCAGCCTTACGTTTCTTTGATCTTCGTTTCCCACAAATGAGCTCATTTAACCCATCTCTGAGAGGAATATGTGTGCCCTCCACCTTTATGTCTGGATTTGGCTTAAATGTTTGTGATTGTGTGTCATCTGACCCTGTAAGAATGACTGTTTCCCTTTCATCCCAAGGTTTTTCTGAGACTTTAATGCTTCTGCTCAGAATTAACTGCTGTGTTTCTGGACACCAAACTCTGAAATATGCATTCTGAAATCCCAAAACAAAACCTTGCTGCGCCCTCGGTGCAAGCTTGCCCCTCCTTTTTCCCTGTGGAATGTGGATCCAGCATCTTGCCCCGAATTTTTGAATGTGTTGTATTTTCGGTTTTCTGCCAGTGATTTTCTCATAAGGAGACATTCAAAGAGCACTGTGTAATACCCTATTGTGAATGTAATTCGCATAAAGAATTGCTTCTGCCCAGAAATAATTCCCTAAACTGCAATCCATTAACATGGCTCTCATTGCCTCCTGCAGCACCCTGTTTTCTCTCTCTGCAGTTCCATTGGAAAATGGGCTGTATGGAGCAGTAAAATTCTGTTTTATTCCCTTACTCTCAAGGAAGTCACTCAATGCTTTACTCGTGAATTCCCCTCCCTGGTCCGAGCGTATAGCCCCCACTGTGGTGCCATGTTGAGTTTCGATTCTCTTAATGAACAGTTTCAGCTTTTGTTCAGCTTCACTTTTATGCTTTAACAGAAAAACATGACAAAATCTTGAAAAATCATCCACCAGTACCATGAAGAATTTCGCACCTCCACGTGAAGCATTTATTGGCCCTGATAAATCAACATGAACTAGCTGGTAGGGAGCTGTTGTGGTTCTTTCAGCCTCCCGGTTAATTGGTGCAATAGTCATTTTAGCTTTATGACAAGAATCACAATCCATTAACTGTCCACAATCTCTTAAATGCATGTGTTCACTATGCATTGGGGTTTTCTTAATTGTGTCAAGGTTTGCATGCCCCAGCCTTTGATGCCATTCATGGACGCAGCCCTGATGTACCTGTGCCTCAGCATTTAACACAGCACACCCTGCTTGACTGCTCTTTATTACAAACTGTGAATCATTAAGGCTTCCCTGCAAACACACTTGATCTCCCCTCATTACATAACATTTGTCTTTGTGGAACAATACAGAAAAATCACAACTCACCAGTTTTCTGACTGACAAAATGTTATGAGCTAATTCTGGAACAAACAAACATTCTGAAAGTATTCCCAGTTTATCAAATCTTACCAGTCCTCGGGCTTCCACGCTCTTCTGCGATCCATCTGCAAGTAAAACAAAGTCCTGCTCATTTGTAGACGTGTAAAACAAACTCCTGTCTTTAATTAATATATGGCTTGCCCCGCTGTCAACAATCCAGTTAACAGGTGCTAAATTTTGAGACTTCTGTTTACAAACAAAGTTCACATTTCCCTGCTTCAAGCCTCCGTCCCTGGAGTTTTGCTTGACTGCACAGTCTGTCTGGAGATGCCCACGAGTCCCACAGGCATAACAAGACTTCAGCCGCTGCTGTTCCCGCTTGTTTTCCTGTCTGCTGCTGCTTTCTTCTTTCAGCTTGGCTCTTTGCTTTTCCTCAGCACTTTTCGCCTCTTGTCTCCGCTGCCATTCCTGGGTCAGCTTTTCCTCAATAAACGCAACGTTCAGACCTCCATCAGGCATGGCTTCAAAAGCCATGACCATATTATTCCAAGTCCCATCGAGTGAAGCCAGGATCAGATAGGTCTTCTGAAGTTCAGAGTGTTCGATGCCTCGGTCCGTCAGCTCAGCAAACAAACGTCTGAATTCCGTGAGATGCTCACTCATTTCGCACTCACCCGTGAAGCGCATCTGGTACAGCTTCCTTGCCAAACACAATTTAGATCCCGCAGTCTGTTGCATATGAATGCCTTCCAACACGTCCCACATCTGTTTGGCGTTTGTAACATCTCTCACGTGTAGCAGTTGAGAGTCAGATAGAGCCAGAAGTATAAAAGCTTGTGCCTTCAAATCTCTACGTGTCCAGGCCGCGGTCAGTACTGCCGGAGGGGGTCCATCTATAATGTCCCATAAATCCTCTTTTATCAGCAAAGCCCACATCCTCGGCTTCCAGCTGGCATAATTATTTTCCATCAATCTTTCCATTGGCAAGCCTCCCCCAGACAAGTTTACAGCCATGTTGCTCACCTCTGTCTGGTACAATCAATCAAGCTGCCCTCTGGAACTCCGTCTGCCGTTCAGACCAGCAACTTACTCCTGTGTAATGCGCTGTGGATCTGGGCCCATAACCCCTGCTGAAGTGTGTGCGTTGTTGCTTGTAATCCTGTTTGCTTTCGACAGCCTCCTTCGGCACGGCACTTTTCTCCTGAGAACTTCTCTCCTAGAGGGGGGGATCTTAAAGCCTTAAGCCATAATGTCTTAATTAAAGACTCTTAACCTGATCTAATGCATCTGAGAAGTTTCTTGAGCAACTTAACTCCAACGTAATGTATGCTGTTTCACGCAACAACGCACACACGTCAACAGGGGTTATGGGCCCAGATCCACAGCGCATTACACAGGAGAAAGTTGCTGGTCTGAACGGCAGACGGAGTTCCAGAGGGCAGCTTGATTGATTGTACCAGATAGAGGTGAGCAACATGGCTGTAAACCTGTCTGGGGGAGGCTTGCCAATGGAAAGATTGATGGAAAATAATTATGCCAGCTGCAAGCCGAGGATGTGGGCTTTGCTGATAAAAGAGGATTTATGGGACATTATAGATGGACCCCTTCCGGCGGTACTGACCGTGGCCTGGACATGTAGAGATCAGAAGGCGCAAGCTTCTATACTTCTGGCTCTATCTGACTCTCAACTTCTACACGTGAGAGATGTTACAAACACCAAACAGATGTGGGACATGTTGGAAGGCATTCATTTGCAACAGACTGCGGGATCTAGATTGTATTTGGCACGGAAGCTTTACCAGATGTGCTTCACGGGTGAGTGTGAAATGAGTGAGCATCTCACAGAATTCAGACATTTGTTTGCTGAGCTGACGGACCGAGGCGTTGAACACTCTGAACTTCAGAAGACCTATCTGATCCTGGCTTCGCTCGATGGGACTTGGAATAATATGGTCATGGCTTTTGAAGCCATGCCTGATGGAGGTCTGAACGTTGCATTTATTGAGGAAAAGCTGACCCAGGAATGGCAGCGGAGACAAGAGGCGAAAAGTGCTGAGGAAAAGCAAAGAGCCAAGCTGAAAGAAGAAAGCTGCAGCAGACAGGAAAACAAGCAAGAACAGCAACAGCTGAAGGCTTGTTATGCCTGTGGGGCTCGTGGGCATCTCCAGAAAGACTGTGCAGTCAAGCAAAACTCCAGGGATGGAGGCTTGAAGCAGGGAAGTGTGAACTTTGTTTGTAAACAGAAGTCTCAAAATTTAGCACCTGTTAACTGGATTGTTGACAGCGGGGCAAGCCATATATTAATTAAAGACAGGAGTTTGTTTTACACGTCTACAAATGAACAGGACTTTGTTTTACTTGCGGATGGATCGCAGAAGAATGTGGAAGCCCGAGGACTGGTGAGATTTGATAAACTGGGAATACTTTCAGAATGTTTGTTTGTTCCAGAATTAGCTCATAACATTTTGTCAGTCAGAAAACTGGTGAGTTGTGATTTTTCTGTATTGTTCCACAAAGACAAATGTTATGTAATGAGGGGAGATCAAGTGTGTTTGCAGGGAAGCCTTAATGATTCACAGTTTGTAATAAAGAGCAGTCAAGCAGGGTGTGCTGTGTTAAATGCTGAGGCACAGGTACATCAGGGCTGCGTCCATGAATGGCATCAAAGGCTGGGGCATGCAAACCTTGACACGATTAAGAAAACCCCAATGCATAGTGAAGACATGCGTTTAAGAGATTGTGGACAGTTAATGGATTGTGATTCTTGTCATAAAGCTAAAATGACTATTGCACCAATTAACCGGGAGGCTGAAAGAACCACAACAGCTCCCTACCAGCTAGTTCATGTTGATTTATCAGGGCCAATAAATGCTTCACGTGGAGGTGCGAAATTCTTCATGGTACTGGTGGATGATGTTTCAAAATTTTGTCATGTTTTTCTGTTAAAGCATAAAAGTGAAGCTGAGCAAAAGCTGAAACTGTTCATTAAGAGAATCGAAACTCAACATGGCACCACAGTGGGGGCTATACACTCGGACTAGGGGGGGGAATTCACGAGTAAAGCATTGAGTGACTTCCTTGAGAGTAAGGGAATAAAACAGAATTTTACTGCTCCATACAGCCCGTTTTCCAATGGAACTGCAGAGAGAGAAAACAGGGTGCTTCAGGAGGCAATGAGAGCCATGTTAATGGATTGCAGTTTAGGGAATTATTTCTGAGCAGAAGCAATTCTTTATGCGAATTACATTCACAATAGGGTATTATACAGTGCTCTTTGAATGTCTCCTTATGAGAAAATCACTGGCAGAAAACCGAAAATACAACACATTCAAAAATTTGGGGCAAGATGCTGGATCCACATTCCACAGGGAAAAAGGAGGGGCAAGCTTGCACCGAGGGCACAGCAAGGTTTTGTTTTGGGATTTCAGAATGCATATTTCAGAGTTTGGTGTCCAGAAACACAGCAGTTAATTCTGAGCAGAAGCATTAAAGTCTCAGAAAAACCTTGGGATGAAAGGGAAACAGTCATTCTTACAGGGTCAGATGACACACAATCACAAACATTTAAGCCAAATCCAGACATAAAGGTGGAGGGCACACATATTTCTCTCAGAGATGCGTTAAATGAGCTCATTTGTGGGAAACAAAGATCAAAGAAACGTAAGGCTGAGGAAATGGAATCTCCTGCGCAGGCTGTGCCAAGCACAAGCACAGATGGGGGGGCAGAGAGAGCAGAAGCCCTAGTGCCATTAAGACGTTCTACAAGAGTAAACATAGGGAAACCGCCAGAAAGATATACTGTGGGGGTAATTACCAGTCCTGGAATGCATAAACTGGTGGACATGGATCCTGACACTTTGTATTTGACATGTGTACAGCCAAAGGTTGATTGAATAAAGTTTTAGCTAAATGTGCAGAGATGTTCTGAACTGTACTGAAATGTAAGCTGTATTGCAAGATGTATTGTAGAAATGTATTATTGTAATTGTTGTAATGAATTACATACATGATGGGAAAAAGGGGGGATTGTTGACCATTGAACCACACTGTCACTGAGTGTTTTTCCATCAAGTCTGAAAGTGTGGAAATCTGTAGCTAAGAGAAGTTATGTCTTTGCCCAGTCTGGGAACGGATAGCCAAGGCCATTGTCATGGCAGCATCAAGATAGACTGGGAGAGTTCTAGCAGTTATCTGTGTTGAGCTGAGTCTTCTGTGTAATGTCTTTGAACTGAGAACTTCTCTCCTAGAGGGGGGGATCTTAAAGCCTTAAGCCATAATGTCTTAATAAAAGACTCTTAACCTGATCTAATGCATCTGAGAAGTTTCTTGAGCAACTTAACTCCAACGTAATGTATGCTGTTTCACGCAACAACGCACACACGTCAACAATGGTGACTAAGAGACTTATACTTGGACAAATACCAACTATTATGCAATTGTCTGAGGACCTAAACACCCCTGCTACACTTGAGCATACTTTTTGTAAACACCACCTGGATATATACGGATTATCTCAGTTAGCAAAGTAGATGTGTTCCTGGACATTACTTCTTTAACAGAAACTTTGGTACCAGAGGCAGGAATAACATGAAAAGAATAGGGATAGGTTCCTACACCTGCTCATAGATGGTGAGGACAGCTTCAACAGGGGCTTTAAAAGGTGCCTATTCAGAACCCATGGTGCAGAGTGGTAAGCGGCTGTAACGCAGTCGAAGCGCTGCTCACGGCTGGAGTTTGATTCCAAAGGAAGGAGGAAGTTGAATCTCCAGTAAAAGGGCTCGAGGTCCACTCAGCCTTCCATCCATCCGTGGCCGGTAAAATGAGTACCCGGCATATGCTGGGGGGTAAAGAAAGGCCGGGGAAGGAACTGGCAATCCCACCCCATATATACGGTCTGCCTAGTAAATATCGCAAGATGTCACCCTAAGAGTTGGAAACGACTCACACTACAAGTGCGGGGACACCTTTACCTTTTTATTCAGAACCCACCCCTCCCCTTCCTTCTCCTCCTATGAATTGTATTGAATCCTTCCCTCCCCAGTCCTGGGAGAAAGCAAGAGGCCTCTTTAATGAAAAGCAAACACACAGGTTTGTCAGTTTCACCCTAGCAAAGCAAAGACACAGGCTGGTCAGTTTTACCTTAAGGCTTGAAAGTGTATCCATAGCAAAGGAAAGACACAGGCTGGTCAGTTTCACCTTAAAGCAAAGGCATAGTTTATCTATAGCAAAGCTGGTCAGTTTCACCATTTAAAAAAGCCTTCATTAAAAGGAGCTTCCTTCCTGGAGGATTTAACTGAGGTATCACTGTATTTGGACATTTGGATGGCATATATTGATTTATATGTGTAAACTAAAATTGATGTATTAATGTTTAAATTTACGGTTAATGTGAGCTGACCAGGGTTTTTTTCCCTCTCTCCTTTTCCTTTCCTTTCCCCCCCTTTTTTCCTTAATGAAATTGCAATTAAAAATCAATTAAAAATACATGTGAATAAGCTCCATTGAACTCAGTGGGGCTTACTTTTAAATAGACATGCATAGAACTATGCCATTATTGCTTATAGTTATATATGCAGAACCAAAACCTTGTTTAAAGATACTTCCCTGTCTGAGTAAACTCTAGCGTGCTGATTTATTTTGGTAAGCATGAGGGAATGGCTATTGAGCATTTTGATAACCCCTTAGGTATTTTTATTTATTTATTTATTAGCTTTCTATCTCACCCTTCCTCCCAGTAGGAGCCCAGGGTATATATAAGCATGCTCAGGAAAGTGCCCCAGGAAATGAGAGGTGTTGGTGGGTCAATATTCACAGAAATGATTTTTCTGGATATTTAAACTGAAGTAGATGAAATCATAGGTGCACGCCTGATGAGTCAGGTAGGAAATACACACCAAGATGGAGTCCCGGAACCTGAGAGATATTTGCCTATAAGCCTTCTGATTAGACCACAAGATCCTCCATGGTGGTTGGTATTCATCATTACATGATCCATGCAACTCTTAACTCTGTTCAAGTTCCTCCAAGCAATGTTGCCCCACCTACTTCATTCCTGGTTGCCCTCCATAAGTCAGCAGATGACTGTTTGTAGTGGACAACCTGCTCTACATGTGCAGGCTCCTGATGGTTTTAGAACCCTGATTTTCCAGCTCACAGAAAATGACCATGAATGGAACAATCACGACATTATGTGGAGGAACAAACATCTGAACAGAGCTTCACTCTTAACAGTATTGGGTTGTGGGGATGTAATTAGTCACAGCACGACGTGAAATTTCAGACCATGTCAGTAGCGATGCCTTGAGCACACCAAGCCACAGAAACTATTTTAAGTGTGTGAAAAGTGTCATGATTCTTCTGTCACATCACTTGAGTACAGAAGTTGGTAGTTGGACAATCAATGCTAAAGAGAAATTCAGCCGCCCCTGGGGAAGGGGGTGGAGAGAAGGATTTCTATTTATCAGGGGAATGGTCTGTACTCTGTACAGCTCTATGCCCTTCCCCAAGACTAGAAAAAGCAGAATAATTGTGCAAGATAATCAAGTTTATTTAGCTATATTTTATTTACATATTTAAAGTGGCCACCCAATTCAATATATCTTGTTGTTGGATTTGGATTATCTTTGCGCAAAAACTTCTTGTGGGTGATTTGGATTATCTTTGTACAAAAATTTGGCAAGGTAGTGGCAGTTGGTGCAGGATAGGGATGAGGTTCACTACCTGGTTCTGATTCGCTTGTATTCTGACAGTCTGTCGTTCGATCCTGATCCATCCTGTTTTTGTTCCTGTTTGCTTTGGCACTTACTGATTCAATCCACTGTTGTTGCTGTTTTGGTTGTGAAAAAAATGCATAATTTTTAATGAAAATGCCTATGTAAATGATCACAATGTTCCACGTGGTTAATTTTTTCCTATTTATCACACCTACACACTGTAATGAATGCATTGACTTAGAGGAAATTATTAAGATAATTATGCAAAACTGGGAAAAAATTCAAAAATAATCCATGACGATTACAGCCATGGCCCAACACAAAAAATCCATGCTGATTGCAGCTGCAGCCTGCCGCAAGAAATCAGGGCCGGTCCAAAAAGATAGTGGACTCTCGATTCATTCAGAATCCAGTACTAAGTCCGATTTAGCAGATATTCTCCCTCATCCCTAATGCAGGATATTGAAAGACCTACTTAATGGTAACCTAGAAAGGGAGGAATGTTAAAGCGGTGGCTTGTTCGTTTGTTGGCGTATAAGTAAAATAAACAAAGTAAAGCAAGTACAATACCACACAAATGCAGTAACAGGATAGCAAGATAAGACCAAATGTTAAACTCCATGTATCTCTTTTAAATTATATTTATAGATATTATATTGATATTCTAGAGTTGGAAAAGGTTCAGAAGAGGGCAACCAGAATGATCAAGGGGATGGAGCGACTCCCTTACGAGGAAAGGTTGCAGCATTTGGGGCTTTTTAGTTTAGAGAAAAGGCGGGTCAGAGGAGACATGATAGAAGTGTATAAAATTATGCATGGCATGGAGAAAGTGGATAGAGAAAAGTTCTTCTCCCTCTCTCATAATACTAGAACTCGTGGACATTCAAAGAAGCTGAATGTTGGAAGATTCAGGACAGACAAAAGGAAGTACTTCTTTACTCAGCGCATAGTTAAACTATGGAATTTGCTCCCACAAGATGCAGTAATGGCCACCAGCTTGGATGGCTTTAAAAGAAGATTAGACAAATTCATGGAGGACAGGGCTATCAATGGCTACTATCCATGATGGCTGTGCTGTGCCACCCTAGTCAGAGGCAGCATGCTTCTGAAAACCTGTTGCCGGAAGCCTCAGGAGGGGAGAGTGTTCTTGCACTCGGGTCCTGCTTGCGGGCTTCCCCCAGGCACCTGGTTGGCCACTGTGAGAACAGGATGCTGGACTAGATGGGCCACTGGCCTGATCCAGCAGGCTCTTCTTATGTTCTTATGTTCTTAAATGAAATGGTCTTAAAAGCTCATGTAAAGATGGATAAAGAGGAGCCTGCCGGATTGCGCCAGGGAAAGCATTCCACAATTGTGGCACCAAGATCAAAAAGGGCTTTACGTAGCACTAGGGATGGGCAAATTTGTCAATTTTGGTTTCTCAGTTTCTCATTCGTCCAATCAGTTTTCCACATTTCCACAACTGTGTTTTTAAAAAAACAGTAGCAATTTAGTGCTAGGATTTCTCCTAACGAACACACTTTTGCAAGCATTTTTACCTAATATAATTATTTTTGTATTTTATTTTCACAATACATGCAGCTTTATGTACACTTTGGGTATCTGGTGTTAGACTACTCAGAGCAAACCCATCGAAATTAATGGGCATGACTAATGCAGACAATTGGTCTATTCTGAGTAGAAGTTAATTGGATGCAACCCTTTACCCTAATACAGTGGTTCTCAAACCTTTTCCCAACAGACCACTTGAAAATTGCTGGTGGTCTTGGTGATTTTTCTGCCTGTTGTAGCAATTGTAATGCACTGTGTTTGATGCTGTATTTAATTGTATTTTAATTATTTCTTTTATTTCATATATTGTATTTCAATCTGCATTCTATAGAATTCAAATTGTAGTATGAAACTACAATATGAAAAAATACAATTAAAATAAAAATTTAATGAATATTTAATACTTGAATGAAGCTTGTGGACCACTGGTGGTCCACAGAGCACAGTTTGGGAAGCCCTGCCCTAATATGTGGATTGTTGTTTGGAGAACTGCATTGTGAAATTCAGAGAAGTGTGAATTTCGAAGGATACTTGTGTTTTGGTCTGTGTATTGGTTTGAGAAGTGCAAATTAAGTATTTTTTCATTGAAATGCAAACTAATTTGGATTTCTCCTGCATTCCTATGTGGCACCTCTCCCCACTTGTGGCACCAGCAGAGGTGGCCCCAAAATGGGGCATTTCAAGACAATGGCATACCTTGGGCAGATCCACTCTTCTAAATATCCTCAAAGTTCTTTTGTTAATAATTATTTCAGATACATTTTTCTCTTGCACAAACTTATTTTTATATGTTGTCCGTTATTACTATCTCAGAATCATGACCTTTCTCACACAGAGAGAGAGAGTGACAAAAAGTGAAAGACACCAGTCAAATGATACCCTTCTCTCTCTTCAACAGACGGACACATTTGCAGATTTTGATACCATGACCGACCGTTTGCTGGATGAAATAATCCAGCACATTCAGTTGTACAATTTGTCAATATCACGAATAAGGTAAAGAGAAAGATGGGCTCAAAATAGGCAATGGAATAAACATATTTATCAGGAGAGGGGCAGGGAGAGTGCAGACCTGTTACTTCTGCCTGAATTATCAGGGGCTTTTGATATCATTGACCGCAGTAACTTCTGAGATGGGTACTGGAGGCACTGAACACTTGCGGGATCAGTTTCAGAGATTAATATTGGGTGACTGCTCATCATCTCCAGTGCACATAAAAATAAAAAAATAATTTTTTTTGTGGGATTTGTTGTGGGGTGCCCCAAGATACTATTTTGTCCCCGGTGTTATTCAACATCTCTATGAAGCTGGTGGAAATGGTCATTAGGGGATTGGGGTGAAGTGTTATCATTATGCTGATGATACCCTGCTCTATTTCTCTGCAAATTCTGAATCAACAGAGGCCATGCAAGACCTGGAACAGTATCTAGATGCAGTGATAGGCTGAATGAGAGTCAATAATCTGAGTCTGTATCCTAGCAAAACAGAGGTGCTTAATGAGAGTGGTTCCCATATCCAAGAGATAGGTCAATTACCTGCTCTAGATGGGGTTCCACTCATTCTGAAGGGGTAGATGCTACTGGATCCATCTTTGTCATTTGAGACCTGTGTGTTCACAGTAGCTAGGAGTGTCTTTCAGCTGGCGAAACAGCTGTGACCATTATTTAACCAAGGTAGCTTGACCACAGTTGTTGATGCACTGAGGCTCACTTACTGTAACACTCAATGCAGGGCTGCCCTTAGACTTGGTGCAGAAACTGCAGCTGTTGAATAGTGTGGTGCCTAGATTGACCTATCACGAGCAAGTAACACCAACGCTGAGAATTCTTCACTGGCTGCAAATGCTACCAGGCCAGGTTTAAGGTTTTAGTACTGGCCTATAAAGCCCTTAACAACTTGGAACCAGGGTACTTGAGAAATTGCCTTGCCTCCTATATACCTGTGTGGTTGCTGTGGTCATCATGGGAAGCAATTCTTTTAATGCTGCATACCTCTGAGATCCACTCTGTCATGATACTAAGCAGGATTTTTAGGATAGCAGCCCCAGCATTACGGTCTCCCTTCCAGTGGATATCAGACAGGTCCCAACCCTTTTGGCATTTCAGAACAAGCTGAACCCATCTTTATTCCATCAGTCCTTCCCAGAATGAGTTATTAATTCATTTATTTTCACAATTTATAAACCACTTAACAACGTAATTTCTAAGCAGTGCTAACCTGGCCACCGTTAATTTTGGAACAGTGTAATATTATTTTATTAGGTTTTTATTTGATTTTTTAATATATTGTATGGCATTGATTTTGGTTTCTGTATGTCACTTTGAGGTTCTTTTGAATATAAATCTATTAAGAAATTTTCTAAATAAATATTTGTTGTGTGTCCCAACAGTTTTATCGGTCACTCCCTTGGGAATGTCATCATCCGATCCGTATTAACCCGGCCCAGGTTTCGCTATTACCTCAATAAGCTACATACCTTCCTGTCTCTCTCTGGACCTCACTTAGGAACCCTTTACAACAACAGTACTTTAGTTAGTACAGGTAAGAGCTACTGGGGAAAAATGTTACATCCTTTGGGGTAAGACTGAGAGGATAACATGAGAAGAGTTATAATATCCTGACTAATTTTTCATTTACTTCGATATGATGTATCATGGTGTTGAATCCAACTAAGCCCTACTTAGAATAAGTCCATTGCTTTCAGTGAGTATACTCTGAATGGGCCTTAGTTGGAGACAACAACCATATTTATCAAATGTATAAAAGGAATCAAGGACACGCTTTGTAAACAAGGGCACATGGCTTATCCTGTTCGAATAAACAAGGGTTGGGAACAAGCAGCCCAATCAGATGTTGTTGGATTCCAATTCCTATCAGCCAACACAAGCATGGCCAGTAATCAGGGATTTATACCAAAACATCTGGAGGGTAACAGGTAGGCCTATCCTATCCTCAGAAATCTCATCTACCGTCTTATAATTCCTGTTACAGCACTTCTGAAAAGTACTTTTGCTTGCTGGTCAAGCAGCAACTATCCAGGCCTTTACCTGCCATTTCTGGGATCTCTGTACTTATAGTTTTCAAATGACCTTTTTGGTTCTGAATGACCCATGTCACTCAGCTTCTCCTCAATAGATCTCCCCCCCTCCCATGGAAATTGATTCTTTATTTTGGGAATTTCTGAAACTGCTTTTGGGTTAAATGCAGAATTGATTATTTTTTTCCACCTCTTATTGGTTTGATGGGCTTCTCCCCACATAAGTGTCCTTGGAAATCTACAGATCTCAATTGTTGTTCTAGGCTTGTGGCTCATGCAGAAGCTCAAAAAATCTGGGTCGCTTTTGCAACTGACCTTCAGGGACAATGCAGATCTGAGAAAATGTTTCCTCTATCAGCTCAGCCAAAAAACAGGTGGGTGATACTGCACTGAAATAAAAACTCCTGTTCTAGCAAGCAACTTAAAAAAACAACCCAGTTGACTTGGGGAAATGGCCACTTCACCGATACTGGTTCCCCACATGGCTGTTACTACCTTGTAGCTCTTCCATGACTCTGACTTAAGGGATGGGCAATTTTTTCTCTCTCCTTTGATAATTTCTGGATGTAATTTCTTTTCTCATTAATTGATGGATAATGGTAGATAAAAATGCAGGAGACATTTCAGCATAGCACTAGTTCATTCTGATGCTGAGAGCAGTATCTGTGTGATTCCTTCCTTCATTCCTTCTTGCTATGCATGAAATGCTCCTTTCTTCATAGTGGACAGATTCTTCCCCACTATGCCTGAATAAGCCTGCTTTAATTCATGTGATTGCTTCATCTTCTTTTTTTTATTAAAGGTCTCCAGTATTTCAAAAATGTTGTCCTGGTAGCCTCCCCCCAAGACCGTTATGTACCATTTCATTCCGCAAGAATAGAAATGTGTAAATCAGCACTGAAAGACAGACATACAGGTGAGAGTCTTTAAAAAAATGCATGGGTTTATTTTAGATTTCTGTCCTAACAGGGCAGGTAGTAGATTTTTTATAATATAAAACAGACACTTCCTTGTTTCAAATGACTATAATCTACAGCATTTATTTATTTATTTATTTTCATTATTTTTACCCCGCCCTTTTCCCAAAACTGGAACTCACGGCGGCTTCCAGATAAAAGCACACATATAATTAAAAACATACAAAAGTCTAGATTAAAATCAATTTAAACAATTTACAGTATTAAAACCATTCATACATACAGTTAAAATAATTCAAACTCAGTTTAAAATAATACAATTAGACAACAGCAATGCAGCACCCTTCAAGACCTGTCCTTAACAGCTTTCCGTTCCAAAGGCTTGTTGAAATAAAAAAGTCTTTGCTTGCCAACGGAAGGACTGCAAGGAGGGGGCCATTCTTGCTTCCCTAGGAAGGTAGTTCCAAGGCCTTGGGGCAGCCACTGAAAAGGCCCTATCTCGCGTCCCCACTAGTCGTGCTTGTGAGGACATAGGTATTGAGAGAAGGGCCTCTCCTGAGGATCTCAGGGCCCCGGCAGGCTCATATAGGGAGATACGGTCTGACAGATAGCCTGGACCTAAGCCATATAGGGCTTTATAGGTCATCACCAGAACTTTGAATTGTGTCTGGAAACAGAGTGGCAACCAGTGGAGCTTTTGTAACAGGGGAGTCGTATGGTCCCTGTAACCAGCCACAGTTAACATTCTGGCTGCAGCACGTTGCACCAACTGAAGTTTCCGAACAGTCTTCAGAGGCAGCCCCACGTAGAGCGCGTTACAGTAATCTAAACGGGATGTAACTAAGGCATGTGTCACCGTGGCCAGATCAGATGGCTCAAGGAACGGGTGCAGTTGGCGCACTAATCTTAATTGTGCAAAAGCACTCCTGGCCACCGCAGAAACCTGGGCCTCCAAATTTAAAGCTGAGTCCAGGAGCACACCCAAACTGCAAACCTGCGTCTTCAGGGGGAGTGTAACTCCATCCAGCACAGGCTGAATCCCTATTCCCTGATTTGCCTTTCGACTGACCAGGAGCACCTCTGTAATCAATGGATATTGGGAGACAAAACAAAAACAACAGAAAAGAAAAAAAATCCTATATTTTCCTTTCTTACTGCTCAGACAGGCAAAGTTAAAGACTTCTGTAAGCTGCTATAGATGAAACAATGAAGTGAGGGGGAACTGCAGAACTCCATGTTTAATATGCAGTTTGAGTCTACATGTAAGAAGTTCATACTAGGAATGGATCCAAGGAAAACTTCCACATTGGGCCATCAGGCCAGCTATATGACACAGTACAAGACAACTTCCGATGTTCTACAGGAGCTGGGGCAGTTTACTACAAGGGCGCTCAATTGAAGGCTGTTGGTACTCACACTAGCTGAGCCAAAGGATGACATATGGCAAGGCTAGATAGAGTAGAGGTGGGGAACCTGTGGCCTTTGAGATGTTGCCAAACTACAAATCCCATCATCCTGACCTTTGGCTGACCTGCCTGGGACTGATGGGATTTGAAGTTCTCAGCAGTGTCTAATTTACACATAGGTCTGCAGTTCTCGCATGTTCTTATTTTATAATTGTTCTTATAGTTAAGAACATAAGAAGAGCCTGCTGGATCAGGCCAGTGGCCCATCTAGTCCAGCATCCTGTTCTCACAGTGGCCAACCAGGTGCCTGGGGGAAGCCCGCAAGCAGGACCCGAGTGCAAGAACACTCTCCCCTCCTGAGGCTTCCGGCAACTGGTTTTCAGAAGCATGCTGCCTCTGACTAGGGTGGCAGAGCACAGCCATCATGGCTAGTAGCCATGTAGTTGGGTTTTTGGTCTCTTCATTTGAGTCACTTTTGTGAAAATGCAACAAATTATTATTATTATTATAACAAATTATTATTATTATTAATTATAAAATAATTACAATCCAGTAATGATTTTAAACGAATGCTGATGAAAGTTAAAGAGGAAAGCACAAAAGCAAGACTACAGCTGAATGTCAAAAAGACTAACGTAATGACAACAGAAGATGTATGTAACTTTAAAGTTGACAACGAGGACATTTAACTTTTCAAGGATTATCAATACCTTGGCACAGTCATTAACCAAAATGGAGACAATAGTCAAGAAATCAGAAGAAGGCTAGGACTGGGGGGCGAGAAGCTGTGAGAGAACTAGAAAAGGTCCTCAAATGTAAAGATGTATCACTGAACACCAAAGTCAGGATCATTCAGACCATGGTATTCCCAATCTCTATGTATGGATGTGAAAGTTGGACAGTGAAAAAAGTGGATAAGAGAAAAATCAACTCATTTGAAATGTGGTGCTGGAGGATAGCTTTGCGCATACCATGGACTGCGAAAAAGACAAATAATTGGGTGTTAGAACAAATTAAACCAGAACTGTCACTAGAAGCTAAAATGATGAAACTGAGGTTATCATACTTTGGACACATCATGAGAAGACATGATTCACTAGAAAAGACAATAATGCTGGGAAAAACAGCAGGGAGTAGAAAAAGAGGAAGACCAAACAAGAGATGGATTGATTCCATAAAGGAAGCCACAGACCTGAACTTACAAGATCTGAACAGGGTGGTTCACAACAGATGCTATTGGAGGTTGCTGATTCATAGGGTCGCCATAAGTCGTGATTGACTTGAAGGCACACAACAGCAACAGCAACAACAACAACAGAGATAGACAGTGTGTGAGCTAATGAATGGAGAGTGCTCAAGAGAGAGGGGGCAGGTTTGTAAATGCTAGGCTGCTAGACTGTCTTGGTGGAATTCCTGTGGGATTTGGGGGTGCATCTATACTTAAATCAAAGAAGAGAAGTTGTGGTGATGGGGACTTTGGAGCAATGCTGGAGGATTGGATGGGAGAAAAAATGAAAAATATTGGGTGGGGGAGGGAAAAGGCTTGGTTTCCTGTGGGATTCTGAGACAGAATGTTGCACATGAATGGCACTAGGTGGCTGAGGATGGCAAAACAAACATGATGGGATGGGGAGTGAAAGGAGAGCAGATTGGAAGAGCACAACCTGCTCTTTTCCCAATTTAACAAGCAATCTGAGGAAGGACACAGAAAGCTAGGGAATAAGTTGGGAAACAAGAGGCATTTACCACATTTGCAACATGTCATTGAAGCAATAATAGTACATTAGTGGTGGACCATCCACACGTTATTCTGCTTTATTAGTCGTTCTGCAATGCTTCCTGAATGATAGTGCATTATTGCCTTGTGGAAGGGCACTCCTGCACTATAGTGCAACAAAAGCAAGACAACAAACAAACAAACCATGGAACATTTGTGGTATGACATTTTACGGGATTTCAGTCGGAAGCTACAGGCCGCTCGCCAGTCGGAAATGAAGCACGATGTCCTCCCTGAAGCATTTGCAAGCGCAGACAGTATTGACAGTGGGATTGTGTATAACCACCCGATACCTTCATCAGCACAAATCATAATGGGTGCAGAAAAAAAAAGGAAGCTTGTGCTTCACCTGGCTTTGCTCATCATAGCATAGACTGCTCCTGTCCCTTTCTATGCCCAGAATCCCAGGCTTCCATGTCATGCACAGGCTACCTGTATGAAATAATAATAAAACTAAATAAATTATCCGATAATATCGACCAACAACATCTGACGGGCCACAGACTCTCCATCCTTGAATTAGACAAATGGTTTCAACTACACAGTGCAACCTATCCTAACTGGAAATGATTCTTAGAGACAAAGGAATGCAGGGCACCCTCACTTCCGCCCTGACAGCAAAAGCCCAGCTAGGCATAAAATAACAGTGTAAAACTGTCTTTGAATTTCACCCTCCCCCTTAGGCTTGCATCATTAATTCTTTAAATTTATACCTTCCTAAGTATTCCTTCTTAGCTATAATGACTTAAAATACGGCATAATCTATATTAGTGAAATATTGAGATGACTACTCTTATTACTGGTTGCCATAATTTGTACAATTCCCCTTAATTACTGTTTTCCTTTTGATAAACAGTTAATTTTGCGAATCACACTGTATCCCAACTTTATCTACCAATCTGTTTTGTTAGGTTTCTTAGGAAATTAATATAATTTCCATTGCCTGCAGCTGTTAAATACATAATTGGCCTTATGAAGCTTAGAAGGATTAACATATTTACATACTTTTAATAGAAGTGATTTTGGATCTGTGTACATTTCATGTTTAGTATTTATAGCTGTTTCCCAATATGTTCTTTTTCTTTCACAAACCCATCAAACGTGGATAAAATTATTCCCTTTATCTGTTGCACAGTAACAACATTTTCCTTCCATTTCCCATACAATTTTACTGATTTTCTGTGGTGAAAGATATCATTGATCGGCTATTTTGAACAATTTTCTTTTACATGTAATAATATATTTCATTTTTAAACAAGTCCCATATGTCATCAGATATAGCCTCATTTAAGCTTATTTATCGCACATTCATTCTGATTTATTCTTTCATATTTCGCGAGAAGGTTAGATTATGTTGCCTGTTTATTGAGCATTCATTCTGAATAGTTTGAAGGGAGGTTATACAATGTTGCATCAATCAATTGTTATCACACACTTTCCAATGAATTGTGCAAAAGCACCAAATCAATTTTAATTGCGCAACCTGAATTCGCTGGTATGTGATTGAAACCCACCTGAAAATAACAACGATCTGGAAATGCCCTAAGGGCTAGATCCAGCAAAATCATCCCGTAAGCACAAGGACTTCCACCTGTGCAACAGGACTTCCACTCCCTCTCCTCTTTTCATGCCCCCTTAAATTTGATCCAGAGCTCTGGGGGAAGCCCCAGAACAGACTGGGTGGGGGTGCAGGGAGAGGCAAGGGACAGGAGGTCCTGTTGTGCAGGCAGTAGGGATGGGTGAAAATTTCAATTCAGTTCGCATTTCAAGCAGAATTTATCAAATTTGAAATTTCCAAAACAATATGAGAACCGAAAAACAGCCATCCTTCAAAAATCACACCGATGAGAATTTTGGGATGCAGTTTGCCAACTAAACAACATTTACAAAAATGTGTATGTTAGGGGAAAGTGTGCCTTAAAATGAATATATGAGTGAAAATAGCATGCAAAAAGGCACAAAATGATGAGAAATTGCTTGGAAAAATGTGTACCTTTGCCAAAACTGCCTATCAAAATGTTTTTTATTTGGAGAAATCCACACGAAAATGGTGGAGAATTGTCATGAGGATTTTTTTTAAAAAAAAATCTGCAGATCTGTGTAGAAATGTAGTGAACTGAATTTAACATTGGAAAAATGAGAAACTGAGAGAACCGAAGCAGACAGATCTTCCCATCCCTACCAGGCAGAAGTTCTTGCACTAATGGGATGACTTAAGTCTCCACTCAATTTTTCTTCAAACATTTTCATTAGATGTCATTTCCATGGCCATCAGTACACTCCACTCCACTCTTATTGCTATGATTGGGTTGCATCCAGCTAAGTCACACTCCGAGTAAATCAATGTACAAGTCAGCTATGTCCATTAATTTCGATGGGCCTACTCTGAATATGGCTAATATTGGAGACAACCCATTACTATATTGTTACTGTTTGCATATTGAGGGTGCCGAAGAAACAATAACGCTGTTTCTCAACTTTCCAAGGTCCTGTTTATGCCGAGATGATTAACAACCTCCTCCTGCCAGTCATTGGGGCAAAGAATTGCACTTTAATCCGCCACGACGTGTTCCATGCCTTGCCAAACACGGCCAACACACTGATTGGGCGGGCAGCGCACATAGCTGTGCTGGATTCTGAACTGTTCTTGGAGAAATTTTTCCTTGTTGCAGGACTCAGCTATTTCAAATAGGGCTGTGAGCCTCAGGGTAACAAAGAAAGCCTTGCATACAGAGTTGCAGAGAGTTTCTGGGCCAAGAGAGTGGTGCATCTCTGGGAACAAAAAGAGTACGCTGATGGCATACATTACTGGCTGGGGGGGAGGAATCAAAGTGCTTTGGTTATAAGGTATTCAAAGGGCCTAATATTGGTGCTTTTTGGAAGATGTAAACAGATGCATGTTAAGTTTCTTTGTCCTTTTCTGTTTTTTCATCTACCCTCTACTATTGCTCTTGAAATCCTGAGGATGAGATTATGGATCTTGCCTTTTCATAGTGGTGACAGGACCAGAATCGTTCTCTCCCTCCATTAAAAATTCGTTTTGGCACAAGCTGCCTTAACTGATTCAACTATATGTTTAAGAGGAAACTTGTCTGGGTTTGTAGATTTTTGGTGTATTGTGTGGTCAACGCAAACCAAAAGAAGCATACATGCAACTCAGGTTCGATTCTTCTTTGTGATGAATCAGAAAATGAGGGCAGAGGATAGGGATGGTAATTTGTGAATTACAGCACTTTACATTGTTTTTTTTCTGGGCAGGAGTGGGGGGAATTAGGAAAAAACCCACTTTGAAGCCCACGAAATATAACAAAATTATCTATGTAATGTCTAGTTGCTGACACTGAACTAATCTGTGGTGATGTCCAAATTTTTGGAAGGAGAGGGACAAGAGTTGTCCTTCTGGGAATCACTTTGACTGAAGAAGCTTTGAAGAAGCTTTGAAGGCACAAGCACTCAGGCTGGCAATGTAAGTCATATTTTGAAGTGAGGAAGGACTGAAGGGTATTGGCCAACATTGGCAGCACCCACTGACTCACTCTTGCTCAGGCCTCTTCCCCATCATGAATAGCAGCAGAGAGCACAGATGGTCACTCTCTTCAAGACCCAAGCAAAAGGCCTTTGAACTCCTTCCAGTACTCAAGAAGGACCTCCTTCTTCTGTCCAGCAAGAATAGTTATTCTCTTATTCACCTCCTAGGTTGACCTAAGATGCTAAAGGGTGAACAGGGCCTCTGTTGCTCTTCAAATTGCAAGGGCTGTGACTGAAACGGGCTTCTGCTGTTCACTTGGTCCGCATGGGACTAAGGTGCCTACTACTTTTGTTGGGGAGGTAGCAGGTTTGAATCCCCCCGTGCTTCTATTTGCCTATCCCTACATTAGAAAGATTAAGAACATAAGAATTTGCCCAGCTGGATCAGGTCAATGGCCCATCTAGTCCAGCATCCTGTTCCCACAGTGGCCAACCGGATGCCTTTGGGAAGTCTGAAAGCAGGACCTGAATATAATAGCAACTCTCCCCACATGTGATTCCCTACTGGCATTCAGGGACATATTGTCTGTGACAGTGGAAATACAGCATTGCCATCGCGACTAGTAGCTAATGATAGAGAAGAAAGCACAGGGACGAGGTGACTGTCGGGAGGCACAGAGTTTAGTATCAATGGTTAAAGACTATTTGCAGGTTGCTTGACCTGGAGGTAGCCACTCTCAAAGAGCTATACCTGATGCACTTGTCTGAACCATATAAATATGGCAGGCTCCAATCCCAGTTGCAGTGCAACCTTAGATGTCTCTATAGGTCTTGTAGATAATTTCCTCTCTCCCTCTAACTCACCCTGGCCCACCTGTCTAATCAAAATGTGATCGTTGTTCTCACAGGCTTGTCATCTCAGAGATTGAAATGAACCTACTGTAGCCCAATCACAGGGGCTTTTATAGCCTACCTGGCATCCTTACTGATGGTGGTTCAGTGGTAGAGCATCTGCTTTGCGTGCTTATCCAGTTAACTGGCTTGTCCAGTTAAAAGGATCTCCTGTTAGGTGATGGGAAAGACCACTGCTTGAGTGACTGTTGCTACTCAAAGTAAACAATACTGGGCGGGATGGGAACAAATAGTGTATAGGCTTGTGCAAAATTTCTGTGAGACTTTTGGATGTGCTGAACCAATTTGCGGATGTGTTTGACTTGGATTATGATCATGACCCAGGAAATATTTCATGAAACATTAACCTGGATGCACTAGGGCTTGTTTGGGATGGGATGGCTGTATTTTATTTTGGATTCAATTTTAAAATTGGAACTTTTTTTAAAAAAAATCCAGAATGTGCATTTCCAGAATCTGTATTTGTTAATTTCTGCAACATGGGCAGAAATTATCTGCATTTCATCAGAATACAAGCTTGCATATGTTATTTTTTGAGGGGAAATTTGGTTTATTTTCTGAAGAAAAACAATAAAAGAAAAATGGGTAACAGAGAAATGAAAGTATTGTTTTCTAATGAATTATTACTTAGCTGGTGCTTGAGTATTACAAAATTTTAAGAGATAATTCTACATTTTTTTTAAAAAAAAGAGTGTAAAAGAAGTTGGATCAAAGTGTCTTAAGTCACAGCAGATATCAGAAGACTGATTCATCATACCTGAATTCACTGGAAAATGAATAACTTTGTAATGATTTTATCATGTTCTCCATGATATAGTATCTTTTGAGTTCTCTGAAGTTTGAGTAACACATCTAAACATATGGTAAAATCAGGAATTGCAAAGGAAAGATCTTTCTGACTTACTGATGGAAAATA